>NW_027094086.1:9098716-9698716 GCF_029207755.1 Chamaea fasciata | reverse complement strand
CAGCTCCCCAGAATTCAAAGGCTTTTTGATGATTAATCAAAAACAGAGGAAAAATAAATCCTACCTCAAGTTTGATACCATTACCTTCCCAATGTGACAGAAGATTAACAGCTGTGCTGGCAAAGCACAATAAACATCAAGTATAACACAGACACTCTATGCAGTAGCTTAGATGACAAGCAGCAGGTTATAAAACTAAGAGCTAACACCTTCACTTGAGCATGTGATACCTTTTCAGTCTCACAAGCTGGTTCAGAGTACTGGTTTCTGGCATAAGAGATCTGGTTCAGCTACACATTAGCTTTACTAAAGAGACAGAGAGAAAAACCACCAAAACATCATCTTTTCATTCAAATAGTTCAAGAAGTTGCACAGTCTTCTAGGTAGGTTCACACAAGTGGCCAAACCACTTTAACTCTGTGCATAAAGGAAATACCTTCTTTGAAGTAATGGGACTTCACATACTCTGGTGAAGAGTTTTCAAAATCAGCCTCTCCAGGCTGTGTGGTGAGGCCCTATGAAGGCAAAACCCAAACCCTTGCAGCCTAGTTTAGAATCTTTAAACAGAGAGACATAAATTCGGTCAGGGATCAGGACTCCCAGAGAACACCACAAATTTCAAGAGCTCTTGAAGGAAAAGAGGGAAAACAAGTTCTTGAAGGGAAAATTACTAATATTGAAAGAGTCCCATTTTCTGTCCTTTAACATATAACAATTTTGCTTATTTGTCAGCAGTTTTCAAGCAGGTTAAGTTTCAATTCTTACCTACAGCCAGTGCTGCACTCTGTTCTTGGCCTCCAGTCTGTTTTAAAAGAAAAAAGAGATTATGGAAATTAATTCTTTTACACCAAAAGTCTTAAATGCGATGCAATGCGACTTGGAAAAGCAAACACTTATCTGTTCCAGACACTGTTCTTGTGTATCTACTTCATAAACATAGTTCTGGATCCATATGCCACCGGGACTTTTAAAAAATATGCTAAGAAAATGTAATTTATCTCTAGGCATACCAATAAATATGGAATGCCGTTATTTGGCAATGAATGTGCTTCCAGGAAAAAAGGCTGCCATATTAGATAATCCATAAACACACATATTCCAGAATAAATTTAATAACTAAAGAGTCAAAGCTGCAATAAAATACCAGTGGCAAATTGTTCTGCTTGCATTTCACATTGCTTTAACATGAAAATCACACAAGATTCTAATCCAACCACACAAATGTGCACTTGAAAAAACTCAAGGCTTGTATGCTGACCCTCTAGAGAAGGCATTTTCAAGTCACCACTGAGAACCATTTGCCTAACAAAGAAAACTAGTGTTCTTGGACAGCCTTAGTGCACTGTACACATCATTACCACTGTCCTAACATGATGAAATGATTATTTTAATAGTACAGTGTAAAGGAGAAGATATGGAGTATTACAGTAAGTCAAAGCTTCACAGGAAATAACAGTGTAACATTAGCTAGGGAATGCTCTGAAGATCTACAGCAGCACAGGCAAGAAGCAGAGTGGAGACTATAGTGAGAATGACTCTTCACAGCCCAGAGAACTGAACATAAGCAAAAAGATGACCATCAGACACAGCTACAACTGTAGAAATTTAACTCTCCATTCTTTCCAGTGCATGCATCTCCCTCAAAGAAGTTTTCCCTTTGGCCAGGCTTAAATTTGGGTAGTAGCTGCTTTTGCCTTTGCCTACTGACTTCAGCTTTCCCTTACTTTCTCAGAAATAAGCAACAGCCAGTACTTCAGGACAAAAATAGGGATTAAGAGCACTGTCTTTGTAGGAACTGCTGCAATTCCCTAAAATGTACCCACTCTCATAAGGCATATTTTAAATATGGTTGGTTTTCTCTCCCCAAAAAAACTTCTCATGACTTCAGACCACTCAATCTGTGCTTTGACACAGAACAACAAAAATAAACCCCTGGAAATGGCTGGTCCCCTGCAGGTCAGGGCTGAACACAACTGACATTGCAAAGAGAAACTGAAACCAAGGCGTTACCTAAAACTACCGCAAGAAGCTGATTTCCTGAAAAAGAATGAATAAAAAGTCAGATAGGACCGAGCTGTAAACAAAAACGAGAAGCCTAAATTCATTAGAATGAGCAGACTATAGAAATTAATTTGAAAATGAAAGAAGAAAAGCCCACTGTAGCAGCTAGCCTAGGGACTTAAAAAAAAAAAGTGTCCTCTAATGGTGCTAGTTCATTTCCAACTGATAGAATTATTAGGAAGAAAAGATGAGCATTGCTCAGGTCTTTCCATCTTTCTGGACACCATGCTGCACACACAGAGATATAAGCACTCACCACCTGCAAGAACAACGTGCTGATGGTCAGGCAGCTTGTCCTGAAGGCTTCAATGAATGAGTGGAAGTTAATAATTAACGAAGCCTCATAGGACTCCTGTGGTAATGAAGGCAGGAGGAGAAAAACAAAGCCATTAGGCAAAAGGGAAGCAGCCAGGAAAGCTGAGAATGATAGGTCAGTTGGACTATCATCAATAACAGGCAGAGAGATGTTAGCACAGGAATCCATTAACTGGTTTCCCATCTTTTAGTACCTACGAACAAGCCTTTGTGCAAAGCAGCTTACATTGAGCACTGCTGATGCTGTCGCTTGGTTTATACTGGCAAGCTGATAGGTATTTGATTTTTTTTTGCACAGTGCGACTTCACATCATGGTATTTTAAATTTAGAGGTTAGCACTGAGCAATATAATAAAGCACTACCTAAATGGGTAAGAAATTGACTTGCTGATCTCTAGTCAGGCAGAAACATCAGCAAAGATGCATTAAAAATAGACAGATGTGAAACGATTGGTGTAACAGATTCTTTACAAAATTAATTCTTGCACTTTGGATGCACCTTAATTCAGACAAAAGAGTTTCTAAATTAACAACTCTTTCAGGTTCAAAGTGCACTACTTGGGTTTTCATGCCGGGATAGAGGATCTGCAAAACCTCTAAACTTCCTTCTGACTTATCCTCAAGGTTTAGATCTGCAGATTACTATAGAAATACCACAAACGGGCACAAGATGAGACATGTAAACTATACAAATTAATAGGTAGTGAAAATTGAATAATTCAGACCCAACATTTTTCAATTCCTTGTGATTCTAAGGTAGTCCAATATTTAATGTTACGTTACAGAGAAAAAAAAAGTTCTAGGCAGAAAAATTAACTTTACTCAATGGGTTACAGCTCAAGGAGCCAAATAGCAGAAAGATTAATGCATCCCATCCCAGGAATCTCATTTAGACACACAATCCCTTGCCTTGAACTGCAGCCTAACTTCACCACAGCAGAAATAGGCCAAAGCATATGCCAATATCTCAGGCCAACTACAACAGAAATTCAAAGAATTATCACAACAGTTGAAGAACCAAAATGGAAAACTGTCTAGAGCCATCAGAGACGAACAGTGAATCAACTAAACTGCAGCATAACAGAAACAAAACCAAGCACCATTCAGTTTGTCAGAGGAAAAGCTTGTAGCTGACAAGTCAAATGGCACCCAGATGAAAAAGATTCAGTAAATAAACTTGGCATCACTGTGAATAATGAAACTGGAGGAAAAAAAAATTGAAAACTGGCTAACCACTGAGTAAGCCCTGTGCTTTGGGCATCCACCTCATATTGAACTGATGCTGCTTAACTCAGCAATACGTGAGAACAGATTTCACATGAGAACAGCTAACCATTAACTTCCAGTATGAAACCACTGTCTTCTGCCCAACTCTGGCTGAACTAATTAAGAAGTCTCTACACTCAGGTATGGACTTGTCAGTGACTGTCAGTCATGATTTGCTACAAGAATGGTGATTTTTCAGGCTTTCCAACACTCAGGTTCTTCAGCCTATTAAAAACTGAAAACACTGGGTGGTAAGCAATAATTAACAACCTTGCACCAAGAATCTAAATTACTTTCTGTGTACTCAACTGGTATCTCAGCTCATCAGGGAACTTCAGAAAGCATTAACTTCACAAAGCTTACAACACTTAGCAGCAAAAGCTTGCATGGGATTAATTAACTCTATGTAAAATACTGGGCATCCAGACTAAAGTTGCTTTCAAAACACAATAGACTGCTACTTTGACAGAGCAAATGTTTAAATTCATAGTCTCCAGTTCAAGCTTGCACTAGGACTCCTCTTGGTAAGCCCTTGGATACAGAAGATAACACAATCTAGCTCAAAGACTACCTACCCTGGCAATTTTTAGATGCTCCTGCTCATTTGGTTCAGTTTCAGACTTGAAATAAAGTTTGTGGAAACAGCTCTAAAAAACTTCTTACCCTTAGAAACACACACTAAAACATAAAACCCAAACCCAGTCCAAAACAGAACCTGCAAGTCAAATACATCCCACATTTTGTGGGTAATAAAAAGAAAAAAAGTAAGAAATGTTTAATAATAAAATTTGATTTTTACTTCAGTAACAGTAACAGATGTCTAAGCTACAAAAAATAATTCATTGCTAAGATCAAGTTTCAAAGGGAGTTTCAGGGCATCTGCAGATGAACCCATAGTTCAATGTTAAATGGATATGAACTCTGGTGTTTAATATCAGTGATTGCAGACAAAGCTTCTTCTATAGCTGTTTGGCAATTGTATATGAGACTGAGATTAGCAAAGCAGGCTACCACTACTGCAATGACCTCAGTTCTTCATAAAGAGCAAATGTACTCATTGCTTGCTATTAAACCACTTTTTTGACTTCTGACTGTAAAGCTCCAGCTCAAATCTTTCTTCTACATTCATTTTCATTTATCTTGGTATGGCAAAATTGCATCTTAGAAGTCCAAGTGTTATATTAAATCTTTCCCTATCCTGTGTAATTTTTCAATGCTGCCACAGCACCTAATATTACTTGCTACACTCAAACCCATGTTTTAAATTTGTAATTTAATGATAGAAATGGACTGTGAATGTATCAGAGGGTCTAGTGTTCCATTACCGTTTTTCAAGCTAATTTAATTTTCCCTAATTATTATACTTCCACAGCATACATTATCTCTAAACTATTACTGTTGCATAGCAGCTTCACTTCATATGATCTTAAAGTCAAGGTTTCTTTTTTTTTCAATGTCTTTTGTAATTATGTATCACATTATATTGTTGTGGACTTGGCAAGTGGTGGGAAATGGTTGGACTTGATCTTGCACATCTGTTCCAACCCAAAAGATTCCTTGAAAGCTTTCAGAAAAGTTTAGATGCTGCAATTACAGACCAACAGGAGGGACACAAAGTTTTACACATACACCCCTTACAACAACTTATGGGAAAAAATGGGAAAAGTAAAAGATATTTGAGAAGCATATATGGCAGAAGAGGATACTCACACAAAACTAGTATTCAGCATGAAAATTTATATTTCATCCACTTACTCATATGTGTTCTGCAACAAACCATTACTTTGGCTTAGTGGAAACAGTAAAATAAACTATCATAATCTTCATTTTTGCATGTTAAAGCTCTGCACAGAAAATATCCTGCAAATTGAACATCAAGTACAAGTGATCTTTTAACCAAATCAAAAAGTTAATTTAAATATTGCCAAATAAACTTTTTCACTTATAGAAACAAGACGAGAAAAATAACTGTGTGGTAACCAGAAGACAAGTAAGGA
This sequence comes from Chamaea fasciata, assembly GCF_029207755.1. NCBI lineage: Eukaryota > Metazoa > Chordata > Aves > Passeriformes > Sylviidae > Chamaea > Chamaea fasciata. The sequence goes on along the minus strand of NW_027094086.1, from coordinate 9,693,077 downwards.
TTTTTTGTAAAACAGAGATGGGACTTCTTTAGTTGTTTAATTTAGAGTTGGGTTTTAGTTTGTGGTTGGTTGCTTTCTTTGGTAGTGGAGCAGGGGGTAGAGCTGTGGTACTTTAGTCCAAGCAACACAGCTATTTGTTTTACTACAAAAAAAAAAACAAAACAAAAAAAAAAAAAACCCAAAAAACCAACCAAACAAACAAAAAAAATATCCTGCAAGAATTATTAAAGCAAGTCCTGTGTCTAATAGTCAATTACTCAAACAAGTGAACTTTCTACTTTCGGTAACATCCTATCTCCTGTATTTCTTTTGGACTTTCATAAATCCAAATCCTGAAGTGATTTAGTACCAGACATAAAACACGAGCAGAATTTTTAGGAACTGTAGAGAATTCAGGCTTTCACTCCTCAAAGAAACTTCTAAAATATTCCTAAGGTAGGAAGAGATATGGGATATCATTCCTACACCTTTAAGTGATCTTGGCATTTGCTCTTCATTGCATGTTTAACTTCCCAATGACTACCTGGCATTGCTGTTTTGCCACAGTAGATGCTTCCTGTGCTGTTACGCTGTTAACACCCAGCTGTGAAGTGCTCCTGAATACCACCCGAGTGATTCAACAGCTTATTTAAGATATACAGATGATATAATTTATTAGGAATATGACAGAGCGTAATGGAGAGTCCTGGCTCAATATCATCAAAACAGAAATGAAACCATGCCCTGTCCCAGGAAGTCTGCAGCAGTGTTCATCCACTTGCACAATACAAACAGTAAGACAAGGAAAGGTCAGCAGGGCTTTCCATTCACATTATTAGTGGTGTAGGAGCAGCTCTGAGCAATGCCAAGACTCACAGGCCTATTCCCTAATGCTTGAACAGAGGAGTCATTCCTTATAATCTAGATTCCTACTCAGGGTAAAAAAAAAAAAAATCCAAAACCACTTTCCTCAGGACTGTATTAGGTCATATGAACAGCGAGGAACTTTTACCACAAAAACCCCCCAAAAAACCCAACAACAACAAAAACCAAAAACAACAAATAAACCCACCAGCCACAGAAGAGTTACCGTCACTTACCACCTAAAAGATCTTTTTACTGGTTTTAGTGAGTTCTAACCATCAACTGCATCAAAAATTGAGAGCAGAAGCCCTAGTTACCTGTCTGATAGGTAAAATTCTAAGATGAACTTAGACCTAAGCTGATTATGCTACAGCTACCGAAGTATCCCATACACCATCTCTGCTGCTCAGAGACAATGGATGTGTTTATTTCAGATTGTTAACAACACAGTTTCGATTTTTAAAAGCCTGAAAAGCCCTTCCTATGGACACCAGCAGCAGTAAGTTTGGCACAGGCTCAGGGCTGAGCAGTTTCTAGATGACAGTCAAGCATTCATTCCAACTCCTTCTCCCCAGGGTCCCCAGTGCTGCCGCACTATGGAAATCTCAGCAGAGGCATCTCCTTCCAGTTTTAACTCATCCACGAAGGGAGGCAGGACTTTCCAAAGGGTGACTCCATGAGAGCCTTGGGACAAGCAGCAATTTCTGTCGAGGAGGATAGAGAAGCTCTGCTCCCACCAGAGGAACTATCATGGGGCACTGAGACTCTTGAAAGTGCCTCCAGCTTGTCCAGGAACTCTGTGAGTTCAACCTACACAAAGATTTGCAATAATTGTTGCAGCTACAGTTAAAAAAAGAAGAGGGCAGGGTATGAAGAAGCTTTTCTGATCAGCTACACATTGCAGTAGTACAGTTTTGAAATTATTCTCGTAAAACCATGGGTGATCAGAATATTAAAAGCAATTGTATCAATCATTAGCTGTCCAGAAAGGAAGAATCTAACCATGCTATTTTAAGCTGGGATCTCAAATGTTTATTGGGCAGCATGTGAGATAGAAAAACACGTAAACATTATAGAACACAGGGTAACAAACATGAGAGAGATAACATGGGAATGTCCAGGTTCAGCTCCTAGGGACTGTTGTGTATACTCAACAACTTTGTCCAACAGGCAGAAAAATAAACCAAAAAAACAAGAGCCATACAACAAGGTCTTAATTCCTGCATTGCAATGTAACGACACTGAGTCTCAACAGCTGCACACTATTTTATTTCAATAGTTTCTCAAATTAATTCCATGATCAGCTAAAAGGAGGCAAGCTGCATCAAAGGAAGTTCAGATAGGACATTAAGGAAATCTTCTGCACTGAGGGCGTGTCTGGTCACCAGAACAGACTCCCCGGGGAAGTGGTCACGGCACCAAGCCTGACAGAGCTCAAGGAGCATCTGCACAATGCTCTTAAGTCACACCATTCAGTGGTAGGGAGTCCTGCAAGGAGCAGAGAGCTGAACTTGATGTTCTGTGTGGGCCCTTTCCAACCTGAGACATTCTATGATTCTAAATAATAAAACTGCAGTTACGTAGTCAAGCAGTAAACTGAACATTAACAAGAACTAAAGGACCATATGTCTATAGTTCAAGTGCCTACAGAGTAAAAAAAACCAACAACCCTCCCTCCAAAAACCCAGAATTATCCTTTAACAAGTATTTAAGGGTTCTTCTCTAAGACAGGAAGTGAAATAAGCAACAACTGACATTAGCCTAACAGAAGAGAACACATTAAACTTAATATGACTGTCCAGTCACCTGTCTCAACAAGCACAGCTTTTCAGGTCAAATGTCTTTCTGATGAGAAAAGTTTACATATTTCGCTGCCCTGTTTAAAAGTGACTTTTCAAAATGTCAAAACAACCCTTAAATTAATGCCTTTGATTTGAAGGCTCATTGGACAAACAGAATTAAACAGTTCATGTTGTCCTGAGCAACTATTTACAGGTAAAGAAAAATAGCAGCTTTACCTTCATAAACAAATCAGCATGGCTGAAGTCTCAAGAGCACAGTTTACTATATAAGCTTTTAAAGCAAATTCAAAACTCACTTATTTTTAAACTACCCTATTAACTGTTGCAGTAGGACTACTACAAGTAAAGGAAGGATATTTTGGAAGAGCTTGACACTGAATTCCACTTGATTACAGTGAAAAATTCTTGTCACTGATCATTTGCAGATGACTACGTTCTTCATTTGAGGTTTAACTTATTTTACATCTACTGTGGAAAAAAAAATCACATTACGTTTCCTCAGCATAGGCACATTATTTACATTGAAAATACACGCTATTAAACTTTTAAAAACACAGCATTGCATAAAAGCTTCTAACATCTCAATCTATTCCTGTGCTATTGCAGTGAGGCACATTAAACAAGTCCCAAGATAAAATACAGCAAATAAATACAAGACAGCTCAGTTCAGCCTAAAACAAGTCAGCTATTCCTCTTTTTTGCCTTAGACACCACCATTAATGCAAAATAAATGCATGCTGGCAGAGTATCAGCATCATGATCAGAATTTCTACCACATCACATTGAGTGTCAAAATCACAACAAGTACTTAACCTCAATGTACTAAGAGCCATTTACACAAACCCACTTTCACATGGATGAGAAATCAATTCAAGAGGCTCTGCTGAATTTACAAACTTAAAACAACATATTTAGAGCAACAATAGCAAAAGAGATTGTTTTTAACTTGTGGCACAAATGGGAAGTACAGGTGGTTTCAGTTGTCAGAAAGACAATTTTTCTTCACATATTTACATTCTATAACATCACTGTGGCAGATTATTCTTTTAGCCCTGATGTTCCCACATTACCCTGCTGTTGGTATCCGGTGGGCTTTGCATTGAAAGCTTTTAGAAGTACTTGAAATGTCACCACTTTCTATGTTGGTTACATAGGTTTCCTCAAACAAACAAACAAATCAACCCTCCTGAAAGCTGCCATTAAAAGCTACACATTTATAAAAACTATTTCCTTGTTTAATAGAGGAAACATTTAGCACTGAGCAAAACAAAACAGAACCTAGCTTTATATTTCTTGCAGCATGTTTGACTTTATATAAACTTCCCCACCAGTCAAAACCAAACAGAATTCTGTAAACACATGGAATAGGGCCTTACTCAAATGCAGTATCTCTTCTGCATGAGATCCCTCACTTCAAACCTTTTTCAGGCACACAGATATGGGGACAACAAATAATCCTGCTCTTTTTAAATTTAACACATATTAAGGGCTTTGGGAAAATGGATTAAGGGAAAAGATTAACATTATTACTGAAGAAGTGTAAAGATTCTTCACAAGAGGAAGCAAAACATTTAAAGATGTGTCAGCCAGACAAATGTTACTTTCATAAGAGCTATACAAGCCACAACAAAGAGCTCTCAAAATTAATAAGAAAATGGCAGGCATGCATTTACTTCCATTTTGTATACATAATACTGAAGGTGTTTTCACATTTATTAAAATTAGCATAAATACAAAACCTGTTAATCGACCCACAGTGCAATATCAGTACTGGAACAGAGACTTCACAACATGTTAATCAGTTTGCTCAAAACATCTCCCCACCATCATTACAGGGAAACAATTTAAGTTGCACTGAAAGATTTTTAAATTTTCAAGCATGCAGACAAGTTCAAGCTGCATCTAAGAGATAACAATAAAATGAGAGTGAATAATTATCAGAAATTATACATGAAGGCAGAAGACAATTATCAAGATCTTTTCTGAACAACTGATTACCTGGAAAAATAATCCTACAGAAGTTAAGTTGGCGTAATGAAAAAGAACAGCTAATACAAGAAAAATAGGGTAAACACTGAAATGTTACTCATCCTTCAGCATCTGTGATAATGGACAGTTGAAACATCATAAGAAAAGAAACATCACCTGGATAAAATGGGCATGCACATCTTCTACAAACATTTGGGTTAGTCTGCACCACACCAAGGGCCAGCTGGGTTAAAACTTTTATCTTGGCACCAGTCATGCAAGACACAGACCCAGACACGCTCTGCCCCAAGGGATGCAGCACCCGCCTGTCGCATTCCCTTTTCAGCACAGCCCCAAAGCTGGGGGCCTGAGCTGAGAACTTGGGCCAGGTCTAAAATGCAGTAGAGCTCAGCAGGCTCTCAGCTCCTGTCTTCCCAAATCAAAGTTACTGCTGGAAACAGTGAAACCAAGTTTGTGCAGCACTACCCCAAGCTAGAAAAGGACTTACTGATCCTAAAGGAAATACTGAATTAAGACAAATACTTTACCACAGCTGCAGACAAAGAACTACTTCACAGAACTACCCAGTTTCACTCAGCATGGCCATCCTGTTAAACTTCTCTCTTCAAGAGAGATGGGGAGATGATGGGCTGGAAGAGGAAGCCAAAGTAGGGAAAAAGACAGAAGACTTCAATTCTAGATAAATGAGCTTTTCAGTCTTCTGTAGAGGGCAAGCTATGCATCCAAATTTAGAGACAGACACATATTACTTATTCATATCATATACAATCAGAATAATCCAAAGTGTTACCCTAAAAGTTACTATCAGGTAATTATAGCGTGGTTCCAAACTTATGTTGGCAATACAGCACTTTAGTACCTCAAATGGTGGCACACCACATACCAGAGGCTTTTTCTCCTGTAAGCTGAAGGTCATACACTTTCAAACCCAGTATTTAGGAATGAGTCTCATATGTATTTTAGCTTCAGGAACTGCAATTTTACAGGCAACAAAACTCTTGAAATTATTGCTCAGAAATAGCTGTAGTATGCAAGTCATCTTTATATAAAAAAAAAGACTAAAGAAGTAAAACTTTGTTTTTACTATGTCATTCTGACAGATGCACATTGCTGACTACTATAAGCTTTCAAAACTTTCCTATCATTAATCTAGGTTTGGCAGAGTAACCAAGCATTTTAATATTCTCTGCAACAGCTACACCAAAGAACTTTATAAAGTTATCCTTGACTGCTTGTAAAATTTAGCCAAATTAACTGGTGAATGAAGATTAAGTGAATAAAGCATCTGTAAATGGTTAAGTCATGAAAACTTAATGTTTTCTTACTGGCTAGGATGTGTTTCTTTCCATGTTCATCCTTGAACCCAGCCACATCACCCCATTTGGGCCAAGAACCCTCTCTTGACACAAGTTTAATGAACCCTGCAGCTCAAGTGGCAGCAGTAAACAGCAAGGTAAGATCCAAGCTTTATAGGAGGTGTATAGTAAGGTATAATTACAGAGGAAAACTGCTACTTCATCTACAACATTAAGTATTTGAGAAATGAGCTGTAACTCTGGTACCCACTATCAATGTGCATATGATTTACCTACGTCACGACATTCAAATGTCCTAAATTCTCAGGTTTCCTTGTGATTGCTGTGTAATACTGCAGTTCAACATCTTAACTTATGGGCTGGAAAACTGCTATTAAGTGGTCATAGCTCTTAACTGATGATCTTATTATTGTTCTCTACCTAAAAGCAGCCTGTACATGATTTGGTGTGTCTGGGAATCACAAGATATCCTTAGTTTTATTGTCATATATTATTCTCAGTGAAAATTAGGCCTCAACAAACATCCACTGAATAATTACAAGCACATTAATGGCATCTTCCAAAGCATCTGGACTTCTGTTAAGGCTTCCCTTTTTCTCTCTCCAGACTCTGAAGCACTATATTTGAAGTTTCACTGTTTGCACTATCACACTTCAAATAATATTTATATAGGACACAGCACAGGCACATTGTATTTGTCTCAGCTAAAAAGGCAAACAGACTATGTCTAACATGTCATTACAGAGGAAAAAAAAGTCTTTTTTTTTCTATTGAGAGAGCAGGAATTCAATCAATTTGTATTCCAATTTAAATACCCACATGTTATCCACTGCTACTGAGTCTTTTGTCTGGAGAGCTACACACAGTTAGAAAAAAAATACTGCATGAACTACTTCTTGCTTTCAACAGATCAAAATACTTTGTACTCCTTGGACTAAAATATTATGGAAAACAAAGAAATATTCTACAAGCAAAGAAACCCAAGCAAGTGTTTACCAGTTAGTAGTATCTTCTTGCAGTCTTAACAGAGAACTCCCTTCTTCAGATTATTGATGCAGCAACTTGTCCTCACAATCTGAAAAAACAGACGAACACCATTAAACATAAACAATACACAGTATTTCAATCACATAAACCAGTGCCAGGGGTAAATCAAAGTTAATCCTGCAGTGCCATGGAACCTACATAATCCCTTAGGAATGCAAATGAAACATGCCAATTTCAAAAACACTTGGTGATTTTATGGAAGTGACATTACAAGCAAGCAGAGGAGCATCCTTACAAACTCTTCTGTGAGTCAGTAAGGCTATTAGCTAGCCATGATCACAAGCATCAGAAATAGAGCACTGCATCTCAGCATTACCGAGTTAAGTTACATATAGTTACAGCACAAAAAATAGAGCATTACATCTCTACATTACGGAGCCGAGTTACACATAATTGCAGCAGAAAAAAGTAGGTCTCAGTTCAAGCTTTATTTACAGTGTCACATACTGCACGCAGGGAAAAATACTTCATTGCTACGGTTTTCATCAGTTAGAGAAAAATGCCACCAATCAAAGTTTCTACCTATCTGAACTTCTCCAGGATTACTAGGATTTTCCGCTTCAAAACTAAGTTTCTGGTTTAGAAAAATCAGTATTTGTACGGTCAGACAAAACAGCATTTCCTAAGGAAATGCAGCACTGAGATTCCATTGCAAGCACTTGGAGGGTATTTCAGCTCATTTAGAGTAGATTTATATAGCAAGCAGCCTACCTTTTTTTAGTACAGTAACTGGATGATGAACTGCCCAGAACTGGTACCTTCCTGTTGTGATGAAAGGTTCTTAAGTCTTTTCCCTTTGGCGTTTTGTAGGCTTTCCTCTTTCAAGGATTTCAGCTAATTTAAATACTTGAGTGTATCTTAACCTGTCTCCTGTAAAATCACTGCTGCTCCTGCTCCAGGTGTTCCCGGTACCAGAATCCTTCTTTTTAGTATCTTACATCTCCAAGTTTCTTTTTAAGAGTGATCTTCCCATTTTGTCCTCCAATTCTTTCTGCTTCTTAAAGCAAAGTCAAGCATATTCTGCAACGCATCTGTTTTTAGCATGAACTTGGTTTAGAAATACAAAATCCCTGTCATGTCTTTTCAAATTCAGCTGAAGAGGCATGAAATATTCAGTGTTAATTTGTATTTAATCAGCTATCAGCAGTTCCTCTTACATCAGGTAATCCTGATTAACGAGCATTTAACAAAAATATGTTGCTTTGCAGTTAAATTTCTAATCACAAACACCACAGCATTGCTCATTTGCCCCAGCCTGGGAAGAGCAAGCGTTATAAAGTATCAAGGCTGGGCAGTGATTTTAGTCACAGTGAAAACTGCCATCAAAAGATGCCACCCATTGCCTCCTGCCCTCTCCACAAAGGAAAAACCTGCAACCTGAAGAGCACAGCTAGGAGAAAAGAAGACAAGGACTCTGATATACTATGCAAAATATAATGGCCAAATAAAACCAAGGGATTCTATTCACAGCTACATCGAAGCAACTAATTGCAACAGACGGCTGAAAAGCAAAACCGAAAAAAGAATAATATTAACTAACGATAACTTTTGCCAATTTGTGTCAAGGCAGCACCTAAGATAGGCAACTGCCTGTCAAGTTAATGTGTTGGTGATTTTTTATCTGCAAATGCTGTAAGAAGCACTATTTCTTTTTCTTGCAGAAGGGGAAATCTAAAAAAACACCCAAAACATGTTCACTCCACTAATGCATAGGCTTTGTTTTAACAATTGTTCCACCACCCTATTCGGTCCCTTTCATTCATGGATCTCTTTCCAGACATTTTATAGGTTAACAACTGTCTTATAAACTGAATGGAAGCCATAAGATCCTTTCATTCATGCTGCTTGGCAAGAGCTGAGCAGAGCAGTTCTATCACTGCCTACAGTCCATAACAGGATTGAAAGTCCTGCTGCCTGAGTGACCATTTTAGAAACTCAACAAGTTCCTTCAAATACACTCAATCTAAACCACTTCCTTCCACCGTGCTACACCACAATGCAAAAAGTTTCTTATTCAGTACCAAAACCGGATTTTTTTTCAAGCATGATTGATCATTTCATTAAACAGAAAAATTGTTATATTTCTGCTGTTTTACTGACAGGACACATAGCATCATGTTGCCAAATTCGAATGGCTTAATCTCCTTGTAACTACTAAAATCATAAGCAGGATTTTGGTTTACTGAAAAGAACACCTAACCCCACTGGAGACCGCTCTGCTCTCTCCAGTCCTGCACTGCTCCCACTCGTGGCTGCTCAGCATTTCCTGTGCTGTAGCTCCTCCTCCCTAAGAACCCATTCAGGCAGACTGGCTTCAGGTGAGAAAGGGAAGCAAGTGCCAGCAGCAATAGATGTGGAGTAATCCTGGATGGGAGAATTCCACCTGGCAGAACTGCCATATGTTATAGTGGATTGAAGAGATGATGGAAACATCCAGAAAAACAGTGGCTGCATATCATCTGCCAGCACAGGGCAAAGAATTAAGCCTGGTGTGATAGGAGGAACTGGAGAGAAAGGAGGCTGATGCACAGGAGTACTGGGCAGCACTGCACACAGAAAGGACAAGGATGCTGAAGTGGGAACACACACAGAAAAAGCTGCAGAGAGCATGGCCCCTTTGGAAGATCTCTACAGCTTTCAAGGCAACAATTCCGTAAATATGATCTAAATTAATCTGGCTCAGTCCATAAAACCTGTCAAGAGATATTTTTTTTTTCTTTTTAACTAACAGACCTCTAAATTGTAACCTACGGTACAAACAGCATAGCTGAGAAAAACCAAGTTAGCTGCCATCTCAGTTTACAGACAAGATTTGTTCACAAACTGATTTTCTTTACTTCAATAGACCTTTGTGGAGTAAATTAACACTGTTTCTTTGACAGGCTAATGAGAATAGCAGGTGAACAACAAAAGAGTAAGCTCATTCCCAGGAGATATCCTTGCCTGCCCTCCACACACTGTGTTGGCATATCTTTGTAGGATGATGAATTCAAAAGAGGGAAGCAGACAATAAACCTACTTGTTCCTGCTAAATTAGGGAGACTTCACCTCTTGATGTAAGCGACCATCCCTTACTTCATTAGTTTTGTCACTTAAGGGGAAGGTGGAATTAGTACAGCACCTAATTAAATCTTGTTCTCCATACAAAATTCATGCTCAAGAAAACCAGTAACCATAAAGATGCAAAAAACCTGTGAATCGCAGTGTTTGCTTTTCCCTGGTGTACATGCTTCAACAGGCAGAGGCACATCCAGTGCTTCTCAAGCCTCCATGTTTCACACTCACTTGAGCTACAAGGAAGAAAACTTCTGAGAAATTTATTAATGGCTATGTCCTCAGGAGAAAAAGGTAAAGGCACTAACACAGGGCTTAGTCAGTTTTACTGAGGGATTCAGGGTACTCCATTCAAGACAGTTCGCTGAAATACTGAGGCAAGGCAGGCAGTTACTGTCAGATACAGCAGTGTCCATATAGGGCTTCAAGTAAAATAATTTTCCCGACTTTGCCACCATTAAAGCAAGGCTGACACAGCCCAGGAAAGGCCCATGTCAGAGCTGGCTGCGTGTCTTCACAAGCAGGTAACAGGAATGACTCAGGGCTGAGATGCAGGGGGGAACATGTGCAGAGGTCAGTCTGTCCTTAAATTCTGCCCAAACCCTCAACTGCTGACCCAATAGCCCACATTCCAGTTCTCTGCCTTGCTCCATCAGACAAGTGCATCCCAAGGACACTACTGAGGTGACCATCTAGGATGGCCTGAGACACCATCTCATTTGCTCTTTATTTGGTAACCTGCACAGCATCTTCAAAAGCCCAGACGAATGTAGATTTCACAACTTAACAAGCAGGCTATTTCAACTCAAAAGCTTTTTCTGAATACCATTTAGGAGTAACTCCACCCAGCCTGTATACCTAACACTGTTGTACAGATATGAATCACATTTAAAAATCACATTACACACATCATCTTTGCCTGTGCTTGATTTTGCTTAGTCCAAAACACAGAATGCACAGGACAGACAGTAATGTGGATTTAAGGTGATGTATCCTCCCTAACACAGATCACAACAGACTGCTAGACACAACTGCCCATCATAAGGCATATCTAAAATGCAAAGTATACAAAATGAGCTGAAGAAAAAATAAGCCATAAAGATCCATAAAGATAACTAAATGTCAGAAGGCTTATCATAGCTTACAAACAATTCTGGTGTCAGAGGTAAGACAGCACACACATTGAGCAGTCAAAATAACCCCTGCAGAGCTTCTGGCAGGCTACACTTTATAGTAAATAGCTATGCAAAAAACAGGCAGAAAGCAACACAACCGATGTCTTACAAAAACAGGAAAACGTACATATACTGGAATTCACTACTAGGTCCACAGCAAGACAACTTGAGAATTTTATACCCTGCTAAAAGGATATGGACTACTTTTTATCCCTTATTAACATAGTTCACCAAAACTTTAATTTTCAGTTGAAAGAGGAAATTCTCCTGTGATTTGAGGAATTGGTAGTCTGAGAACTATTCAAAATTCCCCAGTTATTCACTTCTGCACAGCTAAGAAAGTAAGTTGTCATTCCTTTATTTCCAGGACAGAAATTAAACCAAGAGTTTAAGATCAAATAATTACACTAAAACTCAACAGTTTGAGCTTCAGCTGTACATCATGCAGTTAATAACACTGCTGGAAAGACTCATTCCAAGGTTAAAACTATTCGCCTCCAGAAGACTGCAGCTCTGCTTCCATGTAACACCAGAGCACTCTAGTGACACCCCGACCATTTTCAACACCAAAGTATTCCTTTTTTTTTTCCATTCATTAGAACAGCATGAGTTACAGGACTTAAGCATGCTAGTCCTTACAGGTTTGAGCTGCGAAACCCCTAAATATGGTTTAAAATGTACCTCTAGTATTTATTCATGTACTAAAAGCTAATTTTGTGAGTAAATTAGGATCATCCAGTTAGCTAAGAGTTGCAAAGACAGAGATGGAAGACACACATAACCTTCCCTTGTCTCATGGCAAACATTTGGCAGAGGTTTAAAGTATTATCAGCCCAACACAATGTATTCTCTGAAGAGTAATTTACTGAACAGAACACTGACCAGCTTTTCCTCCGATAATTACTCCAAAGTCATAGAAAGGATTTCCAGTTGTGAACAATTTCCCCTGTCAGTGCCGCATTGCAACTTTCAAACACTGGACTTGCTATCTCAAGTTCAGTACTGTGGCACAGTTTAGCAACTTCGCTTAATGATACAGGTTTTCAAAATAATTTTAAGTATTATAGAAGGACTGAATTTTAGTAGATGATTATCCTTATCCCTTTCTGGTTTATTATTTATTAACTACAATTGGAAATGTAATTAATGCTCCAATTCCAGTAGACTTTCCTTACATTGCAGAAGTTCTGACTCCTACCAGACTATTACTGATCTTCAAGCCCTAATTCACCCAGTTTCTTGGAGCTCAGGAACCTGTATCTGCATTTAACACAAAGGCAGCAATAAGAAAGTAGTTTTTGTGTAAAAAAACTAACTAAACTGAAACTGCTAAATACTTATTCCATTTAGCCATACAATAAGCATATTCCTCCATTTCAAAGATGAATGTGGAAGCAGTAAATATGTCAATCATTTGAATACCCTTATATTAGACTGGCTTAAAGTTTAACTGTGAGCAGAGAAGAATGTATTTGATGCCAGACTTGAAATAACAGGGTGAGTATTTTCTCCAGTTCCCTTTTGAAACAGAACTACTCTTCTGGGAGTGACTCAAGTCCTTAGTGTGACTCAACTCAGAGATGAAGAGGCAGGACACAGATGACATGTTCTCCAGATTAGTTATGGAGCAGGTTTCCATAGCAGGGTGAAAAGGGCATGAACGCACAGACAGGCTGAGAAAGGACTAATCTTTTCCTATTTCTAATGAGAGGATGTTCTAGATAAATACCAAGGAGAAGGACAATTAAGTTCAGATCAGGTAACTTATAGAAACCTGGTCAGAAGTGCAGAGTCCTTGCAGAATGTCTGATAATTCTTATAATGAATGTCAAGATCAGTTCTTTTGTCTTAAAACATTTTTGCTATACAGAGGAACAGGCATAAAGCATAACCAGGAATATTTCTTCACTCTCAAGTACAGATGCCACAAAAATTTTACCTCAGATCTCAGTGTATCTTTTCTCCCAGGATACACAACACCCAACCAAGGCACTGAGTTACATCACAGAAACCAGGAATTAACCCATGGACTGATCGTGGGATCCGTCCTGTTTCTTCCACTATCTATAGAGGCATCATAAAAGAAGATCCTCATGCGACCAGAACCAGTGGACCAGTTCTGCTTTCTAAGAGTTTTAACTCTTATAGTTATGAGCAGACTACACAAACTCTTCAATAAGTTAAGACTTGTAATTATAGGATAGAAGCTGCATATCCTAACTGCAAGATCAGTTTAAGATATCCCTTGGACAGAGATCTATCTGAAGCAAAGACTAAACACAAAAGACTTTCCTTTCCCACTGCATAAAAATTCCTTCTCACCAGGCCCTGTTGTGCTTAGTCTTTCCTGAACACACACCTGAAGCCCCTATCTATAACATGTCCCAGCTTCAGTATCCTTCATATTTTTACTTATAAAGTGCCTCAGCTTCAGCTGGGAGGGAGGCATGAACCTGGCTCTCAGGTAGACAATCAATTCAAGACTCATTAAATAGACGGTAGAGTCAGGTGTCCCTTATACAACCCATCATTATGCCAACAAGTCTATAATTTAAAAATTCTGAAGGAGAAAGACAGCCTAGGAAAGATGCTACGAAGCCCTTGCTCTGGGTAGTTGGTAAATATATCCTTTTTTCCCCATTTTCTAATCAGCTGGATTTCGACAAGCTTGTTATCTAGTCCACCGAGATGCAGGCATTAGTTCCAGCTCCTAGTGATGTTTACAGTACCTAACATTATCTGATGAGTAAATAGTTTAAGCTCTTAGCTTAAGCAGTCTGAATGATCTTTTTAGGATCCAATATTTGTTAAAAAAAAAAAAAAGTGCAAAGCTTATGTCTGAGACCTTGAGTAGAAAGTCTCACCCTCAGAAGGTTGTCTGCTGACTCTCAGCTTGTACATCCGCTTCTCACTACCAAGACATTAAAGGTAACTGGACTCCTCTTTCTGCACAGGAAATCTGATGAATTTTCAAGCCATTCTTACACTCCCACATCCTCTCATTTAAGTCTGTACTGAGAGAGCACAAGATCTTTGTTCAAAGGGTATTTGTTGATGCCATCATCTCCAGAGGCATTTTTCCTACATTTAATGTCCAAGTTACAACCTCAGTCAAAACAGGAGCACACCATTTTTTCTATATTACCCTGTATTTGGAGTAACAAAGGAAGCATTTAAGAACAAGTCTTACATTTTTCTGCTTAAGCAAAATATTAAACTCCAATGTTCAAATACTCACACAAGCAGCAAGGTAGTTAGTTCACGCTTTTGAAATCAAACTGTACCCTGGAACATAAGTCAAAAAAAAAAACCACCAAACAACAAAATAACAAATTTTCTATTCAGAGATGTGTCACACTACAAAGCTTTTTTGCTATTCTAAGGCTCGGAAGACTTACTTAAGACTAACAGATTCTAAAGAACCACTTTCCATGAAGAAATACAGCCACAAAACTCAACACATGAAAAAGAACTGTATTACACCAAATTGTGGAATCATGGCCAGCATAATTCTGGTAGACACAAAACTGCTGTATTTCAGTAAAACTCCAACAACAGACATGCAGAGGTAGCAGCTTCCCTTCATGCAATTATCACTAACTTCAGACAGATACCAGCACATTCAACAAGAGTATCATGAGTACAAGCACTTTCAGAATCCTTAAGAAAGTCCTAGGACCAACAGCTTGAAGAGTATCATTGAAAACCAGGGATAAATTGTACTAGTATGTGTAACCAAACTTGAAATTAAAGTGCCTGGCTTCTGCAATCTCCAAATTTAGATCAGGGACTCCATCAAACCATGTGATGACAGAGTTGCTCTACAGGCAGAGCGTGCTTTAGGCTGCTCCTCTATGAGAAACCCACAGGGCCCTTTACCACACCATGCAACCACAGCATGGGCAGTGCCACATACCAGTTAATGTCCAACCAAATGACAGGCAGAGGCTCCTGAGCTCCTCAGAAAGATGGTAACCAGAAAAGTGTGACAGGAATTGTGTAGCAGAAGCCCAGCAGCAAGCTCCAGCTTGGCCAGAGGTACAAACATTCCATCCATGTGTAACTTCCAGCAAGGAGCCGGATCCATCCGGGGTGCTGCAGAACTCATCTGTTCTAGGATGACGATTTAGTGCCTATAGAGTGTGTTGGATTCAGCACAGATGCACAGATTATTACACACCATATATGTGTCTGGAAGCTGACAGAGGAAGGCTACACATATACACAATTAGGTGCACTCAGAAAAGTTAAATCATCTGCTCTAACAGGACTGACTGAGCCCTGTTGACCTCACTAAGTGTAACTACAGAAAGCTTCCATATCTCTCTCAGAAGCAGTCTCAGAGTAAGCAAAGCTAGTTAACTTTCACAATGTTTAGTTTGAGGGTCACTATGCCCAGCATGGGCTAAAAAAAACCCATTACCTACTATGGAATTATTTGTATTGCCATCCATGAACTTACACAATTTATCAGGGACATCTCGTGGCAAAGACACTGCCAAAGAACTGGATGATTTATGGGTGTTCCTATAGCAGAGATCCCCTATAGTAGGAACTTTCCAACAACAGACATTCTCCAGCAATCTCTGAATACTGGAATGTGACAAAAACAAGGCAGAGGAAGTAAGACAACTTACATAATGATAAATCTTGTTAATAAAGATATGCTTGTCACTGTGGCTGAACTAGAAAATTTCTTCTGTCTAATGGTATTGTCATAAGCACCATAGAAAGCTCACAAACCAAGGGAGAGCACAAAGAGCAGCACAAAACCCCTTTGGCTGATCAAGAGGCTTCCAGTAGCTTGTCTTTCAGTAAAAATTAAACTGGCTTTCAAAGATTTAGTAACAAGACAAATATTAACTTATTTATTGTCTCACCACTGAAATCTAGAAATGGATGTTGGCCTTCTGGGCTTCCATCTCATTTTTGTGCCAATTGTTATTTTCTTAAAAATACAAGTATCAGCAAAAATAGTATTAGAAAGAAAGCCACCAACAATGACTAAGATATTCCAGATCTGAAAGCATTAAAAGGTTTCACTTGAATGTACTTTCAGTTAATGCATCACTGCAGAGAAACTAAAGGAGTCCCATATTCGATTACGAACCTTGCTTCTATCTTACAAACATGTTTTATGACGAGTCATTCAACTAGAGAAACTCAGTTCAGTGCTGCAGTAACTAGGGAAACACGCATTTGATCCCTGTTTTTACTACAACTTCCTATTTGCTTCCAGGTAATTAACACTGCCATACCTCAATTCCTTATCTTATCTTTCTTCATGATGAGGCCAAACATTCAACACTGAGAAGGACTTTAGCCAGGTGTGTTGTCTTTGAATTCTGCTACAGCAAGAACTGCTAAGGGCAGCAATAGATAAAGGCATAAGCAGGGAAGAGGCTGTTCAGTGACTCTCCAGGCAGTCAGTGAGGATACTCTGTGTGAAGCACACATGCACCATCCTTCCAAAATCTCTGCACTACATCACGTTACAGACAGAAGTTGCTGAAGCAGTACAGAGTACAAAAATCAGATAATGCATTCCTATCCAGGAAAGATATATATGGTAAACTCTCATCCATCAGCCTGAAAAATAATGGAAGTTACTGTTTTACTGCTGAAAACTTGAGCTTCTTAAGCCTTTAAGTTATGGCCCTACAGACAGCAAGAAGTAATCATTTGAGACAGTCCAGTCTAATCCTGGACATAAACAGTAACTTCACTTAATATGAATATTACAGTTCAAAAAAAAATTTTATTAAGACTATTCAGAATTATAAAATCATTCTAGTGTTCCAAACTGCTGATCAAATTATCCTTTCACAAAGATAACAAATAAAAAGAATTTAAAAAAATGAAAAGATGCACATGTCAAACAATGTGCTTGAGGAGAAAAAAATGAAGTTTCATCCAGATAAACCAACTTCAGCACTGGCTACTGCTGGATTATTGGAGAGGAATGTCATAAGATGCCCTGTAGTTAGAACACACTTCTTAAAAAACGACACTGAACCTACACTGGGACAATTTCCTAAGACGAAAAATGACCATAAATATACAATTCGCATTTTAGTAGGTGTATTTAAGTCAAATTTATAGAAAAAGCTGCTCCCAACGGAAGAAGCCTTTGAGCAAAAGAAATTTGTGCTCAGACCATTAACAGGATCCACAAATTCCAATCTCTCATACAACAAGAGTCTATAACAAGTCTATAGAACTAGTGAAGAATGAACCACACCTGGTAAAGTAAAACCAGCTCTTTGTTTTGCTGGTCAGCCAGACTGTCCTCCATGATCATGAACACCACACTTATGACACAATAGAGAAGTCATTAAGCAGTTCATAAGATCATGAAACATGTTCTCAAGAACCAGGCAAGCAAACAAGAACAGTTCAGAAAGGTGGCATCTCTAACTCCGGACACTCCTAACAGCAGAGCAGCTACTCTTCCTCTGCCTACTATGAAACCAGCAAATACAACATACTATAAAAGTAGATACAAAACCTGTAACTTCAGGCACACAGACCTTGCCCTAAAAGGTGTCACATCCTGTAAATACCACAATACAACAATAACAAGACCTAATTCACTGAGAAACCCAATACTTGAGGCAGTTTCTGGAGCCCCATGTGCCACGGCACCACAAGAGCAACACATGGTAGGAAATCAAACTGTGAGGAAATAATGTCTTCCTTACCTTAAACTCTCGTACACACTTCCAAAGTTCTGATTATCACAAGGAATTATCAAAAGGTATTTTACAGACTTTTAGTTTCTTCCACTGAGCTCTCTGCCTGGAATGGGAAAGAGCTGCTTCAGCACTCACTTATGTCAAGGATCACCATTACAAAAAGGTTCATTGGGGTAGTGCCAAGCCACTGAAGCAAATTTATTTCAGAAAACAGAGCTATAACTTTTCTACTAGACAATAAAAGCTACTGCTTGAAGGCAGTGATTCTCAGCCTCCTTCCAACTGCAGCTCTTCCTACTTTTTGTCATAATAAGCCCTAACTCTGCCAGCCCAAAGGCAGAACGCTTACTTTACTTCCTCTGAGACGTGTGACTGCAAGAGCAGGGGAATGGCAAACAGGATCATGTCCCAGCACACAAACTCAAGTAGAATTAAGTCACACACACAGTAACCTGGAAGTTCAAAAGATACACAAGGTGAAAAGAAGTGTACTTAAGAACAGATAGGGATAAAAAATGGGTCAGGGAGAGGGACAGAAAAAGAGACACAAACAGAAACTAGCCCACAGATGGCTACACTTGATCCATTCTACTCTTCAGAATGCTGCTTCACAATAGTCACTGCACCCTGGGCTCCCACAAAGCTGCTGTCTTGTACTCACAAAAGAATAACAGCTCTAGAATTTCTTGCTTAAATTGAATTAATATTTCATACTATCAATTTGATGACCATCAAAGTTCCATTACAATTCCTAGTAAGTAAATAAAACACTTAAATACAGGGCATGCATTTCACATCTTACACTACTTTAGATATTTACAATGGGGAAGTGAGGCAAAGAACCCAAAACATCATGCACTCTTTTCATAAAAACTGCCCTAAATTACACTCAGCCACATCAGCACCCTTCATAAGTTAACACACAGAAACATGCTCTACAGAGAGCAACATAACAGTTTAGTGTTTTAACCTGAATCTGTTGCTACCTTTCATCAGAAATCAGAGCTCCACAAAAGTTTTCTTAACTAAGAAGTCTTTTGAAAGCTTGAGTATTAACAATGTCTTAATACATTCTATTATCTGTGTGACTGTTCAAGACTTTGAATCTGCCATCAAGCTGCATGCTCCCTCACCCTCAACAGGCTTCTCTGGTGTGCAAGCATTGTTATCAGCCACATTCAAATCACTAAAGCACTCAAGTGTTGCAACACAGTTTAAAGTCAACACCATAAACACCATTCCGAATATGCAAATTCATAGCTTTCAGCCTTCTCCTTAGTGTGCTGAAGAACAAAAAACTTACTTTTGGCCAGTTTACTTTTTAAAAATGCCTAGCTCGATATTTTAATAGAAAATGAGCACTTCTGAAATGACTGACCCTGAAGACTTTGCTACCGCTTTCAATAGTTCTAACCAAGTCTACTTTTCCCTATTTATAGAATTGATACTCAGAGGCTAAAGTAGACACTACCCAAAGTTAGAAAAACCAGAACCTGTCCACATACATTTTTTTCCCCCATTTCAGAAGGCAAAAAGCAAGCAACTCCAGATCCACAACTTAGTTAAGAAGACAAAAAAGATGTCCTACAACTATTTGAGGAGAAGAAACCAGGCCAAATAGTACAAGCCTGGGAGAAATCTCTGTATATGGAAGCAAGTCCCTGGGCAAATTATTCAAATATGAATAAACTTTGCACTTACCTGAGGGGAAAATGAAGAAGTATCTGCAGTTACCAGCCTTGTTCTTATAAATCTCTTAACTCAGAACTACTCCAAACAGTAAGTTTTACAGCTGTGCTGCATCACAGTTAAAAGCAGGCTTTCAGCCTACCAACTGTTACTTGACTAAAAGGGGAAGTTAAGCAAGTTCCAGTATCTGTTCAGCCAGTCTAGATTAATGTACTTCTACTTTTAAAGATTCTTTAATTTACACTGTCTCTAGATAGCTACAATTACAAAGAAATGCAGAAGAGCATTCTTAATTGGCAAAGAAGTCTTGGCAGTTTGTTCTTTTCCATGGCAGAAAAGAGATAAAAATCAAGGAATGCCATTCCTGGATACTTGCAGTGAGGAGATGGCATACAAACTGTGAAGGCAATTTTGTGGTACTTATATGAACAGGCAAAGAAAAAGGATGAATTCAATACCCCCTTGTAGGGGAAGGGAGTCTCCCATTAAATTCTAAAGTACATATAAAACCAACATTAAACTGGCACAACTATACAGAATTCAAAGGCAGGCATCAGGGCAATCAATCTCATGTTACTCCTGAATCTGACAGTGAAGATTGCTTGTGACAAAGATCACAGGATTAAATTTATCTGCAAACTTTTATTTAAAGCATTTGCCTTCACAACTTTGATGGAAGGATATACTATAAAAGGTATTTGCAAGACTGTAAGTGGCTCCTACCTTAAAGATCTGTTTTGTCATCAGACCTGAAAATGCCCATTTCTCCTCCCAACAAAAATAAGATTAACTTGCATGAATTACCAGCTTTTTCTTTCCTTGAAAAACATCTAAAAACAGGAAGGATGCTGGAATTTACAGACATAATCCATTCAGGTCCCCACAAGTAACTTGTCACTGACAACCGTTTATTGAAATTGAATTAGTAAGAATTATTGCTACTTCTTTACAAGCCTGATACTGTCAGAGGAAAAGCCTTGAAGACAGAAGGTTTTGAGACTTAAAACTGCTGAAATTGAAAATGAACATAATGAACTATAAACTCTGAAAAGAACTACTACAAATTTATTTAAGCTTAGAAGGAACTACTGGACAGAGGTAGTGGTAAGAGGCAATATTAACCACTTTATCACCAGTCCCCATTATCTCCCAGGGGAGACAGGAAGACACATCTTTTATTGCTGTACAGCACAGAAAGGTTAGCTCAGAGAAGGAAGGAAATTTAAAAAAAAATTATAAAAATCAGAAGGGGGGAAGGCTGTCATGCCAGGAACACAGTTAAAGCCATGCTGTAAATGATGTAAGTGGTTCCAAGAAGGCAGCTGTAGTTATGGGTTATGTAGCAGTCTGTCTTTTCACCAAAGTCAAAATTCCATCAATGTCTGTGTTACAACAAAGGAGTTCTGCCTGTCAAGTACTTGCAGGATTTAATATCTGTATACACTTACACCTTTCCACCATCAAACCATCAAAAACAATCTCAATTTTCTTGTTTATAGATTAGAGTTAAACTGCAACTTTCATCAAACACCTTTAATTCCAGAGGCATTGCCATTCACACCACTGCTTCAGCCTAACTCCAATCTCAAGCACACACAGCCCTCGACACAAAAAGCATGACAGTCAGTCAACATGTTACAGTTACATCCTCAAACAGATCTCAGTTTTACTTTTCATGTTTATTCAACACAATTCCTCCCAACTCCTACGAATAAATCAAGGTTTCTTTCCCATTGGCTTTACTCTTTAAAGACTGCAACACCACAGAGATTGTCAAGTACTCAGAAGTTCCCCAGAATGCCACCATGTACACTTATGTAGTGAGACTTATCTTCTGAGTTTACACAGCAGAGATTTATTATCAGTTGAGTTTTAGTTTAGTTTCTTTTCCCTTTTTTCTAACCTTTCACCCTATCTTTCATACAGCTGAACCTAGACCTTCTACTTAAAGTCACTTCAAGCTGCATCATGGGAAGAAAACTAGAGTCCATTCCCATGAGATAGTTTTATATGTAGATGTCTAAAATCAGGTCTAACCAAGTGGTGCTTAATGAGATAAAAAGAAGAAAAAAGTACTTTTTCCTTGCACAACACAGATAACAGCAAAAAGAACTTGCTGGTATGTGTATAATTTTTTTTCATTTCCCCAGACACCTTTTACAGCACCGTGCCAGTTACTGTAACAGTAGCCAGCAAAATGTGCTGCTGTGCAGTTGGGACAGCCATCACTTCCTGCCCATCTTTACACACGTGCACAAAAAGCTGCTACTCAGCAATCAAAATTCTTGTAAGTTGAAAAAACGTCACTTATAAATACTGCCAAATTCTTGTTTCAGTTACATGCACAATTTATATCAGTTTTATACCAAGATACAGTCTAGAGTTTATGTTTCTTTGTGAATATGACAACTACAAAGACTGTGATTCCCAATTTTATTTAAATAGATCAGTCTGCCAGCACTATCTGGGAGACCAGTACTTAATTCAAATTTGCTTTGAGACAACAGGTTAGTTAAACAAGGTCTTAAATAACGGCTACAGTGCAGAGACATGTCACATTTGGAATAGATTTTTGAAAGGATCAGAAGTCAAGCATTGGTTTCAAAGAAATCTGATCCTGGAAGGATGTCCTACTTAACTTCTTGGTAGGACTTATGTTTAACATGAAATGCAAATCAACAAAATCTTGTATCTTTAGGATATTCTATAACTGCCAGCATTACATATGCCAACAGTTTCCCAGGCTACTTTCCCTGGCAGCACAAAGAATATATAAAGCATATTCAGTAAGAGTAAACTCAAACTTTCCTTGACAACATGTTATTGACTGCCTCTGATGGACTTAAGATTAGGCCAAACTGTTCATAATTTTTAGCTGGAAAAAAGTTCATTTCAATTCTCCTGGCTGAGAAGATTAAACTAGGAGTTTATACAACTGCTCCTTCTTTCCTAATAGTATAGGAGGGAAAAAGCCACACAACAGATCAAAACATTCACAAGTCCAAAAATTAACTTGCTTTAAGTTGTTTTTCAGATTCTGAAGTACTCAACTACTGAAGTACTCAACAGAACAAGATAGAAACAAGTAACAAAAACCATGAATGCATAATGCAAAATCAACACACATCACCAGATCAGAGAAAGATCTCAAAACAGATTTTCCCAATGCATCGCTTCCTGGCAAGAAGCACAGAATCAGAATGGTTTGGGTTAGAACAGACTTTTAAAGGTCATCTAGTCCAACACCCTGCCATGGGCAGGGACATTTTCAACTCATCAGCTTGCTCAGACCTGGCTCTGAATGCTACCAGGGATAGGGCATTTACCACCTCCCTGGGCAACCTGTGCTGGTGTTCCATTATTTTCATTGCAAAACATTTCTTCCCTAGTCTAAATCTGGCCTCTTCTAGTTCAAAACCATTGCCTCTTGTGCTAGTGCAACGGGCCATGTTGAAAGTCTGGCCCCATCTGTCTTTCAAGTTCTCCCTGGGTCCTGGAAGGTGCTCTAAGATCTCCCCAGGGCCTTCTCTTCTCCAGGCTGAATGACCCCAGCTCTTTCCACCTGCCTTGTAAAGAAAAAGTGCTTCATCCCTCTGATTATTTCTGTGGGCCTCTTCTGGACTCACACCAACAGGTCCCTGTCTCTGCTGTGCTGAGGACTCCTGAGCTGGACACAGTATTTATTCCACATGAGGTCTTGTGAGAGCTGAGGGGCAGAACCACCTCCCTTGACCTGCTGGCCCTGTTGCTGGGGATGCAGCCCATCACTGGCCCTGGGATGCAAGTGCACACTGATGGCTCATGTCGAGCTTCTCATCCACCAACACCTCCAAGTCTTTCTCCTCAGGGCTGCTCTGAACCCCTCCATCCCCCAGCCTGCATTGATACCAGGGCTGCCTGTACCCAGGTTCCAGACCTTGCACTTGTCATTGCTGAACCTCTGGCTCTGGGCAGCAACATCCTCAGACACTGCGCTGCCCTCCACATCCAAGCTATTGGGAACCCAGCAGGAGACCTTCCACTGCCTGATGAGATGTACTGAATTGCTTCTCGGACAGCCAGGATGGCCCAAGAAACGTCCCCATGGGACTGGCACTGGCAGAGGCATCTCCCACTACAGACCTGGCTTGCTCTCACACCCCAGAGATGCTCTCTGCTGACTACAGCATCCCTGACACCTCCCACACTGACCTGAGTCTCAAACAACACAATACCATGAGGACAGGACCCCAGGAGATGTGATGTAGAGACAGCCTTGTCACTGACCCAGCCTGGCAGGCTGGAGAAGTGGGGGGGGAAGCATAAAACACCTTTCCAAAACCACACAGGAAGTGCACGGCTCCCTCAGTCAGCAGAGGGTGAGGGGAATCAAACCCACAGAGCTCAGGTGGAGCTTGGAGGGCTGGGGGCAAGTAGTACACTGGGAAGTTGGTTGTGTTACATTATTTAAGTTCTTGCTGCATCTTTACTCTTCATTTTTTCATGTAGCATGCTGAACTATATGTAGGCTATTAACATCATAAAAAAAGCAAAGCCACCAAAAGAGCTACAAAAAATCAGTTTATATAATATTTTAAACACAAACAGGAATGACTGTAACTAAAAACCCCGAACTACATCTGCTAGCAGAAAAATCCCACTTTCACGCAGCAATACCCATCAAGTTCCGTTTCGTGCAGATCAGTATCAACAATTCCGTTTTTATAGTATTCTCACAAAATAAAGAAAACATTACTGGCACGGAAAAGCAACCACACAGTAAATACAGCACTACCTTTATACAGAATTGTACAATTCCATACTAAACAAAACTAACAGGGCAAGTGCAGCTCTGTTTAAAATTACAGTAGCTGTTAATCAGCAAGTATTTTCTTCCTGCCCTACTCTCCCCCCAGTTTTAGCACAGTTTGCATCAAACAAGCAAAAGACTAAGTTTATTTTCCATTCAGCAGGTTAACCTGTTTCTCTTGCTGAACACAGTAGCAAAAAATATACTCCAGCTGAAGATTAACCCAGTCAAAAAATTTGGATTTGCAATGCAGGAATGCAAACAAGTTGACTGACATCAGTATGCAGGTGATGGGGGTTTGATTAGAGCCCACATCAGCAGCTTTAGAAAATCACCTTCCACCCTGAAAAGTGACACATGAATAATTACTCAGCAACCTTTATAAAGGAGACTACCACAGGAATGACATGAGATCCTGACTTAGGACTATTTCAGACACAGCTCTCAAGGTACAGGATTTTGTATGTAGTGGCCTTAAATAAAAAAGGGTGATTGGCCTCCCTCACTCTTTATTCTTTGGTGTCGAAAAAATCTCACAATCAGTATCCCAACCAGCACTACCACTAACTTTAAATACACTGATTTTCAGCACCGATACAAGAATAAGTACAGACATGTTCCTATTTTTACAGAAGTTATAAACTCAAGCATTACTTAAAGCTGAATATTGTCATTGTAACACAAGATTTTTTCCTGGAAAATCCTTTCTTTGTCTCCATTCTTGCTAAAATCCAAAGACAAAGAAAAGCCCTGACTTTTCTTTTTAAAAGTTCAAAGGACCTTGACACTGTGCACAGGCCATTACTCAGTACACTCACATGTATTAAATGCAAATGGGTGTTTTTTGCAATGTATAAACAGCCAAAATGATTCACACCAAGGGCTCACCTTGTCCAACAGCAGGAATTTAGGGAAATATCTTTGGGACCACTTCAGAGGTAATGCAGAAACTACCTGAACTACAGGTTATCCCTGCAAATTTGGTATGAACATCTTCTGCCTCTCCATTCAATAGTGACAGCAAGTGCCACAGCCCAGTTAGGTACTGTGTGAGGGGAGGCGGGAAAAAAAGAGCCTGATTTATTTTACAGATATTGTCTGATAACTGGGTGCCAACTTCCAGTGCCTTGAAGAAAAGTTCCTGATTCTGTCAGCCTGTGCTATATACTTTATTTAATATACCTTTACCACACTGCCTTTCAATTTCCTTAAAATCAAGGTCTCAGGTATTCTGTTTAACAAACTACATTTACATTCTAAGATTTCCAATCACCTTACACATTAGCTTGGTCTATGACCAGCTTTTACAGAAAGCAGACATATATGTTAACTTGCTAGCCAGGAAAGTAGGTCAACCATTTACTGACATCCATGCAGACTTAATATCTGCAAACAAGCAGAAAAAGGCAGTGATGGTATGGTGGGGTTTTGTTTGGTTCATCTGGACTCTTCAACCTTTATTAGAACAAGGCTGATCTACAGAAGCTTCAAGGAGTTTCTTTAGTCTATTCCTAAAGTCCTGGATGACTGTACTCTTTTAAAGGGCACCTGAACAGATCATTAATCCAACACTGAGCCCACAAGATCGCAGCTTTAACGAAGTCCATCTTCTGCCACCCATGTGTTCTCCTTCCATCTCTACTGCCCTGAAGGTCTCTCCTTTTTCACTTACCCTGTAGCTCAAATTGGAGCATAACAGATCAAGAGCAAGTATATAGTGCAGAAGTCCGGAATCAGCAATCAACCAGGTCTCAGTTGCCTCCCAAACTTTTCTTCCTACTGCCAAAGTACTGGGAATCACCACTCGCCTCGGCTGCCAGGAGAAACTGCTGGTATGGCTGTGCAAGTCTCTCCCCTGGCTCAGAGGTACCACCAGCTGTGACTTGTGCTGACTTTTGGGAGGGTTTTTTTCTTGGTTCTTTATTTATTATAAAACTTTACTACAGTACGTGGTCCATCCTCCAGTCTGGGGAAAATAAAACCAGTTTCAGTAATGCCACGAAGGAGGTAACTTTCCTGGGACTACGGACTACACTAGAAAAAGTGGAATAAAGACATCTGCTGCTTCTTAGCTAGCACGCTATTTTTAGACAAAGAAAACTACCATAAACCAAGAAGTTTAATATTTATGATTGCCACTTTGGTTTCTAAATTTGTATTGAATACAAATTTATTTTGAAACAATAGATGACAGGAATAATCACATTCAGGCCTCTTAAGTGACAAAATGATTAAAGTATCTATAAAAATGGAGAACCAGTAGTATTATCATCCTCCTATCCACACTTCTCATGTTTGCACACCAGTGTCGGCAAACTTGCATCCACCACCTCAAACTCCCCTCTCATACCAGCAAGGACACAGAGCATTTTGCTCCCACAACTGAAAAACATGGGGAAGGAAGAATGGGATTTGATACTCCTTTGGACTGAAATTATTTAAGTGAGGGAGTAGGTTACTTTTGTTGTAGTGACACACAAGATGTCATTACATGCAGTGTCTTTTTTCCATAAATCCAGGACACTCACACTGCTGTGCTGTCCCTGTCATGAACAGCACAACAGCTCTGCACTTATTTAGCACCATACAGAGCCCTCTGCAGAGGTCTGCTGTAAGTTCAGAACAGGAGACCAGCCTTAATTTCATGTTTCCTTCCTTCTGTAAGGTTGAGTCACATCCTTAGGTCTCCTTTTAGAAATCTAAAAAACCATGGTAGAAGAAAGAAAGAAAAAAGAAAATAAGAAAAAAAAAAAAAACAACAAAGAAAAAACCCACACAACCGCCCCCCCCCCCCCCCCCCCCCCCACCTCAGCCTTTAACAGAGAAGCCTTGCATTCAGGGGAAGATAAATAACTGCCAAAGGCCACAGTTCAATTCTTTGGCTCATCTTCTGCTGTGTCAGAAAAGAGAAATGCACACCTTTTTTCCTGTTAGAAGCAAAACCTGATGCTCTTCACAGCCAGACAACTTTGTCAAAGGATTTCAAAGATAAATGAAAGGAGTTAACATTTATGAGTGAATAATGCAGACAAATTCCTCATTTGGAATACAAATTACTCTATCTACTGCATTAAAAACAAAACAAAACAAAAAAAAAAACAAACTCAAACCCAAACACCCTCACATGGGAGAGAGCAGACAGTTCATTCAACTAGCTATAAATACAAAGCCTTTTTACACAGCAAGTTCAAAAGTATCAAATTAAGATCTGTATTTACTTCCTTTGGTCTCACTAGCACTTTAAATAAAATATTTTAAGTTGTGACTGCCAGAGATGAAACAGTTTTTGCCTTACTTCCTCTGTTCTACCAACAGCAACACCACTGGGCTAACATGGGTAAGTTCACTGTTAAAACTACTACAAGCCCACAAGTTGTTTGTTTGAAGTCTGGACCAGTTCCACAAGCCTGTTTTGTGCAGCCCAACCAGTACACAGGCTGGGGCAAGCAGAACTGTGAACTTAAGTAAGTCCAAGGTTTAGACGACTACTTCTATTTATGCAATAGAAAACTACAGCTCATTTCATCACACTGAAATAGATGGACCTTTCAAATCACCTACCCTGCACACCTGTATGACCACAACAATTAAGTAGCTGGGATTAGAGCATCTCACTCCACAAAAAAAATTAAATAATATCTCAGATCAGCTGGTACAGCTGTTTCTATTCCATCTATTGAATTCTGAAAAAAGTATTTGCATATCCCAGAGTATTTCATATCATGTGTTTAAATATATCTTATATTGATGTATTATAAATAGCATGTTTACAAGTATTATGCAATAGAATATGTATTTCTATCCAAACCTTCCAGTGAGTCAGAAGCTGGGCCATGAGACAAATGCAAATAAAATAATTTTCTTATAAATATGATAAGCGGATAGAATTGATCCCCTATTACCAGGCAAATAGACTAGATAACATATTTCCATCCTTTCCGTTCTGGGTAAGTCAAAAGTACTGATATTACCGTTTCAATCTTTATATGTGCTGCAGTTTTCTATAAACACAAGTGAGATAAAATACATGTAAGTCAATAGTAAGAGGTGCAAGTCTCATTAAGATGGGATAGTTCTGGGGCTGAACTTTCACAAGTATTTTCCAAAATAATTTCTTTCAAATGTAGCTAGCTATTAAAACAGCAATGCAGCATGTTTGAAAATCATGACCATACTATTTCTATTTAAAGATTAATTCAGTCCCACTTCATAAGGTACAGAGTCAACTATTTGGCACAGGTACTATAGGCAAAGGAGGAACTAATCACAAAGTTTCCAGGCTACTGTGCCGAGACAAACTTCCCCTACAGGCTTCCTTTTGTAAGAAACCTACAAAATTTGGAGGGGGAAGGATATTGACTGCACCTGTCTAAGAAAAACATTCCTTTTTCAAACATTTTCAAGAAAAATTACAAAGGCCAAGACAGATTTTCAGAATAACTGCAATATAACTAAGAAATGCATAAATGTATTTCACTGTAAAATCTCAGGCAGTAGATGCTGAATTTAATTCTTTTCAAATGATACTCGAAAAGTTTGAAGTATTGACCTTGAAGATCAGTTTCACTGCAAAACAAAGATTTTTTTTTTTTTCTAGAAGCACTGCTTTGGAAAAGAGTAGTGTCTCATGGCTCCTCACAAAGAAGAAAAGTTCGCTTCTGCACTATAAACCTCACCCAGACCCAAAAGGAGTACTTGTCAGAAATGCAAACCAGACTACTACAGTCTGCCCCAATTACAAGTACTGAGAAACCCTGAGAACATTAAAAAAAAAAAAAAAAAAAAGATGCCATGTCCTATTCAACAAGCCATCCCCAATTCCAAAGCACAGTTCAAAGAGAACCCCACTGGACTCCTGGCCTGACTGGCCCTGCATTCAGAACTGACAAACAGGTTCTCCATCAGGAGCAGGGGGCTTGGCACTAGGTGATCTTTCAGGTCCCTTCCAACCCAAACCATTCTATGATTCTGTGAAAAAAAAAAAAAAAAAAAAAGGAAAGTTCAAACACAAAATTCAAACTACTTCCTTTTCAGGCAGTTGTAGCCTCAGCCTAGCAGAGATGATTACAAATAATCGTGACGCTAAATGAAAGAAGCAGCAGGATAACAATCAGACCTACTGAACTACTCAATTAGACTCTACTAGTAGCTCTTTTTACTTACTCTAAGCTTTCTGGTTTAGGAGCATTCAGGGGAAGCATAAAGCACAGAAATGGCTGGTAAGAGCAAAAGAAAACACAAAGAATGCTATCTATGTCAGATATTTCCTGAAGTACAAGCAAGAAGAGCCTTTTACGTAAGTGCTAAATAAAAGATAAGGAAGGACAGAGAAGTGAGAGTGAAACGATCTGAGCAGACATAAAACAAGAGCATGAACCCCACCTTCCAGCTACCTCTATTCCAGCACTGCAGGCAGGACACAGCCTCCACGTTTCCGCTACAGCCAGTCCTGCACCAGCAGCCTCAGCAATTCCTGAAGCAGAGCACAGCTGACAGCAGTAAGGCAGGGATGATGTTACACACAATAACCGCCTGATAAGAGAGAAAATACTTTTACAAGGTGCCCTCTTTCAGTGAAGGGCAGCCGATGAAGTGTAGAAATTCATACTCTGGGACTGCCTAAGGCAAGGGGAAAAAAGAATACCTTGAATAAACCAGTTTTAAATCAACAAAGAAACTACACACAAGCACTTCAAAGAATTAGGGTATTTACAAAGCCCTATGATGACTGCTCAGACATATCTAACAAGGCTTTCACTCACTGTCTTCAATTTTTTTCTGTCTCTGGATTTCCAAAAAGTTGTAGCATAAGCTAGAACACTGTCCTTGGAAAGAGATACACTGAAGTACCAACATAATATAGCCTATCTTTCTTATGATTAAGTCATGAAGTAATATCTTGAACAGAGAAATGAAATTTGGGCTCACTTACAACACATAACAAAAACAAAACACCAATCCTTTCCCAGAGAACAACATTTTCCCAAGTAAATACTTTTTTTGTTGTTGTTTGTTTATTTTTTGTTGGGCTTTTTTTTTTTTTTCAAACTCTGATTCAGAACCAGGAAATAGACCATAGCACAACAATTGTGCTTTTCATTTTAAAGACAGCATTTGACTTTCAACCTTTTTTTTTTTAACATGCTAAAATACTAAGCCCAAAGATGGCATGTTCTCTGAGGAAGTAAAAGCTATGTCACTGTGGAAGACAAACACAAATTACTGGATCTTAGTAAGTGATTTTTAGTTCCTTCACTGAAGCTATGGCATATATACCAAAACCACAAAATTATGCAGTACTGAACCATTCTGGCAGTGTTGTAAATCCAACACATTATGAGAAATCAAACTTTATTGTACACAGCATTTTTTATTTCCTGACAACTGTCAGCAACACACAGTGCCCTGATGAGGGAATGTGTGCATGCCTGGCCCCCGGCAGGGAGGACCTGCCCTCAACAGATGGAACACGAGCAAAAACAAAGGCTGCATCACTCATATACCAAAACAGGGACTTAAAGTCACTGAACTATTTGGACCAGTAATTAAAATATTAGTTTCCTAAAAGTACATGTGAGTTCTACATCAGCTCAAATTTGCTTTGGATAGAAACTGCTCTGCTGGAATAGTGTCTTGAGACACAATCCAGCTGACTACCTGCACAGTATGCAGACACACCGAGCACATGGTTGCACGTGTGGTGGCACAGATTTATACACACACAAACATCTACACACACGGAGAGTAACCAAGATACAAACTATATCACTTTATTGCATTCCATCCTCTGGAGACAGATGGCTTTTGATTAAGTTGTTGTTTTGTTTTTGTTTTTTTTTTTTATTAGGTTGGTTGCTTTTTTCTCCCTTTTTAAACGAAGTTTTATCATGACTGTACTTCCTTTTCTTTTTAGTGCTGCTACTCCAGCTCTCTCCTGACTCACCCACACGTAGCTATGCTTCAGCATGTTGCAGTTCGTGTTCTTTTATAAAGTGTCACTACAATTCTTACTTGAACTGAAGAGACTTAAATTGAATAAATCCGCCCACAGAGGTAAAGGTGGGCAGAGCTGACAGATCACATAACTAAACACACAAAAGGCCTACAAAAGGCCAGAAACAGCACATGAGATTCCAATTGTTTAAAATCTTCGTTTATGTGTCCTTTTCCACATGAAAGTACCTCAGGTTTGAACACTAATCTTTGTCACATTCCCAGTATCACATAAGAAGCCAGCTGTGCTTCTGAGAAACCCAGACTGACTCTTGACATCAAAAGCAATCCCACGATCATTCTCTTCTCTAACTTAATACTGAAGAGAGATTTGCTACCAAATAATGCCACACCTTCAAGAGAGAGAAAGTTTCCACCAAATTTATTCTATAGCAGAAGTATTTCTCGTCCTCCAGGCTGAAAAGCTGGTCAGCCAAATATTAACTGAACATAAGCCAACATAGAAGGTCTGGCAAAAAAAAGACAAAACACCACAGCTCTATCAGCAGAGGCTACTGGTCTTTTCTTTACCCAGGAATAAATATTTTTTCCTTTTTTTTCTTTTTTTAGAAAAAAAAAACCTATATAATTTTCTAACCAGAATAAACTTAATTCATAGTATTTCTCTTTAAAAAAGAAGCTTCCAAGAAAAACTGAGCAATGAGCATGATTCAAAATAAAAATAAATTTAAAAAAATTTAAAACACACACACCATCAAAAACCCCAAGAGGTAGCAAAAGGTTTTTTACTACTGCTTCTACTGAGAGAAGAAACAGCAGCTGTATACTTCTTACCTTGGTTGATACAGTTTCATTCCTATAGAGAAACTCAAGAAGCCACAAGGATCTCCAGAAAGAACTTACAGGAGCAGTGGTGAAAGAAGGACAGAACTGTCAAACTAAACAGATAAGCTGAGCAATGTGGACAACTGAGAGACTCCCACCTGAAAGAGAGAAAACAGTTCATCCCTCCTTCCCTCACCATAAAGCCAAGAACGGAATTCATTGCCCACAATTCTGTTAATAAGGCTGCAACACCACTTCAACTTCTCCATAAACACCAAGTAGGTGTCTTTTTACAACGTGCCAGTTTGGCCCTAAAGCTGTGTGAAAGCAGCACAGATAGGAATGCATCCATACCAACCAAATGCTTAAAGGAGCTCCTAACACCAGAGTACAAGTTCTCCAGAGTCACACAACCCGGGAATTAACACTTCCTAATTTCTCTGAGCAAGGGACATAGTTACAAAAGAAGCAACTAGAAACAACTTAGCCTTTTGAATGGCCATGTCCTGCTGCTGCAATGCCCAGCAAGACCCGGAGCGCTGCCTTGTTCTCTGATCCGACTGGGGCAACTACATGCCCGAAGAGACTACAAACACAAGAAATAAGTGAGGTTAGAATTCATTATTAAAAGGGAATCATAGTAAGAGAAAAGTAGCAAGTTCTACGTGGATGTGGCTGCAATATGTAAAGCAGTCTAAAAAGAGTCAGGTTACAGTCATTTCTAACCATGCAAAACTAACTGAACTTCTCTGTGCGTTCGCTCCTCGTGTAAAATAGGAAGCAAACTACTTCCTCATCTCACTAGACCATTCTGATAATAAATAACTTTACAGAAAGCAGCACCAGGCTATCTGTGAAGAAATTAACTGCTTTTCTGGAGCAATCTAGCAAGCGCATGGTGCAGTCTGAAGCAATGAAGACACACTAGTGATGGAACTAGCACCAGACACTTGGGTGGGATGAAGCAAGGTACTAATGGAAGAAATGGCCTACAATCATGGCTGCTTGCTCTCTGCAGCTTCTGGACTTTTGAGCACTGCTTCACAGCCAAACAGTACAAATTCTTAACCAGGAGAAGAGCCCAGACAATTTATCCTCATAGTTACATAGCTCATGACCAGAATCAGAACCATTTGCTCGCAACACCAATTTTTACCAGAGATACAAATTAAGGTAAAGTGGTGAAGACACGTTGGCTACTAATGGCAATAGTCAAAACTGTTTATTTCACTGCAGTCCCTCCCTCATACATTTTCCACCTCTGCTTTTACCATCACAAGTTCCTTGCCCAACACACCTATCTGCCTTCTTTACAAAATCCTAGCTTCTACCCTTGCTACTCCTGTCCACCTTTCCCTGCTCTCCACCTCTCTTTTACGCATTTTCTTTGTCCAGCAAGTCCTCATTTTGTTTGATGTCCCCAAGACACTGGGTGAGAGGCAGCATTGCTCCTACACATCCCCTCAGTACTGACCAACACTTCCCACACAGCCAAAGAGCCCACAGCCCAACCTCTCTGCTAGTGTACAATCAACCTGGGCCTAACTCAGTCCCAGATTCTAATTACTATTCTTCCCTGCTTACAACTCAGAGCAAGTTGCTCCTCCTCCTAGTTAATTTGCCATCTCTCCTCACCTCAGCTGTCCTCTCCATCCATCCCATTTCTTCTTCCATGCTGCCTGCCTGGATACATGTTTATTAGAGCATGAGTCTTCATAGGACTGTAATGGGGTCAAACTGAGGCCCATTCTGGACTAGGGACAGGAAGAAAAGCAAAGCAAGAGGCATCAGGCCTGCAAAAACAATCTGCTCTAAAGCACAGACACACAAGAGTTACTTGAAGAGCTGTCAAATTTTAAGACTCCCATTACAGCATCTGTTCCCAAGCTTCACTTTTGGCAGTTACTGAAGTCGTTTGACTGAAATTCCTTTGAAAACCTGACACAATATTAACATCAATATTATGTCACACTCAAAATATTAGGTCTTAATCAATAGTCTCTTACACTGCCATTTACTAGACTCTACTGCCAGTCACACCTACAGGGAGTTTCCTACCGGGACACAGTTCTATCCCATATTTATTAAGAAGTCAGAGTCACAGAAAATGGTCCCCCACAAAAACTTTGAACATGGCTAAAACCGTAAACTTTGGAAGAGATAAGAAAACAACTTGGGCTTTGTTATACTAGTTGAAAGTTCTTGTACGATTGTCATCAAAACCTCAAGGTTGGAGATATCAACTAGATGATACTATTCTGTTACTCCTGCGAAGAAATTATTTCACTCTGAACTCCGAGATGCAAAGGTAAGAACAGATAAAGTATTTACTATTTTAGTGCTTAGGAGAACACGACTTTAGTCAGTTACACACGGGAACAAGCAAAGTAACCATAGCAAAAATTTTCAAAAACTTCATTACAATTCAATTGCCTGTTCGGCCGACAAATCCACATCTCCTCACACAGAATCAGGAAATCTAAACTCTGAATCAATTAACTGCTTCCATAAGCAATCCTTACACAATGCTCTCTCTTGTCTGTATGATCTTCATTTATAGAAAAGGTCAGCAATTTTATCTTTGAAATGAAGCCTCATGAAGTCTAGTGGTTACTTATTTCACTTCCACCTTTGAAGGGAACAGTTTCAAGTAACTGTATGTCTCAGCACATAAAAGGTGCAAATACAACAAGAAATGAACTGCCTTTTCATGCCCAGAATGCACTTTGCCTACGAATTTTCACTTTCAAGGACACTAAACAGGAATGTTTTGGTGAAACAACACCGCCTCCAAAGAAAACCCCAACAAACAAACACACAAACCCCCTCAAATCAACAAAAACAACCCTGCTGTGAATGTATTTCTCATTATTTCTTACAGCTTTCTTTTTCCAGAATAATAGTGCTAGAATTCAGAAAACTGTCTGGTTTTTGGTTTTTTTGTTTCTTTTTAATTCAGTAGAGGGTCAAACTGATTTGTACATCAGAGGCTGAAACAAACACCTTTGTTGTGCAACACAAAAAAGCAAGAAATCCGTTTCCGTGAGGATGTTACCCTCAAGACTGCTGTAATAAAAAGGAGAACGACCCATGATCCAGTGCCACACCTGACTGGGAGAATATGCAATTAGATCTAAGTTTTGAAGTTATTCAACTGCTACAGCCACTAGACACAGAAACGGGGCTTTCCAGTCACCTAATTTACAACCAGGGCTCCTAGGAACTCATCTATTACCTTGTGTAGTACACCAGAAAAAGTTACTCACGCTAACACTCCATTTAATTTAATCATCTAGTACTGAAGGAGAAGCAGAATTGCCTCATGGCTGAATTTAAGAGTCTTTTGAAGTACTCCAGTTAAACAGAATTTGCTCACAGAACTGCCTCCTGCTACCAGGGAACATTTAAGCCCTGTAGTCTGAAGTAAAAAGTGCTTTTAAAAATGTATCTAGGACAGTGTTCTGCTATACTTTCTTATATATAAAGTGATTACCAATATAAGGTGGTTATTTTTGCCTGGTGGACACCAATTTCAGGTAAAGCATTTGCTGATGGAATCAGCCTCCCAGATAAACATATTAACTGCCTACAGGATCAAGCTTTAGGTTTTGGTGTGGGTGGCAGACAGAAGGCCTGTTTTGCAAGGCATGCTATTTTTGTAGCTACAGCCACACCAAAGTGAATGCAGTCAAATCTCACAAGCTAAGCTGTCCCAGACCCAGTCACACTGTTTGCACAGGGACCACCTGGGAATCCCAAGTGCTGTAGATATAAGCTAGAGAATCAGTCCAACACTTAGTAATCAAGACCACAAACCATACAGCATTTTCACTGAACAGGAGTAAAAGAGTAAAAATATATCCTCCCATACAAACATTATTACAGAGAACTAGTTTTATATACCTGAAGATTGTACATAAGTACAATCTCTTCGTTTCAGAGATATTTAGTCCCCAGTTTTTCCTGCAGTCCCACAATGATTTCATGTAGTAGGAAAAAAAAAAAAAAAAGGCAGGTTTGGTCAGTCAGATACCATTCCCCAAATGCATCATCAGAACTTTAGGTTAGTGCAAAGAAGGCAAACAACAGCCTTCCCCAACACACACAAATTAGTCAATAGTTGTCTAAGTATACTAGAATCATAAAAATTCTTTTTCTACGCGCTGAAAAAGCAATCCTAAAGAACATTCAAAGATAATAAGTCTGAAACCAAAACTACTTTTACAAATCAATTCCATGGACAGCATTAACATTGTCAGAGTTAACCAGAAATAAACTACTAAGCATTTCATCAATAACACCACATTCAATAGCAACAGTAAATGAAGAGAGCAGCATGATCAGAAAGCAAAGGTTGTAACAACAGATCTGAGTTCAAAAACCACATAAACAGACTGAGCAGGACAGGGTCAGCCCTTACCTCACAACCATGACTGTCTTTCAACTATTCTGAAATTCAAATGATCATGAGTGAAAAGCCAAAAAATGCATCATTTTCCCTACACCTTTCTATTATGCTTTGGCTGTAACTAGTTTCACTGCTTCCACAGTGAAGGTATTCTCTGTACGTCAGCCTTTCACATGACACAGAGGACAAAATGCCATTTCTAAAAAGCAGAATGCAATTAAAACCACAGGGGATGGGGAACACAGGAGAAAGTGCTGCAGCTAAAAATACTTTCAGCTTTACCCAGTCAATTCTAAAACTGCTCATTGTTTGTTTTTGGTTCCTGTTAAGCTCTGCTGTTTATATGATTGCAATACAGGTATCCCCAGTAAGCACTGGAACTGCAAATGTAAAACAGTGCCTATGTAAGAGCCTATTACTCTCAGCAAATTTTAGACAGTTGGAAACACTCTGCAGCTGCAGCAGCCAACTTGTGGCACTTGAGAGAACATTCCTGAATCACAGATGGGGGGAAACTGAGGTGATTTTATAAGAGATCCTGAAATTAAAGGCAATCAAGTAAGACCCTGTCTTTGTAAATATGAAGAGAAATGCAGATTTCTCTACATCGGGTAGAGGTGTTAAATTTTCCATGATCACAAGGAAGAAAATACTGATACTGCTAAGTTTATATGGCCATAGATTAACATAAAGGAAAACTTAAGAGGTGTGCAAGAGGACCATCCACTTACTTACAAGTATTCTTGATATACACAAACAAATGGGAGTAGAGAAGACATCAAATGGTACATAGAAGTGGTCAACATTAATAGCTGGAAAATTATTTGAAATAATTCTTACCCTGCCTAACTGATACATGTATTTCAGGTGCCACAGCTACTAAGCAGTGCCAGTGCTTCAGGGTCACCAGTGCTTAACTCTTTCCAATCCACGCTGAGTTGCCTTCATATCCCCCATGCCTCCTGAAGCCATGCTGACAGTCTGGAAGGACTCAGTTGGACCAAAACGATCACCAGGATGACTCTCTAAGCACAGGAGTTGGCACTGACATTCAAGCCTTGTGTGGATTCAGCACATATATTCACATGTGCTGCATGCCTTGCCTATAGCACATTTGCTTGACAGTTGATAATCCACGAGATGTGATTTGACAACACTCAAAATATTTCAGCTTTGACGATGTATTTTCAAACATTTTTACGATGAATGTGTCTCATAAAATTGATTTGTAATGTATTCCAGGGTAGTTAACATTACCTTAATGAACAGGAGTCATTCTTCTCAACTTATGCCCATCTACATCAATGACAGAAACTCCCAATATAATTTAAGAGAACAAGCCTTTAGGTAGGAGAGACAAAGGTGACAACCTTGACTTATGCAAGTGCCATCATTTCCCAAAAACCACCAACCAAATGAACTACAACGGCCACACACAAACCTATTTAAACACAAATCCAACTCCTTGCATACAGGCTTTAATTTTGCCTGTCTCCACTACATCAAGATATGCATTGGTTCCATCTATGCCCCCAGCTGGCAAGCAGGAACAAGAAAAAGGGGACTGCAGGCTGTTTGTGTGTCTGTGTTCTCCAAGACACACAGCAAGAGGAAAAAAAAAATCTGCATTTATGCTTACCATGCCAAAGTAGCTGCAGAAATCCAAAGTGGCCCCTACACATGCTTTTTCAAATGACAGAGACAATTTCTCTTACTGTATTACTCAATAATTCAGTAGTTTGCAATATAAATATTCCCTGTCCTTCTGTCTCTTTACAGTATTCATTCCAAATGTTTAGTAAGCACTGTTAGAGGTCTGGTGACAGACACCTTAAGGTGCCCCCATAAGTGTCTTTAAACTAGTGCATTCAATTAATTTAACAATTAATTCTTTTGCAAATATATATAACTACTGATAGACACAATTAAAAATTGATTCCTTTTTTCTCTTTACCACGAGATTAACACAAAATCCAGATAAAGGGACAGAATAGTTTTGTATGCAAGAAGAGAATTGGTTGATACCAGATTTCCACAGCCAGTGCAGGGAAGGGTTTCACAGGAAGAGGCAGAGACTTTCAGAAGACAAACTCTCCTATAATCTGTACCCCCAGGTGGCCCCAGCTAAACTGCAAACAAGGAAGAAAATCTAGAGCACCTGATGACAAATGGAAGTTGTATAACAGATGGGATCAAATTCATTCCTTACTTTCATGTAATTGTGGTACTTCTTGACAGGGATATTTTAAAACAGATCCTGGGATCACTTCTTTCCACAGCCCCTGCTCTCAGACAGCTAATATATGCAATAACAAATCTGACAGTCTGACTGGGATAAAAAGCTATCTTCTCTCCTACTCAAAGCTTCTGTTTCAACAATAGAATACTCTCTGCATGCCAGGCAAGAAACAATCCAACTTCATTTAACAGCAGTATCTTTTTCACGTGGTTTAGGATTTTGCTGTTAAGCTTGCCACACAGAACCAAAGACATATTCCACAAAACAACACACCTTGCTGAACAAAGATATTTGTCAGGGGGAACCTTTTAAGTTTGAATCCATGTTCCAACCTTGACAACAGTAATCTCTGGCTATTTACTGTCCAACACCCAAATCTGCCACAACCTACAACAGAAAATGCTGACTGACTAAAAGCTCTATTTAAAGTCCAAGCAGTCAGAGCACAAAGAAAAAAGGTTCTGTGTCAATGAGGGGGAAGAGAATTTGAGCAAAAGAAACTTTGCAATTTTTACCACTAGAAACAGTAATAAGGAAGAACACAGATTATCAGATCAATCTAGAAAATGTTTTAATGGTTTGAGGATTAACATACATGCTAATGTACACTTGTATTGCCATATTATGTTACCAGAAACTCAGAATCATAGATTTTAGATATTAGTAAGACTCCACTACCACAGCAGTATGACAGCTCTCACACTGTTGCTGACTTCTGAATCCAGGATGCTGATGCTGTGGAACAAATAAAGAAAAAAAACTTCAAAAACCTTCTTAACACATAGTCTCTTGATTTCTTCAGGGTCTCAAATGTCTCTGTGAAGAAAACTATTGTATTTTTTATCAAGTGAGATATGACACCAGATTAAAAAGTAACAAAAAATCAAGTTGCAGGCATCCTTATTCTCGAATTACATGGAAGAAAATTGTAAAGCAATTAAAATTTGATTTTATCAGCTATATAATGACTAGGTTAGAAACAACACTCTCCTGCTACAGACTCCAAATTCACCTTAACTCCACCTGGAATTACAGCTCCAGCACCACAGCGCTGCACACAAACCGGCAGGATACACTCTCACCATGACAAATTTGTAACGACCCCTGTATTCCGCTTCTCCCGCTGCATGTACAGCCACACTCCGAAAGGCTGCAGATGTCCCTTCAAGAGCTCTCCCCCTCCCGCCGCTCCCGTTATCCATAAACACTGTCACTCCATCCTGCATCCCGGGCACTACCTGCATCCCGGGGAGCCGCCCGCACTCGCACCGGGCGCAAACCAGACCTTGTGCCCGCCACAGGGGGAAGGAGCAGCCGGGGAAGCCCAGGGCAGGGCGGCCGGTCCCCGGTGACCCGCGTGGTTCTCCCGGCGAGGGAGCAGCGGCCGCCGCTTCCCCCGCAACCCGGGGCCCCTCCTCGGCGTGCGGGGGGAAGCGGCGGCGGGACGGGAGAAGTTGCGAAGCGCTGGGGGAGCGGGGAGAGCAACAGCTGGCGCCGGGCGGGGAACGGGGGCCCCGCGGGAACGGGGCGGGGGTCGCGCCGCCGGCGCCGAGGGAACGCGGGGGATGCAGCGGCGAGCGCCCCGCCCGGCCCCTCCCGCCCTCCGCGCCGCTGGCACTCACCGAGCCGCCCCGCGCGCGGCGATGCGGGACCGGGATCCAGACCGGGATCCGGAGCGGGACCGGGATCGGGAGCGGAGCCGCCGCCTCCCCCGCTCGGCCGGAGCAGCGACGGAGCGGCGCGCGCGGGTGGCGGGAGCGCGCCGGGAGCGCGCGCAGGCGGCGGGAGCGCGCGCGGGGAGGGGGGGCGGGGGGGGGGAGCGGCTGCACAGCACCGCGGGCACCGGCCGTGCGGGCGGGCGTGCGCTGACCCGGATGTACCGGGGGGGCGGCCAGCAGCAGGTGACTGCGCAAGCGCGGCCGGCCGCCAGCGCATTGCGCATGCACCTGCTTCGACTCCGAGTGTCTCGGGCACGGGCGGGGGAGCGAAAGAGAGGCGGGCGGGCGAGGCTACGAGTGGGGCAACCGCTTAAAGGGGCCGCCGTCCTCCCACAGCCCCGCAGGAACAGCTCATTAACGTCACTCAATCAATGTTACTGATCGCTCCTTGAGCCAGTCGGGTGACTCCGGTGCTTTTCCAAGGCCTGGCTCCAGGGTTTAATGTGTCTGCAGCTGGCAAAGCCAGGTTGGGAAGGGAGATGGGGTGGTCCTCTTGTGGGAAAAGCGGGGCTGCTCGCTTAAAGCAGTTCAGAAATGTCTTTCCAGATGGATCAAAGCATAAATACATAAATAATATAAATTTAAAAAGAAAAACAAAACAAAACAAAAAAAAAAACAAAGTGGAAAGTCCCATCCCTCAGTGAGCACTGCCAGAGCCCCGTACCATTGCGCTCAGACTGATCCTGGAATGTTTTCCATCTGAAAACGCAAAAGACATGCAAAATGTGTTTAAAATCAGAAAAAAAAACCCCCAAAATAAAACAAACAAACAAAAAACCCCAACAAAACAACAACAAAAAAACCCCCAGAACACATGGGATTATGGGGTTACTTACCCTGGAGAAAAGGAGCCTCAGGGGCTACCTTATGGCTTTCTACAACTCCCCGAAAGGAGGCCGGAGCCAGGTGGGGGTCGGTCTCTTCTCCCAAGTGACAAGAGACAGTACAAGAGGAAATGGCCTCAAGTTTCACCAGGGAAGGTTTAGATTGGATATTAGGGGGAAAAAATCCTCATAGAAAGGGTTGTCAAGCGTTGGAACAGGCTGCCCACAAAAGTGGTGGTCACCATCACTGGAGGTGTTTATGAGACAAGTACATGTGGCACTTGGGGATGTGGTTTAGTGGTGACTTCGCTACAAGTTTATGGAAGGTCTCAATGATCTGAAAGGTCTTCTCCAGCATAAATGACTCTAAACACAAAAACGTATTTTGAGAACATCCCATGGACTTAATTATGCGCTTTCTGTGCAGGACCAGGATTTGGACTCAATCTTCCTTGTGGGTTTTTTCCAACTCAGCACATTCTTGGATTTTATGAAGGTTTCACCTTCCATATCACACTCTTGATTTTGGTAACCTCACACAGGGACAATGCACAGTCTGAACTGCTTCTCCTGCTGTGGATAAATTTGCCAAAGCAGAAGCATTGCACAAATACCTCATTTTAGGGCTTGCCGCTTTAGTAAAATTCCACACAGACCTACTTGGAAAGAAAAAAAGTAAAAGTTCTGCTGTTTTTGCTTTGCCTTGGTTTTGTTTTTGTTGTTTTTTGGGGGTTTTTTCTCAACATAACCTGGAATCTAGACAATGTTTTTCTAAATTTTGCCATGAAGTCTCACCTGGCCTTCACACTGAGCTGTTCTGACACCAAGGGAAGTTCACAGCACATTCAGTGAGGCTGCACTGGGAGCGGTTCAGAGACCAGGTTGACAGCCAGGCAGTAGTGTCTGGACACTGCCAGGACAAAACTTGCACCCTCAAATAGTAAAACATTATCAGTATATATGTAATCAAAGGCTATTTCT
This sequence comes from Chamaea fasciata, assembly GCF_029207755.1. NCBI lineage: Eukaryota > Metazoa > Chordata > Aves > Passeriformes > Sylviidae > Chamaea > Chamaea fasciata. Next base: position 9,650,729 of record NW_027094086.1, on the reverse strand, counting down.
CAATCTGAAAGAGACAAACCAACCACCTCACAGTCCAACCATTTCTACAAGTTTCTCTTCAGGAAGCCTGATAGAAATTTGTTAACTGCCAAATATTAGTGAATATCAGGTACCTCCAAGTCCACCAAGAAAGCCCAAAAATGGAAAATGCTCAGAGATTTATTTATATGTCAATGTATTTCTCTTTTTATTTTCATACCTACATATATGTTGACTTAATCTGATAAACTTAGTTTGTCTTTAACTTGTTAGGATTCAAGATACATGGATTGACTATAATAACTTTAAAATATTCTAGCTAGAAGAGTATCCCGGGATATGAAGGATGCCATTTGTGAGTATAGTTCAGCTGCAAAACCTGTTTGGTGAACTCAAAGGAAATTGCCACACTTGAGTTTTGGTCCTTGGGTAGCAGTCAGGCAAGACCAGGGCTGGTGCAGCACTTACCTGCCACTGCCTTCACCTAAGCAGGAAACAGGGAGTGCTCAGGCAAGCTCTGGAGGCTCTGAGAGGTTTGTACAGACTGGAGCAAACAGGGGGGTTGTCAAAGAAGATATGAAAAATTATTTTCACAGAAGCACCCTCAGAAGAATGACAGAAGTTCCAGTTCTGCCTGTGTGACTTGTGTAAGTGGCTGAACAAATGCTTGACATGGCTTTTCACTTCTGCCACAGAAAGGATTTTTTTTGCAGCAGATACAAATTTTGAGGTGTGAATCGATGCACACTCCTTCCTGAGAGGAGACAGGTCACTACCACATCCTCATCTTCTCTAAAGTCCACAAAGCTTTAAAAGTCTGTGTGCCAGGCAGGAGGTGATCCAAGTCCCACTGAACTGAATTCAAGGCAAGCAGAATTGTGCTCTTAATTAATGTTGGACTCGTTACCGTTTGGGCTTAATAGAAACTGGGAGGTCTCACTCGTCATACCATAGAACTTTGTTCTGCTACAAAGAACTAAAGAACTACACACAACCAGCCTCGAGGATGAACAGTTTTTGTTGCTCATAACATAAAGCACTTGGGACTTGGCAGGGCGGGGTTAGACAAAAAAAATTTCCTACTGAAACCATGAGCAGGTTTATAATAATATATACTTTTTAGGGTTCTCCAAAATTTTAAGATACCTTTGATTTGCATCTCACATCTTCCAGAAGTACAAGAATGCCCAAACACAGAGTATCACTGATGCTTTAACAGCAGCTTCACACTAAGACATCCACATCCCCCATAATAATTGACCCATAAAAAAATTATTGAACACTGTGGAAAATTCTGCATGACTAAAAAACCCAGCAATTTTCTCTTAGTTCTGCCTTCACTTTTAATCTCTTAATTGCTTCTTCTGAATGCAAAATTATTTTACCAGGATATCACTGCAATAAATATTAAAACTCTCCCCCAAATAAAAACAAACCCCAAAACAACAACAATAAAACAGAATTAAAGATTATATTTGTAAGTTAGTATCATATAATAAAAGAGTGGTAACAGAACATAACTGTTTCTATGCTGCTAAATGCTTGAGGATCGTTTAGGTAGTAGGAGTGTTGGTGCCAGGTAGGTATATCTGACAGGAAAGAAAACAGGCCAGAGCATTTTCATCAGGGCAAGATGAATAAGCTCTAAATGTACTTTTGGATGTATATGTATTGCATATATGTGTGAGTACATCAGTGACAAAAGATGACTTTATTTTATATATGGATGGCCAGGTGGATAAATAAAACCACAGGAGTAAAGCTGCCCTTAGGTGCCATGCACTGCTGGGATACTTGGGTTGCTTTTCAACCTAATGGTAGCCTAGGGGAGAGAGTCCAAAGGGAAAAAGAAGTGACCAACACCCTGAGCCATGTGAACTCAGTAGGGACAACAGAGAGCCCTGACCACTGACAGCAGCCCTGTTTGTTCTGGGGGGGGAGGACAGCAATAGCTCTTACATTACATGGATGAAAATAGAAAGTAAACATCCTGTGGCTAAAGATTATTCTTTTAAAGAAATGGTTAAAAAGATGAAATTTCATACAGAAAATGTCAAGAATGGAAGAAAGGCAGCTTTGCAGGGCTCCCTTGTTACACTGTTGTGGTTCATAGCACCTTTCAGTTCAGATAAAACTAATGTCAGGTTTTGCCCTCCCCTGCCCAGATTTCCCCACATTCTCAAGTGCCACGGTAGTAGACGAGGGAGTGCAGAGGCAGTCACATTTATACATAGAGTCCTTTAGGGCTTTCATTTAGATTGTACAAATCCTCTGATATGAATGTTGCTCTTTACAATATAAACAGGTTGTGACTAAATATGAACGATCTACATAAATTTCCAGAAGCACAGACAAAACAAAAAGCCAAGGTCAAATCACTGGATGCACATAAGGATCCCTGAAGTGCTTCCAGATATTGTCATGCCAAACAGTTACAATCTTTTATACTTGCAGGAGACAGGCACTCACAATCTCAGCATGCCTTTCCCCTCCCCCCACCAAAAAAAAAGGGTCATTTCAATACTTAGGTGGCAAATGGGAAAATTGAGATGCTTCTGGATTTCAGTCATTTTACCCTGATAGACCTGGTGAAATCGTGTCATCTCCTCATGCTATGCCCCAGTCACTTCACGTGACTAATTGCATCAGTCATCTCCTCTTCTGCCATTACAAAGTCCAAGATTATTTCCAAGTTTGCTCATCTGGTGATGCAGTTGCTCTCTACTAATGATCAGCACGGCCTCTTCGTGTGGGGAGCCTCAGCTAAAACACACAGCACGCTCTCAATTAATGAACACTTCTTTAAGTCCTGTAACACAAGGTGGTTCTGTGCCATGTCAGTTGGACTGAAATCAAGAATAATGGAGATTTTACAAAGTAAAGCTCTTTTTTTTTTTTTTCCAAATTTTGCTGCCTTACCTCAAAAATACAGCTCACCTATATGAGAAAGGGAAGAAAAAGGAGGAAAAAAGAGAAAATGTCAGGTGTTAAGCCTGCATTAGAAGATTACAAACCAATAAGCATTGAGGAAGGTGGAAAGAGGAACTGCAGCTATTTTAATCATGTTTTATCTCTACTGGAAAATAGAAAGACAAATTAGAGTAGTAGACGTGCTACAGAATAGAGCAGAATACAGTATTAGTCTCTGAGATCTTTAAGCTGCTCATAAAAGTTTGTGAAATACAGAATTTCTTCAGTGATCACCACATGGACTCCTTTGCACTGACAAATACTTTGAGTAGTTGCAGTGGTGAACTTGTGCTGGTAGCAAACTGGCAAGGGAAGAGGCCTGCTAAGCAACTGAGATAATCCAGCATTACCAAGTTGAGGAGGTCATGACCACAGACTGTGATTCTGCACTGATGGCAGTCAGTGGAAGAAAAGCCCCTGATACACCTGTTTGTCTCTGCTCAGTGCAGTGGAAAAACTGTGATCACCTCAGCAGGTGCTGGGCCATCACCTTTGCTCATTTGAGAGGCACCTTTCTCCAGCAAACTCCTAAATGTCACTGTAAACTCCTAAAGGTCACTGTATTTATTCACTCTGAGTAGCAGTCAGTGCCTTTAAGTGCGGGCTTCACCAAGTCAGAGGAGGCTGCAAATCCGGTGATGTACAGTGGTAGAGTTTCACTTGACCTCCCATTAGCCCCAGTCAAGCCAGTTTATTAAACAAAGTAAACCACCAGGACAACCGGGGGAAATAAAATACAAATCTGAACTGGAACTTTCTCACAAACATTGTAATTTTCTTTTTCTTCTCTTCCCCAATTTTTTTTTCAGATCAGCAGCATAATAGTTTTCCAGTTAATGGACAGAATCAATGTTTCAGAGACAATGTCCCAGAGAGCCACATTGTCTCATGCTCTCTGGAAGAGAACCCAGTTTTTTGTTTTGGTGTGATTTGGATGTTTTTGACCAAACACAGTTGTGCTGCCCTGACGGAAACAAATATTCATTGATTTCACTGAGATTTCTGCCTACCTCAGGAGCATGAGACTGGTGTTTTACTTTGATCACATCCTTTGTCATGATGTAATCATTGCAGAGTTTTTGTTTATTGGTTCTGGAGTTTCTCTGTGGTTTTTTGTTTGTTTGTTTGTTTGTTTGTTTGGGGTTTTTTTCCCCAAAGTGTTTAATTCATTTGTTATTAGAAGCCCTCAGAACAGCATTTGGCTTGTAAGTGATTTTTGGCCTGTGTCTAGGTGTTACCAAGGGACATTGTCAAGAGACCGTTTCACTGTGCTTCAGCTGTTTCCTTTGCTACAGCTGTTCTTAGTTTCGTCTTCACATCACAGGGGAAGTTGCAGTCTTCTGCTGGGGAAATAGGTGACTGAATTAAAGCACCTCAGGGAAGGGCTCTGCAGAGTATCAATCTCAGGGGGCAATTTCAAAATTCAGTGAGTAAATATAGATTTCACAAAATAACAGTGTTAGGCACTGCTGGGCAAGACACGAGAAAGGACAGCATCTCAGGCTGCATCCCATATGATGTGTTCCTTGAGCTCCAGTGGCACAATCATGAGCTGAGGGTGCTCAGCACCTCACAGGACTGCAATGTCACTGTTGCCACTGTTCTGCTGTTACACCACTAAGTGTGTGGTGTTTGGTCCAATCTGAAAACTAGAATTATGTCTAGTCAAAAAACCCTAGAATACAATTTAGTCAATCAAAACCTCAACTGGTTCTGCAGCATTCACTTGAATTTCTATAAACCAAATTTATTTTTGTGTGTGATCTAACTGATATTGAGTACAAGGCTACTGAAAAATGAGAGAAAAAAGAGACTATGATTTAGTTATTAGCTCACCAACTACATTTACCTCTTTAAAATTACACTGTTTTGATGCAGTCATCTGTTGTATCCCTTTATACTGCTGCCTTCTTGCAATGCCATCAATATGTTCCAAAGAGCAGCAGACATTAAAACCATTTTTGTGTACCGAATTGCTGAATGTAAAGAACCTTGAAGAAACCCTTTCCTCATCAGTACACACATTTTTTGTAGGTTCTCCCATGACCTCATATGAAGTGGTTAGGTAGCACTCTTTTTCTGTGGGATAAGAAATCCCCAGTCACCCATCACCCTCATGGTAGGCATATTTGGGTTATGAAGCAGAATTTTTGAGCACAATCATTTTAAGATGTCTGGGTAGCTCAAGGGACAGAAATAAGAGTCCTTATTGGTCCCACAAGCACAAGTCCCTCTAGCTGCAAGGAGGAGTTTGCTAGCAGAGGAAATGGAAAGACAGGACTTTCCCGTGCCGTAATCTGTGAGAGACAGACTGGGTGCAGATGAACGCTTCCATGAAACAAAGCATTTAGGCAGGCACTTAAAACACTTCCTCTGCTGAGCAGCTGTAACACTACGCACCAGACATCTTTCTCTTCCTTTTTCCTGAGCAGGAATATGGTACCTAGGGCTAAATCTAGCACCAGATACAGCTGTTTAATATTCACTTAGCAAGAAAAGATAGTAAAGCTGGTATTGCACATTGTAATTGCTTAAACTCATTCTGAGTTTTCTCAATTGATGAAAAAATAATATTTTATATGTCCAGCTGATAAACCCCACTCATGAGCTGGGAAACACTCTGTTTCTGTTTATACCAATCTGGATCCAGTCCCATCTGAGACAAATGGGTTCCTGGAGTCACAGCTTAGGTGCCTGTTATGTTAATGATCAGACTAGACAGTTTTTCCCCATGACCACACCGTCTCTGCAAGATTGCATCACAAACCAGCAGGGCTTTTTAAATACATGATCATATTCTCCTGATTCTAAATTATTCCTGTCTCCGGCAGTGAACAAGCTAAAAAACAGAAAGAAGCAAAATGGTCTTCTCTTGTGAGGTGCTAGGCTGTAACTCGGAAGCTTAGACCATATTTCTGACCCCAGAATTCTCTTACAACATTAAGCAAGAAGGCTTCGAAGCCCGGCAGTGGTACCTCCCATTCTGACAACTTCTCAGTGCCTGAAGTGATACCATTAAACTTCAGTAATTTCATACGCAAAAAGCTAAGTTGGAAATATTTGTACAATGCCTTTAAAAAACCACTGGTGCAATTCCTGCTCCAGACTAAGCTTGCAGACTAAGTCATAGATGAGAGGAAACCACAGATGCTGAGATCTGCTGTACACATTGGCTTTCCACCACTAAGCTAGTCCTAAACCAAGTAACATGGTTAAAAGTTGGAGCAGCAGAGTCTCTACTACGTGTTATGCAGTGAGGCTGAGCACTTGGAGTTGCTTTCTAGCTTGCCTGTGAGCCCCTGGCCTGTGACAGGTAGTCATTCTTTCTGTCCCAGGACACACAGTCTGCACTCCCCTGGAAATCAGGTTAATGGTGCTGGACACTCAACAGCATATGTATACCGCCCAGTGAAACTGCTTGGGTCATCTCCTACCTGGCTGGCAAGATGTAAAAGAGAGACTAGGGGTACTGCAGTGGAAGCACTGGGAACGTAACAGGGAAGGAGAGAGCTGGAAACAGCGAGGAGCCCAGAAGTTTCACACTGAGAAAGATCTAGTGGGAAATGCAGGGCACACAGAATGCAAATCAGGAGAAAATTACAATTCATTAGTTACACTGTTCACAGAACTCTATTTTTCAATTATATTTTCTTCTCTTCTAAGAAAAGACAAATAGTACCTGCTCCTTCATGCTCCCATTATGTTGCCATTATTATTTTAATCTTAATTGTTTATCAGTTGAATTTTACTTTAAAAGGCTGGTAGGGGCAGATATAGAAAATACATTTCTGTGGTTTGCTCAAAGAAGACCAGCTTAAGCAGGGATGTGAGAGGGCCTGGGGAACCATGTGAGAGCAAGGAGAGGCATAAGGGCAGTGAGCCAGTCATAAGTGTGCATGCTTCTAAATGGTTTTAATGGGGTCACTTCTGTCCTAAGGCACAACACGCTGCTGCTCGGATGACAGACTCTGCCCCTGAGCTTGTGAAAGGTTTTGCAGCTGAGTGTGACAAGCTTGGGTTTAGTGCAGAGGGGGCTGCACTCAGGACTTGAATGTGGCCAGATGGCAAAGAGGGACACGTGTGCCCATTGGAAGACTGAATGGCTACCAAGAAATAAGGCAGAGAGTAGGAGACTGTGGTGTAGAAAAAGACCTCGTGTCATATTGAGACTTGGACAAAGGTTTCAGAAGAAGTGGCTGGTTTGGGAAAGGATGCTAAGGGACAACACTACAATATAATGGCTGCTAGTGAGAAGGACTGACTGCAGGTTTATTTTGCAATAAACATTTAAATTGCACAGTGCAGAATATTTTAAAACCTTCCTCATCCTCATTAGTACAGCTAATCACCTGGTGACTGTTTTCTCTTTTTTGTGTCATGTTTTTCTGCTATACAAAAATACAAAATATACTTTTAAACTCAGAAACTGTAATTGAGTAGACAATGAACAACATGGGGTGGTCCAAACATGTAGCAGTTGAGAACTCTCCTCATTTAAAGCCCTTCTTACAACAGCATTTGTCAAATACTGTTCCCTCTACACTACTGTCCCTCCCTGCCACAAGAATATCACAGGCAGCCATAGAAGAATCTTGTTAGAATTAATCACTGATCATCTTCTTGTAAAGGCTTTATTTTATTCTAAAAGGGGGTAAGGGCAAAGCACACACATACATATAAGCACCCAGAGCTTTAGGATAAAAGAAGTAAAAATATTGGTCATATGAGTTTCTCCCTCAGGAAGAACAAAATACAGGCATTTACTAATCAAAAAGGGGTGTTTTTTTATTTTTAATTGTGTTTTTGCTTTTGCTAATCTTTAAAAATGCTTAATATATTGCTTGTGAGCTTCATGTTTCGTTTTAATGCAGTGTTAACCCTTGAAATCCATTAATTTGCCTTACCTTGCATTAAATGCTGCAATCAATTCAGTCTCAATATTCTACATTTCTATCTCTGTTATAAAAATAAAAGTTCTATTAGCTTTACTTGGCTCAAAACCAATACAGTGAACTACCTTTAATTATTAATAATCTGTTTCCCCTTCAATAAAATCTTTTGGACCTTTACTACAGTAGAATGATATATTTATTTGGTGTGTAGGGTTCAGAGCAATACAGTGCACTCTCTCTGGGAAAGAATCCAAAAATAACTATCTACTTGATATCAACCCAAGGGATTTCCTAAGGGAATGGGAGTATCATTTCAGGGCAGATCACCAGTGGTTTAGGGGAATTAGACAAATTTGTGTCTGGGGAACAGATGCTTCAGGGTTTGTAAATGTGTGAGAGAACCTTTCCCCCCTCGGTCACCAGTTCAGGTCCATCCACCAGAGCACTGACTGGAAGCTATTAAACATCTAATGAACTTCTGGGGCCTCCTGAAACAGGGAGTGGGATTCCTAACAGACACTTGCTAACATCTTGGAGCTCCTCCCACCCAAGATGCAGCCTCACCAGCAATACAGACACAGAAACTGGGAATAAGCATGGTGGAGTGAAGAACATTTCATCTGCTAAATGCAGTAAGCAGGCTGCTTCTGGACTGGCAATCCAGGTTTAGATTTACTGCTGGCACTTTCTTGTTCTTTAAAAGAAAAAAAAAAAGATATATTATAAAGCAGTGTGTTATGTAACCTTTCCTCACAAATGCCATCAGAAGGGCTCAGAAGCCTTACAAACCCACACTTGCAACGTCTCAGGCCTTGGAGAAGATAAGGGAGTAAAGAAGGATTTGTTTTCATACTTAGAGGCCAGTTCTGGGAGGCCTGGGACTCTTGAACTGCTACACGCTGCACATCCAGCTTTTGGGCAGGTCTGCTAGGGGAAAGAGGAGACAAATGCTGAGCATTACAACCACAAACCACAGCTGTTGATGAGAATTGGCAGGAGACCAGGGAATGCCGGGAAGCATGGATGGCCTGCAGCAGAAGGTAGGGCTGAGCAGGGCTCTCTGACACTTGAAGCTCTTTTATTCATCTCCTGGTGCTTTTCCATCCTGGCATCTGGTTTCCGTGACAGCGCAAGGGAGGGACGCTATGGTGCAATTTTATGGTATGTTCTCCTGGGCTCTGCTGGCACTTCCTTGGGTAAACATGCCTCGCCTCAGGCTCAGCTTCAGCAGGCCCCTGGGTTCAGATTATTTGCAGTGCTGTAGTTTGCCAATAGCTCAGTCCAGTTGTCTCCGTATTTCATTTGAGGAAGAGGGGGTCGAGACTTGCCAACTGTCCTGCCGCTCCCTCAGGACAGAGCCATGCTGAGGGCACAGACAAGCTCTGGCAAAGCACTGTCCATCAGTAGAGCTGCCACCACGAAAGCAGGTGATGGGGCTCATAGCTCTGTGGTCCAGCGCAGGAACTGGTGAAGCTGGAGCCAGGCTTTGTGCCACGAGACTTTGGATGTACCCTGGTGCTCTAATTTCCTTGCACCCTTTTGAGTGGAAGCTTTTTGGGGCTCTCTTTATCCACTCATATGCTGCATGACTAAACCATGCCCAAATTCAGGCATGGGTTTCTGAGTAGTGCAGTAATATAAGTTGCAAAGAGCATGCAAGTTTTAATGCCTGAAAAAGGAGGAGGGAAAAGGGAAAAAAAAAAAGAAAAATAAAAAGAAAAAGAAAAAAAGAAGAAAAAAAAAGGGAAAAAAAAAGAAAAAGAAAAAGAAAAAGAAAAAGAAAAAGAAAAAGAAAAAGAAAAAGAAAAAGAAAAAGAAAAAGAAAAAGAAAAAGAAAAAGAAAAAGAAAGAAAAAAAGAAAAAAAAAGAAAAAAAAAGAAAGAAAAAAAAGAAAAAAAAGAAAGAAAAAAAAAGAAAAAAAAAAGAAAGAAAAAAAAAAGAAAAAAAAAAGAAAGAAAAAAAAAAAAAAAAAAAGGAAGGTTTCTGTAATGGGATCTGATGCTCACCCGTTTTTGTTACCAGCATGTGCAAATCTTGCTATTCCGGTCCATTATATTCAACAATCTTATACTCAGTGGCAGGTGAAATGTCATACCTCGGGGTAAATTTTCACTGCAGTAGGCAGAGAATTTGTCCTTTAAACACCCTTAGTATTAACAGGACATTGATCCAGCCATTTAAACTCCAAGAGATTCAAATGTCTCATGTGGGACCACTTTCAAACGTGTTGACATTTTGATTCACAAAAATAAGACACTTTTAGAAACAAATGCAAATTCATTTCATTCTAGATTTGAGGTCAGCTGGATACTGGAAGAGAAATGTGCAATGAATGTTTAGTATGCTCATCAGCTATCTTTTAATCTCTGTACACTCAAGGGACAAAAATTACATCACAGAGAGGAAGGACAATTTCTAAAGTTCTCTCTATTAACTAGTGTATCTTCTCATGGGACTGGAACCTAAATTCACCTACTGCACTAGGAATATTAGTGTCTAGGGCAAAAGGAGGCTCTGGGACAAGGGACCAAAATTCAGTGACCTCTGAAAATATGTCTTTCCCACAATTGGATATGCTTACATCTCTGAAGAGTTCTGATCCTGCTGAGATCCACTGGGGAAACTGTCAGAGTTTTACTGATGTCAGTGAAATTCACAGTAATATTGGAGCCCAACAAAATAATGCAGGAAAGAAAACAAAACAAAGTAAAAACATACCAAGAGGGGGTAGCTTAATCTGTTCCCAGGCCAATGCTCTGCCTAGTCTTCCAGCTCAGAAACTATTCAGCATACTACGAGAAAGATGATCTAAACAAATATTTAGAACACACTCACAACTGCCTGACAGATAGTGAGTAGGTCAAACCTTAAGGGAACACAGCAAAGCCTGAATGTTGGTCTGGGCTCCATCCTGCAGAAGAAGGTAAAGCAGATGTGGAGCAACTTTGGAGAAAGACCAGCTTGGCAAGTTGGTGGGTCTGAGTTGGGTGTGAACTACCACCACCTGCCCTTGGACCAAGGACTGGGGGGTACTGCCATGGCTGAAGGCAGGGCACTGGGGGCAGAAACATGGCTCACCTCCCTCCTGTCTCCCTGTACTTGAGCAGGTGGTGCAGCTCCTAGCAGAGGGGAGTGAAAGGGGATCTGCTCCCTGTGCTGAACCCCAGCAGACAGGGCCAGCATGGGCTGGCTCTGGTTTCCCCCAGAAACAAAGGACGCCTCTAACTGCCCCCCAGAGCTCCCCCAGCAGCAGGGCTGACGAGAGGCTGAGGCATGCTGGGCACACGGGTGGTAATGTGGATGGGGTGTGTGCTGTTATTCCACAGGGGATTTCACAGGAAGCCCACGGCTCCTCTCGAGTGGACATGAGCATCCCCTGTTGCAGAAACCCCAGCTGGTGAATGTCACCTGACGGGAAACATGAGGACTCAGATCATCTCATGCATGAGGAACTAGGGGAGGAGAACAAACACAGAGGAAGTTCCTCACCAAAGTCCCCCTGCAGAGCAGCCTCTGCTCTTCCCCTTCCCCAGCAGGGCTGGTGCAGACAGGGTTGCAGTTCTGGGAGCCAATGTCCAGGGGAAGTTACACCAATTTGGGCACTGACTGAGAACACAACTTCCCTCGCAGACACTTGTACAGCAGTGCCCAACAGGGCTAAGAGGAAGAGGAAAAGCCCAGACACTGTGCAACATGCAAACAACTATGTTCAGCTCTATGAAAACTACCCAGGAACAGCTCCAAACTCATGCAGCACTGGGCAATGTGCTGATAGGCATGATCTGTTTGGTAGCCTTGGATCAGATGGTCCTCTCCAAGGGCTCTGGATAAATGCTACAGCCTGCCAGTGGGCTCAGCAGGCACTCAAGGTTATCAGGATCAGTCCTTTTCTACGTGCTCACTTGAACATAGTATTGTCCTTCTGGGGCCCTGCTTTCCTTTCTTGCTTCCTCAAACTGACTGGCATTTGCAGGAGTCTGCAGGGGAAAAAATTTACAGCTCCTGAGCCAGCTTTGTGATCTCCTGGGAGCCCTCTGCAGAAGCACGTGGGGTGGCACAGTCACCACACAGGTGGCCAAAGCAAGAGTTTTGAGTACATCCACCAAGCGCTTCTCACATCAGGTAGTTTATCTTTTAAGAAAAAGATGCCAGAACAAACAGAACCTCAACAAGTTTAAAAGACCAGTTTTCTTGGTATGAACAGCAGCTACAGGTCCTGGGTGCATTTACACCTCAGTGCATAAATGTATTTTAGAGGTGGTGTGATTCATGTTACGTCCAGGCATACAGGGTGGGTAGCAGCAGACCTAGAACAGGTGCAAGTGGACCTAAAGCAGGTTTTGCTCATAAATGCAATTATAGTTACACAAGTAACCAGGATGTATCAGCTGTGGATCCTCAGCACAAGAAGTCCTGGTATAAGACTTGCAACTTGGAGGCACTCCTAAAACCGTCTCCTTTCAAGGCAGTAATCCTGGGAAAGAAATGTGGTCCCAGTCCTCAAATAGAGATGGGAGTGGCTTCTTCATTCACATTTGATGGATTTCTGTAGGCCATTGCCAGTGATATCTGTGATACTCAGAGTGCACTGACAAGAGAACACTAACATATACAGTAAATATTTCTTAATGCTTCAATGTAAGCAGAGTGCCTGACAGACTCATTAAAGCACAGAAGATGGTCATCAGTGAGTCCTTCAGCGAGAGTTAGGATTCACAGGCAGGAGCACCTGCTCTCCCCAGTTCTGGGATTGACAGAAGAGTCCTAGGAATTGGGCTCCTATTTTTTACCTATTAGTTTTGCTGACTGATCCAGACCAACCACCATGGAAGCCCAAATCATCCCTAGAGCTTGCAGACCACTGAGATATTCCCCATGTCACTCTGTCCCTGTGTCTCTGGCGCTGATTTAGTGGAACATAAATCATCCATCACTGTCCTGGGTTGAAGTATATTCTATCACCATCTTCATGAACTGTTGAAACCAGGTGAGGCAGTGCTCCCTGCCTCCTCCACTCTGGATTATCTTCTGTTAATGGGCCCATCAGCACCTTTGCCACACGACTCACAGATAACCCCCTCCTGGGCTATCTCCTGTTAATGGGCCCATCAGGCCTTATCACATGACTCACCATCCCATTGTGAGATGTTCTGCCCAGAGGAAGGAACCAAGCATTCCAACCTGGATATAAGCTGAGACTCTGAACACCAGAGGGGCGCTTACCCACTGGATTCCCAGAGGACCCAAGCTACCAGACCTTTCTACAGGATCACTGCTTCAGGAAGACCACCTCATCTGGACTGCTTCCATCACTCTGCTCAGGTTGTATTCTGACTCTGTCAGTGGCCTTTTGTCTTATTGCATCTATTTTGTTTTACTTTCTTTCCTTTTTTTCCTATTAAATTGTATCTCTGACTCGGAGCCTCTCATTTGTTTTGCTTTCAAACCACTACAGTCACGTAACTGCCCTGCTGCCAGCAGCTGTCCACTGCCAGGAGCACACTGCTGGATGAGGCCTGAAGAGACAGCCTCCAGTTGTCCCTCCATGGGATAGGTTCAGAGGAGGCACAACCCAGGGAAATCAGCCAAGTCCAGGTCTTCTGTGGCTTTTCCATTTGGGGATGGTCCCTGCCCCTTGCCTGAAGCAGCCTGGGCACCTCACCAGCCTCCAGTACAACCCCTGCCAGAGGTTTCTGGGCAGCAATGTGCCTGACGCCGTCCAGCCCTCCCTGGTTTTGCACCCTGCATGCTCTGGTTGGGAGAATGGTGCAAGGAGTGTGAATCCAGCCCTGCCACCCAGGGTGAAGCTCTGCAGCCACCCCTGGCCACTGACAGCCAAACCAGAGCCCTCTCTGGTGCTGTTACAGGAGGGAGGTTACCAGTTTAACTGTACTGGAGCAATGCCAGCCCTTTGAGTAAACTTTTCAAAGCTGCACTAAGGCATTGTTTAATTTTGATTTCCAAGTGACCTCTGATTCCTCTGGATATGCTAGGGGTGGAAGAACATTCACTCCCAGGAGTTTGACTTTGGCAGTGGGCACAGGGCCTAGCACGGCAGTTCCCAGGGAAGGGAGGAGAGAACAGCTCTTGCTGTTCTCCCCCCCTCAAACACATCAGCCCAGCAGTCTACTGCACACTTAAACTTGCACCAATAAACCTGTTTGCATGGGTCATGCTGCGAATGAAAACAACGCCTGGATGTGAGATGAAAAATAGTCTGCAAAGAACCAAACCACCCGAGAATTATTCTAGTGAGGTGAATAATTCAGCAACTGGTTTTTACTGCAGCCCTGTTAACAGAAACACAATTACAGAAGAGGAAAGTAAGCCACAGCTGGGAAGAGGAAACAAGTGTCTTGGGGGCTCCTATCTCACCGAGGAAATGGTGGGTGGATCTGGGCCCCAGCATGGGACTCAGGCCACATCCAGGGCTCTGACAACAAGGGGCCTTAGCACGATGCTGCCAAAGCTGCACTCGCAGCAGTTCAGCAAAGAAATGAAAGGAGTGTGGTAAAAATGCTCTGGCTGTTGCTAACACTTCACAGTGCTGAAAGTAGCACTGAGTATTGGCACAAGGTTAGTGGTATCTGCACAGCTTTCTGCTAACTGGTGACTGAGCCCTGCGGGGAAGTGAAGCTGCAAGGACAGGAGTGGGACAAGGCGAAGGAAGTGTGAGCTGCAAACCTCTGCTTGCCTTGTTCAGCATCAGATGAATGTTAATCCTCTGCTGGTTTGCACAGCCACAGACAGGCCTGTTCCTACTAATTTTAGCCCTTACCTAATTTAAAACTACAGACATGTTATTTTCATCGTGATATTTTTTCCTCTTTTTAACAGGTTATAAGCTGCCAGATGCACTCTGCCTAGTTAAGAAATTGGTGCTGTCCAAGGGGAGGTGAGAAACCTTTTGTTAAAAATAAAAGGCAGACAGAACAAAATTGCACATCAAAACGTGGAGTTATCACAAGTGCCACCTCAGCTGCCTGTGCTTTGCTGAGGGTCTCTGGCCTGGCTGCACTGTGGTCTGGAGATGCACCTTCCTTAAACCCCAGAGGTCCCGGCCCAGCATGCACGGTTGTCTCCCAGCTGTGCACACGCAGAAGTTGTGCTGTGCCCAATCATGAGCACAACATAAAACCACTCTCTACCCTCACTCCCTCCACCCATTCACCCACCCTGCTTACATGCCTTTGGTCCTGCTGCCCAAAAATACACCTGCACCCAGACCTCCTCTCCCTGCCACTACACTTTTCCCCTGCCAAGGACAGGGGAAGGGACAAGGACCTTCTGGTCCCTCTGCTCCTCCCCTCACTCCTGGATCTGTCACCTGTCTCCCGCAGAGGTGAACAGTAGATGAAGTGCTGAGCCTGCCCGCAGTGGGAGGCAACCCTGTGCTAGAAATGGGTGTGAAAAAGTGGTGAAATGAGGAAACATTTGTGAGAGGAAGTGAGTGGGTGGAGGGAAAAGCCTGGAGTGAACAAAAATCAACAAATAACACATTGAAACTTGAGCTCTGAGTGCTCAGGGTGGGTAACAGTACACTGAAATACAAAAAAACAGAACACACAAATTACTTCCAGAATGCAAGTATTCTATGCTAACACACACCTAATGTATGCTAGGGAACAAAGTACTGAAAATCAAGAGGGGGCTCAAAATAAAGAAGATGTCTTAAGATCTAATGCACAGCAGCACAGGTAGCTCCAGTGAGGGTGAGAAAGGGAGGCAGCAGACCATGCACATGCATCTTACTGGATCCAAGTTACTGGATCTCAAAGTCCGAATGGATTGATGGGCTTACTAACCAGACATGGATTTTAGCAATTGTTAGCAGACTGCATGTCCCTGTAAATTTTAATTTAGGACTTTCAACTAAAGCATTTGAAGGATAATATTAAAAAAAAAACAAAAAAAACCCCAAACAAACAACAAACCAAAACCCAAAAAACCCAGTTATTTCCAGAGCAATCAAAATGGAAGCCCAGCTCTGTTGTTTCTGATACAGCAGTAGTTCCTTAGTAAAGATTTTTCCCTGACAGATTTAGCAGTGCAGGGACCTAGGAGTACAATTCCCAGTTTTTCAGCCTATTACATGTGCATTCCTGACCTGTAAGCCTTTCCTTCCTTCTCTAGCCTTGCAGAGCAAGATTGACAGTGCTATGTTTTCAGCAACACACCAAAAAAGACCTTGTTTTCTCTCCTTAAAGGACAACAAACTTGGCCCAAGGGGACTGTACCAGAAGCCAGCCATTTTTGCCCTCAGAGAATCAGCCCACGCAACCACAGCTCCCACTGGTGAGAAGTTATTCAGACAAATCCCTCCTCTAACCACTCACCCAGTGAGTTGGTTTCATCCAAGTTGCTGCCATGGTCGTGGGGAATGAACAACAGGCAGGTAAACAGCAATTATAGCATGCACAGAAAACTGCCCAGTTTTGGTTGCATCTCATTCCTTCCCACAAGTTTCAAACCAGCCTGTTCCACAGGGAACTTCAGAAGAGGTTCCCTTCCACACATAGTAAGACTGCCCATACCACTTCAATTTTAAAAGAATAACAAACTGACCTGAGAGTTGTCTGTATATTGTCCCCAAATTTGTCAGTGGAGCAGCCCGAATGTACTCACTGGGCATGACACGACTCCCTCTGGGGCTGCAGCGAGCGCGCGCTCTTGGAAAGCCAGCAGTGCCTCCGTGCCACGGGTTATGATGATTGCTCCTGACAGGTTCTTCATGGTATCACAACAAATTAGGTCACAGATTAGATTTTCATAGCACAGATTACAACTTGTGTCTACATCTTTTTCTTAGATAGAGAGGGCTGTGGCCAGGAGGTTTGACCTCAAGATTGGGAACAAGGCAGATGCTTGGGATTGGGCAGGGGGTGGGGGTCCTATTTCTGGTTGTGACAAAGACTATCCTAGCAAGACTCAGATAAAATCCCTAGTTTTTTGCTGTAGTCAGAAGACTTGGTATTTTCCCCTTTCTATCCAGCAAGCCTTTGAGAAATGAGTTTGTCCACTAGATACCCCGGGGTAGATCTTACAGCATTGCTGCGAAACAGATAGAAAATCCAGTTCTAGAAAGAAATTTTAGAAAAAAAAAGAATTTTTATGATAGAAAAGCAGCTTGCACCACCTGAAAAATTGCTGGGAATGGAAACTAAAGCTACATATTAGACTTATCCCACCTATTACCACAAGGTCACACACATATTCAGCTTGAACATCTCTAGTGCAGAAAGACCTCAAGGGAATAAATTCACGTGTGCAGTATTTGTTTTAAAATATACCCAGCAAGAACAGTAATAGAACTCAAACACCAAAAAAAAAAAAAAAAAAAAAAAAAAAAAAAAAATTAAAAAAAAAAAAATCCAATCTATATCAAGCTCTACACAGAGAAGCACAGAACAAAGGTTTCCAACAGCTGAGTGACTGCAGACACTGCAAAGTGCTTCCTACCCACTGTGAGATACAGCCCTGCTGCAGATTTGAAAACCAGCTCCAGCAACTGTGTTCCAGCAGACTGTCAGGGCTGTGTTCTGCTCCCAGCCACCTCCTCCCTCGGAGCTGAGCTGCTGCAGGGGAGAGAAGGCTCCTGGGAGCCAGCGAGCTGGATTCAGCTCCCAGTGGAACCATTCAGGCCTGCATGGGGGTAGTGATTTAGCTGATAAGTAGGCTCACAGCCATGGTAAGCACTAAAGGAAAACCCAAACCAGATGATCAGGAAGACAGGTCTTGGACTGAACTAACCTCAGAGACAAGTCTTTCTAAGTCAGGGTAGAGAGAGCAGTGCAGGAATGACCTTCAGCATACAGAAACAGTCCTGATACCACAATGGAATCACCTTTGTGCTTGGGTAGCTCAGAGAGCTACACTGGCTCTCTACGGAGCCTCTGGAGCATGTACTTACTCAACCAGAGCAGGTCTGCTTTTACCTGCTGGCAGACCAACCTCTAGTCCCTAACAAGCCCCTGAGGCTGTCTGCAGCCAGAGGACACAGCCTGTCTTCCTGTTCCCAGGGCAGCAAGAGGAGCACATGATGCTGAGCCTGTGCCCTGTCTGCAGGTTTAGACAGGCTGGTGCTCAGCACGCTCCCCTCGGCCTCACACCAGCCCAGCTGCCAGCACTGCTGGCCTGAATCATCGCCTGTGCCTCCAGCTCTGAAACAATCTCACACGTCACTTCAGCAGTTTTTCACAGGAAATAGGCTTTTACTTTCAAAATACTCTGGGCCTTGTTCCCCTCCAACAAGCACAGGAAGTATCTCAAATACCAGTCTTTATTTTTGTGAGCCACTATGTACCCTCTGATACCTCTGAGTACAAAGAAATAAATAGTACTTGAGAGTGGCTGTGCCCTTCCATGCTCAGAGGCAGAATTAATGTTTTTTTAACTCCCCTCAGTGCATAAGCCTCTCCCAGTGCTCTTGCTGGGCACACTCAGATTTAGAGGCATGGAACAAGGCCTAATAATTTTCTCCTCAAGCCTGAGCTGTGCTGTGCCGATTATTGAAAATCCATCGCACACGCTCCTTGCTGAACAGTCTGAACTATCGATCTCAGTTAGAGAAAAGGATGCTCTGGACTTTATTGGAATTGCCTTTAAAAGTCCTGTTGGTACAACTGTTCTACTGGACGCTGAACACTTCCTAGTCTCCCTGCAGAGCACTGCCTCAGACCTGCTCAGAAGCTCCTTTCTGCCAGGGGCTCCTGGAGAGTCATGGAGGAAAGCACATCACCGACCCTGGGAAAGCAAGTGGTGACAAGTGTCAGAGGATGCACTAATGAGGGAGCACCTCTGGCCTGAGCTGTGCTCCCAGAGGGCAAGAGCGAGCAGCAGGTAGGGACTGCTGCCTGCAACAGCAGCTGGAGAGCATCCTGCTGCCTGGACAGGCACAGGCTCCTGATCCCTGCTGAGCAGGGAGCCCAGGAGGAGCCATGCAGCCAAATACTGCCTCTCTCTAAGGCAGGATGATCCTGAGCAGCACCAAGCACTGAAATGACCCAGGGGGTCTGTGCGCACCCAAGAGGGTCCTTCAGAGCACATGTAGGCACCATGAACCCTCCCCAAATCCCCACAGCATCAGTTCTGGCCTCCTCAAACAGGCAGAAGCCATTGCCAACCTCGTTTTCAGTCAAGCTTTGAAACAAAGAGGACATTAAACTTCCACCAAAATCCCACATCTCTTCAAAGCACTTCTCAGTTTGGGGCACAGATGCGGGGTTTTCTGTGTTTGAATGAAATAAAAGGGCCTTTCTACTGTTTTAATCACATACCTAACAAAACACTGAATAAGCATCATCGTCATGGCCTTTTGGGTCTCAAATTAAAGAATGTATGCATTTTTTTTTGTATATTAAAAAATGGTTATTAGAGGTAAGAGTTCATTTTTGAATGGCAAAAGGGTAACTCCTGCTCCAAACCATACAGCCAAGTAATCCTCACTGTTTATGGGATGCTCTGTGCTACTCTATTCCAGCACTAAGCCTTTTGAAATGCTACAGCTTGCTCAAGAGTGGGGTAGTTTTCACACAGAGTCATGATCACAACCACACTGGCGCTCCTGCCCGGATGAGGAAGCACCAGATACCCCAAAGCAGAAGTGCTCACCCTCTCACCAGCCAGTCCAGCACATTTCCGCCTGCTGGGCTGAACTTTTAGGTACAAGATTTGCATTAACAAGGACGACTAATAAATAAGTCTTGGGCCTGGTACCCAGCATCTGCACAAAAAGCCTCCATCTAACGTGGTCACTGCTGCTCCCGGCCCAGGATGGCCACGAGCAGCACCCATGGTGCAAACGACCAAACCACGGCTTCCTCCTGAGGCCGGCCAGCCCAGCTTGCTGCTGGTCAGCTTCAATCCGGCAGCGACTGGAGATGGTGTGGGTTGGTGTGAGGGCTGTCACACCGCTGGCTGCATCTGCCACGTCCGTGCCTGGACCCCGGGCACACAGGAGGACCTCCCGTGCCCGGCCTGTCACCCAGCCCGCAGACAGAAGCAGATCCGCCTCGGCCCCTTGACCCGGGCGGCCTCGCAGTCCCCGTGTGCCCTGGGGGAAGCAGAGCTCGGCCAGAGCTTCCTCCGGCCGCCCCTGCACTCTCTCCGCGGCCCCACTGAGCACCCGGCGCCGCGGGAGGCGGCCGGGAAGGCGCGGGTCTGCCCGGGCAGCGCTGAGCATCCTCTGCCGGGGCTGCGCCTTCCCGCCCGGGGCTGGGGGCAGCGCGGCGGCGGCCGGCCATATACATACACCGGCTGCTTCCCGGCTCCTCTCCGCCCCGCGGCTCCCCACGGGCGCTCACCCCACGGCTCCGCTCAGGCTCCTCCCGGCTCCTTAGGCGATCCCCATCTCCCTGTCGCTGAGCCGCCCCTCGCCGCTGCCTCGGCGCCCCGCTCCGCCCGCCCGGGGGGCGCGGGCAGCCCTTACCTGGGCACGGGGCGCAGCCTCGTCCCTCCGGCTGCCGGCGGCGTCACGGCCGCAGGTTGTGGCTGCGGGCGGCGGTGCCGCATTGATATAAAAGGAAGCGGCGCGGGGGGAGGGAGAGGCGGCCCCGGCACCTTCGCCGCGCCCGGCTCCGATCCCCGGGCCCCTCACAGGCTCCCTCCCCGCCGCCCCCGAGCAGCAGCTGCGGCTCCCCCGGGCAGCCCCGGGGGCAGCGGCACTCGCGGGGTGTTCACCCCGCCGGGTCGGGGGGAAAGGATGGGGCGCAGGTCGGAGCCTCGGCATCAGCCCCCACATCCATGCCGGGGGACCTGGGGAGACCCTTCGTGAGGAGCCAGATATGGCCCTGCCCTCACGGGCTGCTCTGGGCGAGCACGCAGGAAGCGCACACAGCACAGCGGAGCACGGGCGAGGCTCCGCAGCCATGGGAAGGGAGCAGCCACATGCCGGAGCACATTGCACGCTTCAAATGCGTGTAACAAAACCCAGCCATCTCCGCCAGTCTCCTGGCTGCAGGCTCTGCTGGAGCTGCCCTGGCCCGAGCAGCACCTGGGGCTGCAGGCTGGTGCCCAGGGAAGGAGTGACATCCTGGAACAGGGTTGTTGACAACTCCAAATGCAGGTGTTAGTCCCTGCTATGGTCAAGGCCTGGTTATCCAGCCTGGCAGCCAAGCCACTTCAGTGAGACATTGTCTGCAAGACTAGATTTGGAGGATCAAAGAAAGAACTCATCAAGGCCTAATTTCTCCTTCAAGCCCCAAGATCTCCTTCCATCTCTAGAGCTACACTCAGAATCCAGAGCAATTGTGACATCTCTGAGGCACCTTGTTCTGTTTCTTCTTCATCTTCTCCATCCTGTTGACAGCTGATGACATCTTGGTTGCAGAAGGAGTGAGGGTCCCCCCAGGACATGGCCTATCCATCTGCTCCTCAGGAATCTCTCCCTCCAGCAACAGATGCTGTTGTTCTCCTGCACCATCAATCCCATTCAGGAAGGGACAGGGATTAGGTATGGGTAACATGTCTTAAGGTAATTTCTCTAAATGGCATTTTGCTTCCCAGCTTTACTGTCAGTTGTTAGTGGGGGGCTGTGATGCTTCAGTTCACTCTGCAGACCCCAAGGCCCAGGCCTTGCCACAATGGCTACAAGTCCCATCTTTTGCCCAAAGCAGATGGAGACGTGGGCAGCAGCGAGGCTGGGGTGCAGAGAAGTCCCCTAGGTATTGGGACCCCTATGCAGAAGTACTTAATTTGGTGCCTTCTTTTATATTCCACCAGGCAAGCAGCTAAAGCTGTGGGTCATTGGCAGAGCAGGCACCTACTCTGCAGAGGGAAGCGATGACCCCTGGCACTCCCCAACTAAATAAACATTATCAGGGGTTCCATTTTGCATGAAAAGCCTTTAGATGGAACTGCCATGGGCAAATGAGAAGAACAAATCCTGCTCTCAAGGATTTTAAAGTAGAGAGGGTTTTTCCACCTCCAAATTTCTTGGAGGTTTTTTTTGGAAGTGGTTTTTTGGGGTGGGTTTTTTTGTGTGTGTTTTGGTGTTTTTTTTTTCCCTTCCCTCTCAAATTTCTCTACATCCCAGCAGGGAAGGGGGAATGGAAGGAGCTTTTCTGCTAGAACCAACAGCATCTCATCCAGACAGACCTGGCTGGGAACAAAAGTGCCAGTTAAAGGATATTCTGTCCCTAAGCAAGGTGGCTCTTTCAGATCTGCACCAAGGAGAAAGTGGAGGTGCCAGAACCACATCTAAGGATGCATCGGGTCCTGTGTGAGGCCGCAGCCAGAGATTGCTCTGGCAGGGCAGCAGCACCTCCTTGCTTACAGCCAAATGTGGAGGAACAGGCCCTGCTGCTCCTTTTCAGGGCCCAGCAATTACAGCAGCTACTTGCATAACACTGACCAGATGGTCTCACAGCCCTGCTGCCCTCCCACCCCAAGTGCTGCTTGCTAAGATATTGTTGCTTCTCCTGGACAAGGAACCTTCACTTTACTGGAGTCTGCATTACCTTGACCTCTCAGGTAAGTATATGGCCAGCCTAGAGGCAGTGCTCACAGGACAGCTGCTGACTCCTTATGTTGATCTTCACATCAACAATGGAGAAATTTATACTCTTTCAGAGGTGTCCAAGCTGTGGTGTGTGATGGCCTCCATCCCCAGCTCTTCTCATGTCTCTGCCTTGTAGCACATGTAGAGTTCAGATTTATTTCTATACTCTGCAAAAGTCTTGGAACTCCCTATCCTCCAGCATCACTTGGTGTCAGTTCACTTCAGATGAAGACGTTTCCTGCTCTCCAGATGTCCAGACTGCCAAACTTCCCTTTTAAGCAGCTCTGTGCACCCTATCCAGGCAGGTTTAGCATTTGTTCTCCTGTTTCTTCCTGCAGAGCTTGGCCCAGTTCCTGTAGGGAGGACAGACACTGAGGAGAATCCTGGATCACAAATCTGCCCTTCATCCCCACTCTTCTATCCACAGAGGTCAGAACTACTGCAATGGTCCTGAAATTGCTCCATAAGACTTTTTTTTTTTTTTCCCAGTTCCTGGGTGGGTTTCCACACAATAAAAAAGTCTCAGCTGAAAGGAGAGCATGTGGCTGGCTGCAGTTCACTTACTGCTCAGCTGCCTGGGGCTCTTGCTTTCCTGCCTACAGTTGTTAAAGTAGGGCTACAGCTCTGAATTGAAACCCTACAGTGAATAAAGGGAAGGCACTTGGATTTGTAGGTCTGGAGCCATGGATGGGAATAGATGCCGAATAGACAAGTGATTACAGGCAGTAGAAACTTCTCTCATTGGAAAAAAAAGTCTGTCTTTGAGGTGTCTAAAGCAGCAAGTGGCTGCTGCTGTCAGGTCATTAAGGAAATCTGCAGGCTCCAACAGAAAACCACAATAAACCCCTGCCTAATCACCAAACAGCTGCTGACTTTTTTTGTGCATTCAGCTTAAGGTGCCTTGTCTTTCCTTCAGTCTGAAGTTCAGAAGCACATTTCAGTCCTTTCTGATACCTAAATTTTTGGATTTTTTTAAAGGACTAAGACCCCCGACTCAGAGGGACTGTTGACAGCTATTGTAGCAGGGATGGGAGAGCAGGGAAAGATGAAAAACATTACTAAAATAGGTTTAAGAGCAACTTAAGCTTGTAAATTTGCAGGCAGAGGTAGTAAGTTATTCCTGGAGCATCCCCTGAGGAAAAGACTGGGAAAATTAATTAGTTCTCAAAAACCAAACCCTAATGCTACTGTTTTGAAGTGTAAAAAGTTAAAGGCAAGAGCCAACCTCTAATACAGCCATTCTAGAGCAGTTTGACTGCTCAGGGTTGATTCATCCACCCAATGGGACTGTGAGAGAAAAATCAGATTCAGAATTTCTGGAGGTAACGGAGGCACAAAATTATCTTCAAGCCTTGGGAGGGAAAAACAAAAAACAAAAACAAAAACACCACACGTGGAAATGGACCTAGTCCTACAGAGCTTTTCAGAGAAGAGCAAAAAGCACAGGGGGAAGGGATTTTTCTGATCAGACACTACTAGAACCCAGGTCAAACTTGTTGGAACAGCATTAATAGAGTCAACACTGGATTTAAAGTTCCAGGTAAGCTTAAACCTTGTTCAAAACATTCTTTAGGTGGTGCAGAAAATGACCGACTAGCTTCCCCTCTGCTCTGACAGCTTAGCAGATGTGACAGCTGTCACAAACTTTCCTCCCTGCCCCCACCATTACAAAAGGACTGGAGCAGACATCCGCCTTGCTGCAGCCGGGAGGATCTGTTCTGTAATTTACAGAGGAACAAGGCAGAGCCTGTACCATGACACACTATCGTTTTTACTGTTCCCGAGCAGCAGCTGACCAGAACCAGCCAAGACGAGCAGGTTTTGTGCCCGCTGCAGCTTGGGGGGGGTGTCAGCTAAGCATGAGTTGACAAACAGCACTTAGCTTATATGAAAAAGAAACCTGAGCACTCCTTCAGCAGATGACAGAGCTGTAAATCTTGTTATGTATAGCCCTAAAAGAATCATTAAGACGACTTAGAATAGTTAGGTTGTATTAGATAAGAAAAATGTTGTCTTGCAGCTATGCAGAGGAAACCATCTTACAGTTGCGTGTACATTTTTCATCCACTTGAAAAGCCTCCAGCTGTTTCAGAAGGGCTAAAGGGTCCAATAAAAGCATCCCTGAGAGCCTTAAACTCTTAAGGTGAGAAGCTCTCTGTAAGAATGTAAGGTCTGAAGCTGAACTTCATTTACTTATGGACATTGGCTCCTCTGTCTAGTTCTGGTTTCATGGGACAGAAGGGTTCCCAGTCCAGGGTGTGAGTGGCATGAAACTATGTAAGTGTGGAGCACAGGAAAATAAAGTTGTTTTCTGTTGATACTCAGATGAACTACCACACAGAACTAGGGAGTTCTGGGGAGGGGAAGCACCCGAAAACAAATCAGATTTATCCGGTTGAACTCTTTGTTTTCTGTTGTGCAGTAGGGAGCTACTAACAGTTTCATTCTTTGGTATTTAATATTTGCACCACTTTCACTGGTATACACTGCCAATTTTCTGTTTAACTGTGAGCTTTATGTTTGCCAGGATAAGGGTAAGGAGACTGAAACTTTGAACAACAAAGGAGGTCTCTGGGCATGCGTTTGACTTGTTCTCTTCGGCTCCAAAAGTATATGAGATATCCACCTCAGTTTTGACTAAGGAAAAGAAATCAATACATGTCACTGAAGAACATGTAATACAAATAGGACAGAGAACTGGGGCTGTTGGAATCAACATCTCTCTCAATGCTGTTATCCGAAATATTGTGACACAGTAGAAATTGAGAAAGAGAACAATATTTAACCAGACTGATTCTCCTGCCCCACATCCATATTTTCCCCCTTCAACCCCCCGATGTTGAGCCTATGTAGATTTGAAAGCCCCAAACAAAGCAAGCAGGATGTTCTGTGACAGTGGTGACCACACCAGTGCCACAATCCAGTCTGAAGAAGCTCTCACCATAGCAGTCTCCTGAGCCCTGTGCTGTGGCAGCCACTGTTCTTGATACAAACCAGATCTGATAGCTCCACACTCCAGCTTTTCCTCTGGCTAAAGGATGTTCTTGTTGCTTTCTAGCAATTTCAAGTGACTTGTTCATTTTGGAGTAGCTTTGACAGGAATGGGTCTTAAATGAGAAACATCCAAGAACTGAGTCAGGGATGGGGGAAAAATAACCTCTGCAAGCTGGGTCAGGACTGAAATTCTAAGCAACAAAGTCACTCCATGCAGGAAAGATTAGTACTGCTCTAGTTGGTGTGAGAGCTGCTGTCGGGCTGGGAGATCCTGCCCACAGACAGAGTTTGTGAATGGTTCCTTCAACCCCACGGGCTACTGTGGAAACAACACAGAGGGGGCTGGGAGCCCCCAGAGTCTGCCAAGGCCAGAGAGAAAGCAATCGAAACTCATGGACAAAACAAGTGGTTTGATGCTAACTTTAGTAAGTAAAGTTTTCCAGATAAAGGCAATTGCATCCATATTTAACAGCTGTTAAAGAGATACACATTTAATTGCATTATATAAGGAGTGCTTTATATTCAAGAGAAAACATTTCAAATGTCTTAGTTCTACCTGTTTGGAATCCAGACTTTCTCCCTAGAAGATATTCCAGTTGACAAAAAGGGCCTTGTTCAGATATCTGGGATCAACTGAATACATTTATTTAAAAGCAATTTTAAATATTAAAAAAGTAGAAATTAACACATACAGTACTCAAAAACTGTCACATTAAATACATGTGAATAGACATGTGTACTGATGTTTTACCTTAACATTCAATGAGAAGTCAAGATTTTAACTAGTGGCATGACCAGATCTGATTTCTGTACACGTTGATGTACTATGTAATAAAAAAATAAATAGCAACTGTTGTTCAACAGTAAATAAGACATCATCTGCAAAGCAAACTTCCCCCTCTGGGGGCACCTTCCCCTGCCCCTCCCCCCAACCCTTTATCAGCTAATTTTCCATAAAGATTTAGACTTTCCAAATACTATGTCATATACAAAATTGCAGACAGTGGCTCATTGAGTTCAAATATAATACTGTACTTAAACTCAATCAATATCATACATTTTCAGATTTCTTATGACCCACAATAAGCCAGAATAAACAGAACTATTGTTCCTTATGGAACTCATTTAATTTTATAAAATGCATATGTATACTATTTTAAAGAGCGTAGAAAAGAATAGACATTTGACTCTACATAATTTTACATGCCTAGGTTTTCTTTATATGATTTGCATTTATCAGTTTATTTCAAGATCACTTAAAAATACAATTGACCACAAAAGTGAATAGGTTTTGTTCTTTAATGCAACTTAAAACATTGTAGTAATGGATAAAATGGAATGCTAAATAAATGCTAAACCTGACTTCCTTTCCATAAAAACAAAATAAAGTCTGAAATACTGGAGCTGGTAATACTGAAAGATTAGATGCCAGCAGGCTCGCTCACTCATTGCATATTTTTTTTGGAATTCATTTTTTAAAAATAAATGATAAAACCATTAATAGTTGATAAATGTTTTGCATTTTTTTTCATGTGGGATTTAGACAGATATTTTTTTCTAAATTAACCACAAACAGAATTAAATATTCACTGACTACAGTCTTGTAAAACTGTATTAGAAATGAAAGCCCTCAGAAAGTCTGAGATATGCTTTTATGAAATGAAAATCTTTCCATGCAGCCAAGACAATCTGCTTTGAAATAGCAGCACTAGTTACTGAAGCCAAAATAACATTTAAAGCAAGTAATACAAAACTACATATGAAAGTCATGGAACCCGCTACAGACAAACCATGAGAAAAACACAACCGCATGATGTTTCAACAGATTAAAAATTATTGTTGAAAGTGACACAGGAAATTAAAGTTTCCAGTAATACATTGAAGTGTTTTCTGGCAATGCAACTTTATACCAACTTTCAAGAAACCTCAGGTCAAATGCAGCTTTCCAAAGATGTTCTTAGAAATGAGTTTTGTGACTGTATGTCTGTTACTTCGTGCTTTGGGTTGCGACCATTACTGTCACAGTTTGGTGAACTCCATGAAAACCAGCCTTATCCTTGTGATCTGAGATCTATCATTACCAGCCTGATCAAATGCACAGGAGGTCATCTTAGCTTCCACTTTTTAGAGCATTAAAAATAATTTAAATTTATCCTTATATCACCACTTAAAAAAATTATTATTTAGGTAACTAACTTTTAGCAAGGTTGAAGACAGAGGAAAAAAATCCACAAAATCATTTTTCAAAGAGCCAATTTAGCTATAAACAAATACTGTTGCAAGCTCACATTAACCTGAATAGCAATTAAGTTAAAATGTTCTTTTCCTCAAATGTAGCTATATGACTACAGTACTACTTTTGTACAAAGGCAGGTTTCAAGTAAGCATCTAAATGCATGCACAATGTCAACAGTTAACATTTGCTAGAAGTCCTTGGTTACTAAGAATTCAGTGAAAGAAACCAGCAAATTTCACACATATCTACTAAAGAACAATATGACTAATTTTCATTAAAATAAGTTTTTGAATGAAATAAATTTGTAACTTTTTATAGTGAGGTAATATCACAGGGGAACTGCAATCACAGTTTGGCATAGGTCCACATAATATAAACATGAAATGCTGTATGCACACTGTAAAACATTACTGTTATCTGTAAAGTCAGTGAATATTTGTCTTCATAATTACACTTAACTGAGCACTATATTAAATAAATATCGAAGTGGGTTTCATAGCTGTAAACTGCATACACTTATGAACTGCAGACTGATCTTTAAATTGTCCAAAACCATTCACTCATTCTAACTTTCTGCTAATTGTATATTGAGAATACCAAGTTATTAGGAACAGTCATTTCTGTACAGTTACGTGGGTGACAGAGACCACCTATGTTGGAAAACTGGCAGTCCACACGTGTGGGACAGCACGGACAGAGATGGAAGTGCTAAATGCCCAGGATGGCTTCAACAAACCCGGTAAGGCGTGCCAGGTTCCAAGGCTACCATAATACTGGCAAAGGCAGAATAACACGGTATATTTACAATACATATAATTCAACCTCATGAGGTGAAACTTAAATGAAATCTTAATTTGTAACAGCAGCTATATATACAATTGTGCACAGGATTACAGGGAGGCAGCAGCGTTCGCTTTTGCTAAAAAGCCCGTCTTGCATGAAGAATGTGCAATGCTCAAGTTTAGGATTTGTTTGTTTTGACTAGTCTGACAGAATGTGCACAAAGGACACTGGAAAGACCCCTTTCCTCTCTGGCTGTCCTTCGATGTGGCCAATCTGCAACACAGGAGAAGAAGGTACATATATACATATATATAGATAGATGTGCATGGGTACACACAGACTTCACAGACTGCATTCATTCATTCAAAAGCAGCACAACTGCTCACAGATTCCCAGCAACTTCTTGGACAGTCTGAAGCAGACCTTAGTTAACATTTGAATTTGGGTAAAGAAACAAAACAAAACTGCACAAACATATTATAATTAAGAAAAAATGAAGCCAATTAAATCTAAAAAGAATAAAACTTTTTTTTTTTTTTGGAAACTTACATACATCACTGAATTTCAACAGTCTCACCAAAACGGAAGCTTGAGTTTCTTTTGTCTGATAGGCAGATTTTCAGTAACATCTTTGCAAACCACTTATCTTAGTTAAGTGAATAAATCCTGAACATCTCACTGAAGGGAATTGTCTGCTATATTTGTGAAGTTACTCATGATAATCTGCATGTTTCAGTTAAGGTGATAAAAGCCCAGCTGTTTTCTCATTGAATTACTATGATACCTAATGATTTAGATGCATAGTAGTGTTTACAGTGCTGTCTGATTAAGAGTCCTTCAGCTACAACTTCCTACATCTTTTGCATAATGATTATTTATAAAGAAATAGCTGATAGACTTACTCAAAAAGATTTTTAAAAATTGAATATTTTATATGAACTTTCCATGTTTAAAATGCATAATTATAAACAGCTGTTGAATAGCACTGGAGCAGCAGCCCTGACTGACCACGTAAGCCTCTTCTCACTCTGCTACAGTGCTGCTCACTACTTGGAGAATAATGGTGTACCTTCCTTCCTCTTCCACAAGCTTACAAAATGGGAAGGGGAAACATACAGGGCTGGCCATTTCCTCTTGGAGAGCCAAAGTTTTGAAGCATATGAGTCACCAGCCCTTGTTTCCCTTCTCAGAAACACTCAGACTAGGGTGCTTCATGGAACTTGCTGGGCATGTCCCCAAAGGGCTTAAAAAGCCACTTCACAAAACAGATCCAGCAGGGAAGGCAGCAGTAATCAGGGACTAGGCGATAGGAGCAACACAAACACTTTTCACTGGGCACTGCTCTTTGGATATCAGCTTTTCAGTTGAAAATCTTCCACACTTACATGATGAGTGAGAGGAAAATGTAGCTGGAAACAAAACAGCAAAGGTTTTGCTGCACTTAGATTAGGATATCACAGGCAGCATCGCATTAGAATTTGTTTCAGTCAGTCAAATGAAATCTGTCTCATTATCCCCAGTAATAATTCTTTGGCAGGGAAATATGATGTAGCGGGGCTTTAGGGACATGAGCTGGATTGTCAAGAAAGGCTGGAGCCTTCATGTGGGGTTGAGAAAAACCTGGTGTTAGCACTTGAACAATATGCAGTCCACAATAGGGGGAGTATGGTATGAAACAGGGACATGAGAGGGAAGAAGGGAAAGAAAATGTTATCTGCCCCTCATTTAAGAAGAAAAACATCAGCTTCTAGCATCAATTACAAAGTATTCTTTAGATTTCCAGCAACTTCTGTAGGTATAACTTAACATTTTGGGTGAATTGAAGATAATTACACATCTCATTTTCGTGGAGGGTGTAAATTTGTTAAATGGAGTAAGAATCACCACTTCTTCATTTAATGAAAGGCTGTGTGCATTACAGAGAGAGACGTGTAAATATGTGTTGTATAAGCCAGCAATAAAGCTAAACCTGGTGGGGCTGGTTCTAATAGACCCTCCCAGATAAAAGAGTTTTTCTCTAACAGAAGTTTAAGGGCTGGCTGTTAGTTCAGGCAAAAAGAAACCAAACAAAAATCAAAGCAAAACAAAAAGAAAGCCCACCATCTATAACCGAAAATAAAGAGAACCCCCCCACATTTGGAAAAAGAGACTTTCCTATAAAAGTCATAAAGTAGTTATGTGGAACTGTAAAAGGGAAAGATACATACCCACCACTCTTGGTCCTCTTCACCAGTTACAATAATTACTTCTCCTTCAACAAATGTGAGTTCATCATCATTATCTGCCTGACAGTCATAAATGGTCTTCACTCGCCTAACTTTGTTTTTCCCCTAAAAACAGAATGAAGTTTGAGATAAAGGACATGGGAAACAGAGAAAAAAAATGCATGATATGAATTTTGCCTTTTAGTTGTATTTTATTTTACAAGAAAATGAAGACTATCAATTACTTTCTGTGCAATTGGGAATATAGAAATCCAAAAACTCTCCTTCAACAAGGATATTAAAAAAATAAAAAGTTACCTACACAGTTGTAGATTTTGGTTGGGTTTTTTTGTGGTTTTGGTTTTTTTTTTTTTGTTTTTTTTTTTTTTTTTTTTTTTCTTTTTCATTTTTTTTTCTTTTTTTTTTTCTTTTTTTTTTTTTTCTCTTAAGATTCAGAACTCCCAGCAGAACGTAACATGAAGTGCTTAATAGGTAGCCCTTAAGAGGGCTTAAGTAACCTCTCCTTCCACTGGTGAACAAAGTTTAAATAACGTCTTTACATTGTTGAAGTCTGCAAACACCCTCTTTCTCCTTTAATACATACTTCATCAAAAAACCCACCATGAACAGAAAATTAAATCCAGTCTCCTCTGAATGCTCCAAGAGAGGTAAGGACTGAGGAAAATGCTGCATTGAAATCCCAGTATTCCTTACAGTTTTGGATCTAGTGCAAAAACACAGTATTCTTTGATTTCAAATCTGCTCACAGGACTGGAAATTATTTTTTTAGCAATTCTTCCATCCAAATGTTAGCAATTTCTTACTAAAATTACCTTAATATCAGATGGCAGTACTATTTTCAGATGATAATTCACACTAGATATTCTCACAGCTCTACCATTCTGAGTCCAAGTATTTTCTAGGTCATACTTTGCTGCATACTGCTAATTCATATGAAAAACGCCTCAGCTATGGACTCCTCCCCAAACATATGTTTCTTATGGCAGGGAAGATGACTTAAATGATTTCCAAATAGAGTAAGTTAGAAATATTCACAGCAAAACACTCTTGCTACTTTATATTCCTGTATTTTCATACCCACACCTCTTCAAAACCTACAGTTACTTCTTTTAACAGAAGTAATCAGATAACAAGAATGCAAAACCCAAGAAGAGCAGAAGGAGATGAGAAGCAGAAGGGCTATGAAGGGAAAAGTCAGCAGGTTTAGAGGAATTTGAGCCAAAACTAACTTCACAGAGGAAATTTCCTAGGGAGTCTTTTCTTTGCTGTTACCTACCCACTTAAAATTCCTCCATGTTTTGGCAAAAAAAAAAAAAATCAATCCCTGCAGCTCAACAGCAGAACAGATACACTGAAAAAAGCATTCACACTAAACTCAAGGTACAGGAAAATAACAATTACAGGGGGATTTAAGGCAGAAAGCAGTTAACACAACATAAAACTAAAAAAAAACCCCATAGTCAAGACAAATGAAGAGAAATACCTGAAGATCATATAAGATCAAGGGTTTTTTTCTACAGCAAAGGTTTGCTGCAGTGAGAAGTCACTTCAAAGAATGCTTCCTCTTTTCTTAAAAATATACACATTTAATTTAAACAAAATCTCATCTAGCAGTAGGGACTGGAATTCAACGGGAATGGGTGCTTGGGGAAAGTCCCAGCTTTCAACTCCAGAGAACCTTGACAAAGCAAGAGTGCTCCCTCTCAATCAATCCTCCAGTGATAAACGGAAGCAACTGCTTCTGCAAGGTAAAAATCGTCTTGTTCAATAAAAAGAATGAAGAAATTTACATTCCTCTAAACTTAGAAAACTGTATGGAACTCAGCTTGTAAGAGCAGATGAGAAATGATGGGAATTACTCTGATTCCATCAGATTTTAACATTTTATTCCTTTCAAGGAGAGCAGCAAAAAGAAGCATTCAAGCTCAAGGTGTATTTAATCATGGGAAGGTATAAAAAAGGATGGATATATAGAGAGCACATGATCCAGAACATATTTCGTTCATGCTCCAGAACAGTTTATGGCATTGATGTGTAAAGAAATGGAAACAATTCCAGGAAATGTAATCTGGCACAAAAAAACAAATACCCACCACCGACTCCCTGTACCCAACAGTGCTTATTAACAAGAGATTTTATGCTTAAAACTGAACAGTAATGAGATGCTGTGATCATTAATAATCCAACCATGCTCTTATTTACATTTAACTTTTTTTTTTTCTTTAAAAATGAGTATTTTGTCTCCTTTATAGAAACCACCACACACACACAAAAGAACTCTTAAGTGCTCAGTGTGATTTCAGGAGCACTCAGTGCAAGTGTTGTTTCTCTAAAAATATCCTTTCAAATCCTTACAAATTATCAGCATTGGAATTTTTAGATTATATTTCTGAACCACTAATTTTCTAAAACTACCGATAAAAAAACCCCAAAAAACTATGCTTCTCTCTTTAGTGGCTGAATAGTCAAGCCCAGTGGCTGCTGTCGTGGGTGTCACTGCTCACTGGGATGAAGCATTTCACCAGCTTTGTGCAGAGGATACAGCCAGAGGATTAAAATAGAGGCAAGATACATTTCAGAGGAATTCTTGAACATTATCACTCAAGCAAAAAAGGTTGCACTGAACACAAAGAGATACAAGTGTGCATGCAAAGATGTGCAAAGCCCTGGTGATACATATTTAGATATAGATATATACTGGGAAGATATAGAATAGCTTTGATCACTGCACAACAGCTGAACTATTGAATTTACTGCACATGTGAAAATGGCTGAGTTGAGAAAAACAAACAACCTTTCCTCAGAATTCTTCTGCATACAGTAGAGTGACAGTTTAAAAAAAGCCAAAAGTAACCTAACTAAACAGGTAATCCATTATTTGCTTTCTTTTCTTCTTTAATAAAGTGAAAAGCAGCTGAGAATGACCAGCATCATTTGCCTGCTTATATCTAAAAGTACATAAGTAAACAAATGCTTTTTGATCTGATCCCTGTAATATTTAAATTCCAGAATACTCAGGAAGCCCAAGCAACAACTCTGTTGTCCTTGGCTCAGACAGGAGCTTACAAGCAAGTCCATGCCAGAAGCCAAGCAGAATGATGGCTCCACAGGGCTCTTCCTCAGACAAGCACAAGGCAGAAACTCACACTCTGTTTTCACTATCTCACTAGAATGAAGTCTTATTTCTTTTTTACATAAGTGCTTTGCATGGCCTATCTGACAAACAAAGCCATCTCCCTTTTGATGTATTCTTCATGATGAAAATCTCAAGAGAGCTCTGGAGTTTCAATAGCTATCTCAATCTACATATGCATTAAGAATCCTCTGTTGGAAATTGAACTGGTTAGAAAGACGAACAGCAAGATAAATTGGGGGTTGGAATCAAGTTAAAGTTCCAGATCTATTGCTGCACACCATGCACCAATGTCCATTTTGTCACTTCATCAGTACATCTGAACCTACACCTCAACCATTAAGTACATCAACATTAAATACTCACAACAGGGATATTTACTATTTTGTCACAGTTGACTTTACTGTAAATTTTGCATCTACTGACAACAGGTGCTAACATCCCTTCGTAAAGCTTACAAAGTCAAATATATAAATATTCTAGCAATCTAAGGCACACAGACCCGTGACCAAAGGCAACAGAGAAAATCATCAATTCATTCAGAGTTGTGATTGGCATAGATATAATAAATACATAAATCCCAATAAATCAAAATACACTCT
Organism: Chamaea fasciata; assembly: GCF_029207755.1. Classification (NCBI taxonomy): domain Eukaryota; kingdom Metazoa; phylum Chordata; class Aves; order Passeriformes; family Sylviidae; genus Chamaea; species Chamaea fasciata. The sequence goes on along the minus strand of NW_027094086.1, from coordinate 9,616,418 downwards.
CATGCACCCAAGGTTATTGTTTTATGTTGCAAGTTTCTGTTTGAGCATGCAGAAGGCCTTGAAAACCCCCATTTGCTGAAGTTGCTTTGGGGCACAAAAGGAGCCCCTCATTCCCTACCCCAGCCCATAGCTTTAAGTTGCCTTGAGTGCATAGCTCAAGGGTGCACAGAAAGTCCTACAATAACTTCAAAGCCTTCCATGGACACTTCCAAGGAGTTGGAGTAATACCTACCATATTTATTTTCCTGGGAAGCGGCACAGGGGTTTCTGGCAGGGTGTGTGTTATGTCATTAGACTCTTCAGATGCTTGCCTTTGGACGGTGTCTCTGGATTGTACGTTTGGAGAAAGATCTGTGGAGTGAGATTTTTGATTTGCCTCTGAGGGCTGAAGCTTCGATGCTGCTTCTCCACCTTGAGTTTTAGCCAACAGCTCTCCTAGCTGAGGTTTTGGAGGAAGGTCCTTCATTTGTGGCTTTGGAGGTAAGTCTCCAAGCTGTGGTTTTGGTGGCAAGTCTCCTAGCTGAGGCTTTGGGGGTAGTTCTCCAGGCTTTGGGGGTAAATCTCCCACTTGAGGTTTCTGAGTTAATTCTAGAGGCAGAGGCTTTGGGGGCAAGTCTCCAGGCTGTGGTTTCTGTGGTATATCGATGGACAGTGAGGGCTTCTGAAACATTTCCATGTGCTGATGGGATTTATCTATTGAAAGATGATGACTGGTTTCTATTTTTCTTAGTGCCACTAAAACAAAAAAGCAAAAGAACGTTTTTCACAATCGTAATATTTTAATATTAAAGAAGTTAGGCATTTATCAAAACTGCAATTGTGTAAATGACCACACAGTCACTGAGCCCCATAACTGCCCATAAATCCTCCTAGGCTATGACAAAAGCAAGATAATACAACTTTACATAACCCCTGTTCACTGAGGTCTCATTTAATTACTCCTCCTGGAGGCCAGCAGTGCTTATTCCAACAGCTATTAGATGTCAATTCATAGATTACATACTTAAAATGAAATAAAGTGATCGCTTTTTGGACCTAAACCAAAAAGTATGAAATATAATCAAAGATTTTGCAAAACCACCTGTAGACCAGTTGGCATGACTGTAACAAAAATGGGTTTTAATGATAATTTTTCACATATACAGTTGAATTCCATAAAAAACCCACCTGACTCTCAGGATTAGTACCTGTAAAATCTCTGAGAAGAGAGAGGGTGAGCACATATATCTATCTATTCAGTGTATAGAACATACCGTACTATAGGAATTCACACTAAAACTAAGAAAAAATGAATTATTGTATTTATTTACAATTTAGTAAAGATGAAAAGGTTTAAAATGTGTATTTTGCAGAATTCATGGAAGGAAATTGAAACTAGATTTCAGATAGTTCTTTTTCTCAGTATCATCTGTTGATTTTTTTTGCTAAGCTTCCTAAGAAAACTCAACTGAAATCTACCTCATAAACAAAACCATTAGTACACACAAAAAAAACCCAACCCACAACCTCCTAAATCAAATAACTCTACTATTAAAACAGATAAAGGGGGACAAGACAGAAAACATTTACAACCTGTGATGAAAGCAACACATTTTGACTAGAATGAACAATTTCCTACTGCATTCAGCACTGCTTTAGTATCATATTGTACCATCCAAAAAAGTGGCCTGACATTTGACTGTGAAAGCAGCAACACACTCTTTGGATATCACCCACTTCAGTAACTTTTTCATGATACATTTATGGCTAATTATATGAAACAAAACCAAAAAACCCAAACCCCAAACCAACAACCACAACAACAACAACAACAACAAACCCCCCAAAAAACCAAAACAAAAAAAACAAAAAACCCCCAAACAATAACAACAACAAACCCAACAAAAAACAACAACCCCCCCCCAAACCAACAAACAAAAACAACAAAATACCCCAAATCAAACCCATTTGCATAGTTTCCATGAAAGAAACTGTATAATTACTATCAGATGTCTCATTTTTTAGAAAAGTCTTTGTTGATCCCTGTATATGGCTTTGTGTCCTAGGCTTACCTTGCAGCAAATGTGAACACACTGATCACCCACATGGGTTTGAGATGTAAGCAAATGATATGAAAAACCCTGAGAGCAGCCTTTATCAAAGTGCTTTGATTTGGCTCTTCTTAAATTTTCACCTTAAATCATTTTAAATCAAGAAGTGTTGACTTCCTTCACAGAGCCACCCTAGTGCATCACTGCTGTCTCTTTCAAAAGCTAACGTGTCAGAAAAATTGTAATTTAATAAAGTTGAAAATTTACATTTGCTTTTTCTGTTAAAAATGATTTGCACTCTCAGTTTCAGGCATCTGGCTTCAGAATTCTGGACAAGCAGCAATTCTTGATCTTCAGGCTCTATTGTGACCATCCACTCATACAGATGTAAAATATTTTTGATGGATTCTGTATTCAGACAGAATACTCTGAAGTAGTTCTACTTTCTACTTTGGAGCCAACTTCTGCAACAACTGAAATAAACTAAATAAAACCTGCTGTGTGAGTTTAAAGAGACGACAGAAGAACATTTCTAAAATAAAGGTGCTCCCTGGGATGATGGTCTCAGCGATTTTGTCACTGATATATAAATGAGCATGTAATGGTAGCTGATTCTTTCCAAAGTAGTTGCACTGACCACAACCTTGACTGTCAGAACCTGGCACAGATACAGTTTGCTCCAAGCTATCCAGAAATTGGACTTGGAGATATCAGGGGAAACAAAAATTACCAGTGAGAGTGGCCCAGGATAGAAACAGAAGCCCAGAGAAGTGATCCATGGAGATACTCAAAATGTGATTGGACATGGCCTTGAGCAACCTGCCCTCATGGCAGAAAGCTGGCCCTGCTCCGAGTGCTGGACTGGACCACAAGACCTCTAGAGGTCTCTTCTGGCTTCAATTAGTCCATAATTTAGTTTTTTCCTCCCTAGGTGTATCTTTTTTAATTTAATAAAAGCCTTCCCAATCTTCCAAAATCCTTTCAGTTTTGTGTAGCTTTCACGGTTTGTAGCATTTTAGAAATAAAATTTCTGCTGAAGAGATCCATTTTTTTAAAACAAGTATCTACTTTCACCCACATTTAAAAGGTGTCATTATCAGAATAGCCACAAAGAGATCTCTTACCTTTCTGAGGTAGTTTGGGAAGAACTCTAGGGCCAAGTGCAGTCTTTGCAGACCCAGTGCTAAATCAACAGATGAGAATTATTAGTGCTTACAACTGTTATAAAATATACTTATTTCTCATTTTCCCCCTTTACACATACATAAATAAAAAAATCCCCCCAAAAATCCACATTTATTTTGCCCCTTTTGTATAATCCCTTTGTCTATGGATAAATCCCAAAACTCAAAGCATTGTTAAGAATTAACTGGGTTTTTTTTTTAGAGAAAAAGACATACAAACTCTACACAGCTTCAATGTTATAGGGCAGATATATTTTATGAGTTATGGTACATGCAAAATGTACTCTGAAAATAGGTGAAGCTGAAAGACCAACTTTTTGGGCAGATCTTGAGCCTTAAGAAAAATTTCTTCTTCAAAATAATTATATTGAAACTTAAAAAACATAATCTATGCTTTATGTCAGTGAAGTTTTCCAGGACTGAGCCTAAGCCTTGTAGTCTCCTGCATATGTATGATATTGTATCACACACACACACTGCTGCAGGAGGAGACAAGGTCTCTGCTACTCCCAGGAAATACTGATGATTGTGGGAAAACAACATGCTTTACTCTGTCAACCCATATTACACCTACATTAGCTATTCCCATCAAAGTTTTTCCTCTAAAACCACACCTAAGTCACTTTTATAGAAAAGGAATGTGGAAGAAGAGAAGAAAGCAAACTGATTTAAGGCATGAAAATCTAACAATACATAAAAATCAGTATCAGCTCAAAATAGTGACTCAAAAACCAGGAAAAAAAGAAAAATGAGTGAGAAAGCTGCCAGTGTATGTTCAACAGAGCAGAGAATCTTCTGCATTAACTGCCTTGATTCTGGTATTGCTTGTCTCTGCAGCCAACATTTCAAACAAGCATGATGATACAATTTTCATTTCTAGCTGTTTTTCAAATAGTAAAAATATGTCATGACATGAAACTGAAAGAACAGCCAAGCTCAATCTTGATTCAATAAATCACAGAATCATAGAATATCCTGAATTGGAAGGGGCCCATCAAGATCACCAAAGCCCAGCTCCTACCTCAGCCTTTCTCTAATGCCATGGAGTACAAGGACCACACTTTTACCCTTGTCTGACAAGAATCCAGGATGGACCCAGCTCTCTGTGCTATGAAACACTATCACTTTTTTTCTGAATGCCCAGTGCCAGCTGGATGGATTCAGCAAACGTGGGAAACTAACTGTGCTACCCCCAATAGGTCCCCTGCCTGTCCTGACAAGGCAGATCATAGTCTGGGGGTGTTCAGAAACTCTTTGTACACATCTTCTGATGTGCCCTGTCTGAGGTTACACATCCATCCCAAGTCTCAGCCCATCCTACACACTTGTGGTCATGCAAGGCTGTGTGTCTGAGGCAGGTGCTTACTGGAATTACCATGCCCCGAACCTCAGCACTTTGGAAACACAGCACAGACAGAGGAGCAGCAAACTCTAAGTGACAGCAATGTATGGCTGTCCTCAGTGCTCCAGCTATTGAAAAAGACACTTGTAATGGACAGAGCTGATGAACTACAAGTTAAAGCAGTCAGTGTTACTGCAGACTGCATGGCAGCACAAAAGTCTGACAGAGTGGAAAACAGCTAAACTGGAAGACTGAGATGAACTCTCTTACAGAGCCATCTTCGATGCCAGCCGATACCCAGAGTAACATTGCTGCAACAGGCAGGACACCTCACACTGGAGCAGACAAAATGAAATGCCAGGAGACATGAAAATGAAACTTTTGTCCTGCTGGACTGTGGTGTGAGGCAGCATTCCCCAGCTGGGAGAGCACTTCTGTAGGAGCAGCAGATAGATTCGGGTACAAGCCATTCTGTCCATCCCGCTCAAAGGATGGATTGTGCATGGACAGCGAGGAACAAAGCGTAGGAGGCTCAGTGGAGCCAAAGTATTTGTATGCTAGTAAGGCATGCAGAAAACTAATGAAGAAACATAGCTGGGATTTTATTTCCTATGAAAGGCTTTTCTTTTCTAATTTACAAATTAGTTATATTAATTTAAATTTTCATCTTTGTCTTCATATATGCAGATTTTACCTTGACTGCTGAGACATCCCCTCAAACTTGCTTGCAGCCTTAGTTGAAGGTGGGCCTAAATCATTACCTGAGGTGAAAAAACCAACAATTTAAAAAAAAAAATCATTAAGATAACTGAAATATAATCAGCAGAGGGTGCAATTTAATGCAAAACACATGATACTCTATGCATTTTCTACACAACATATCTAAAAGATCATTTATAAATTTATTCTTTATTAATAATTTTGCAGCTGAAAAAGCAGGAGGGACCAAAATAATCCACGATGACCTTTCATATAACACATTTTAAAACAACTCACTGGTAGCTCTCATCTCCTGGCAAGGGAAGACTGAATGACATTTCTGTAGGGCATTTGTTTTGAAATAGTGTTTCAATTTTCTCTGTATAGAAGGAGATACAGCAGGCCAGTATCAGATAAATTTATCACAGATGTTTGCATTTTGCACTGTGAGGCACGTCTTTTTAAAACCACCATGAATGTGATTCACAAAACATTAAATTTCTAAGGATTGGTATTTTACACTATGTAAAGAATAGCCTTTACTGATTTAGTGACTAAGTTTGTATGTTCCCATAATCTGCACTTTAGCCATTGGTAAAGAAAAGATCCTGGGTATACAGAATTCTGTCAAAAGGCAGCAAAATTCAAATCCAAGTGCTCTGGACTCCTTCAGCAGAAAGCTTCTCTTCATTAGCAATCACCATTTTCAAGGTATAATGACACCAACTCATTTGGTTTAGTGCCCTTTCATCCCCCTTTGCCTCTCCTTTTACAGCACATCTTAATCTCAGAACCAGTTTCAACAACCATTAGTAAATTTTGTCATTGAAAGAGATGCAAAGTGACATTTAATGATCCAAGAACACAAAATACTTCTCATTCAAAAGAATGACACATTTTTCTAAATACCATTCTTGGCGCATTGATGTCTAATTGAAACAGCAGAAAAGGCTCATGCTGTGCCTTGCTAAAAATATGTTTGTGTCTAAAAGGGGTCCAAAAAAGGAACTAAGGTAAAACAGCAAACATGTAGATCCTATGGATGAAGGAAGAAAAAATATCTCATGGTTGCTATGGAAATACAAAATAATCTAAATGACATTTTTAGAACATCTTTGAATAGTAACTCAATTTGCTTAGACATAAGCTAAGGATTGCTCTGCTTGAAACTACAATTAATGCACAGATTAGAAGACAAATGCTGAAACTCAACATAGCAAGAAATACAACAACACAGAAGAAAGCTTCTGAAAGGAAGAGCAGTGAACATTTGACAATATCCTTAAGCAAAAAAACACAAAGGCAGATACAAGAAACTCCCTCTTTTATAAACACAAAATTTAATACTTGCTTAAAAATCCAAATGGACTTTGAAACAAGCTTTTGTATAGATCTCAGCTAAAAAAATGGGGAGAAGAGGCCCTTCTTCCATCCACTGAAGTTTAGCTTGCCCTGAAAAGCAGTGAAGAGACAGGAAAAGTGATATTCTTTGGCCCTGCTCTGACAAGGTGCTTTACTGCTACAGGCTTCTTCATCTTCAACTACACACCTGCATCTTTCCCATATTTTCTTCTTCCTTTATCTGTTGCCTAAGGTGTTTAAGGAAAAGTTTGCACCTGCTTAACATCTAATCTTATCACACCTTTCATCCTACTAATGTTGCATTATACAGTATTCTAGCATATAGTACTTTAGGTGCTGTTTTGGACTTAAATATTTGGCATTTTTTTCATACTTCAAGTTCAAGCTCTTCAAAATGTCTTTGCTATCTCTGAAGAAGTACAGGGCTGTTAGACTCCAGAAGATAGGATTTTTTTTTATTTTTTTTTTTTTTTTTTAATCCTAGACCTCTGAGAAGTAGAGAACTGAAAAGATTCATTATTTTTATTGCTTGAGAAAAAGTCTTTGCTTTTCATTGGACTCTATACTTCTCTTCATATTGAATCCTAGATTAAATCACACGAGGACTCCATTATTTACTACATTTAACTCAATTTGCTGAAAAAAAAGATGCTTTTAGGCTAGCAATTTTTTATTTTAGGCTAGTAATGGTGTGTTTGTACTAGAAAAGAGAGAGGATTCTCTTAAGGTACAAGTAGTTTATGGATGATGCACCTATGTAAGCACTGGATTCCAGTTAAAAAAATTTACAGATTCATGGAAATCCTGCCGCCAAGACTAAAATCACAGAAAATTACATGGGCCTGAGATTTTTAGCTACCAAGAGAACTTGACTGCTTAGAGAAATGTTTATTCAAAAGAGGAAGAATCTGAGTAGTCTGGAAAATAGTTTCCAAATAGTATCTGTCAGAAAGGTATCCTGGTTAAAAAAAAAAAAAAAAAAAAAAAAAAGCAGTTTCTGTGTAACTTCTGCTGGTAGCAGGATGCAGACCTATCAGTCTTTGTGTATGTACAGACAACATCACATAAGCCAAATACATATTAAGACAACACATTCCCACCAGCAAGGTGTGAACACTAGACAGGAGAGGAGTGGCCCAGAGCCCAAGGAAAGACTCCCGTGGCAGTTGTGAGACCTGCACAGACACAGTGGGGTCTGGGGGCCCCAGAGCTGCATCCCTGCAGCTGGTTCCTGAGCTGGGCACAGCAGCAGCACCGGGAGGGGCAGAGGCAAAGGCAGAGGAGAGCATGGCTGAGGGGCTGGGGTGAGGGCAGAGCCTGGGCAGCTATGGCAGAGACAGGGAGGCAGTGGAGGAGACTGGACTGGGCCCCAGGGGAGCGTGGAGGATTTTCAGCTTTCTCAAGTGAGGCTCGGCTGCAGCAGCCTGGAAGGCAGAGTGACAGAAGATAGAACTGCTGATTTATCTGAGCTGACGTTACATCAAGCTGCAATCATTGGAAAGCAAGCACCAGGTAAAAAGAAACCAGAGATCATATATCAGCCATCATAAAGGTTTTCCCCTGCCCTTTTGTTTTGCATTTCAAAACTCACCCCAAGGAATTGGGCCCTTATTCTGGGGTCCATGAGGTAGTGGGCTTGGTGGGTCAGAGAGGGTTCTTTTGTGTCCTGGGGGTGGGGGAGGTGGTCTCTTCTTGGAAAGAGTGGAGCTGCCACTAGAGGTTTGAGTGCTTAGAGGGAGGGTTGAAGGTGGGCCTGCAAAATAACAAACAACCTTCTTACAAATACATGTGCATAAACGTCAAAGCAGCACTGAAAAATTCACAGTCAGACCCACAGCGAAGTGCAGCAAAAGACTAAAATAAAAAGACAAGCCATGCCAAAACACTGTTTAGATTAAACGACACGTCCACCACATTTTTAACCATCTCAGCTGTGGGATTATAAGCAACTTGACAATAGAATGACATGTGTACTTATGTTTAAAAAACACACGATTAATCACGCCAAGATTTCTAATTTTAGGAATTGTTAAAAAAAAAAAAAGGCAGCATGAAATATTAAAATTAAGTAATATTTAGCACATGGGATTGAAACTGCTGTTAATTTATACCAGAATGAAAGTGCTTTCTATATGCTCTAATATGTGGGGAGGTTTGTTAGCCCTCCAGACCATCCCATACAAATTTTGTTAATAAACTGGAAGGCAGGAAGAAAGAAATAGAAATATACCTACAAATTTTCCTTTCACTTTCAAAATAGAATTTTCAGCTTCAGAAGATTTTCTGTAATTCTTTTTTCTGTAGATCAAATACATTAAACTGTGTATTCCAAAAGCAATGCAAATTGTTGTATATGGTATGAATAAAATAAATATCAGAGAAGTCCTTTCTGGGACTGAGATTAGATATTTCATGGTGGCATTGCTTATAAAAGCCTGTGCAGTCACTCTTACCCTTAAATACTTTAATTTTCCTCTGACTGAATGCTGGCACAAGTATTATTCAACACAATGCATGTTTTACACAATATGGGAACAGATACAGCTTGAAAGACAAAATAACCCAGCGGGAAGACAGGAGTTTTTCCTAATCAACTGCACCATTGACCTTCACAAACATCTCTAACCAGAAGCTTAAGGAAACAGAGCAGGGAACAACCGGCAGCGAGGGGACGACTGTCGAGTCAGCAGCACCACCACCCTCAGGAATGATTCCTAACACTTTCTGCAGTAGCTCTGCATTAGGCTAGAACAGCTCCAGAGGATTTGTTGGGGTGGTTTTTGTTAGTTTGTGGGTTTACTGGTTTTGTCCTTTGTTACTGTAGCCAACATCTAAGACTTCACTGCAGTGCTCACTTGCAGTAAGCTTTACACATCAGACAGCTTCGCCATCAGTCCGGATAAATGCAGCAAATTGACAGAAAACTTTAAAAGCAAAGTCTATTTATACCTGAAATTTCAAGTCTATAGTCAGTCTATTTTTTAGCAGTGTAGAACCAACTTGCCTGATTTTGAAAAGCTCCCTTATGTGAACAGTATCTGAGACAAAACCTTTATTTAGTGACTTGACATATATCTTACCATGCAGCACACAAAACTTAAAGTGCCTTCTTCAAAAATATTTATGAATATTCTCTATAGGTAGACTGGAAGTGATCAATACCTGCGTTCCTTCCCAAATTGTTATATATTATTGAAATCAGTGAAAAATAATTGTTAAAATTCCTTAGGTGAAACATTTAACACTGACAAAAATAACTTCAATGATTCTATAAGCATGAATCTGTTTGTCAGATATTTTCATCAGGTGACTTCCCTCTTTGTTATAAACAGAAAAGAAAAATTTAATAGGACTGCCCCTAATGAGTCAATAATTCAATCTATTTTCTTCCAGACTCAATCCTGGAAGGCCTTCTGCTGTGCAGGAGGATCTCTCAACCACAAGCCCAGCAGATATTTTGGGCCTGGCTTAATTAATTGGTTGCTTTTGTAAATCAAATTATATATTTTGCAATCATTCCTCTCAATTTACTTCCAAGTTCACAAAACCATTAACTGACAACAAGTCAAATGCCAGTGCATTTAATGATTGTTCCCCAGTTTGCATCCTCTCACCCTTTCTCATTTTAATTTCTTCCTTGAGCCTAAGTAAGCAAGATAACTTAAACTATGCATTGAGATGTTTCTGAAAGCAAGACCAACTTTTCTCATTCTAAATTTCGAATGATGATCCCTTAAACTCCTGCAAGTTACCGGTTCTTTCTTTCAGAAATGTGAATCAAAAGCTGTTTTGATTTGTGATGTAATGCGAATGTACCTAGGAATGGCAAGGGGGCAGGAATAGTCCCTATCCGCTGTTAACAGTAAGGTTATTCTTAAAGCACGTGGCAGCCACAGCCGCGCTGTCCGAGCAGCCTTTGTCCCTTGTCGCCTGTCCCTTGTCCCGACATCGGGCGCGGGACTTTTCCCACGGTCACAACGCCCGAGTGGGAGTGTCCCACCGCCCCCTGGCGGCGGTCGCGCGCACTGCACCGCGCCCCGCCGCAGCCGCACCCACCGGGGACGAACCACCCAAAACTGGCCCAGAGCGGAGAAAAAAGGGGAGGAATGGCAATGAAATAGTATTGTGCGCCTATTGCAAAAATTCAGCTGCAGACATGAAGTGAAATTAGCACTTTAAATTTCCGATAAGAGGAAGAAATCTTCTTTACAAAAATAAATATAATTAAAAACCCCCTTAAAATTATGTTATATGGTCATGTTTTAGATTTCACATTAGTTATACATATCCAGACATTACTGAGGAATTAAAAAAAAGTCCTTCACCACTTTCAGAAGTTCACACGTCACAAAAGTGACGGGGTAAAAGTGTTTAAGGTATAACAAATCATACTTTCAGACTCCTAGCATTTGTTTCTGTACTAAACTCACATAATAAATAAATATGAATACGAAAGTCATACACTAACGATTACATGGCTGAAATACAAAATAACTTAGGTTCAAATAAAAACAAAATAAAGAAAATTTCAAAACATTTCAGAAAGAGGTATAAAATGACATCACGCCTTGAATAAAGAAAACATGGGGTAGTATTGGCGATTGATGGAGAGATGGGAAGACTGATTCATGATCAGAATTCAATTTTACTCAGGTTTTCCAAGAACTTATATACCATTTCAGTAAGGTTAATAATTTCTACTACAATAATTAGGTTAAAAGATCATACAAGCAACTTATGCATTTTACAACATCTTTATCGTAGGGGGTTGATTGAATCTTTTCTCTTAAGCAGGTTTAATCCCATCGTCTCATAAGCTCAAAGTTCTGTTTGTCCTTGCCATGGCATCCTAGTCACCAAACTAGCTATGCTAATTAAGTCTGTCTTACTCTCGGTCTTGTGTATTCCCACAGGGAAAGTTCTTGAATCAAAATCATTTTATGGAAACAACTGGTGAAATAATACAAGACCTGATGATGTACGAACTGTCTGTACAATTATTATAAAATACACTATCATGGAATCACTTAGGTTGGGAAAGACCTTTGAGAGCGAATCGGACACTGCCAAGTCCTCCCCTAAACCGTATCTCTGCTCCTGGGGCTTTGGGATTTCCTTCTTGAGGAATGTCCTGGACTCCTTCTAGACTGTCTCCCAGGGGACTCTTGTCAGCCAGGCTCCTAAACAGGCCAAAGTCTGTCCCCTGGAGGTCCAAGGTGGCAGCTCTGCTCATCCCCCCTCCTTAATTGTCCAATGATCCCTGTGCCCCAGGTGGCCTGCATCACCCACAAGTCCTTCTCTCTTCACGAACAGTAGGTCCAGCAAGTGCCTTCCCTTGCTGGCTCCCTCACCAGCTGAGCAGGGAAGTTCTCTTTGGCACACTTCAGACATATCCTAGACATTCCTGCCCCAGGAAGCAGGCCAGCAATTGTGAGACTTTCCCCAGCTGTTTACAGGGTATCTCACCTGCCTCTCCATCCTGGGTGGGTGGTCTCTAACAGATTCCCACCAGGATTTCTGCCTGTTGGCCTTTCTCTGATTCCTACCACCAAACATTTGACCCTACTGCCACCATGATTCAGCTCAGACACTCAAAACAGTCCCTAATATACAGGGCTGCCCCACTGCCTCTCCCTCCTTGCCTGTCCCTTCTGAAGGGTTTACAGCCATCCATCAGAGCCCTCCAGCTGTGTGAGCCATCCCAGAATGACGGCAGCTGCAGTTTTCCTGCTGCACAATGGCTTCCGGGCCCTCCTGTTTGTTGCCTGTGCTCTGTTGTAATGATGTACTTCAGTTGGGATATTGATCCTGACACCTTTTTGGGGGAGAGAAGCCCTAATTTCTACAAGACTGTTTGGAGGCATTTCCATGCCTTATGTCTTTGCTGTCACTCCCCCACTGCACTGAGACACCAGCCCAAAGGACCTCAATGGCACACATACTTCCTCAAACACTGGTGTGCTGCCACCAGGGTTACCTTGAGCAAGCCTAGTTTTGTCCCTTTTCCCTTTTTAAATCTAGTTTAAAGCTCTTTCAATGTGCACTGATAACACAGTGGCAGACACCACTGCTCCCTGCTCAGGCTGGCAGAGTTACAGCCCCTTCCTGCATGCCATTCCATGCAAATTCCCATCCAAACTGCCACACTTTGCCCTGCTCACTTGCACTGTTCATGCTGCTCTCCAAGAGTTTCTTTACACATGCCTGGGCTCAGCCCTGTTGCCCCTGGCCCCGCCCATGTCCCCTTGGCTGTTGTGCCTCCTGTAACATTGTCGCTGCCCTGAGGTTCTCCTGGCTAAGGAATTCCTCCTGTGCCAGGACCAGGGCTGCTCATCTCAGCGACTGCATGTGCCTGTGTATGTACACACATATAAATGGGTGTGTAAAACCAACAGCTCAAAATAATTCCTGTGTGATAGTCCTAATTATAAAAGGCTTGGCTAGATATCTTTAAGCAGGAATCAGAGCTGTTACTAGATTAAAGGTATTTTGTGATTTTAACCAGGCAGCAATTGAGCCAGTCATTTCCTCTCCAAAAGATGGCTTAATCATGATTTCTCACATAGTTGAGAAGTTTGTATTTTGAAAAGGACATTTTCCTAACACAAGCAAAAAAAACCCCAAAAACCAGAAAGAAAATCCCAACAAACTTGACCTAGAAGTTTTCCCTTTTGCTTCTGTCAGGCTTTCTTTTCCTCAGTTACTGGGAAGCAAATGCTTACAGTACTAACTGTCATCATGCTTTATCACTTTTTCGTATTATCAAGATCAGGCTTTCATGTGTAAATAGATCAAATAATCTCAAAATTACTGCACTAAGGCAAATAACTGGATAAGGTGTGGAATTAGTAGTGCATTGTCCTTTAGGGTGCAGTTAGTGTAGTAAAAATTAATTTGGGTACTTCTGAAATCATGCAGAGCTGTTGCCACTCAATCAAGAAATGGCGGGTTTAGAGTGTAAAAACTTCACATGTGTAATTTTTTTAAACATTTAATGAGACGGGGAAAAAACCAGAATTCCAGCTAATGGCAGAATGGACACTGCAAAGGAAAGTAACTTATATTAAAAATAGTATTTTCATTAACAAGTGTTGCTATCCTTATTTTTAAATTTCTCATGAGTGACTTATTGAATAGATATTACTAAAAGCCTTGTCTTACTTCAGATCATATATTTTCAGTACTGAAAAGCATAATTAAAGACAAAATGATCATGATCACTCTGAATAAGAAAGCTAAGAATACACATTGATTCAACATTAGCATTTGAAGTGCATTAGATAATTAATGCTTAAATAAAGGTTCAGTTTAAAAAGAAAAAAGTAAAAGTTATACTAAAGAATTTTGTGTTTTGGGTTGATTCAGAAATAGAAGAGCCCATGAAACCAACAGTCATCAGCTAGTCTTCCTTTCCTTTTATGGTATTAAAAAATTCAAAGTCTTAGTGGGATAAGTAGCATTATTTAATCAAAATGTGCAACATATTTGTAAGAATATTTTTTTTTATATGTCCAAATATATGCAAGAGAAGTATAGAATCCTGCAAGCATTCAGAAGAAACAGGATGACCTCAAAGGCTGAGATGGAAATGAGAATAAATACATTTGTGCTATAAATTAAGAACTTCAGTTGCAAATAAGTAGAGACTATGTAATGCCTACTATGCCACAGTATGATACAATCAGGAAAAAAAATTAGGACCAAAGGATTCTTTGATATGGCATTTTCAGTAGAAACAGCAAATTTTACTGCTGTCCTAACACTTCCAGCCAGTTGTATTTCAGAAAGCTGATTTAAGCAGCAAAGGCACAAAGAAGAGTTAGTGTGATGAAAGCATAACTCGAACCCCAGGAGAATGAAAATATTCTTCAATCAGATAAGGTAAAATACACTTGGTTTGTTTACTGTAACACCCCAGACTTGGAGACCTGAACGATTTCCATCCACGCCTTGACACGGCTACCAGCCACAGAAAAGCCATCAAACCCCAAGGGCAATGTTGGTACATGCTCAAAGTAACTTACCAAACTCAAGAAGATTCCTAATCCTGTGTGCAATGCAGTCAAACTACTTCTAGAAGTTACTAGTAAATTCAAATAAACTAATTTGGTTAGAAATTGAGTCTGACCTACTGAAGGAGCAGATGTGACTGTGTCTGCAGTAGCAGTGGACTGGAACCACAAAGAAAAGTTTCTTTGGGTTTAGGTTCCTCATGTTAGAGCTGAGACAGAGTGTAAACTATGCAACCTTGTAAGTGCCAAAGATTCAAACAACATCATAATATACAATTTATCCCTGACCTCCATATTCATCTGGGATAAACAGGCAAAACCACTAAAACAATTACCTTTCAGCTAAAGTGAAAGTAACCTGGATTACACTGCCTAGCACTCTTCCAAAGCTAGTTAGCAACATTACCCTCATACTGGATTTGCAATGAAGGTTGTGCAAAATTTTATTTAGCTACTCTGGCAAATTATGCAACTACTTAAATATTGATTTTTTTTTTAAAGCTTTTTGTAGAACAGTAGGCAGAAGACCTGCTAGATGTCTGGAGCCACAATGCAAGTAATAAGCTGAAAAGAGCAATAAAAAAGATGATTTTGAGAATATTACAGGCTAAAGATTGGACTAAGAATACAAGCAAGTTGAACCTGAATAAGCTTAGATAAACTATTGAAAAAGGCACAGAGTGGCTAGCTCAGGCAGCCACTGCACTAATTCTGTACTTTTCATTTTGTTAGGATTAACTAAATCTATAGCAGAGATAGCAGCAAGTAAGATGTATCCACAAATGAGACAGTGTTGAGTAAAAAACATGAAGATTCCAGCATTTTTTGGAATGTTTTGAAAAGTTATCAAATGGAAAATCTGGACACGAGTTATAATGACGTATGGAGAAATTTAAAACATCCCCATATTATCTCCTCCAACCATTCTACCTATAAAGGGGTTTTTTTAAAGCCAGCATGCCCACTGAAAACCATGAGCAAGAGCAATGTACCTTATGTAAATTCCTTTAAACTTCCCTCCTCTCCCCAACACAAGTTCAGTGATGGCTTCCTGACCACTGTGGCCCCTCAGGAACACCACGGAACTTTGCTACCCAGGAACTTCATTGGGTAATGAGACAGAGGGCTACAGGGAGGGGG
Organism: Chamaea fasciata; assembly: GCF_029207755.1. Classification (NCBI taxonomy): domain Eukaryota; kingdom Metazoa; phylum Chordata; class Aves; order Passeriformes; family Sylviidae; genus Chamaea; species Chamaea fasciata. The sequence goes on along the minus strand of NW_027094086.1, from coordinate 9,600,649 downwards.
TTTTCTTAAAGAAACCCCATGTTTTGGAAAGGCATAGGATGAAAACCCATGAAATTAAAAATTGTCTGCTTCCTTCTAAAATGCAGATGCAGCTGCTATCCATTCCCTGCAGACTCCATGTCCTAGTAGGGGCCCATGCTATCTGCCAGGGCCTCACAGCAGCACAGGGACAAAGAACAGATTATGTTTTCAGACAGAAGGTAAGCTTAAATTTAAATACAGATTCAGTACTTTTGTTACTCTTGCTGTTTAGGGAGCTTAGTAAAAAAATAACACTATGTTTTCATATAATCTTAAACACAAGATATGCTAATGAACTTTTTAAACAAAACCACACATCTGACAAGTAAGCTTGTGTAAACTTCCATGTAAGGGATATACTCTATTACCACTCATCCATAAGAGGAGAAAAATTCTACAGGTTTATGTTTTCCTACACAAAAAATTGACTCTGTTTCAAAATTCAGATGTGTCAACAGTGTCTTATGGAAGTGGAGAGTCTCTGCTTCATCTTCTTTTAAATAATCTGAGAGCTGGAAGAGGGGAGAAAGCAAGGAGCAGTGCAGTTTAAAATGAACCATAAGTGCATCTGAAATGATGCATCTACAGCACACTGATGAATTTGTCACCTTTTTCCCTAGCTTTTAACTTCTGAATTATTCCTCTAACACAGGCATGTATACAATGGACATTTCAAATTTCACAGTATTGTTGAGTGGATATCAACCAAAACTCCACTCCAGCATCACTCACAGACTGTAGAATTTCAGCATGTTTGAAGCAGAGAAGCATAGTGACTGTAATGTAACAATAGTTCAATTCAACCTCTCTGACTTACTCTGTGAATCTGACATTTTCCACTCCGATAAAGCAGCTAATGTTACACTAGAAGGCAATTTTGTGATATTGTAATACTATTTCATTGTGATATAAATAAGGATTTTTTTGCATAATGTCTGACATGAAAATATATAAAAACTCAGTGCCTCAAGTCTTTCCAAGTACCTCTGGTGTTGTGTTGATTCCTTGGTCTAGGAACAACAAAGGAATTCCAGGAACAGCTAGGAAAATGCCTAACATTTCAGAAACCAAAATACATACTTAAAATGAAATATGAACGTAAACATTCCCCTTCCTGGAGAAAAAGAAATCAGTTCATTAAAATCTCTTGAAAACTGACAACATCCTAAGCAGTGTGAACAGATATCAGACACAACCCCCTTAACCTTCTTCAGGAAATGGGATGCATGATCAATTTCCAAGTTTTACAACTTTATGACAAAGAAAAGAAGTTATCTTAGGTCATGAATGAACATCTAAGCCAGAACATTGTGTTTGCAATGAACAATCCACAGCAGACTGTGAGACAGAGCATGTAGAAGGGATGGGAGAGTGGAAGGAAAAGCAGAATATTATAATGCCAATAAGCAGGTCGACGCAGTAAAGTTACATGGAGTACAATTGAGTCCCCAGGGAAACATGGATTACAAAATCCCATGTGAAAAATGCAAATCCTGGCAAAATTGCTTTGCCTTGCAATGGGAAACAAACCTATTTAAAAGAGAGAGCTAAGGGATCAATTTTAAAGTTGCCAGTACATGACAAAGACTGATGGAACAGTAGTGCTTAAGCACAGCATCTGAACCACGTAAAAGCAAACACCTGATGCCAACACTCTCCTGACCCTTTTACTCTTTCACATTTTCGTGAGAGCATCTCAGCATTTTTCCTAAACAAAGTCAATTACCAGTTGAGAAATGAAGTTATAGTAGTGCTAACAAAAGGGAGCATCAGCATAACTGCTGAAGTGTTAAATTATACTGTAACTCTCATCACAACTAAAGATTTCTCGAACAAGTCTACTATAAAAACACAATTTATCAATTTCTAAATTAAACATGTAAAAAGGAATGAAAGGTTTCTTTGTCCTAAAAAGTAGATCTGCACAAATTATAATATAGTAAGAAGTTTTGTTCCATAAATATGTCCTCTGTACTTAAAGATTAGAGATATCTAGGTCAAACTATCACAATCCACTGCAGCTGTAAGTCTCATAAAATTAACTGACTTTCATCTAGCAGAGTATTTGTGCGTATTCATTTAGCAGAGTATTAGTTATTCCTCACCCATTCATGTTCAGTGTTATGAATGAGTCTATTACAAAGTGCCCCCCAGGTCTTTTAAGTTTAGAACATGCATTTTACCACACTAGTGCATCATTAAGAAGAACACACTGTATCTTGAAACACTGCAATGTCCTTGGTTCAAAGAAGGACAACAGTGGGAAAATCACTGCTTGTAAATGTAGTTTGCAGACAGACTTACCTTTGCCAGCATTTCTAGGAGGAAGAGGAGGAGCATCAGACGTTGGAGAGGTGGGTGAGTCCGTGCTTACAGAAGCAAAGATCTGGTTGGAAAAGGCTCCGTAGGAGAGTCTTTGCTTGTCTCTGGGAGTGCTAAATGAAGGGTGAGTCAGTTTGTCTTGGGGAGAAATGCTTGAGGAGTGACAAAAGCTTTGGGGTCTTGGAGATCTTTCCTTTTTTATAGGACTAGGCTGTGAATAGAAAAACAAAGATAGGATACAGCTGTCTAAACACTAATTATAGTTAGTATGTTTGGAAAATAGCATACGAGAACATAATTTAGTGAACATGAGCCTAGGTTTTTTTTTTTTTTTCCTTTGTTGGACAAATAAACCCCCATTTCTCCCTTTTGCAGCAATTCAACCTGAAAGGCCCTCTCTTCTAAATGAAAATTAGGATTGTACCATCAGCAAATCATCATGAACACAAAATAAGATTTAATGTCAAAGAAGAAAATACACACTAATAACATACTAAATAAAATACCAATAAAAGCCTAGTAACTTTTAGAATATAGGAGTAATTTTCAGGGGATATAGCACGCTACTCAGACTAGACAATTATCCTCAAGTATATTAAGCCACTGATGCCTAGTAAAAATGAACAAACTCTTCTGACAGATCAGACTTATTTGGTCCCTGAACTAGCAATATAATCCATGATACAGCTCTTTTTAAACGCATCTAATTGCTCTTTGAAGAAATTTTACACATCAGTTTTTGCCTGCTGTACGTTAATGGGTGCATATGGAGCACGATCTGTTTCCCTGCAGCTCTGGTTCAGGTTATTATCTCCAGCACAGCATCCCTCATCCTCCAGAGGCTCCTCACACAGATGATTATTTTGTTCTCTACTGTCCTTGAGGACATGCAAATCACTTAGGTTTCTGAATTTTTCAGTCCCAAGTTTCACAGAAAATGAGAAGCTGTCCACATTTCTTTCTGCGGGACTCATATAAAATAGGAGAGGTGTATTAGCATTTATTGCAGAAATAGAGCACACAGTAATTAACTGACTTGCTAAAGTAGGACACTGAGGCTAATTTTTCACATGCTCTAGGATGGCAATTATTCTATGCCCTCAAGTTTTGCCTTTCCATTACTTCTTTTTTAAAAAACCCAGGAATAAATAGCACTGCAAGGTTTGTGAAAAAATAGAGTTATTTATTCAATAACTAGGTTTTTAATTAATTCATGGAAAAAATTAAGTATGTAAGCTTTGGATTTCCTCCAGCTAAAATTTAACAGCCTAGAATTCTGAAGAGGATAAAGCAACAAAGTAGTCCAGATTTGCTGATTTATATTTATACTTTATGTCTTTGTCAAAGTCAAACTTCTGAAACAGCCCATAATAACTAGGTTGACAAAGTATAATCAAAAAGCACTTAGGCAGCCTTTAACACAGGCCTCAAAATTAGGGTTTTTTTCCCCAAAAAATATCTATAAGAAAAAAAAGGCTAAAGTGGGTCTTTAATTACCAATTATTTCCAGGGAGCAGAGATGCTGACAGTTTTTGTGCAAAGCTGTATCAGTAATTCACACTCACCTTATCATCCAAGTCATCGTCACTTTCATCAATTTCTTCCTGCCGAAGATTCCATTCGTACTCCACATGCACGTGTGGGTTTAGCTTTCCTGCCTTGGCTTGAGAAAGCTGAAAGAAATAAAAAGTCTTGTTAAAATACTTGCTGTACTTTTGGTGTTAACTAAGTTAGTTTTGTAATGGCAAGAAATAAACTGGAATATTTAGAAGTTTAAAATTATTCCAGGTTCAAAAAAGAACAAAGCAATTTCAGGGCAATCACACAAATGTCCTTCAATTATTTGAGGTACAGAAAAACAGCTACAAGGCAAAAAGGAAAGATTTTCTCAAAAAGAGCAGAAGTCACCATGTTTGACAAACATTTGAGAAGATGACATGAAGAGAAGGTATATGCACAAAAGCAGAATTTATCTGTAGCCCTTCTTTCCAAAAAGGAAAGCCAAAACCTATTTATAAATTTTGGTGCATACAATTGCTGCCCCATCAAAATGGCAATCCTTGTACTCAAATCAAATGAAAAGGTAATTATTCTTTATTGAGATATTCTGCCTCTCTCTCTCACTGGATGAAGTCAATATGTCTTAAGCACAAAATTCCTTGACTTTGCCAGTCCAAATAATGTATTTCACATTCTTTAAAAAACAACCACCTCAATGATCAGCAAAAAACATAATAGAACAGTTTATGGTTATTCTGAGGAGATAAATCCTCCTTTTCAATGCTTAGATCTTCCATCATTATTTATTCCTTCATATCCTTTGAAATGTAGTCTACTCGACAGCAGTTGATTCAGGAGTGCCTTTAACCATCTTCCTGAAATAAATTTTGGAATAAAGAAAGTATTTCCAATCTGTTATGTAAGTATTCATGAACCCACTTGAGCTGAAACTGAATTTAATTACACAGTTAAGACTCCAGTTACGCAACAGAAATGAGTTTAGTATATCTATCATAATGCAAACACCTAGTTATTTATCCTGTACTTTTTTCATAGCCCACGGCAAACAATGTGCTCATTCATGTTTCTTTTTCATCTTTTTCACTCTTAAATCATTGCTGCTTTTGGGGAAAAAAAAAAAGAAAGCATAAATCATTTTCCTCTTCAAAAATTAAAAAAAAAAATAGAAAATGCATAAATGCTCTACGAGAGTTGAGTGAAATAATCAGTGAGGTATTAATGGAATTTGGATCACTAGAACTAAACGATTAACTGCGAGATAAGCTCACTGATAACATCCACTTGACTGTTCTGTAACACAGCCAGTTGGTCCACATTAATGGCAGAAGTAACTTTTTAACAGGGATATTATAAAGAAAAAAGCAATCCATCCCAATTGTGTGCTGCACAGGTGATCTGCTTGATCCAGCTGACAGAATACTCAAACCACTGGAAACAGCACTTGCACAGTAGACAGGGCAGTAACTGAGAAATCACTCCCACCTTATCAATCACAGCAAAAAGCTGACTTGCATCCCCAGAAACATGGAAAATTTCTTTGATTTGTGAAGGACAAGGTCTTTTGATTATTCAATAATTAACTCATGACAAGAACTTTCAATTGTCACAGGAAAGGTATTAAAATTACTAGCTGCAGAGCAAAAGTAGATATCCTCAGATCATCAAAATGAGGAGAAAGAAGAAACAGAATTAAGTGGCAAGTGGTAGGTGTTTTGTAAATTCTCCTGGTTTTGTCTTGAATGTGAAACTGCCACAGTGCTTAGACTTTTTAACACCTTGATAGTAATCAAATTCACTTGCCTACTAAATGCATGCTGGTGGAATTTTAGAGGGCCAAGAACAAACAAGCTTGGCCTGATGTAAATTCCTTATTCCTGACTAAATGCTTCATAGAAGTACTTGGAAAAATCCTTAACACCTTTTTTCTTGAACTCCAATAATCTGTTTGAGTGGTGTCTGTTAACATCCCTCACACATCCTCAAAATTCCAGGAGGTTTTTGCTTTGATCATGTTCTGTAGAGGGACAAAGTCCCACAGAAGCTGGTGTTCTACATCTTTTGCTACACCAACTTCCAACTATTACCCTTTAGCTTCTTCCTCCCTTCAGGAGAGTGATTTTAAGTTGTTTCAATTCTCCTTATAAAAAGACTTTCACCATCTCTGAACTATCTGTCCTGTTAAATAATCTGAGAAAAGCCAAAGAAAAGACAAACTAAGATCCAGACCTAAAAGTTCTTCACAGTTTTAATATTACAAGGGTTGTTTAGTACTCCTGATATAAAAGCCTCTAAGAAGAACTTTTGAGGTGATGAAGCCCAAATCTCCTTGAATGATGTATTTATTGACACATCTGACCCTCTTGTACTTAGGGTCTTCAAGTACAGTGGTTATAATAACTAGTACTGCCACTAGAAGAAAGATCTTTTTTTCTGAAACTGTTACAAAGAAAATGACTGCTGTGTTTTAGGTAAGAAAACTGACATCTGTGGTAGGGCCTTCAGATCAGCTCACATCCAGCTGGCAGCAATACCACGTGTGAGAGACAATGGTAATGAAATATTAAGTAGATCATAGTTTTGAATAAGCAAACATTCCCCCTTGCCTTCGCCCCCACGCCCGGTTCTTACCAGTTCCTCACACTGGACAGCTTTCACTCTTTTTGCTGTGTCCAGAGCCGTCTCTCCAGCTTGGTTTACTACAAAATTAACAGTACAGGAAAGAGCAATTCTTTGAGATGTCCTAAGAAACAATTTATTAAATTTCACTACTAGTAGCACAGTAACTTCTAAAAGTGATCAAAAATGTCTGTTTACAGCAGCTGCAGCTCTTTAAGGTCCCACTTTAAGTGCTCATGCATTTCATGTATCACCAGGTTCTTTCTGAACAGCAGCGGCTGCTGGGACAGTTCCCAAATCCCTCCTACCCATCCTAGCAGAGAATATAAAGAAATTTAGTCATCTGAATCTCCACTCAATGCCTTTGCCAATGAAACTCTTACCTGAATAAGCAGGAGAAGCAACCAGGCAGGGTAAAATAGCTCAAAAAAACCCCCAAAACAACTAATTCTAAGACTTAAAAAAAACCCCCAAAAAACGGGTAAACGTTGATCCAGGCAGATTTTACTTTGATTAATAGGCAGAGGCTTGAAGCCCTAATTTGAAGACATTTGAACAAGAATAAATTGAAAACTTTCTAACTTTGTCTTTCTCAAAGCTATAAAATTGTTTACAATTTAAAATAACACCTGATCAGAAAGATGGTGATATCTGAGGCTGCTGGGAGGTCCTCAGGCACAGCATCTAATGGAATCCTTCCTAGATGCTCAGTAGCAAGTCTCAGTTAAGAGAAACAACTCCCACATGTGATGTGAATAAACCCTAGGTAAAATGTATTTTCACAGTACATCAGTAAATGCCATGGAGCTGGAACAGAGAATGCTCTACAGCACATCCAGATTGTAAAGCATTTCTGTGATCAGGAACTGAAAATGATCAAACTGAGATCTATAATGTCTGTGTGAAATATTACACAGAGAATGTCAGTTAGGAATTCTAGAAAATACAAAGCAGCCCTCTAGAAAGGCCTGTGACTGAAAGAATTCAGATCCCTAGAAGAAGGGTTTACTTATGGAAAGATCTATCAGAGATGGTTCAATATGGAAAGAAATGAAAACATAGTACCTCTTATGTGAAGTTAACACCCAGATAGCTTAAGGACTACATAAAATCCCAACTGTCAAGTATACAGCTTATGTTTCAAGGTCTATGTGAGAGCACTCAAAACAAACAAAAACAAAACAAACAAAAAACCCCCCAAAAACAAAAAACCCCAAAAAACAACCCCCCCAAAAAACAAAAACAAACAACAAAAAAACCCAAAACAAACCCAACAAAAACCAACAAAAACAACAACAAAACCCCCCCCCAAAACCAACAAAAAAACCCCAAAAAACCAACAAAAAAACCCAAAACACCCAAAACAAACAAACAAAAAAAAATTTAAAAACCCAACAAAAAGAAAAAACCCAAAAGGAGCACAACACCCTCTCTCCCCCCCCCCCCCCCCAAAAAAAACCCAAAAAACAAACAAAAAAGTGGCTACAATAATGGGAAGAAATGTTAGGAAATCTGTATTTCCTGGTTTTAAATAATGAACTTACCTACATCAAGAGTTGGCTTCCCCCTCAAAAGCAATTTCAAACACTCAGGTTTATTGTATATACTGCAGTAGTGTAAAACTGTATTACCTAATGCTGTTTGTTTGTCCAGGTTTCCACTAAAAAAAAAAAAAAAAAAAAAAAAAAGAACAAACCATCAAGAAAATTATAGTAGTTGTGCCATTAATTTCAGATCTAGCATCTCTATAAATAATAACTGCATATAAAATTTACTGGACAAATATGAAGTAGGACAAAAAAAAATTAAATTAAACATTACTTTCAAAGTATTAAGAATTGTTCCAAGGACACTGGAAATACCTGAGCTGTGATTAAAAAGGACTGAAAATCTACAGATCTTCATTCAAAAAACAAAAAAACTGAAACTCAAGAGACTCAAACCTAGATCTCTCTAAGGTCATGCCAGTTGTTTTCCACTTGCCACTTCACTGTAATGCTTTCTTCAAACATGCTAAATTAGCCCAATAGAAATATCTGAAAAATAATTCTAATACAGTTAAAATAGGTTAATAAATCCCATGCAGTCAAGGAACTATCAAGAGGGCAGCTGTAAGAATGAACAAAAGAGTTGTAAGAAGGAATATAAGGACAACACATCGAGTTAGGGAAAAAACAGATGTGCAAAGGGGCTCACAGGTCTTTTAAAAAACTGTATTTCCTTCAGTTTTCAACTTCTAAACCCAGGTTCTTCAAAAACTGTTACTGATATTTTGGGAATAATAAAATATTTTCATAAAGCAGAAAAGCAAAGCACAGGAGAAAACAGCTTTTCCTGGTGTTACCCATATTGGACAGGAAGAGCCCACAGGGTTGTAAAGATGCTCCTAAACTTGAGACTGCCACAAAAACCCACACAGCAGACAGAAGCACACAGAAGGTTACAGCTGTCTGAAGAAACAATGAAGACTCATAACTAAAGAAAATAATTTTACATATTTGTCCAAAACAAAACAAAAAATCCTTTAATAATGCTCAAAATAGTAATTTGGGCTTCTAAAACATTTTTCAAATTATGATCTCAAACAGCTTGAAAATATTGGAAAGTTATTTTTCATTTGTTACTTTAATAACACTCTCCCACAATCAGAACTCACTTTTCATTAAGGATTTTTATTTCTATGAACACATCCCTCGACAACAAAGAACAACTCAGCCAATAAACTAGATGCTGCAAATTACTAATTAAGAAGTTTATGCTCTCAATAGCTTCAATACAGTTTATTAACTATTGGAACACCTTTTTTAAAGTCAATCTAGCATCTGTTCATAATTTTCTGAGAAAGAACCCTGTTTTCTAGTTCTACAATTCCTTTGCATGTGTCCTGCATTTGGTACATTTACCTGCACCTCTCCTGTACCTGAACTATTTGTTTGCATGGCTACATATCATCATGTGCTCTAAATCAAGGCTCTTTCATGCACTACAGAGCTTTTCCTTTCATCCTATTTTTATGTAACTGCTTTCAATGCTTTTAATCTACACACCTTTCCCTCTCTCTATTGATCAGGAACACAAAGTTCAACTCAAAGGTAATGAACTATTCTCTTTTAAAACATATCTAAAGAGAAAGATTTTAAGTGATGAGCAAACACTGTCCAAGGCACTGCCAGAATAACTCTGAACATCCATGACTGTCATGTACAATTTAATGAGAAGTTAGCAATCCATACCAGTTTTGTACAAGGAAGTCAACCAGATGGAGAGAGGTTTGGTCAGCAGTCCGGACTGCTAAATGAAGTGCTGTTTCACCTGGCTCCTAAACATACGCAAATAGAAGTTAGATTTCTGTCTTATTTCTGCAAAGCTTGTATATCAGACCTATGAGATACATCTCATTCACTCTTTACAAGTCTTTTGAAAGAAAAATATTAGGAAATTATGATGAAAATGATTATTGTCTTTTTCATCTCTAGAAGACACCATGTGCTTCAAAAGAAATGGCATTACACTTCCCAAGATCTTTCCTAAACCAAATTTTCACTTTTCCCAGATGGAACAACCCTGAGAAGGCTTTAACCATTTTAGCTACCCGTAACTGAAAGGGATCTTGTCAAAGAATACTGAGTAAGTCTGCAGTACTTGTTGCTTTGCAACGGCCTGGTGAGCACCAAGCAAAGTCACAACATTATCTCCTACAAAAACAGCATTACAAAAATCACAGTCCCACATACATCAAAACTCTTACAGATTTGCACAACAGTTGAAGTTGGAAAGGACCTGTGAAGGTTATGTAGACCAACCTCCCTGCCCAAGCAGGGCCACTGAGGACCAGTTGCCTAGGACCATGTCCAGATGGCTCTGGAATACCTCCAAGGACAGAGACTCCATATCCCTCCATATCCCTGGGCAACCTGTGCCAGTATTTGGTCATTCTCACAATACAAAAAGGTTTCCTGATGTTCAGAGGGCACCTCCTGTGCTTCAGTCTGTGCAAGTGACTCTGGTCCCATCACTGGGCTCTGTCTTCTTTCCACCCGCCCTGCAGGTATTTCCATACAGTGATGAGATGCCTCTGAGCATCCTTCCAGCTGAAAAGCCCCAGATCTCTGGGCCTTTCCAGGTGCTCCAGACTCTCAGACACATTTGTGGCCCTTTTCTCCAGCATGCTGAAGTCACTCTTGTTGTGGGGAGCCCAGATCTGGGCACAGCACTGCAGCTGTGGCCTCACCAGTGCTGAGTGGAGGGAAGGATCACTACCCTCCACATGCTGCCAATGCACCTGCGCTGCCTGGAATGGTACTGTCACCTCTGCCACGAGGGCATCCTGCTGGCCATTCCACCCTGGTGTCCATCAGGACCCCCAGGTCTCTTTAGGCAGAGCATAAAGTTGGTGCACGGGGCATTTCCCCCATATCTAGGGTTTCTCCTTGTTGAACTTGAATTGAATCATACTTTATTTTCTATATATATCATATGCATTAATGCATTGAAATAGAAACAGAAATGCTGTTTAATTCCGTTTAAAAGTTGCACAAGAAGTTACTCTAAATTTAGATTTCATTAACTCCTATTGATCATAAAGGACAATTTAAAAAGCATATTACAGTATATATATATATATAATTAAAGTCCTAACCAAAAATATATTATTTTATTAAACATCAGAGAATTTACAGAGGAGAATGCTGCCACAAATGTCCTAACTGCAAACTACTTTCAGTTGGTGCTCATACCTTTCTAGATATCACTACCTGTAATAGCTGGGAAGACTGAGGAGCTAATTCTGGGGCAACTGCTGTGGATGACAAATAGAGAAAGCTGAAATCGCAGTAAGAGAATCTGTAATGTGTTTCCATGATAAGCACTCTGTGACAGCTCAGGTGCTGAGGCTATACTGAACTTATCCCTTCCATGGAACACAGACAGGCACTGTGTTCTTTGCCAGCTTAGCTATTTGCACACAACTTGTTGAAAGCATTCTCTGACATGTCTCCAGGTTGGGAGAAAACATTGCTGGGCAAGTGGTTGCATGACATCAATTATCGATAAAAACAGGTTACTTTGCTCATGGTTAACATTTGTCCATGGATAATTGAGGTCAGCCTGGACTGATATTTCCAAAAATCTGTTACTGATTTCAAAAGGAAAATTGAGTACTCATAACTTGATACACAGATACATACAAAAGAATCTTCCAGGTTGAAAGAAACTGTACTTCCTTCTGTAAGTGTCTCATCAGAAGCTGTGAGGTCATCAGATTTATTACTTCCTCATCTACAGTAAACAGAGACTTGCAGACAGCCAATAATGGGTTCCTTCAGCCACTATTCTAAAAGCAGGTATGAACTGTATGTGGTACCAGGTGACTCTTGGCTATTAAGTCAGTTCTTTGGGACTTTTCTAAAAGAGACACACTGCAGAACAGGTGCTTTTCAACACACTATAGTGTGTAAACAGTGTATGAAATCACTACTGCATTTCACTCTCCTTTAGAACAATTGATGATAAAAGATAAAGTGTTCTTTTCCCTCCTCACAAGGATGCAACATTAAGGAAAAGAAGAAAAACCCCATCATTTCCATCTGTTACTTCTTTTGTTTTATCACCTAAAGTAACAGCCCCAGATCCTGGGCATTTTACAAATACACATGATTTAAAACATTAAATGTTTACCTGATAAGCTTACCTGTCCAGGCTCCAGCAGTGGCTCCATTAGCTCTACCCCTTCTGCATAGACTTGAATTAGTGCAAGTAAATCCCTGGATTTGACAGCCTCAAGTAATTCACTCAGTTTAGCTGCCGCAGATGCACAAGTCTTCCTAGAGAACTTGTGATCTACATATTTAGCAGTGATAAATTCTTTACGTGCAGTCCTGTGGGGTGTGAAAATAGAGCTTGCTTTAGAAATTTTTAGAAAAATGGGTCAATGATTATAATTTAAAATCACCTTGTCTAACTTGGAAGCTGAAAAGGGAAGAAGAAAACTATCTGATAAAAAGTGTGTTATTTATTGTTACATTGCATGTCTTTCTTGCAAACAAGCCCCAAATATGGAAAATTATCAATTTTATCCTGTCTTCTTGTTATATACAAAAATTACTCTTACTGTGGGGATTAAGACCAAAGAAAAGCAGAACTAGTGCCATTTAGTCCACTGTGTTTATCATCTGAGTGTTAACTGCAAAATTCAAAACCATTCAAGAATCAAAAAATGCACCTTAAAACCCAGACTAAGCTTTCTACACAGGGAAGCTGAGGTAGCTAAAATGTGACTGTATGTCTGGAGACTGAACTTCTAAGAAACTCCACAGTGGGAATAATAACCTCCAGTCTTCTGCCATCCATGCCTTCCCCTGGCTTGGTTACTGTTTAAGACACTTAACATCATAGATATATTCAACAGTAAACTTAGAGAGTTTAAAGATTCAATACTCACATATCACTTGATGGACTGGGTTTAGGTGAAGGACTAGGTAAATTCCCTTCCATAATATCATTAAAACTAGTATTTCCTACATTCTTGGCCAGCTGCGATAAGAAAAAGAATAAATGAAGGTGAGGACTTTAGGGCTCTAGCAGCAACCTAACAACAGGACTATTAATGTGCATTTTCCACATTATTAATAGAAGATGGAAAATACAGGACTGAAAAATTAAAGCCCAATGATTACATGGAGATACAGAGCAATTAAAAAGAAAGGAAATGCTTCTATTCTGCCAGAACTTGTACAATTGACTTCAGAGTCACAGAATTATTTACATTTCAAGATAATCTGCCTCCAACACAAAACCAGAATGATGAACCAGCATCGTGAACACTGAAATGGTGCTGATACACTGATCAGGAAGCTGCTTTGGGAAAGAAACTCAGGCCTACTTAACATCATGCTTAGTAAAATTTGATTTAAATTAATAATAACTTTGCAAAAAAACCTCAATATTTCATGAAGAGAGAAAGTGGCAATGTTGAACCTATACCCAGATCCAGATTTGCCTTACATCTTCTCTTAATTTTGCTATACAAAATTTCTGTAACAAGTGTCTACTTTCAGACCAGACATAGCTAGGGAGATAAAACTACTCATGATTTCATTCAGCAAATTAAGATTCCTCCGATATTTTTCTTTCAGAATTTGCAACAGTCATTCTCCCTTGCCAAGTCAAATTAGCTTCATGTTTGAAATTGCATGAGCTGTTAGACTTCCCTGATCTTGGGTCCAGATCAGCTGTTGAGAGGCAAAATTCTGATGGCACTGAATACAGCGGATGTCAATACTGACTCTGCAACATCTCAGGACATGAAATGAGAAGCGATAAGAGCATCAGTTATATATAATAATATGTAACCATGCTCCTGTAAATTATCTACAGAAATATGAAGGAGAAATTCTGCAAAAACACAATCCTTGAAAAATATTAAATTGTAAATTTTGGTAAATAGTACATTTTGGTGCTTCCTGCATATATGTCAACATTTGACTAAAAAAAATCCAACATAAATTAAAGAAACTTACCAAGAGTTCAGACGTTCCTAATTTGTCTAATTCCAAAGACTGGATTCGAGAAATATGGACACCCATTTCTCTGTGTATTCCAGAACACTCAATGCAGGTTAAAATGCCCAAATTAGTCGACAGCCATGTTGGATCTGCGCAATTGAAAAACAAAGTATTTAATCAAAGTCCAAGAAAAGGTTTGCAATGGTGGTAAGAGATGTATTCTGAAATGATTCCACATTCAATGTTTCAAAGAATGAAAATAAACTAAGAACATTCCATACTTTTCTCCAAACTCTAGTGCAAATTTAACCACAAATTGCTACCAGTGGAATGCAGTTTTTCAGATTTAGGAACAGTCCCAAAGGCACTCAATTTGGACTTACTCATTCATACTGAATGAATGTGTTTCAATACATTTAGTATTTGTTTTCTGTACATATTACTTCCTGTTTTTAAAAGCAACAGATTTCCCAGATTTGACAACCTCTGAAGTTTTAAAACTTACTTTTTAAACTTTAAATAGTCCTTCATTAAAGATTAATCATAGCGCTTTTGAGTATGTAAAACAGCAGCATGTTGAAGAAAATTTGAGAAATACTGACTAGTCCAGGGAAAAAAATAACTTAAAAATGCTGTCATGGAGAAGATCTGCATGTATAATTAGAATAGATTTTATACTATGAATGCTACATAAGAAGCATGACCAGTTCTTAAGGAAAAGAAAAAGCTCCAGACATACTCTGTGCACAAATTAATCTCTTCCTGGACCTTAAATAGTAACTGCTGAAGCATTAAGCCAAGAGTTTTAAAGCAGCAAGCTCGAGTACAGAGGTGAAGCTTAAAACTTTACTACAAATTAAAAGATGAATGAGAACTGTAATCTGAAGTTTCTATAGCTTTACATAATGAAATAATTAAATGAACCAATTCCAGGATTTGACATAATTATATCCCAGTTCGTAATTTTAACTAGCTATTTTGAAATTTGGATCAGTTCTGCATCAGCAAGATACACAGGATCTACTCAGTTCCAAATGAGAATCACCTTCTTGAAGTGTCCCTTTGATGAGAAAGCTGCAACAGCTGCCAGCTCTCACAGCTACCACACCAGCTCAGTCCTACTGTGACCAGCTGCCCCTTCTCAGGCTCTAAGTGAGACATAACTGACCTGTAACTCTGTACTTCTGAAGATATTATCTGATAGGATTTCAACTCTGGGTCTCATCCTTTGCATAAGACTACTTATTCCACCTTCTGATGCTGCAATTCCAGTAGTCTCATGCCAAGACAAAGCCTCAGAGCAAGATCCTGGCCAGGTCAACTTTTCCACAATCATTGTCTAAATATTACTCACTTCTACTTAGTAGCATGCACAGGATCAGTGATGCCAAGCAACTTCCATTCAAGTGCAACAAGCATCTAGACACAGTGCAACAAGAACAGTTCAAACTCCAGAGGGGCTTGAACTGCTGGAAGTAAGCACAGACAACACACAAAAATATTTTAGTGAATTAAACGGAACTGATGTAGGAAAGTCATATTTGATCTTTTAAAAACAGATTGAAGACTGAGAAACATCACTTAGAAAATTAGTTTGCACTCTACAAACACTTCTTTAAAGAAATCACTTTGCTCCCAACAAGAAGTTGATGACACGAACAAATGGAGATACCTGGTGAGCCACAATCACAACAGACTTCATTGCCGGGTAATCTCTGTATGTCATCAATAATGGCTTTTGTCAGATCCTCTAAACTGTTTTCACCTGTGCTCTGCTCTCCACGGAATGCCATATTTAATGCTTCTTCTTTGCTGTTAGTCAACACTGATATCCATCTAGTACAAGATAAAGACCTCAATGAAGATCTGCATTTGCAAATACATGTTAATCTAAAAACTACAGAAATCTTGCCAGGAAGAAAATATTAGTGGGACTACAAGGAAGGACTGTATTGTGGGAGAGACTGAGGAGGGGGAAAAGTGAGAGAAAAAAAGGAAAGATTTGAGAAAAGATAAGTAAGAATGAGAAGAGATAAATAGTCTTAATTCTAACAGCCCTTTCATGAACAACTTTAAAGCCAAGTTCTCAGGTTTCTCAAATAAGTACAAGTTGTGGAAGAGAAAAGGGGCAATTTAGCTGTTTTAAAAGGTGCCCAAAATCTTCCTAAAGTCTCCTTCCTGGAGAAAATTATAACCCCTACTTTCTCCAATGTGCATCTTTCTCTTCACAGAGGAAACAGCAAGCACCCTGGTGAATGTATTGATGTGTAGTTGCTTTTTACATGCAGATCTCTGTGCACTAATCAGAGTAAGACTGTAAAGCCCAAATTAACGACAACTGCCATGGCAACCAAGGGGCTGAGGAAGATGCGAGAGTAACGATACCAATAGCCAACATAAAATTCGAGGAGCGACAGTTGAGTGCAACAAATCAAGACTCTTTAATGGTATCAGGCACTATTCCTTCTCTCCCCAATAACTCTGCAAGTTGTTGTTTACCCATAATGTTTTAATTAAAACCAAAAAAAAACCCTTCTCAGCAGCTGCTGTGCTCCATGTGTAAGTAAAGAGGGGAAAGCAGTTCCACTAAGGACCAAACACATTGCAGATGCAGAATTTAGAAAAAAAGAGCAAGTTAAAAAGAATTCCTCATAGGTAAAGTGATTTTAGATGATTTTAGATTTACTGCAATTTTTTTTTAATGCAGAAATATTTTAAATTGGCAGTGTCCTCAATGTATTTCATGTTTACAATATTTAGATTGCTGAAATCATCAGTCTTCTGAAATAAGCAGAAATGGTAATGGTCATCTAAACAAACTAAGAGAACTTCATATTGAAATTTGTAATTCCTCACAGAATAACAATAAAAAAAGATTAGCTTTAACTGATTTCAGAGGGTAGTTTGTGTGTGTAATTTTAGAACACAGATTCAGTACCTGAACTAATAAACGGGCATTCCATTTTATATACTTCATGCACATATGTTTTTAAAATTTTCATATGCAGAATTTAATCTAGGAACTAGTGCTTAAAATGCTTTAAAAATACTGAAAAATCAACCTTAAAAATAAAAGAGAAATTGAAATTCTAGAGCACAAATTTGCTCCAAAGTTTACATGTTGAAAACAATAAAGGTACATTAATCTTTCTCATTACATGAGAAGAACCCACACTAGAGGGCATTCTTCTGCAATTTTAATGATGAAATTAGATGTTATTAAAAAATGAGAGGCAATGGTATCTTGTTTCTAATACGTACCAATGTTTGGTTAAATACACAGAGTAAAATAATAATTAAACTCAGACAAACAACATTTATTCTGACATTTGTTGAGAATTTATTTTTGAGTTACAATTTGAGTAGTTTGTTAAAAAGGCAGAATTTGACTAAAACTCAACAAAGCAGTAACAATTAAAAATTATTAGATGCAATTAAAACAAACACAACACAACTGAGCCAGCTGTTAAGTTTGATATAGACTTCCTCATTACAAGTATCTAAACTGTCAGAGCCATCATTATTTTGGTTGTGTTTGCTCAGGTAGAAGGAAGCCTCTGCCCAGGACTGTCACTGAGTGAGAGCAAGAGGCACCACAGTGGCAGCACAGGCACAGACATCTCTGAATGACTGGTGCTGCTTATCAAGAAGTGCCCAGTTGGTCACCAGGCCTTCCTGGCAGGCTGCACACTCAAAAAAACCCAATTCAAGTCAGTAAATATGGAATGTTAATTCAATGTTAATAGTTTATAAAACTCATTCTAACTGCTCTTCTCTTTTTCTTATCTGTATTAGTCTTTTTTGTTCTTCCTTTATTTTAAAAAAAGTATTTTCTCTATTTCACAATACTGCCAGTTATAAATGAATAGTCAAAAAACTTCTGGTAATCCTTCGTAGTGTTCTTTCAAATAATTTAGAAATTAATCAAGTCTTACAGAATAGCTTTGTCTTCTTGTTTTAGGACCAGAGGAAATTACCTCAAGTTGTCCCAGCAGACATTTAGATTGCATATTAGGAAAAAAATTCTTCACAAAATGGGTTTTTAAGCACTGGAACAGGCTCCCCAGGGAAGTGGTTGGGCCACCATCCCTGGAGGGCTTTAAAAGATGTGTGGATGGGGTGCCTGGGGACGTGGTTTGGTTGAGAGCTTGGCAGTGTTTGATTAATGGTTGGACTCAATAATGTTAAAGGTCTTTTCCAACCTAAACTAGTCCATGATACTAACACAATAAATAGGTGGTCCAATCATCTTTTAAACTTGTTTTTCTGAGTATCAATAATTTCTCATCATCCTTTAAGGCATTTTGTTTGCTGGAGATTCACAATTTTGAAGAAACGAGGCTAAACAAAAATCTGACATCCTAGGTGCCTTCAGAAGATACCAATTTGTTAATCATGCATGGACCAGACACACATGGACTCACATTTCTCTTATTTTGCTTCAGTATTTTCAAGTCAATAAAAAAACCCTCCCCCAAGAATAAGAACCAGTCTAATAGGTTTTTTTTTAATTTTGCAGTAAAAATTTAACTGTCTCTTCTGACAATCAATATTGAAAAACTGTTGTTTCCAGATAAATGGAACAAGAATAGCATAATATTTCTCAAATATTGATAAATAACTTTTTTTTTTGGTATGGAAGAAGCATCAGACAGTATCAATGCCTTCAAACTCAGTCTTTCCAACGTGAAAGCAGACTGATGACTACTGTTAAAAACTACACTGAAGTAAGATGTCTTTCTTCATAGAAAACTTTCTAAATCTAGCTTTGTTTATAATCCAGGCATTTCCTGTAGGTAAGGATATGCTCTTGACCTTCAAAAACAGGGTAGAAAAGAGCCCAAAGCTCATCACCAGAGGATGTTTGGCCCTATCCACAATTATGTTAAAAAAAAACAGAAAGCAACTATTATTTAAGTATTTGTTAAAAAAAATCAGGTTACTTTTCCTATAATCTACTCATAAGCATATATTTACATGCACATACAGAAACACACTACCCACACCCCACTTCCCTCTAACAAGTGCACTTTATCTAGAGAAACTAATAATCCATTGAGAACTTAAGGACTGTCAATCAGTAATCAAAGGCCAACAAACAGCTGCCTGGATAAAAAAAATCAAGAAAGGCACTGGCCTGAAGGAAATTTTTGAGGGGAAGCAGTAATAAACCTGTAACAGAAAGTAGGCTTCAGTGCTTTGTAGGCTTTTTTTTTTAAAAAAAAATCTCCAAAAGAAATAAATCTTTTTTTTTTCTCTATTTAGATGTGAGTGTATAAAAAAGGGTGATTTGAAAATCTATTTACACATTTTCAATTGGTTCACAAAGTAAAAAAGGACGTAACAGAGGCAGTACTAAAACTGTGTGGATAAAACACGAGGAAAGGATCAAGAGAGGCACACCTCTGTCAGTCAGGGGGAAACTGAAACAAGAGGATGACAACTCTTAAATGAGGAGTTACATCAAGTAGCTCCTGAAGAACACCCTTAAATCACTAAGGTTGGAAGTCCAAGGGGTGCTGTTCCCGTGAGACCTTAGATAATAAAGCTTTTTAGGGCCCACTCAGTGGCTGCACAAGAAAAACAGTTTCTCATCAGCACAATTACACTCATTCTGGTTCCTGGAGGGCAGAGGAAGGAAGGTGCTGAACTCCTCTCTCTGGTGACCAGAGACAGGACATGAGGAAATGGAATGAAGCTGCATCAGGGGAAGTTCTGATGGGACACCAGGAAAAGGTTCTTCACTGACAGGGTGGTTGGTCACTGGACAGGCTCCCCAGGGAAACAGCCAGGATATCAACCCTGTGAGTGTTAAATGAGCATCTGAACAATATCCTTAGTCATGATTTACTTGTAGGCAGTCATGGGAGGAGCAGACAGTGGGACTTAATGATCCTTAAGGGTCCCTTCCAACTTGAGATACTCTAGGATTCTGTATCCCAAAGCAAGTTTCTCAACCACTTGACTTCAGAGATATAGACAAAATTTCAGGGCTTCTAATCGGAAATAAAACCAGCCTGGACTCTCAAAACAGTCCAACAGGCAGCCTACTAAACTAAATTTATTCATCTGCCTCTGAGAAGAAGGATATTGCTAATTAATTCTTCCCCTACCTTGCTCATGTGTTAAGACAATAAAACCC
Organism: Chamaea fasciata; assembly: GCF_029207755.1. Classification (NCBI taxonomy): domain Eukaryota; kingdom Metazoa; phylum Chordata; class Aves; order Passeriformes; family Sylviidae; genus Chamaea; species Chamaea fasciata. The sequence continues at coordinate 9,580,525 of NW_027094086.1, read as the reverse complement.
CAAACAAACCACTTCACCTGTTAAACCAACTAATACAGTAAAAATTGATTTATGGCAGAGTACCAAAAACTTATGACTCATAAGAAATAACAGTATTTTCTTCTTGACTAAGAAAATTACTGGAATAATTAAGTTCCAGAATGAATGCAGTAATCATGACTAGCAAGTCAGCTTTGCATTGTAAAAGCCAACATAAAGCTGTGAAAGCCCAGAAGAAAATAGCTGCACAACAAAGAATTTTCCAGCCTGTAATCTCACCCATGACTCCCAAGGTTGAGCTGTCAATGCCAATGCCACCCAACACTACCAAACAAGTGAAACACTCTACAAATTTCCCCTGTACCTTTAAAATACACATGGAGCAACAGTCTTCCACCAGAATGTGGATATTTAAGGAAAAAATGAGGTAGTCTTTGCTGTCCTCTTAAGTAGTAACATTATTCCTTGAACTTTTGGATGTTGAGCATTAGACAACATGCACAACACACGTCTGGTGAGACAGGAGGAAAAACCAGTGGTACATGGTTCTCAGGAAATTGCTCTGATGCAACAGGAAGGAGGATTGTTTAAAAGGAAATAATCTAATTGGAAACATGCATTAATGAAGCAAGTTCCTGGATTCTGAAGTACACAAATCTCAGAGATGTGCTTTGCTGTTTATTTCTAGGCCTACAGAAGAAAAAGTGCACTGCCTGTAGATATTTTCTATGGAAAATATGGAGATCTTTTATCTATTTATTATGTTTCATTTCAAGGAAAAAGTAGAATGAAGAGGAAAAGAAGTAACTGCTGAACAGGGTTTACAGAAGATTTGAGAAGAATTTAAAAATATTTCATTTAAATCTTAATGTTCTAATCTACAATATCATCCCAAGCACTTCACACAAGCCAGCTACTGGCAAGATACACAATCTAAATGGGGTTTTGGTAGGTTTGGTTTGGTTTAGTTTTGGTTGTAAAGTTACTAGGTTTTAAAAGAGCTCTGTAGTGTGACACAAAATAGTTTACATTTACAGATTCATAACAGCAGAAAAAAAAGAGACAGTAGGCACTACTTATGCATTAGCTGAAAAAATTATTTCCACTGTTATGAGTGATTTTATACATCTCTATTGGCAAAATAAACTTGAAAAAATGTAAAAATTCTTACGCTACGTATTCCTGTTCATCTTCTGCTTGAAAGTGGTATGTTCTGTTATCTGAAATAAAGAAATACATCTTTGCATTTGGCACATGATAAAAGTTAACGTGTCTACATATTTGGTACTAAAACCCATTTGGCAGCTAAATCCTTCAAGAGCAAATTCTCTTAAAAGGCATCATTAATCCTTTATTCATAGCTATGGATAACAACTCCAAAAAAAAAAAAAAAAAGGAAGATGAAACTGTAAATTTTGATTCACACCAATTGCACATATTTTAAAATAAGCTTTGAAAGCTTTGAAATAAGTTTTGATACACTAAATAAAAATAAACACATGGATCAAATTTTACCCTTTCAGAAGTCCAATCTAGTACATAATTAGGAGAAGAGGGCAAAATTAATTTGTTCCTTTTATATAGTTTTTCCCTCCAGCTGAACCAAGAAAATTCCTTTACTAACCAACAGATGAAGACATGAAGTGGCTATTATCTCCCACAATAAAAGGTTTCCTAGACTGTCCTTTTCAATACAGAATGTTGGAACTGTTTGTTGATTAATACTCTGTACGTAAAGTCTGAAAAAATGAAGTTGACTCATCAATAGTTTTTAAAATCAGACTGGATACAAATACCTGCTGTACATGACCAAAATGGGAAGAAGGGGAACCACAGGAGCTTTAATCCTGAGAAGACAAGGCACTACCAATTTTCAGACAAAGAGAAATATATTTTTAATGTAGGATAAGAGAGAAAGAAACTGGGTCTCTTGTATTCCTCACTCCCTCAAATAGCTCCCAAAAAGCAGAACAATGACTGAAAAGCAGGATAAATCCAAAGGTCTTTCTCCTTTCCTGGTGGACACAGCTAATGCATGTTCCAGTGAGCTATTAAACATCTCTCTGAACTTAGGGAGCCACACATGTGCTGCATTTCATGGCTTGTCACAAACAAACAGTATTTATGTCACATCTACACAGAGAAAGGTTCTACATCCATTCACTCGTCATCAGAACTAAGGCTCTGAACACTCATGAGGCACAGCGTGTCTGGATACAGACCTGAACTTTGACTCTAGCCTTGTGTTCTACTCAAAGCATCTTTCAATGACATTTTCAGAAATCTCACATAATACAAGGTGGTACTAAAGTTGCTACATACGTGATATTAGATCAAAGGACTTCTTATCTTCAGCATTTGGCTTCACCTGGCAGGTCAATAAATTCAGTTTAGCTGGTTGCCTGTTGGACTAAAAAGAAAATTTATATTATTTTAAAAATGTATTGATTTAGGATAATTTTCCCTTTCTGGGGAGTGGGCATGTATGATATTACTTAAAGCTTGGACATGCACACATATACACCATCAAAAAGCTGGAGACCAGCATCACTTGGTCTGATTTGGTCTCTCAAAATGGACAAATTGCTAAATCTAAACAAAATTAAAACCTTCATGGCCTCACTTTATCAGAAAGGGATGAAGAGAAAAAAACTTAAATTTACAATATGCTAATATTAACATTTTTATTTGTATTTCATCAACAACGGAAAAACAATAAGACAGTTTTTCATTACAGCATGCCCATATTCCGAGTTTCCTCTCATTTTAAATAAATCAATAATATAATTCTAAAACTTGAAAAGGAAACTAGAAAGCTGCAGATCTGGAGTTTCAGAACTCAGGATAAATACCAATACCAATATTCTGTGCTGTAATCACTTAACACATGATAATTAAATGTATCATTGAGGAATTTGAGGTTCATACAGGTAGTAAGCTTTAGAAATTGAGGGCTGTCAGTGGAATTTGGGGAAAAGGGGGAAAAGAAGTGAGGAAATGGGACCATCTCCTTTAACAAGAGCAACTGCTATGCTCGTTTCCAACAAGTACATGTTACACCCCCACAAGGCAGTTTTAGCACTGCCTCCACCATGATCACACCTTGGTGCTACCTCACAACTGAGCATTCCTAGGAAAATCCTTCAGATATATGCCAGATTCCAAGAACTCACTGTGATCAAAACTTCCCAGCATTTCAAACTTTTAATTGAAAGCACTCAAAATACTAAACACATTCACTCATCTGTCAGACACTAACCTAATATCAAATACTTCCCAAGTTCCCAAATTATGTGGTTCACATACACACGAGGACAATCCTTACAGGCAAATCCATCTGAAGTACTAGTTGACTAGTCTGTTCAATACATTTGCCATTTTCTTTTTCAACTAGTGATAAATTCATTTCATAAGCTATAGTTTCAGAAAACTTCAACAGTCAGAAGCTGAAATAACAACCTTTTTGCAATAGCACATTAGCAGCAACAGATTCACCAGGAAAGGATGATGCTATTTATTATTTTCATATAAAGGTATAAAAATAACTTACCGTTGCATGTGAGATGGTAAGAATTCCATTTTTAACAGTGCACTTCCTTCTTTGCCATACTTTCCTTAACCTACATAAGAATATTATATCAAGTTTAGTAAATAGAAGTGACTTCAAAACACGTTAGTATCATTATCATTTTGAGACAAATAGCTTTAAAAAACAAACAGATGCAGTCAAAATTTTACTAAATGCTTCACCAAAAGAAACTTGGAGATTGGTGAGAGATCTTAATCATCCTTTAGAGAGTTATAAAGACAATAGCTTTCTTTTAACTATGACTATTTTTTTAAGCTTCCTTGTCATGCTTGTTATATTTGCTATATTAAATTCAGTTCTGTGTTCAGGCTTGAACTTTGGAGGTCACAAGTACTTGTAGCACATGCATTAGGAGAAAATGCCTGAAGCAACCACAGTAGAAAGCTATTAAAATTAGAGCCTGAACACTGTAGTAGATTTCACTATTATGTGAAATACCAGAACATACCCATCACTCTTCTTTAAAAGATAACCTTTCTTCTCACTGCCATATTCTTTATTCCCCTGAAGCTGATGCATACTGTACCCTCCTTGCCTGCTCTGTGAATCCTGAAAAAGGGAAACAACATTCATGTTCTTCTGACGTGCACAGTAAACTTTCCTGACCTTTAAACCTATTTTATTTTTTCTTCTCTACAACATCACAAATTCATAAAGATCAAAAAAGGAGAACTCCTACTGCATGTTTTACATTCATGAGAGAGCTTACTTTTACACCACATGATCTTGAACTAGATGCATATTCAAGATTTAATGAATACATTGGGCCTTCGATGCAAATATGCATCTCAAAAAGAAAACTTTCAGAATACAGGTATTTAATATTGCACAATCTTATAAGCAAAAAGTAAAAGGCCAAGATAAAATTTCAAACAGAAAACAACAGAATATAGCATGCATATATATATAGGAACACATATATAAAGAAAGACAAATGCTAATAATCACTTTTTTTCTCAATAAAAATATGTATAATTCATGAGTTTTAGTGGATGAAGTCAGCTGAAATAATTTTTGACCTGATCTAGTGAAACAATTAAGTGAAATGGATTAACTTGTTACAAGCACATCAGAAAAAAGAATCCCCCAAATTCATTAAAACATTGACTTACTCTCCTAGACTTCGATCACGAAAGGCAAAAGCAATAGAGGAAAGAGAAAGCAAATAATTTAAAACAAGAATTATTATTCATTTAAAAAAACATGTTCCTTGAACATAAATTTTATAACCCCCACGGTTAAAACCATGTCTCCCCTTTCTAAAAACACTACTAGTGAGAAGGAAAGAACTATTTTTTTAGGCATATTGTTGTTTTGTCTCATCCAGTAACAAAATATGATAACAAAATTCCAGGCAACCTGGCATACGTGACACTGGTTTCACAAAACAACTAAGAAGACTGCAGGATCAAATTTTAATATATCTTCTGATCTTTGTAATCTTTAAATTGCCTAAAATGAGAGTTATATTGTATCCTCCACCATAGGAGCTAATTCTGAATTTCCATTGAAAAAGATCAGGCAGGCCCAAAGTTAACTTTTAATTTTTGCCAGGGTATGCAAAAAGCTATAATTAAGGGCACAACAACTTGTTTTTAAATACAATTATGAAACAATAACCTGCAAAACATTTGACAACATCCCACCAAAAAAAATCCAAAAAATCAAAAGAACGGGAAGTTCAATTACTCCCTTGTCAATAATGTTTCCTCTCTAAAGCAGAGTTTCTTACTACCACAACCAATATATATTGAAGATTACTCTCTCTTAGTTTATCCAGGGCACCTACAATTGTTTATCACTTTGTAACAACTTTGCCACAGAGTTCAGAGAAGTGCTTTGGTAAAACTGGCCGTTGTGGCTGGACGCAGCACAACGGCTCCTCCGAGCTGGGTGCTGCCAGCAGTGCTCACACCACCACCATCAGCAGCTCATTTGTTAAAAGCAAACTTCAAATCCCTGTTGGAGTTAGGGTTCTGCTGGTATTAGCATAGGAAAGAACAAAATGAGATATAGTTCTTGTTGCAAGTAGAAGATGAGATGGAGATTTGAGGAACTAAATCAAAACGTAAAGAAATAATTTACATAACATGATTCCAAAAATCAGCTACATTCAACTTAATGATCTTAAGTTAATTTGCAGCAATAATTAATAGACAAAAATAGGGAACAGAAGTTTGTATTAAAGGCACAGTTTCTTTTAAAATTTAAGCTTCTTATGATATGAACATTTAACGACATACAAGATCAGATGCTTTACACAATTAAAAGTACACTAGTATTCATTAAAATACTTTTTCCAAAAGCCATAAACAATAATAATTTTCCAAAACTAGATAATTCTTGCACAAGGTAACAGAATCTGCCCCAACTTGACACGGGGACAGCACAACAGTGGCCACAAGAGACATTCCATGTAGCAGAGCCAATGTCAGAGGCTGCAGCACTGGCACTGCTGCACAGCCCAGGATTCCAACACAGTCAAGGTGTGCTTCTCCAGGAACCAGGTAATTGCAGTGATTACAGTAATAGTTTTTTACTGATGAAAGGACAGGTATGCCACAGAAATCAGTGAGGTCATCACAGACGCCCACAATGCTAAATAAACGCCTTGAACAAGTACAAGAATGAAAAAGGAGTTGCATTATGAGACCTTGAAAATGTTGGGATGTCTCACTTATCCCATAGCAACTCTAAAGAGGTTAAAGGTGGCAGAATTTACAATTTGGACAGAAGTCACTAGTTTCAATTTCCTTTTCTCAGTCAAAGAAACTTTTAACTATAAACAACCAGGGCCTCAATTTTATTATTTCAAATTGCTTCCCTGCCAAAGCAATGTTTGGTAAGAGTACTTCTGATTTTTTACAAATCCACTGGAAAAAACCCTATTCATTTCATGTTCTTCAATAATTCCATTAATCCATCAATTTTGCAGTGATGAGATTATAATGCACTAATATAAGTGGGAAAATGTATACTTAATCATAATCCACCAGGCCATCTGTCACAATAATGTAGTCCAGCTTTATGTACTTGAAGATTTGGATATACACATTGATGGAAGCTTACTGGTGAAAACTCCAGCTGTGTCAGGATTTGCTGTCTCTTAACCAAGGAGTAACGAATGCTGACATTCTGCTTCAGGATTAAACACTGAATACCTAAGGAACACATTGTTTTATCAAGCTCCTCAATTTCTGCTAGCATCATTACACTCTGACTCATGTCATGGAGCAGAATCTCATGACTCAAAGTCCTCATTTTGATTTTGAAAGAAAAACATGAACAACAATGTGATCAAATGGTTATTTTATCAAAATAGCAGATTCTTTCATTGCAGCATTTCTCTCTCTCTCTGCTGTGATTTGTCTAGATATCTGAGAATCACAATACTGCTCGTTTTTCTTCTAGGACACAATTCAATTTTCTTCAAAACAAACACTTTGTTTTTATATTTATAACTTTATATACCTATAGTATATATATACACACCCAGAGTTTTTCAAGAGTCCTAGAATCTGTTCACACTGTAATTACAGTTAGAACAGTTGCACAGTTTATTTTGGTGATGCCTGTGAAGCTACTTTATTTCAACATGTATTCAAGTTTCAAAATCCATCTTCACATTTATATTTGGTTTTACTTCTGTATTTCAGATGAGGTTTTGTTGCATATAGGTAAAACCTTACAAATGGAAGGCCCATAAAATCATGGCTCAGGCCTGCTACTTCAGTTAAGCAGAAAAGGACTATGGGAAACTGACTTAACTGAGAAATCATGGAACCATCCTGTGTTCACATCGTGGTGTGTGGTGGTTGCTTGAATTATGTTTATTATGATTTAAAGCTGTGTAACTGATAATGGGCTAACTGCTTTAAAAAGGCCAGGTTTTTGCAATAAAGTGGCTCTCCTTTGCACCTGCCTGGGGACTCTGCATCACTACAAAGCCTCACCCACAGCTCACCCACAAGGTTTCTTTCCACTAAAACACAATATTTTTACTACACATCCACAAAATAGGTAACCAAAAATCCAAAAATTATATTTCACTTGTTACTCTGCCTCATAATAATCTACAGGCAATTTTGAAACTTGACTTGTATGGATTGTACCATATGCAGCCATGAATGCATAATACATTTCTGAAGAACATCCATCCATTTGTCCTTCTTTATTGCCAAGAACTGGCTAATTGTCAAGAAGCATGAACTCAACAACATATGCAGCATCCAGGAGAGGAGAAGATGTTTTTCTTCGCTTCCCAAATAATCAGCTTGTGGAAGAAAAGGTACATGAGAGGAGAGCAAGTCTTGCTGCTGTGTGTTTGGAATCAATTCCTGATGAAGAATGAGTAGGAACTAAGTACAGAGTGATTTAGGTAACAGGGAGATGACACATGTAATGCCTGTATGGAAAACTCTGTAAGTGTTATGGGAGAGATCTGGTAAGTCCATGTGCACACTGGAAATGGAAGGGGAAAAAAAAACCAAAACCAAACTGAGAATCAGGAAAGACTGTAAAGTATGAGATAAGGGAAAACTGAGCACTAGAAAGAGCTAGCAGCTTTTACAGTAAATTAGGATCTATTCAAAGCTGCTCTGTGGTACTCCTGTCAGCATTTGTGTCATGAAAGAAATTCTAAAAAACATGTAGAGTGCGTTGTAAGGCTGTGTTGTCCTTCAGAACGATGGGATTAGAGATGCAGGAAGAGGAACAGCCTCCTGGCCACGGTTTGTCTGCTATATGATGTGCACCTATGTTATGTAAGCAAGCATTCAAAAGAAAAAAAAAATACCACTGTAAGGAATTACTTGTCCATCATTCCTTATTAACTGTGATTCCACATTAGTTTATTTACTAACTTCAAGCCACACATCTGCACACAGTGGCCATAATCACAATGGGCTATCTATAAAATTACATGACAGGCCATGAAAATACTTGGCCCAGTTACTAAAGTTCTACTTTTCAAAAGTTTCAGAAGAATTACAGGAAAGTAAAGATTTTTTAGCTTCACACAACAGAAGGGACATTAATGAAGACTACTTTGAAGAATATATTTATTATTACATACAATCAGGGCAGCTTTTGAACAGAGAGGTGGTGTACAAAAATTTCCTGGAGTTTCCTGGAAGAATCAGTAAGTAAATGATGACTGATGCAGTGTACCTAGACTTTCAATGGGCACTTATTCTTCCTTATGACAAGGAAAGAATTACATTGCCATAGGATGAGAGGAGAAGACCTCAGATGAGGTAACAGGTTAAAAACATGAAACAGCCAAATGAGTTTCACAGAAAGCTGTGCCAGCACATGTGGTGTCTAACACAAACAATATGGAAAAAGGTGAACAGTAAACTGTCAAATTTTGTTAGCTGCCATTAAATTATTCAGGATACTCAAGAAAGGCTGACTGAAGAATTTCTCAGGAACTCAACAACAGTGAGTAGCTTGACAAGAAATGACAGGTGAAGATCAGCATAAAAAAATGCCAAGTGATGCAGAGGAGAAGAATAAGATACTGTGAGCTCACCATGAAAGTTCAGAAACAGGATGATATGGTTATAGCTTTACAGAGGATTAAACTTACACACCTCCTCTGGTCAAAAAGCAAATAAATGTAAGGTTTTATATGGAGAAAGAAAAAGAAAAAGAAAAAGAAAAAGAAAAAGAAAAAGAAAAAGAAAAAGAAAAAGAAAAAGAAAAAGAAAAAGAAAAAGAAAAAGAAAAAGAAAAAGAAAAAGAAAAAGAAAAAGAAAAAGAAAAAGAAAAAGAAAAAGAAAATCAAAAAAGTATCTAGTAAGGATATCATAACTTCACACACTCAGATCCCGAATAGGGTATGCAGATCTAGAAGTTCAAAACAAGTAAAAGGGGAAAGATTTTTCCACAGAACATGCAGCCATGGCGGGAAAGGCACAGCTGTAACATAAGGTGGTGGTTTACACTTCTTCAAAAAGTAACTGCAAAAATTCAAAGACTTTCAAGCCAGTCAAGCTACTGCTGGGAAGGTATTCTGGGGAAGTACCAGTGTTTATTGCCCTGAATTTTGGTTTCAACACCCACTATTAACTGGCACCAGAAACATGGCTGACTCAGTGACCTGGTTGTAAATTATATTTTTATATATATATAAGCAATACCGTTAATCATATATTTGGATGATCATATATATTCAGCAGAATGGCATCTGTCTAATGTTTAGTTATAATTCATATTTAGTAACAGACGCCTGGTAAATATGAATGTCTTATACACGTACAAGGAAACTGAACAGAGGATAAGCAAACTTTTCCTGAAGGAAAGCTACACTGACCCTCCCAACAGTCACTGTCACCATGGGATATTCAGTATTTCTCTCAGGCACTACAATTTTGAAAAGTCACAGTATTATCTCAGGTAAAAGCTGTGATGTGTGTTATTTTGTTATCTCCTAGTTCAAAAACTATTCCAGAACATCTGCAATTGCCATCACATGTGCTTCCCCTCACTTTTGCAGTAGATTCCAGATATTAGTGCATTCGATGATGAATTCTACTTTTTAACTGCCCTGTCTCAGCCCCTGCTGTTTGAATAGCAAACCAATTTTCTTCCTTACTATATACTATTAGCAAAAGGAGTTTGGAAAGGAGAACAACAGCACAAAATCCATGTCAGTTAGCAGATGAACTCTAATGTGCAAACCACAGCTAAACGCAAGTCTCTGGCTCTCCTTCTGCCCTGGGATCACCTGGGTCAGGAAATTCCTCAACACAAACTGGCTGGAGGATAACAGAACACAAGATGGAAGAGTGTATCCCTTCTCTTAATTTTTTTCCCCTGTGCAATCATTCCTTATCATTGTCAAGGACAGGATTCTGGGGTAGATGAAGCATTTATATGACCCATTATAACTCTTCTTACAGTACATTAAGAAACAACATAAAAAAAAAGAATTTCTTTTCATACAAAAAATGGAAACAGAAAACAAATGTAAAAACACTGTTTGTTGATATGCAGTTGAACATTGTAAACATTAGTTTTGACATTTATAATGCTCAAAGTCCAACTCTTTTGAGCCAATAACTGCACAAATTTAACATTAATTAAACCAATTCTGGAATATAAGAATACCATGTCTAAATTATTTACCTCCTTCTGATCAAGCTGCAGAGAAGATTTTATCAAATCTCGAAGAGCTGTAAGTTGTTTCTTTTCTTCATCTTGTGTCTGCTTTATCTATACAAAAAGATTGCCATTAGATGCTTGCTGGATGCAACTTTAAAGTTTTATGCATTTCAATATACCATTTTAGATGTCCTGAACAACCAGCTCAATTATTTTGTGTTTTTGTAATAGCTGAGTTTATATTCATGGACCAGTCCATTCTTATATCTTCACCTCCTATGCCTTCATTGCTTGAAAAGCAAATTAAAATGAATGTACAACTTGATATGCACTGTTTCTTCTATTACATTTCAATGGCTTACTATATCTAATGCAACTAAATTATCCTCTGAAATATTAAAATGACTCCAATAAATTTGACAGGTTACTTAAGGAAAGAAAATGCAGTTTAATTTAGCAACAAATGATAATAGCAAATGGGATTAGTATAATTCTGATTTATAGAATACAGAAACACCTGGGTGACAAGTGATTTTGATTCCATGTTATTACTTTTCAATGAACATCACAAATTAATTCATTTTAAAACCTTGATGCTATAACTAAGTAGTTTGGTTTTAAAAAGTGAAAATGGTACTAAAATTAATAATATAAGCTGATTCCAATATTCACACTTAAAAGTAGTTTTATCTTAATGTATGATTGAATTAGTAGAATGAAAGCTACTTTTCCTAATAGCTCCAAAACCTGCAAGTAACACACTTCTCATTTATAAGATGCAAATGAAATATAGATCCTTGTAGTTATATTTAAAATGTACTTATACAACAAAATATTTTCATTTTCAGATATAAAGCTACTTGTAAGTAAACTTACATTATATAAGTCAGCAGCCAACTTTTCAATATATTGTTTAAGTTTATCAGCTGTTTTCAAGCCATCTTGGAAGAAACTGCAATGAAAAATACCTTTGATTTATCAGGAATACATCAAGTTCATAACACAAAGTATACTGCCTTGCGGAGAAAAATAGCAAAACTAATAAAACATATCCAGCTTTTCCATGTTCAAAACTGAACAAAATAATTAAACAAGTGAAAAAGCCCAACAAAAACTCCCTTTCTGATAGTTTAAAGTACAGTATCTTTCAACAGTGGAGATACACCATTGTGACTTTAACAAATATCAAATTAGAGAGAATATAGCCAACATCCTCCTACAGTAATTTCTAAAATCTTTTTTCTGTATTTAACTTAAGTTCCTGTGTGTTTGCCTTTGTGGTTCTAATGATGACAAGACTGTATCTCGCCAGTTTCACCTCAAGGCTTTCACAGTGGTTTTAAAATTTACATAAAGACTAAAAACTATTAATTCAAATAAAGAAGATGTTGAGAGAAATGCATTCTAGATCTATGCCTCAGGAAATAAAATTAATTTTTGTATGCAATATGCACCGTTTTCCTTTGGCTTCTTTCTCTATCACTGCCCTGCCCCACAAACCCACTCTCACACTCTACTGGAAGTCCACAGACTGAGAAGAGGAAGATTCAGAAAACTGGCACATCACAATTACGAAAAAATCCCTGATACATTCAAACAAACGGAAACATAATCTTGTGCAAAAAAGAAAATTGTAACTAAAACTTAAAGCATTGCAGCACTTACTTGCATTGTGCATGGTAATATTTAATAAGGTTCTGCAGAAGGTCCACACCCTTTTTTGTCTTGATTTCATTAACCTTAATAAGATACTGTATAGACAATGGAAAACATGTTGGCAGTCATGTATCACAACCTTCAACAGTTTTCAAACAATAAAACATCATTTGCTCAATGAATTAAACTCTATGTTTAACTTGGGTGCTGACCCATAAAACACCAGTCCATCACTGCTAAACAAGCTTTAAAATGGGTAACAGTTTATCTGGCCACTCCATAAAATTTAAACACCTCAACACATAAAGCAAATTCAAGAAAAAGGTTTCATCCTTTACAATTGTCCAAAGATTTCCCAGTTTTAATGCTACTGTAGTTATTACTGAAATATTGCGAAAGCATAAACAGTGTACGACTTAAAGTAATCCTCACTAAAATGTAACGAAAAGAACTATTAATATAAAAAATCAGTTTTATGGAACTAACGTATCACTAGCATTTATCACTTTATTAGAAATTTTAGAAGGCTTCAGAAAGCATATTTGAAGAAAAATATCAAAATACTGCTAAACCGTAAACCCAATAAAATAAGAAATATTTCCACAGTGTATTTTTAGCCCAAGAACCTTCCCACAATAACCTAAAAACAAGAAAAAGGAATAAAACAAAAAAAAAAAAAGTCAAGTTTTGTACAAGAGTTGCTAAAATAATTGTTTATATTGCTGTACTGTGTCACATTGAAATAACTTCCTCCCTTCACCCCCATTAAACGACAAAGATGATTTCACCACCTTCAAGACCCACAGAGTCTGTTAATAATAAGTTATGATGTTGCAATTAGAAACTGAAATTTGTTTCTTACTTCACACATCTGTAGCTGAAATAGCCTCCTCTCCTTCTCCATTTCCTCTGCTATCTCAGCTCCCGTTATCTCAGTTCTTATCATCCCATGCTGTTTTGCATGTTCTCTTTTTTCCTTTTCAATCTTCGTACTGAAATTTTAATTAGAAAACATTTTAGAGAATTCCTTCTGTTAAAATGTGGTCTATCATTATTTAGGGAAAAAGTAATAATTAAGAAGCATCAAAGAAAACATTCTGAAGATTAGCTCCTCTACCAAATCCCATGTATTTTGAACCATGAGCTACTGAGCCATGAAACTGCCCTTCCTTCAACTCTTTTGTTTAGATTGTGTGTTACTTGGGGAAAACAATCAATAATTCTATCTTAATAATAGCAATAACAATACTAACAATATTAATACTACTACTAATAATAGCTAATATAAAAAATCCCAACACCACAAAAAAACAAGGCCAAGTGGGAGACAAATACTTACAATTTGGTTTCATAATCTTTCCAGGCTTTGTCAAAAGGCTTTTTGAGGTCCTTAGGAAATAGAAAATTGTCTTAGAATATTTTAAAACTTTTTCTTTGTAGTTATCAAGTAATAAATAGCAGGAAAAATACTGTTTTCTTCATAACTTTTCAGACAGCAGTTGGAAAAAAAATTGGGTTTGAATCTTGTAAAGTATTACTTTCCTGTGCACACTAACACAGAAATTTACAATGAAATTTTCAAGACTTCATTGCAGCCATGCCAATTTTGTTCTATGTAGGGAACATTAAATACAGAATATTAATAAATGCCAACATAAGAAATTCTGTCATGAGTGAAAGGAAAACAGTCACTAGACATATGAACATGAAACAAAAATTTAGTTTGCAATACTTACCCCTTTAACACCTTTTAAGTCTCCTTTTAAGAGAGAATCCAAAGTGAAAATAACATTGTGGCTTAATCCCTGGAGCTAAAAACAAAAACATCATAATTCAGAAGGATTTATTATGATCTTATCAAATTGCTGCCAACAAGTCTTTGAACTTCACTAATCAAGTTGCAATCACCTCACATTTCTAAATGCATAGTAAATTCGAGTATGGGAAGAATTAATAAACATTTACTTGTATGAGACATAGAAACATTATAATTAACATTTACTTAAACAAGGTGACATAAACCCAGAATTTTACAAATAGCACATAAGAAAGTTCTGAAAGCACTTCAAGGCAATATTCATCTCCTTGAAGCAAACATTTAGGTACAAATTTGGCTGCAGCCTCCCAAGTAAGAAGGACCTGCTGTGCCACAGGCAGGGAACACACAGAGCTCATGTTAATTCAACCATGAGCAGAAGGAGCCAACAGGGACACCAGCTCCTTGAATATTTCCCCCTTTTTGGGAACACTGCTCCTTTCCTTGTCCATTGTGCATATCTGACATCTTCCTAAACTCTCATGAATTTAAATTTTATCCCACAGAGTTCATGCCTATTTGATTATCAACAAGAATATCAAAACAACCACTCAAACAGGTTCTTATATCTAGTGTTCCACTCAAACTCCTCATATATTCTAAAGACACTGTAGCCTTTTTATTTTTCATTTTTTCAGGTGTATCCATTAAGGATAACCAACTCAAGCCATCAATTTTTGGGTTGAAATGACTGAACCGTAGCCACTGAGCATGTCAGCTATAGAAAATAACCAAAAAACCCAAAGTTAAATAGCAGTGTGTTTACTCCAATACAGTAAGGACTGGGAATCATTTATTAGATCATTGAAGACCTGATAAAACACTAGCCCAAATGAACTGGAAACAATCTGATAAAGCAAAACAGTCTCACATATAGAACAAAATAAAGGGGAAAAACTCTTTAACACATGGAAACACATAATGTGAATTTAGTGACGGTTGTGAAGAAAAGGTAATTTGCCTGGAAAGATTAGCTGTTACAGGAAAGAAAGGTAGAGAAAAACAGGCTAAAAACACTTGGAAAAAGGCAAGAACTATGCAATTTTTCAAAAGAAATAACCTGCAAGTGCTACAAATGTTCTGCCAGAACCTCACCTAGATCAATATAAAGATATTGACACACTCGTTTTCATATACACCTTTCAGATGCACTATTATAATGAATTACTGCATAAAGAACGAAACCTGGAATGGCCAAGGAGGTAGAAGTAAAAAAAACAGAGAAACTGATTCTGGCGGGACACTCAGATTTTGCTGAAAACAGACCAGGGTTGGCAATGGGCAATTCCAATATTTTACCTTTATAAAATCTTATCGAAGGATCACTGTGTGTCCTTTGCATAAAATAGTATTAATAATAATGATTCAACAATTTAACTATAATTTTAACAGATTTCAAGTTTCAGGCATTATATTTAATGATGACATCAACAGCTAATAGTAAAAACTGCACAGCAACTCATTTAGCCTTGTTAAAATGATTAATGGACATGCTTTTATTCTTGCCCTTGTGTGCTAAGCAATCATTTCAAAATTATGCTTTCCAAAAGTTCTGTATAAAATAAAAGTTGCTGGTTTTACTTCATAGTAAGTGAATATCACTCTTAAAGTAGTCATTCTGTAATTGACAAAAAAGAAAGTAAGTTATTTTGTTCCCTCCTTCTCATGAAATATCCATAATATCACAATTCATATGAAAATTTCAAGGAATCATAATTGAAGTTCAAAGATGGAACAAAAAGGATCCAAATTTGTGAAGCATTTTTTTCATTGTCTACTGTGTAGCTCTAGTTCTTATTCATCTTTATGTCTTTGAAGACCTTTCATTATTTTATTGTACCTTTTATTAAATAAAGCATCAACCATCTGTTCTAGGTAAAAAAAAGAAAAAAACCTCCAAACCTATTATCCTGCCATTCAACTTAATAACTCTTGCCATTTTTCCAATTAATTTTACCAACATAACGTTCAGCACCTACTTTGGGGCTTTATCAGTGATATAACAGAGTCCTCCTCTCAACTGCTTTTTCAATGGACCTCAACTTCTATTTTGATATAAACATCTTTTTTTTTTTTCTTTCAGAGTAATCTTGGAAAACAGAATGATGCTTAAGAACAACAAAGCAGAATTTTCTATCTTGGGGAGAAAATAATAAGAAAAACAAATGGTTCTAAAATGCTGAGGCAATTGTAAAATAAGTTTGTGTTCTATTTGAGACTTCTGAATGAAGTAAATTAGCGAACACCCTATTTAGAATCCTGTCAACAAGAATTTGGGTAGATAATGCTTCATAATCTAGCTGCAATAGCATAATATTGTTTTTGGATAAGTGTGGCTTCTTAAATTAAGTGTTTTTTCCTCTTGATCAGCACTATTTTAAATAAATAAATAAACACTGCTAGTTGAAATAGGTTAAAAATTTCTGTGGATGCCCTGCTAGGAATGACAAAGTCCAGAAAGCTTCCAAAAAACATGAGTTCTAATACCAAACTGTCCTTAAACTGCACTTTAATTCACACTTTAAAATACTTACTTTTAATTGTGTGCTAAATTTAAATTACAGGTCAAAATAACCCAGAGTGACAGAAGTCTCTACAGAGGACAGCACAAGACTCAGTCTTGGGCAACTGTCAAAGCCAGGGAACTTGGCTACAGGGACCTTTGGTGAGAACTACAGCAGTTTTGGTTGTGTTAAGGACTGTAGGAAGACAAGTCTGTAATATCTCTCGTACTTCACACACCAAGAAAGATTGGAAATAAGCCCAACTATAAGAAAAATGTAAAACTGAAGCTATGACTTTCTGAATATAACAGCTACAAAGCCCATGAAAAACGATTTCACATGAAATGCGGCTTCATTACTTTCAACATTCAAAGGTATTTGCTATAACTGTAGTTATACAATGCAGTTTTCAAAACCAAAAGGCCTAAGGCAAACTTTAGATGAGACAAACCTTTAAACCACCTTCAAAAACCTGGTATGTAAGCAATGGATGCTTATTATATCACAGGGAGAGCGGACTGTTAACACCATTTAAACATGCTCAAATTGTTATTTTTCTTCCAGAAAGTGAATGCTTCCCCTTTTGTGGAAAAACAAAACAGCCATAACTAATGATATTGTATTTTTAACTAGAAAGACTTCAAGTTAAGGGATGATTTAAAATTAAGGTCCATGAAGTATATATCACCATCAATCACTTGAGAATGATGATTCAAGGGATGTCTCAACATTTATATTTACCTTCTTAACTGCCAATTAATAATCAAACACAGAGTGTGTAATAACACCCTTTAGAGATCCTCTCTGCAGAAATTGTTGGTTTTGCTTTTGACAAAAATTGAAAGCATCTAAAAAATTATCCTTAGTCATCATGATCAAGCAATTCTTCTATTATACAGTATTTTGAAACAAGTTTAAAGCTTAGAAAGTTTGAAAGTCCTCACCAGGTTCTTCAACAGTGTTGATAATTCTTTAGTAAGTGTGGAAAATTTTACAAAAGCTGTGCCAAGATCTGGATTATCCCGACTTAAAAAATTACTTCCAAATTTATCTAGTACTTGTGCATAGTTTTCTTCATTTTGAACATGATCTGCAAAGAAAAATCAGAAGTCAGATTTTTTTGTAGCCAGCCAATTATAATTTTAAGCTTATTGCAACTTAACAACTACCAAACAGTACTTTGAGAAAAGCCACAAGTCAACACATTTACTGAAAATTAAAATAATTTTAATATTAAAAAGAACTATTTAGCAATAGGCATATACATACTTTTTAAATCAGCAGGTTGAATTTGTAATACAGCGATGAAGAAAACTCTGTAGCTATTGACAAAGTCGTAAGATCAATAATACATCAGTGAAACAATATAAGTCTGTTTCATAAGCAATATTGGAATTTGTAGCTGCCCCTACAGGAACTTTCATGCATATGTGAACTTTTCTTTTAAATGTTGGACATTTTTACAGAACAAAAAAGTCAAAAGTAACAAATATAAAAGTAAGGAGACCAAGTCTGAATCTGACTGTAAGGTCAAAAGAAGAAACATCTTATAAAGGTTCCCTTTTTTCTGCTTTGCACACTGAGTTATCCCAGATAACGGAATGTGTATTGGTACCCAGCCAAAGGCTCATTCCAATGTATTTAATAGCAAACTGCTCATACAGAGAGGTCAGAACCGAGACCATGCAGTTGAAGCCAGCGAAAGTGAGAAAAATCCTTGACTCAAGAATGAATTAGAAACTTGTATCTGAAATGTCTTTCCTGTTTCTATTTAGTTTCCTTTCTGACATGCTGTTGCATAATTTTTGTTACTATCTTTAAATAGAAAATTTACCTATACAGCCCTTTGGGAAAGACTTTATCACCTTTATCTCTCTTAGAGGATACTATTGGTATTAATTAAATCAATATTTCACTTTAATCCATCTCCTAGCCTTTACTATTTTGTCTTCTTTCTGCAAACCACCAAAACCGCAGAGCTACAGCACAAGTTCTGCACAATGAAAGGGAGGGAGGAAGGGAAAGAGAGAATAGTTGCCAGTTGGTACCATGGGTGTTTTTACCCCAAAATCTCCAAGTTAGTTCTTTTTTTAAAATTCAAATTGTGATATTGCCTGAGGGCTTCTGAATTACAAGATATGACTCAAAAGATAGAAGAAAAGGAAAAAAGATGTGAGTTTCAAACAAATCTCATTAAATATTTCTCATAATGCACAAATCTATTTGGACATTAACAAACAGCTGATGAAGAGTTAAACAGTCAACTTTTCTAAGGTATTGCAGATACTCAAACAACAGTGCACCAAAGTGCCAAGAAAAAAATGTCAAAACCTGTTGAAAAAAGTACAATCCTTATTTACCAATACTAAGCCGCAAAGCCCACACATCACACCACATTCTAAAAATCAGACATTAATACTGAGATTTCAAAAGGCCAAATATTTAATCATATGTTAATACAGAGTTGCATTGCAATTCAAGCTGTATGTTTTTAGGAAAACTGTTCCAAAAGCATACAGTTTTAATCAAATAGCTTAGCACTGAAATCACTACATAACAATAAAATATGCATTTTGTTTTGATGTAAAAGCTTTTGCACAAATATACACAGAGGACTTTATCTGTGAAGGAGCTTTAGCTTATGCAGTCATGAGTAAGTAAAGCTCAAGCATATCCAGCTGTGCTGAAGGGAAAGGAAGGATAATGGAAGGTCAGAAAGAGCCCTGCTAGACCATGGAATCCCTGTCCTCACTTGGGAAACACTTTTTACATCACAGTATTTCCCAGCATTTTGATTTTAAGCACTGTGTTGTTTCATAGAGAATTTTTAAAATATATTTCATAAAGAGAGTGAAAGAGAGCTGAAGAAGCTTGTTTCCTTTATCTGTGGAAAGGCAAAAGAAATTTCCGGTCAGAAAGAGGAAGTAGATCATTGTCCTAGAACAATATAGAGGAAATTCTCAAGAATCCCAGACTACAAATCACCTAAATCTAGAAATGAAGTTTTGATGGTGAAGTAAAAAGAATACTCCTGTATTTACTTCTGTAATTGCCACACATAGGCACACAAAATACAAGTACTCTAAGAAAAAGAAGTTTTCAATTTCTACGCAAGTATCAATGTAAATCTTGCAAAAGGAGATTAAATATTTTCTATTGAAGAGGTAAGGCAATTCCCTACTCGACCTTAAGTGCACATAGCTGAAAAATTAAATCTGTAAGGCACTTTCAGGTATGCTAAAATACAGAATGTGAAACCTGACATGCTCAGAGCAAAGAGCATCCTTTAATCACACTGTAGGTGCCTCATGCAAACTCAGAAATTACTTCCTAGTGTCCTAATAGAACTTCCTTTGCATACAGAAAGCTGTAATAGGCACAACAATATTTACTTTCTTAAATACAGGTCCTCATACAAGACTTTAATAACCCTGAGAGTGAGACAAGGTCACTGACAGCAGTACATGCAGGGAATCAGATTTGTCTTCCAGAACTGAATCATGTCTTCAATATCATAAGCAACGCTCAGCACTAAAATAGAACAGCTTCCCCAGCCAGACATCCTGCTCCTTCAGCAGCTCCCTGAGGCATGCCAGAATCATGAAACACCGAGGAAGGGCTCTGCACCCACTGACAAATGCAGCTCTTTCAAAGGGGCCTCACACTCATCATTCCCTTCCCAGTGGGATCTGCCAAGGCCACCAGCTCCTGAGCCCATGCTGAGAACGTCACTAGAGCATGGCAGATGTGGTATAAAGCAGGATTCTGGCCGGGATACAGCAGTGGGAACTTCTGAGCTGAAAGCTGTGCATCTCCTCCACAACCCACACCTTCAACTCTGGGGAACATTCAGCACAGAATTTACCTTTGGTTTGAGAAAACCCTCACAGCTCCCAGTGCACAATAACCCTGTGGCATCCCTTATATCTGAGCTCTAACGTGTATACTGAGGAAACGTTGAGTGTGAAGAGGAAATAACAGACACACCTCTGGAGAGGATCCCAGCAGCTAAGGAAGGAATGGCAGCCACAGCAGCTTTGCAGCAGCCCTTTGCTGCACAGCAGCACTTGGCAAAAGCAGGGAGCACATGTGCTCTGAGCTCTGTAGGCACAGCCTGAAGGACTCCCAGGGCTGAATCCCGCCTTGCACCGCATTCCCAGGCAGTCACCTGCAGTTGTCCATACCTAAAGTGACCTTTTGGGAAACTTTTCCCAGGATGAACACAAAATACTTAAATAAGACTCTCAGAATTTGTACTCCTTCACTGGAACCCACAGCATTCATTAAATACTACGTTTATCTCCCACTCAAAAATTATCAGAATTTTAGCATATGCTTCTGAGCTTAGTGAGATTCCTGCCTACTTGTGCACATTAAGAGTACAGAAGTACAAATACTGTGAAGAGAGTTTAAAGAATGGCCTTTATATGCTGGACCTACAAAACACATCACTGAAATTAAAGCCTTAAAATTTCCTTCTTCTACAACAGTTTTGTTCAGATACATTACACTGCAAACACTGAAGAACACAAGCACAAAAAATTAAATAGTTTACGGGAGAAAAACATTACTCTCTTTTGTCACTGATTATGCCCAAAGAAACATGAAGAATGTCTAAATTAATGAGCATTAATTCCGCATATTTGGTTAATAAAAATAAAAATCATGTTTCATAACTTTGATCAACTTTAAACTATTTTTAAGTTTCACTTCTAAAACAGCTTTGTTCCATGGACAGAGGAAAAATAACCAAGGTCGGAGCCAAGATACATTTATGAATGAAAGATGACTCAGAAAGGCTTTAGAAAAGCAAGAAAGCTGGCAAGGTTAAAAAGGATGGCAGAAATTATTTGAAATAAAAAAAACCCACTCTTTCCTATTTCATTCTTCACAAAGCTGAAGTATAATGAAAAAATAATAGAAAAAAAATTATTTGACCAGCATACAATTGTCTGAGCTTGATAACAATAATGCCTTCTGGAATGAGATTGTTCAAGGGAAAAGTAATAAAAGCCTCTTTCCATATTTCAGAGCAAGAAGCATCTCACTGAGTCTGCAAGGTTCCCTAGATCATCACAGTACAAGAGCACTGAGAGATAACCCAGCCTAGAAAAGCAAATTACTTATTTTTGCATCTCTGTTCATCACTGACATGCTTGAAGAAGTTCTCATGGAATAATTTTCTTTCTCCTCTGCTTCAGAGAATTTATACCAGATCTAACAGTAGAGGTCTTAAAATCTGTTAACATGAACTTAGTCACTTAGAGCCACGTACAATAGAATAAAATAAGCAAAATATACAGTTGCAAAGAGAAGCCTCTTATTTTTACCAGCCTCAACACTACTGGAAGAATGAAAAGCAAATATAATAGCTATTTTTAGTAAGCTCCAGAGAGAACTGAGTATTCAAGTATGCACCAACAGCAATATTGCTTATATATTCCCCAGGCTATTTGTAGGAACTACAGAGTAGAACATAATTGGTGGACATGTGGATGAATACAAAATGCTGAACAAGAAACACAGCTTTTATAAAAAGAAAATTTTACATCAAAAGACTCCCACCTCCAGGAGATCAACAAACATATGGGAAAAGGAAGTCCACATTAAATTATTGATTTTTCAAGAAGTTCTCTCTGTCACAAAAACACTGAAAGAACTAAGCACACTAAGAGGGATGAGCCTCACAAGGACGAAAGACAGGCTGAAAAAAAATATGTGGAGGAAAGGAAAGAATAAAGCATTAATTTCTCACCAGAGGGAGGTCACCAGTGAATTAGAAGTCTCTACATACACCCACTAATTGTGCAGGCTACAGCAAGAGGCTCCAACCAGGGTAGTTCCCAAGCTGGAGGAATCTCATGTTTAATGGCCAATGCATGGACGCGTGCATTAGAGGGAGTGCAGCACATGAGGGAAAACACTCCTAACTTTAAAGAAATTATTGCATTACTAGACATCACAGGAAAAGGTTCTGGAGTTCTATAACCTTGACATTCAGTACCAAGCAAAACAAAGCTGCACATCAGAAATTATGAAGAAACACAACATGCAATGGAGCAATATCAAAAATGCTGCCATAGTGGGCTTAAACCCTTAATATTGGTGTGCAGTTCCTGTCCCTGTTCTCCAAAATTCACTCCACCTCCTTCCTACTTTAGAAGACTATGCGGCCATTTTGGAGAGAGAGAGAAAGTGAAGATGATTAAATGTGATGGTTTCTGTAAAAAACAAACATCCAAATAACCTTCAAAACCCCGTAGAGCTGCTGAGTTCAGAAGAGAGATATTGTGAGTAATAATGGAAACAACTCAGACCTATTCCAAAAGAGACAATGGTCCACAGAACAAAGTTTGGATTCATCCACCTAAAACTCCTCTGGCTCTAATCTAGTAAGCTTTGGCACTTCAAAGCCTCTTACAAACGTTCATGCCCAGAACATGCAAAGCTCCCTCAATTTCATTTCAGATGAGATTTTGGTGGGTTTGAGGCCGATGCTGTGAGACATGGGCAGGGACAGTCTCCTCCTCAGGTATTTAAGATCTGAAGAACAATATGCACTGGGAAACTCCACACAGGAGAATTTAACTACACTGATGCAAGACTGTGAATGACAAATTCAATGACATTAATACAAATTCCTTGGACAAAATAAGTTGTAGAAGTCCATTAAGAAGTATCAAACATCACAGAATCATTTCTGACTCAAGGCAATTCCTGGCCATCATGTCAGTGTGAGCTGAGAAAGTGCTAAATAAAATACTTAAAATCTACTCCCTCGAGCATGTGCTGTTGAACATTGTGGGAAACCATGTGGACTACTGATCTACCTCAGTTCCTTTGGTCTTGTATGGATTTTACAGTTTTATTTCTTCATTGTGTAAACTCCTTTTGATTATATATGAGACTGATTCCAGGGAAGTAATGAAAAAGAGCTATTGAAAAATCTACAGCAAAAATAATTGCGCAATCTACTGCTGTTACAATTCAATCCAAGTCTTACGGGAAAGGAAGTCAGAACAGATTGTTCATTAAGTTCAAGCACCCTTGCCATAAGATGGGTTCCTAGTTACAGATACAATCAATCATGCCAGAAGTAAATAGCAAGCCAGACAGGGAGCAAGTGGTGAGAAAGAGGTGTCTGTTTGCATTTCTCACTGGATTTCATAAACAGTCCTTCTCAATACAACACTTACAGAAATGACAATAAGGAAGGGACATTTCTAAAGATTTTCTATATTCTTGTGTTGGTATGTTTTCATTTCCATAGTAGTAGCTCTAAATGTGAATATGACAAATGGGTGAGGAGGTACAGGAAGAGCAGAAAGTATTTGGGTGATGTTAAAGCTCTTTGTAACAGACCATAGACCCTTGTGGTTCATAATTCAGCGCTGGAGAGGAACAAACCAACACACCACAAGATTCAGCCTTCCTGAAGAATTCTGTATGAGATGCTGCACTGTGTCACTGTCACTATTCAAATGTTACTCAGGAAAAAAAAGATAAAAAAGAAAACAAATGACCCAAACCAACCAAAACACTCCCTCCCCCCCCCCAAAAAAACCCCACTCAACCCAAACAAAACAAAACAACCCCCCCCAAAAAACCAAACCAAACAAATACAGCCCCCACCCCCCAAAAAACCAAACAAAAAACCACAACCCAAAGAAACAAATGAAAAAAAAACCCCAACAACCCCAAACCACTACAATGCAAAAAAACCTAGCTATGGTTTTTGGTAGAGTATGAATTGGATCATTGAACTGAAAAAAAGAATTTCTATTGTCCCTGAATAACTCTTTCTCACCAGTTCAGCTGGAGTTCTCAAAGGAGATTATGAAGCACAGGAGTACTAAAATACCTTCTCCTACTCTAGTAAATTAAATATAGTCTTAACTTCTATCAAACTATTAAATTTGTAAAACAAAATTCAAATTTTGGGTTCTCAAAATGTAATTAGAGGCTTTCTTTTGAAATTTAAAAATAGCCACATAATACTTTCTTGAACTGATAAACCCAAATTCCTTTTACCGCCGTTTCTGGTATGCTTTACTTAAGTATCAACAAAATCCATTTTCATCACTGAAGCACAAGAAAATATCTGGTTCAGCAATTTTCCTTGTACAAGGAGGCAAAAGAGGCTTGAGTTTTAATTCACTTCACATTTATTTTTATAGAGTTTCACATGTATAACAAAATTTTGGTCTTAGTTTTACTAATACCAGTTTATCAGTCACTGCATGAACTGACTCCTGCACACAGCTCATTGTAACAGAGCCTATGACAGCAGCAGTCTGAAGAGGGAGCCAGAGGATTATACATAAAGCTTTCTTGAGCCAAAAGAATTCCTACTAATTTGTACCTTTGAAACAAGGCTTGTTTAAAAAAATTAAAAATGTAAAAATAATTTTAAAAACCTAACTATCCATCTCTGCTACTTTTTAAGTGCAGAGCACCCAATCAAAACCATTAACTCATCTTCTATTGCTTTTATTCAATGCAACAAATTCATCATATCGTGCTGCCTTACTTACAGGCCTTAGCAACAAAATTATTTTTATCACAAGACTCAAATGATAGCTACTTATATGTTTCAGAACAGGCAGAACACCTTCACTGTGTTCTACACTTTTCATCAGTTTTGAAAGTCAGTTTTCAAAACTCTGTTTAAGTAAACACTCTAAAACAGAAAAGCTTATTGGAGCATCTGAATACTTTTAAAAGCACAAAACTAAATACACATGCACCAAATACAATTGTCACTTTACATCAGGCTTCACAGTCTATTGGGAACACATTTATCAACAACTGAAATTACAGCTTATTAAAGCATGGTGCTAGCAAACCAACAGCAGTGATTGGCAAATGAGAATAGTTAAGAACGCCCAAGATACTAAAAATCCTAGACACTTCCATAGACACAGAAACTAAGAGCACTCAAAAGTAGCTCTGTATGCAGAAAATATTTGCTAAACTGATTATTGTTAGGAAATTGGAACTGGGACTTTCTAAAATCCTGTATTTACAGCCAGAAGATTATTGCGAAGGGCAAAGCTCCGTTACCCTATCTGCCTTTGGCACAGTTTTTAGAACTTAAGAGAAACAAAGGTAGAAGCACTACAGTTATAGCATTTTTAAAACCAAATTTCTATATTGATGTGTTTGACCACCATTTGTTACTACACTCAAACTGATTATCTGTTCATATTCTAACCAAATAACCTCCCATCAAAGTAACTACTATAGTTCCAGTAAAACATCAACAGTGTCTTCAAGCAAGCAAAACAATTATATAACTATACTATTTTAGGTAAAAGGGAAATACATTATGAAAGGGAGCGCACATGTTGACAAAACACAAACATTTTTTTATTTATTTACTTTTTAAACTTTTAAACAAGCTCTAAATATTATTTCACTTATAACCGCTTTCTAAAAATTCCATTGAGAACACTTTTTTGTCATTGTTCTAGTTGAAGGAAATGATTGAAATATTATGACAGCAGGAAAATTTACCTATGGGATTCTCCTAGAGGCCATTGAGAAGGAATATGAGGCTAAAAGAACTGGAGAGCACATTAATCTGATGTATAATCAGAAGTAAAGAAAGATAATTTTGAAGTCTAAACACTCCAAATCAGATAAGCATATCTTATGCTATACATTTCAACAGGATGAAATGCAAAACACCTCAAACTTAAAATTAAATGCTTTGGTTCCGGTGTAAAGCTTAAAACAATGTCTTACCTTGCCCCGAACTATATATTGCTTTTACAGATTTTTTCACCTTCTGTAATGCAGTTCTGTCTTGATCCAATGCCTAGAATAGCAAGAAGGACACAAACTTTAAATATTTACTTCATTGACTGCCAGAATATACTTTAACAACTAAAAAGAAACACACAAAATAAGTAGTTTCACAGGCTGGAAAAAGCTGCAGGTACAATTGATTCAGCCTATGGGAAGGTCTGGGGTCATTCAACCCCTTCAAGATGAATTAAAGAATTGAACTGAAAATGCTCTGGCAACAGAGTAGAACAGTACTGATGGTGCTAGAAGAAAAACACTATTATAGTTTTTCAAAGGACAAAGCATTTCTTCAAATTGCATTATATTTTGAAAAAAAAAACCCAAACAACAAGAAATAGCAGATGCTTCTACACTAGCCCTACAGTATCTACTACAACGAAATTGCTTGTTAACATCTGTGGTTCTCCCACAGTAACAGTGTTTAACTATGGACTCAGATTATCACATTAACCCCTTGCACCAAATTCCACAACATAACTCTAAAAGTACAGCAGATGAAAAGTAGCAAATCAAAATAAAGGAATAATATCTGATCTTTTGTAACGTAATGTGACTGAAAGAGGAATGATAATAATAATATTCAAGTATGAATTTTCAAGATTACATCTTTAAGAATTTCAAATTTTCTACAATAGTTCCAAAATCCAGTATAAAATGTAACTAAGTAATAATAAATTGAGGGTTAGATTTCTAATTAACAGAAATGTTTAAATAGTTTGCTATATTTTTCCCTATTTAGATCAGAGGCAATTTCCCACCACCTACGTAATGTTATATCAATAATTCCAAGTTTTAATAAAGCTGGCAATGTTTGCCATACTGAATTCACTTTCAGATCACTGGAGACTGGAGAACTTGTTCTCAGAACCACTGTCAGGACTCGAGCGCAACTGAACATGGGAGCTGGTAACGACCACACCATTCACTCTGCACAGACCCTTGCACAGCCCTGTTTTCCAAAAAGTTTAAACTCTGGAGCTCCTGGGGGTCTGTAGAGCAAGGCACAGTGTCAGCCTCTCGTACTTCCTCACAGAGGGACATCACCAGCAAACACTGAGTGAAAACAAACCATAAGCAGAGCTTTCACTGTCAAAACTGAGATGGTTTTGACAGTCAAAGTCTTAGAAAACCTCATAGCACCTTCCAATACCTGAAAAATGGGGTCTGCGAGACAGCTGGAGAGGGAGTTTTTACAAAGGCATAGAGTGATAGGAGAAGGGGGACTGGCTTGAAACTGCAAGTAGGTTGAAATAAGATATTAGGTAGAGGTTCTTTACTGTGAGGGTGGTGAGGCACTGGCACAGGTTACCCAGAGAAGTTGTGGATACTCCATCCCTAGAAGGTTCAAGGCCAGGCTGGATGAGGCTTTGAGCCACCTGGTCTACTGTAAGGTGTCTCTGCCCATGGCAGGGGGGTAGGAACTAGATGATATTTAGTTTTCCTTCCAACTCAAGCCATTCTATGATTCTATAATTGAAGACCATTCCACTGGGTATGAAGAAGCTCCAGAAACACATCAGGAGCTCCAGGTCAGCTACAGTGTTAAGCACTAGAGATGGTTAAACATGAGGGTACTGCCCCTCAGTAAGTTCCAAACACTGAGTGCTCCTGCATGTGAACACTTACAGTAGGAATCCATACACGGAGAAACCAATTCAGATATAATGGTTCTGTTTTGAGTGGCCCAATTTTAACCATGCAAAATGTTACAGCTGAACAATGCATGATAATCTGTAATAAAATAAAATGGAATGTTTCTGTTCCTTAACTGGAAACAACCATTTTCTCGAATCATACAATCACCCCTGTGGCAGCTAAAACTAGAACGTTTGGAACCACAAAAGCTGTAAAAATGCCTTCTGAGGCTATTTATCTCTGGGGTTTTTTTGCCATTTACAGCAGAACAATGGATTAAAACATTAAGAACTGCAAACATCATTACTTCTTTTGCTCCCCACTAAAATAGTGGGTTTGACTTGCCTTACATCTTGCCAGGAAAAGTTACCATTTTTAAATGTAATAAAATATTGGGAACTCTGTGTTCCTTTCCAATGCAGTGCACAGCAAGTGCTTCTCTTTGATTCCTCTGCAAATGCTGTCAAAAGCTTTTGCTTCTGCCTGCCTGCTATGTCAGGCAGTTGCTACCATACATTTCTACTGAAGTTCTCTCCATCTTCAATGACCAGAAAAAAATAATGACTCACTTGTCTACTGAGAGTTTGAACACAGGATAAGAATTTGAAACCAGTACTTTGAAAGAAAGACAATGGTAAAAATTGATGAGATTGAGAGATAAAACTTTGTGCTAAGGTCTAGTATTGAAGCAAATGGGAGATTCAGGAAAAAGAAACAAATACAAAAACTCCAGGAAACTTTTTCCTTAAGTTATCAATCTAAATGACTATGACAGGCAGACTAGAAAAATTTTCTAAATTGGATTTGCTATTGAATTAGATGCAATCACTAATGTGAGAGAAGGAAAGGGAACATTCATTATTTTAAAAGAGGACTCACTGAGCAAAGCAATATACAAAGATGACATCCACAGCCTGAAGGAGCCAGTGATCTAAGTCGGAATGACATCACAGGCCAACTTTGTATTTTTATATTTGCAAATACAATTTTTATGTGAACTACTTCTTCACAGTCCAAAACTATAAACAAAACACACACACATACCAGATACACAAAACCTATTATCTAGGGTTGCTTAGGTGCTTTTGGGTGTTGAGGTTTTTTGGTTGCTTGTTTTTGTTTTGTTTACTTTCTATAACTGGAGATAGTTTGTTTCCAAATGTATTACATTCCTCTTAGATGTCTTTTGCTGATAATTTTTAGCTGCACTCTGCTGCAAAGGAATTAAATTGCACTCAATTCTCAATGCAATTATTATTCCAAAGTAATATTACCTTCTCAGCATGTTAGACAGGAACAGCACTGCTTTCCCTAGTCAGGTGAAAAAAAGCTTTTGCAGTATCCCTAAATTTTCGAGTATTTAGAATACTAAATATTTTAACTGCCTATCATAGAAGGCACAAAATCTGATCTTCCATTAAAGTGGCATACATTTATATAATTGAAAATTGCAACATCTTAGAGAGCCAAGGGGTTTCTGTGACATTCTCTAGCTATTCAGTGGCACTCCTTCCTACCTACTAAACTCTTCCATACCACCACCCACTCCTGGCAAATGCTTCTTTCTTCATTTCCATGATACCATCTTGCAGGAGGCCTTTTTAAGTTCCACAGAAGAACATTTTCTTAGCCTCTCATGCATTTTGGAAAGATGAATCATTTAAAGGTACCTACACTATGGATTCACTACCTTATTAGCTGAACAAAACTTTATTCTTGAAAATGGTCATTCTGGAGACAAGCTCAAAATAATGCAAAATCAGTTTTCACAAACAAAAAAAAAAAACTGAAGGGAAAAAAAGGAGAAAGAACAAAAGACACCCACCATTTTTAATTTGCTTAAATAAAATGAAGCAAGAAAAGCTCCTTGCTCCTCATTCTCAGCAGATTCTCTGGCTTTGTTTGAGGTTTCAGGTTGCTGCATTCACTTAAACTGAAGTTTATGCTCAAGAAGAAAATCTCCTGATCATGCAACCTCAGCTCTTCTAACTAATCAGTGTGGGATTCCCCACATAGTTACCCCAGATATAATTTCTCCTTTCTGCTAAAATATGGCTGCTTTGAACCTAGCCTAGCAGAGTCTCAGCTCCCTCACCCCAGAGCACTCATGTTGGCTACACCATGACCCAGCTCAGGAGCTGCTGTGGAGCCAACAATCCTGTGAATCCTTTTGAGAACTACAGATTTAGCTCATCTTCCATCAGTGCAGTACACATGGATAGACATGTGTACTTACAGCTACCATTTCCCTGTCAGACAAGGTACCTCCTCCCTCCTAAGATGTACATTTACTGGTAGGTAGTCATACCAGTGAACAGAAAACTTGTCCATCTAAGGATATAAAAGCAAATTAAGTTTGGGCTGGACACAAGGTGAGTTCTCCCAATGGATCATTTCACTGATGCAGATCACTGGGTAGCTGCATGTGCACTTTTCACCAGCCTTCCACAGCACACAGATCAGGGCCAGGTCAGAAGAGGTATATGCTGACATTCCCTAGGCCACACTAGTCCTCTCTGCTACACATTTTCCACTGCTGTTCACACTGACAGACACTGCTTTTGCCTCTCCTCAACCCTCAAGAGCCTGATCTCAGTGCAAGGTCTTTATATTTTGGGACCATGCTCTGTTTTAATAACCTCTAAATCTTAAACCAGAAATTATACTACAGTGCAGTGTGGAAAGTGGTAGATTCTGGTTTGCCATCTGTCTCTGAGGTGGTAAAAACTGTCAGGGTCATATTTAGATAAAACACTACTTTTTTCTTTAAAACCTTGTGTCTTTTATTCTGTATAGAAATGTATGTATTTATGGGCATAAATAAATACTTTTATTAAAATAATAAATACTTTTATTAGAGTGTACTGCAAGTGTCCCTGCTCATGGCAGGGAAGTTGGAACTAGATGAACTTTAAGGTCCCTTCCAACCCAAACCATTCTGTGATTCTGCATTTGACCTGATGTGTTTGTACACAAAAGTCCACATACTATAACCATACTTATGAATATCTGCGGTGCTTATTGCTAATACACATGAAAAACACTGTTTAAAAAACACATAAACCTTTCTTTCTAGATTAACACAAAACTGCTGTCCAGAAACCAATCACAAAAGTGCTTTGCAGACATATTAAATTTAGCTTTTCTAGAAATCAGCACCAACCCAGAGGGACGCATCTGTACAAAGGACGCTACTGCCTATTGAGCCCACTAGAGTACTAGAACATCAAATACATTTTGGGAACCTCGCAAACCTTTACAGTTTGAAGCATAAAAAACCCCACTAAATTCTGTTTCAGCCTTAAAACAACCTAAGAAAAAAGTGTCTCAAGACACTGATGATCACATTAATATGTCAATATATTACTGAATATTATTAATCCTCAAGTAGATTATCATCCAAAGGAGATGCATTTTCCAACTGGAACAAACCACTCATGCTTATATCAGAGGAAGTTCAGAAATTCACATCACTTGTAGAAGGGTTGCCATGAAAGATTCCAAATCTTCTACCACTACCAGAACCTGCCCACAAAAACAATACAACAGAGAAGAAATGTTTTAAACCATTACAATATTTTGCACAAGACAAACCCATGACAAAACCTTGAAGGCAATTAGAACATGCACAACCTACATACTCATCACAAAAACCCCTCCCTCCATGTATTTTAGGAAATGATTTTCTAATATTAAAAAAGTAACCCATGTGAAATATAAAAATATTTGAGGTTATACACACAAATGGGTGTAATGAATGTTTGGTAGTCATGTGCCTGTATTGTCAGACACAAGAATAATTATTTCATGGAAGACACAGATGATTCATCGGCTTCAAGGGACTAAAAGTAGTAAATCTTTCACTTACCACTTTACACACTTCTCTAACCCTGGCATAGAAGTTACTACTGGCTATACTATAAAACATGCTTGCCTTCTGCTCCAGTCTCAGTTACAGGACCCATGGAATGAAGCAGAGCAATACCACCTTACAAAGTTATGGCTGTTCAGCAGCAGTATCAACTTTCCTCACAATAAAATCCAGACTTTATTGGATCTACAATAAACACAGACTAGACAGCTAGTAAGTTATTGCATGCCACTGAAATTGCAACAACACAAACCCCTATAATTGCCACAGTGAAATATAACCAAAAGAGAAGATTAGTGTTAGTCTCCTGTAGTTCATTCATTCAGAAATGAGCAGACTTCCAAACCCACTTAATTCTGAACACAGAGAAGTGACTCAAACCACCCTTCCTGTCCTTCCCTTGCCACTCAATTTTTACTGGTCCTGACAGTTACCAGAATGAAAATTGTTTCCAATTGTTGGTTTCAGCACATGTCTACATGACAAAAATAGGGGTGTTAAAGTGCTAAGAATTTTCTAGGGACAACCTGTTTGTGAAAAAGGTGGACATAGAAAGGTCCAGCTTGAAATTGTCCTGAATTACTTAAGAAAACCCCAAAGCATCCCAATGAGAGGAAACAAACAAAAACAACACATCAACAAGCACTTATCACTGTAAAAACTGATGCCAGCATCACTTCATACGCCACCACTGACCAGGTGCTTCCACAAGAAGACCAATTAAAATAACATTATTTTCAAAACTTTGTCTTTTTTACTGAAAATTTCAAGCTTCGAGTGTTTTCAGCATAACCTAATGAAAAAAGCATTCAGTGATCAAACTGAGTGAACACATTTTTCCCAAAGGTTTCTTTTTTTCAGGTAATGTCAAAATTTAACATAGATCCCAGCAGCTGAACTTTCCTCATGACTGCACTTAGCTACATGATCTGATGCAACACAACACCTCTCCAAACTCCACATATGTGACAAAAATCACCAACCTCCAGTACTGTAAAGGTCACAATAGATAAGCCAGCTCATTTGTGTGGGCTCTTAAAAGAGCTGCAAAAATGTTAGCCACTTAATTATTCTCCAAGTATTACTCAAATGGATGCACAGTAGATATTGCTTGTAAAAGTGCAGTATTGCTAATTATAATTTGTTTGACAACTGGATCCTTCTTTGCAACCAGACTCCTCCTACCCAGCAGCCTTTTCTGCAAGAGCAAGAATGTAGACACCAATCACTATCTATGTATGATCACTTCTGGATAAAATGAAGTTAGCATCACATTTTTTCTAATGGGCATGGTGCGGATGTTGGATTTTGTGCACGCTCTGACACACCTGCAAAAGCTTAACAATATTTTGGGCAGTTTCTTCCTTTAAGTTCTCAGTTGAGTTACATCAATACTTCTGAGTTTAACTTGTTTTGTGCACAAGGTACATTTAGAGATATCTGAAAAATAAGCTAAGATTTGTTTCCAGGAATGATGATGACACTTATCAGATTTATTTTCTGCTTTCTGTTGTGCAGGAGATGCAGAAAAGACCACAACTAGTGACAACACTTCAAACCATCCAGTGACAGTTTCCCCCACAGGCTCTAAAACCAGCTTCACTGGGTAGAAACTAATCTTGGTGATAAATACCAGAGAATCAGAGACTGGTTTGGGTTGGAAGACATCATCTAATTCCAATGCTCCTGACATGGGAAGGGACACCTTTCACTAGAGAAGGTTTCTCAAACCATCCAACCTGGCATTGAAACCTTCCAGGGACAGGGCATCCGCAGCTTGTCTGGACACAATGGGGCATCCACAACTACTTAGTGACAACATTCTTATCGTTACCCTGGTACCAACGCACCTTGAACTAGCTCTAACCACTGGAGCAGTTATCATTCGCTATATACAAACCCACTTCTTCACTCAGCACTAGTAAAGCTGAACAGTACAGAAATCTAGAATGGCAAAACCAGTGAAAAAGCCTTCCCAGTTTAAATGTCACTGCAGCACAACTTTACCTATTTCTTACCCCAGCTGCTGGATAAACACATTGGCATGACTGCTGGGATAAAATATGGCTACAGTTCAGAAACCAGCACGCCCATAGCCAGGCTCCCAGCTCCTGAAGATGCCACTGTACATGATTCCCAGGTTACACACATGGCTTTTACCAGCATTAAGGCTGCATAGCACTAGCAGGTGGTTGCACAGAACATTACCCAAGAATCTTCCCACATTACAAATGCTCCTGTTTAAAAATAATGAGTGCTATTGCACTCAACTTTTTAGCAAGTCATGGCATACTGTCAGTCTTTTTTTTTCTCTGACTTGATTTGTCTTGTCCATATCAGCAATCTATTAAGTACTGTTTTAAAAGCACAAAGGGAATGACCATAAACTAATAAAAGCCTATTCTCTCCCTGCATTCTTGCAAACCTCTCCTAAGACTTTTTTACAAATGCCAGGGGAAATACATTGATTTGGGTGTGAGTATTGACTACCAAATACTACCCTACAAATTTACTTTTTTTTTCCCCCCAGCATAATTCATTGAAGTTTCTTGTTATTTAAAAAAACCAAGACATTACGAAGTGACTTTTCCTTAACAAAAAACTAACCTGAAAAGTTTATATGCAAAAGACATACCCAAACACTAACACACACCAAAAAAATAGAACAGGATTATTTATTTTTGAGAACAATCAAGCAATAAACTCATCACAAGATAGTGAATAATTGAGGCAATTTCCTTTCAAAAGGAAACAAAGTGAGGAGAAGATGGCATACAAACAGCATAAACACAACCACATTCAATACATGTGCTAACAGACATGGGAGTTATTAAAAACGTGATTCTTCGCACTTTAACTGGAAAAAAGCATGGAAGTCTGGAGAATTGCTCCCCGCAGCATACCAGACTGTAAATTTCACCAACAGGAGAGCTCTTCAGCACCACCAGAGTTAAATACTACAAAATACTTTTGGCCCCTGTTAACTCTTTTCCTTCTTCTTCTGAAGCCACAAAGCATTTTGCAGCAGGCTCTGCATTTAAGCTGTTATTCCAGTAACTCACAGGCATTTTCTACTCAGGGAGGGAAGATGCACTTTGTCAGGACTAGTTATTCTTACAGGCAGCAAAACTCTTCAAATATTGTACACAGTTTCTGTGAATGCTACAAAAGTCAAAAGTGACATGGAGGAATAAATGCAGCGCCTCCATGGTGTTGCAGGCACACAGCACAGTCACATCTCATGGCTCCATAAACTCCAACCCTGAGTGGCATTGATGGGATCTTCTACCAGCCATTACTACTATTATTAGAAATCCTTTTAAGAAAAAAAAAAAATTCCCAGGCTGAGGTGAGGGAACAGATACGACCTCTTACTTGAGAACAGAAACAACTCATGCTTCTTCTCCTCCTAACTCCTGAAGAAATATTTAAATGCATACATTGATGGATGACTGCAATACTCCAGTTCAGAATTATTCCATTCAGAGAAAAAAAGTGAGTATATTAACACACTAATACTGTTTCATAAAAAAAGTGTCTGTTTTTTTCAGGCTGTAGTTTTCAAGGGTTTCATTAGGTTAATTAAAAAAAAAATAGGACTTCCTATTTTTCAAGTAGAAAGTTCAAGTTTTACTTCCTTCAAGTAGACCTTGGAGACATTATGGGACACTGTTACAGACCAGTTTCATTCTGCTTATGGAGACTGCAATGATGGCAGACTCAGTAAGATTTCACCTTACCTCATTTTAAACCTACAACCACCACCACTCATGAAATTCAGAGCTGCATTCATGTAACCAGCTAAGAGAGTTTATCATCTTACAAGCAACCCTCATTGCAGAATGACACTAATGGATAATAACAGAAAGAAGAATAAAAACACACCTAGAACCAATCTATAAAATAAGCATACATTCAATTTTTTTGCTGTTTTTAAGGTAAATTTAAAAAATGGAAATGAGAAGTTTTACTATATACAGTATATATACTAATTCTAATTCTGCTTAGCCTGTGACTAGAGCATTACAAAATGCATAAATGAGGGGATTGGAGACCCCCCTTAAAAAGAAAAATAAAGTAAAATCACAAGAGCTAATAATTTTAATGTGAAACTTTTTTTTTTTTAATTTCCTTTATAAATATCTATTTCCTGGACATATATAATTAAGTGGGAAATCAAGGGTGCAAGAAGAGGATATTTTAACACCACTGAAATCCAACACTGTAAAGGTAACCTCAAATTCCGAAATTGTGTATATGACCTGACAAAGTCATTGGGACAACACAGAATCTACAACTTTCCCTACCATACCAAGGACACTTTAAATACAGTGCTGATTTTAAAGGTATTGTTTTAAAACCACAGTGAAACTTAGAAGAATTTGGCAGCAATTTTCAGCATTTTAGGAAACATTATGAGTACTTTGCAAGCAAGCTGCCTCTTACTTCACAGCATTTTTTTAACCTAGTTTTGTGTTTTGCAAAAAGAACCCCATGCTATTTCTCTTTTATTACTGTATTAGAGAGCAGATGCCCTTGGAGAATATTCTATATTTTTTTTTAGTAATACCACACTTCGCACATAATTTATAGCCAAGATCCTAAACATAGCTAAATTACACTAGCAACAATTTTCTTTAAAATACTCAGACAAAAAGCACTCACAATCCACAGAATCAAAAGCAAAAGTTAGTTAAAGAACACAAGTTCCCCATATATGCAAGACTTGAAGGAGAAGGTTCAAGTTCAGTGAATGTAGAGAAGACCATGCACAATCATCCTTCTCTTCCTCAAGCTTAAAACACTTTTGCTAACACTTGTACTAGACACCCACAATGAACGTAAAATAATTGTACAATGAACTCTGCTGTGGGTTTTTTTTGTTTGTTTAGTTTTGTTTTTTTGGGTTTTTTTTTTTTTTTTGTTTTGTTTTGTTTTGTTTTTTTGATTTGTTTATCTAAACAGCAGTTTAAGTGATGAAGACTAAGAGAGGTGGGGCTGCTCAGCCTGGAGAAGAGAAAGATCTGGGGTGACCTTAAAGCACCTTTCAGTACCTAAAAGAGCTGCAAGAGACAAGGGGGAATGGCTTTAAACTGAAGAAGGGTAGATTTAGTTTGGATGTTAGGAAGAAATTCTTCTCTGTGAGTGTGGTGAGGCACTGGGTCAGGCTGCCCAGAGAGGTTATGGGTGCTCCAACCCTGGAAGTCGTCAAGGCCAGGTTGGATAAGGCTTTGAACAACCTGGTTTAGTGGAAGGCATCCCTGCCCATGGCAGGGAGTTGGAACTGGATGACCTTTAAGATCCCTTCCAACCCAAATCATTCTACGATTTTAAAATGAGGATGTATGTCACTTCAGAAGAACACAGGCTGGCAATATCCTTCTCTACAATAAAGAATATAATTTATGTTTCAGAATGAAGAAAGGAATGTGGGAAAGCAAATGAAAACCAGGATTGCTAGCTACCACAGGGTAACAAGAGTGCATGGACAAAGTTGACTCTCACCATGTAGTTTTTCATGCTTGGATCATATGCAACTAGAACACATAGGCTACTCTTAACACAGACAAAATAATGCAATAATTTAAAATCCATTCAAAAGAGGAGTAATTACATAATGAAGTATATTTAATCAGAAACAAACTTATTAATATTTTAGTCTAATGTTTCTTTTAACTATACATTCCCCCCAAAGCACAAAATTAAGACTAATACTAAAACCCATTAATTTATAGCATTTATCTTGAAGTTACTTTGGTTTGCAAAAACTATTTATTCATTTCAGCCCACTCTAAATATTGTATTAGCTAAATCTAATGGATGCTTAAATCAAATTAACCTCAGTCAACATCAGCCTTTAAGAGAATCATGAGGTTTCGAAAATCAAGGAATACTTTTACATAAAAACTAGACAAAGATGCCAGAACAATGATAGATTAACAGGCTGCAGTATTTTAAAATTAAGTAACAGTGCAGTAGCTCTCACAAAGTTGCAAAGAAGAAGCTGTGAACACAACAGAAGCTTCTGAATTTATGCTACAGTGTATTTGCTTGACAAACACCTTCAGACTTTGATGCTATGGGACACGACACAATGTTATCACCAATAAATATAGTACCATTTCACAATCACTTTTAGCGAGACAGACACTTTCTACATTTTTACATTTCTACAGCTTCCTTACAGTATTTTTGATAAAAATTTAATACCTCCAAATGCAATTTAATTCAGTGGAGGCATATGAATGAAAATGGGTTGTTCTCCTTTTCCTTAGGAAGCAACAACTGTTTCAGGTAGCATGAAATACAATAGAAGTCCTACAATATACACCAAGTGTATATGTATGGTTATAAGATTCACTTCGGAACACAGAATGAATGTATAGAAAAAATGGTGAGTAATATAACAAGAATTTAGACAGGAAAGATCAAATTTTTAAGCAAATGAAGGTTGAAATCCATAGCATTCCACATTCCAGCTGGTATTTTATGACTGAAAGCAACAGGACAACAGGAACCCCGGCAGGTTTTAGTGGAACGCTAGAGTGGTCAGTGCTTCACAGGACCTGAAAAACATGGTTTTCCTGTTTCTCCTCTTCCAACCCTCATTCCCACCACCTTCTTTGTATCAGCACACTAGTGATCCCAAAGTCAAGGAATAAGATCAGACTAATGTCGCCTTTTTTGGTGGGTGCTGGCCATGGCAAATGAGGATGCACACCTGTACACATGGTAGCTCTAACCCCTTTAATGGATGCACAAACTTGCACACACAGGTCAGTGTGTTCTTGTGTCCAAAAAAGCCAAAGGTATCCTGGGCTACATCAGGAAGAGCATTGCCAGCAAGTGAGAGAGGTGATCCTCCCCCTCTGCTCAGCCCTGGCAAGGCCTCACCTGGAGTGATGTGTCCAGTTCTGGGCTCCTCAGGGCAAGGCAAACACTCTTGGAGTGAGTCCAGTGAAGGAAAAAAAGATGATTAAGGGAGATTACTGGAGAATCTCTTACGAGGAAAAGCTGAGGGAGCTGGGCCTGTTCAGTCTCGAAAAGAGATGACAGAGAAGGGACCTCATAAATACCTAGCAGTATCTAAGGGGAGGTGTCAAAAGATGGACCAGGCTCTGCTCAGTGGTGCCCAGCAATAGGACAAGAGGCAATGGGCAGAAACTGATGCCCACCAAGTTCTCCCTGAAAATGAGGAAGAACATCTTTACTGTGCAGTGACCAAATACCAGTACAGATTGCCCAGAGAGAGTGTGGAGTTCCCTCAATGGAGACATCCAAGAAACTTCTGGACCAATCCTGTGCCATGCGCTCTGGGATGATGCTGCCTGAATAGGGACATTGGACCAGATGACCCACTGTGGTCCCTTCCAGCCTTACCCACACTGGAATCCCATGAAAACTGCCATGTGACCTGAGAAGACAGATTGTATTTCAAACTTGGACTACATTAAGATCCATTCTATCTGAGCTGCATCCATTGCAATCCACCTACATCTGATCTGTGAAGATACACTTTGAGACTGTAAAACTGAAATTCTGAGAAAACAACTCTCTCAGAAGGCAGAAATATCCATGCACAGAGGCTAAATTCCCTCTTCTTCACCACGCAGAGGTGACTCTGTCTACAGATTTCCTGTTTAAATCACATACTGTTTCTCTTGATTTTAAAATGGTTCTATCCTTCAGAAACTCAGTCAACTATTTAAACGGCAGTAACTCACTGCTGTTCCTTACGCCATTTCTCATGATCTTCACAAGCACCTAAACCAGTCTGAAGTTTTACGTTTGCAGCTACAGAGTTACTGCACTTGACAATATGAATGAAGCAAAATCTGGAAAGCATTTTATGTAACTTTCAGTGTTCTGTATTATTAACTGTCTAATACCTGGTTCAAATACCTCCTGCTGCTTTTATAAGGCCATTTATCCACTACACCAGACATCACCCCAAGCAGATGGCACTTCCTCTCAGCACACTTCTTGCTCAGAGAAAGGTGGTATTTAATAAGAGGGAATTCAGATCTCAAGGCCAGATGCTGACCTTAACAGAGCACTAAACAGAAAGAAAACACTAAGGGGTGCAACAGAAATTGTGGGAAATTGACAATAGCTTTTCTAGAAATACTTCACCTTGAATTTCCTTTCACAGAGTAGCTCCTTCAAAAGTCTCACCTATTCCTCCTTCTTACCCAAGACAGTAAGTACAACCCTTCAGATCTCTGCAGAGCAGTCACCGCAGGCACAAGGTCCATCTCTGGAGAGGAGCACATGGCAAGACAGAGGGCCAAGCACCCTGCCTGGCCTCACAGGCCTATAAAAATCCCAAATGACAAAGTGGGGTGGATATTGAATGGCTGAACACAGTCTGTTCCAACATAAAGGGTACAGAACTTTAAGCAAACCAGCACGTAGCAAATTCACAAGGAAAAAAAAAAAAAAAGAAAAAAAAAAAAAAAAGTATAGTGCTTTGCACCACATAGGGTAAGTTGTGAAACTCCTTGTGAATTCAAAAATTATACAAACTTTGAAAAATAGAAGACAAAATGGATAAAGTCATGGAAGAAAAATTTAGTATGGCCTTTAAATATAAATTTAATGCCTTTGTTCTGCCATACCCTGAGCTGCATGTTACTGGAGATGGGGAGGTCATATGTAGAAGGTATCACTACAATTCTGCCCTTTTCCTACACTCTTCCGTTATCCTCTACTGCTGGCAATATCAGAAAAGCTCCTAGGTTTTTATCAACTTCTGGAGTACCCCATCAGCTATTCTTCCCCTCACTAACGGCATTTCTGTTATGTAAGCTGTAACAAGAAGGAATTCACCAGTAGATAACCATATATGCACAATACCAAGCACAGACAAACCTCAGTAAAAAGATGCAGAAAAAAAGCCCACAAAAGTCCTGCAGAAAATTAGGACAATTTTTCCTCTTCAGATCTGAGAATCAGATATCATTGCAAATGCCTCAAAAGCTATTTACACACAGAAGGGGGAAGATTTTCTGAAAGATTTAACAGTAACTAAGTAGCAAGGAATTAACTGACCACCAAGAATTATGATCATCACACCAATGAAACATTTCATACATTTTGGGTTTTAAATGTACATGCCCCTTAAACATTACTCCAGTTCTACAAATCAAATTGATGTGCTCCATTCAAAAGCAAATTAATAAACTCAAAGCAATATATACAATTTGTTCAAATTTCCGTTGCATATTTTATAGTATGTTTTAGACTAAAAACGAGAACAGAACCTGATTGTTTCATGTACAGATTGGAGAATGTTTTATAGTCACAGAAAAAGAAAAGTGTGACTTATTGACAGTCTTTACAAGGACAGCTGTCTGATACTGTAACTTTTGCCCTATACACACCAAGAGTGAAAGTTAATTAACTTCTTTATATGACTCAAGGACATCCAGTCTTTATGCAGTGAGTGGAAAGTTACTGAACTAATGCATTAAATTGAAACACTAAGAGTAGAAAGTTTTCCCGGAAAGCCATTTCGTTTTAATAAAATCTATAATCCTTTACAGAAAAATGAACTGACTGTATTAAGTTAGCTCCCAGCCTTTTAAGATTAACATTTTTAATATAGATTTTTTTTTATATATACATTTTTTGGAAAGAATCTTTGTACATCAGACACCAGAGAAACATACAATGGTAAATTCAGCCCTTTACTGCAATGAGAAGAAGTAATGCTGCATTTGAGAAGTATCTACCCTGACCCAGAATGCTTTGACAAACAAATAAAAAACCAAAAAATTTTAGTGAACATCTACCAGGCAAAACAATAGAATTCCAGTTTGTATTATCACAGGTTTGGATTAAATTAGGGTGGGGAAAACAGAAATG
This sequence comes from Chamaea fasciata, assembly GCF_029207755.1. Taxonomy (NCBI): domain Eukaryota; kingdom Metazoa; phylum Chordata; class Aves; order Passeriformes; family Sylviidae; genus Chamaea; species Chamaea fasciata. The sequence continues at coordinate 9,538,691 of NW_027094086.1, read as the reverse complement.
GTAAAAGACATGATTGTGATGCTACCTTTAAATCAGAAAGTCTTGGTTTAATCATAACAGCTTTTATGCAACTCCAGCTGAAAATATCCCAGTTCAAAAACCGGTGGAACTGCATACCAGGAGAAATATCGCTGCAAACTGCTTCTACACTCTTTCCATAAGCATCCATTTCTCACCTTGGTTAGGACAGCTAAAGGCTGAGCAAGCAAAGGTACTTACATCCCCATGACCATAAATCTTTCCTTGTGAATTCACAAGAGAATATTGTAGGATTCTATTTTTGTCTTGGCTTATTACAAGTTAGCAGCCAGAACAGAGTAAATCCTACACCTGGCAACTGCAGTCTTTCAAAGCTTTCATGAACGTTGTATTGTTTGCCAGCCTGCAAGCCAGTACTGCACAGAATGCTAAGGGCTGTATCTGAGCAGGGCTGAAGGCAGGACACAAATAGAACGGAGCAGTAGAAAAGGAAGCTGTGTGCAATGATGCAAAAAAATCCTACTGCTGATTTGTATTCTGCCCGAATACGAGGAAGAAAGTAAGAAAACCTCCAGCTCATTCACATGAGGAATATAAATAGAAGGTTCAGTAAAGAACTACTTTTCTAAGCATTTGCATTTGGAACATGTTCAAATTCTAGTTATATATTGAATAATCAAAAAAGGCAACACTTGTTAATCACAAAATTGGAGAGTTCCAGAATTTGGAAGTAGACTGATTTAATGCCATACAGTTTGTGCAATATACAAAATAGAAATCACAGTTAAAGTCACATAATACAGTAGGTGATGGCAACTGCGGGTAACCAGCTCCCGTGGTGGATGTGATTGTATGGTACATTTCACAATAGTTATAAAAAGATGAAAGGCAGAGCTTGAGGACCATAAACAAAGGATTATTTTACAGACATTCAACTGACAAAGTCATAAGCACTGAGGAAATAATACAAACAGAAGGAAAAAGAAGCAGCACAGTGAAAAGGCATTTAAATACACACCATAATAAGGAAGGATGAACTGAATTACAATCCTGAATCTTTTCAAGAAGCATATATGACTTGCAGCTGCCTCATCAGGATGGTGCACAAAAACAAAGCCCCTTAGAGAACATCAGAAGGGAACTCCTCCTAGGTGAAGCTTTGCTGCTGTTTAAAGGAGGAAAAGCAAACAACCAACCATCCCACATATTTGCGCTGCTCCACGAAATAGAAAACATATCCATAGCCACAAGTAGAGCTCAATAGCAGGATAGGATCTGTGAAACAAAACTTATCAACATGAGATGCATTTCAAACAGTTTACTCCAGACCAGACCTGAACTGCTCTGTGCACTGAATATTCAGTAATAACTGAGAGTGCAAACTCCAATTTATTTTCATACAAAAGTAATCCAGTTTTATCTCCTATAAAGCTGTTCTATGATATAAAACACAGAATGGTAAGAGGAATATTAAGGAAATTTAATTCAACACAACATTTATGCTCCAAACTAGAACACAGCAGTGTTGAAAATGGAGACCCCTATCAAAGACATCTTAGTGTCAGATGAGTCTGATTTTCAGAAGGCAATAGTAAGATGACTAGGCTTGCTCATCCTCCACTTCTGTAAATTTTATGTTCACTTCTATTCATTCTATTCATTCATTGTTCCTTGAAAGTGGAAACTGTGGGTTACAGGTTGTACAGGAAAGGGCAGATATGACTGAGTTACTGCAGAAAGAGGCAAGAGAACCTCTTGATAACAGGACTCAGAGGGCTTCACCAAAAAAAAAAAAAAAAATCCAAAGTAGAGATACTAGTTATGTCTCAATGAAGATTTGCTATCCTTAAATATATAATTTACCAAAAGAACTATTTTGAACTGTAAAGAGCCTAACAGGCAAGTTGGATATATCCAGACTCTACCTTGTACCATTTTTAGCCACACCCACAAGATAGCATAGGAAAAAAACAACCATACACACAAACTCCTCCAAATGGCTCACATGACACCAGTTCCAGTAGCTCAGTAAAGGTGAGGTTCCACGTTCCTAGTTCTGGCCAGGACAAAGGTTGAGTGGTGTACTTCCAGCAGACACAGAGAGCACAAAGGGCTCCTGGTGCTGGGCTCCATTACAGCTGACATGGACAAAAGTACATCAGTGCAGTGTGATGTGCCTCGTGCACAGACACCACATACAAACGTGGCCCTCAACCAGGTCTGAGACCTTATCGTGTCTGCAGAAGTTGGCTTGGAGCTGTGAGTTTCTCTATTAGCCAGCTGGCAGAGCTTCTGTTCTCTGTCTCTCCTGGATTTGTGGCTGCTTCAATACCTGGCTCCAAGCCTCTGAGCCACTCTCCAGGCCAATACCAGTCCTGCTGTTGGTGCACACTGACACCACCACACAGGGCACACTCTCCAGCTGACTGGACACCAAAGCCCAGGGGCCCCTAACACCCAATGCACCACTTCAGTCAGGACTGTGGGCTGACACTGGCACTCAATACTCCATATACACAAACATATTTAGAAGAGAGCTCCCTCACCCAGCAATATATGACTAGCCCCTTTATTCCCCCATTCTGCTCTCCTATGCCTCTTCCATTCCAAATCACCTCGAATCCTCCTTTACAGAATCACAGACCCTGCCTTTTGCCCTTCCTCTAAACATTCCATAATACATCCTGAAGAATTTATGGATGATCTTCCCCTCCATCCCATAATAAGTCTTGTGGAAATTGTCACCTTTCTGTGGCAGACCTGGGAAGAACCAGGTCAGGATGCTCCATTTCTCAGACCATTTCCCCATCTGTCACCATTCCACTGGGTCCCTTTGTGGTTTTGGAGATGAGTCTTTTACCACACAGACTAATTTATCCCCTGGTTTTCAGAGTAAAGCTAGAGAGGACTGCGCCATCATACACCTTGTACCTCAGATACCCAGGAGTTAAGGTGATGTCAAGCAAACTGGGGGGGTCACCATCCCTGAAAGTGTTCAAAAAACATGTGGAGGTAGCACTTGAGGACACAGTTTAGTAGTGAACATGGTGGTGGTGCTGGGTTGACAGTTGGACTTGATGACCTTAGTGGCCTTTTCCAACATTAACAAATTTATACCCGACAATTTTTTAATGAAGTTTTTAAATCATCAGAAACTTGCCAGGATGTACATGCCATTCCCTATCTCCTTAAAAAATGAAGAAAAGAAATTAATTTCTACATCAACTAGGACTTGACCAATTAACAATAACATCCCCATAGATAATATAGTCTAAAAATGAAAAAGAAAAAAAAAGTTACATCATAGCAAAGGCAGGAGTATTCTTACTTATACTACCAAAGTGCTCAAGCAGAAGTCAAACTCCTTTGGGGTAAGAACTGTGCAAGTGTCAAAGTCTCTGATCCGACAGAGACAACACATGAAAGAAAATGAAAATGTTTTCCTACACAGAGGAGGAGTACAACAAGACAGCACTAGATAGCATGACAGACAGCACTCTTTTCAAGTTTCTACTGACAACATGAAAGAGAGAAATGCAACATTTGAGCACACTCATAGGGAGTCCCTAGCAAGGGTAAAAGGTAACATAAAGTCAAAGAAGTTCCCTTTAGGTCTTCAAGCAAAAGAACACAGAAGGCCAGAGCCACGTATGGACAAATGTGGAAGACAGCAAAAGACAACAAGTTAAAAGTGGAAAGCTGTGAAGTTACTCCTCCCCAAAAAGTAAAAGCAAAGCTGAAGGTGTAAATACAAGCCAGCACAGCTATTTTACAGAAAATCAAGGCACTCATTTCTCTAGTAGAACTGTTCAAGATAACACACATTCTTTATCCGTATCCCAGAGATCAGTGAATTTGTCAAGGACTGGATTAAATAAATGAACTTTAAAAAAAACCACCAAAACTACATAAAACACACTGCAAAACCAGAAAATCTCACCCTCACCAAGTTCAAGTCTTGGCAAGATCAACAAGCTCCAAGAAGCTGCATTACATGCCCCTCTGAAAGTGCTCTGGTTTCCCAAAAGCTACCTTGCTGTGTGCTGTTAAAAACAAAACTCCTTTTGGTTACATTTGTTTTAAGTTACTGACTTGAAAAATCTTCAACCAACTCAGGTAACACTGTGTCCTTTTCCGCCTGCTGTTAAAGTTCTATGGGCTCCTTTTCTGAATCCTTCCTATGTTTGTCTAAGCACACCCACCCCATGCCCAATTTTCCTCCACCCAGTCTCTTCCTCCTCCCACTTTCCCTTGGAGAATTTCATGGGGTTTTTTTCTCAATTCTCCATTATTCCCATTGTCTCTTTCCGACAGTCCATCAGTGCCTTGCTAACAGCTTGCAAACCACATTTATCTGCAGCCGTTCTGGCTGAGAGCTCAAGAAAAGTTCAAATCCTTCCAAAAACCCCCACGAATTCTACTGCCTACCCAAAAACTAAGACAAGTGACACATTTTAACATGCCTTTTTCAGCAGGTAACAGCAAAATAACCAAAGAACACATCACATACTCACAGTCTAACAAAACAATTGAGTGACTTCATAGATTAACTGACCACTAATTATTATGATAAAATACAAATTTTTTAAAAAGCCATTAAAAAACAACAAAAAAGCAATTATTCCCAAGGTCCTATAATAGGCACTACTAATTAAATGGAAGGGAAAAATGCAGAATTATCTTGGTTTTTCAAATTTTATTTCCAAAATGATTTGCCACTAGACAACCCAAGCCCACTCTGCTGCTGTGCCGCCCATGTGCGCTCCTGGCGTGTGGCAGAGCGGAAGGTGCAGCCCAGGGCTGGAAGAGAGGTGGGACTGCCCTGCTCAGGCTCATGCACAGACAGCACCTTCAGCTGCTCACCAGGCCTGGTCCTGCAGGAACAGATGCTACAGAAACTTTGTCTATGAAACTCTAAAAAACTATGACTTAGGTTTTGGCCTGTAATTATGAGTTCCACGAACAAATAGTTCACGCTTACATGTTTCACGCTGCTAATAGTTAAGTAAGACTTATTTTAATAACTAAGAAATTTTAATTCCACAGATTTTTTTTTAAGATTGTTTGTTACATTACTTTGAGTAATGTTTGTTACTACCTTGAGGTGCCTTCACTTAAGAACAAGGTAAAACTACATGGTCACTTGGGTAATAACACGTTTACCTGATGCAATGAATGTATGCATGCTCTTACATATGAGAACTTTAAAATTCAAACAAACGAACATCCTCATTCCACAGCAATTAGTAGCTTCTTAGCTCTTCTCAATTATTTTCTGAGTTTAAGAACTAAACCATTTGTACTATTTGTAGCAGCATGTAACTGTAATTTCAGTATCCTAGCCAAAATAAAGTACTATTCCTATAAAAAAGTATCAGTGACTTCAACTCACATGTGTCAGAGAATCCTCAGTCTCAAAAGAAAGCAAGCACTTTCCATGATACAGCAATATCTTCTGAACCCTACAAGTGTAATTTAAGATGAGGTGTGGTATCACAGGCTCCTGGAGTTATGTTGAGTGTTAGATTACAATGTGTGTATTGGATATCTTAAGAATTTTGAGGAAAAATAAAATCTCAGTTATATTCTAAGCTTTGTGAAACTGAAAGAAAAAGAATTCAAAACCAATTAGCTGGAAGTAATTGTCTACTTTAAAAAGATTCACTCATAGCTACCACATGATACTCTTTTGGCATTCATTTCTGAAATTCATAGCTAAAAGCCACATAACCTGTGCACCTCATAGTTTCACAGATGAGTGATACAACAGCTAATCTAATACCCTAAAAGCCAAGATTCTCCCCCTAATTTTCACAAGGCAGAACTCAGTGCTAGTTTGACTGTCGCAATGAATCCAAATACCTCTCTGCTCGGTAAGAGAACAGCTGATCTAAAATTGACACTTCAAATTAAAACAGACTCTTACTAAAACATTTTGAATTTCAGAAAGATCACAGTGGAAGACACAGTACATGGCATGCTGGATTTCTGACCAACGAAACTTACACAAACCCTTTATTCAAATGCCAGGCCGTCAAAAACATAAAACTATTTGAAATCAACTTCTCCCCTTAATGTCTTATAGAACACAGATGTCTTGGCAAGGTTGGCACAAACAAAAACCTCCAAGCTATTCAACCAGCTGCTTTGATTTTGTTATGCCTGAACAGTCACATGCTCAGTTGAGACCTCTACTCTGTTTATGCCTTGAGTCAGTATAAAGCTTTTTGCTCTTTATTAGCAGAAGCAGCAGTTTTTAAATGATTTCTTGTGACACAGTAAACAAAATAACCTCTGCAGAAATGACTCACCAATATTAATAAAAATAAAACCAAGTCTTGAAAAATCAGTAAGCCATTACCAATGTATGAATGCCTGTAGAGCAAACCACACAAGTTGGGTTGTTTTGTTTCCCAGATCTTAAGATATATAACCTATATACAGCATCTTAACAAATAAAATGAAATTGAACCTTTAATTGATAACCCCATGCATGCTCCCAGCTTGGAACAAACCCAGAATAGCTTATGCCATGTTTTTACAAGTTTCCAGTAACAGCACTGTGCAATTGTTGCAGTTACCTAATTTATAGGCCTTCACTTCATCTGTACCATACACTACCAAGGAGTATTATGACCAGAAAATACACTTCCCAAACAATCCAGCAGTTTCCTAGCTACTCACTTGTCAGGAGAAGCATTATTTTAAAAAAGTATCAAGAGAGACACTAAAACATATATGTACCTTAAAGGTATCTTTTAGGGCCTCCAAAGATGAAACATAATTGCCAGCTTGGAGCCAATCGATCTAAACTGCTGATGGAAAGGAATGAAAAACAAGCTGTCCAGGAATTCGCTTTGCCTGTAAATAGTATCCTGTGAGCCATCTCAAGTGCTGTCAAGAAGAATAACACATCTGTGTGGTCTTAACAGTCATCACTGGTGCTGTACTACTGAACTAAGAACAGAAATTTTTCACTGAACACTGGCATCAGTAAACATAAGGGAGTTATTTTTAACAGGTCTTGCTACAACTCATTCATGACAGATCACAGCAAACTGGGAATATTTGCAATAAAATGTTTATTAATATACAATATAACTATTTCTACTGAATTGTGTTAACTTACTATACATTAGCAATACCTTTAGAGAATGAGTACTCTCAAATGAGCTATTCTTTTTCAAAATGATGATTTTATTACAGTTAAGGACAACTGGATACACCTTATTCTGACAAGAGAAAAACAATTACGCATGAAGGTAAGGGAGGTTTTTGGTTTGTTTTTCTCAAATATTCATTCTAAACCCTGTTTAGTTGATAAGCAGGTATGGCTTACTGTCTTACTGTTATTATCAGAAAAAAACTTGGAGGTCAGTTACCACAAAAACTGTAGACCTCGTTGTGGTTGTAATGATACATGCTTATCTCGTTCAGTACACCGTATAAAACATGATTGCTGGTGTATAAAGTCACAGTCTGTGCCATCAAAAAAAAAAAAAAGGTAACTCAGACTCTGCAGCAAAACATACTTAGCAAGTCACAAAAAGGGACAGAATATTTTACCACTCTCAGGCAAACATATTTGCTAATTGGCCTGAAAAATACAACGTGATAGTCTGCAAGACACCTTGACCCATATTTGTAGCTGAAAGAAAGAAAGAATTGAAGAAAAGTTTAAGTCTAGACCTCTCCTGTTCCACCCATGGCTTCAAGGATAAGATTAGTCATACACACAAACGATGCATCAAGGCTGGTTGTGCTTTTTACCAGGTGCAGCAGGAGGTAGGATGAAAGAAAGAATCCAGGACAGGCAGTTCTCCAGCTGACTCAGTGAGAGAGAGAGGAGGGGAGAAAACCTTCAAGTGAAGTCAGTTGGAACTTGATTAAATATCATTCTCCCATTTTTTTTCCTATTTCATTCATAAACACGTGCACTGTGTGTTGCCATGCACAAAGTCATGATGAATGTTTTAAATTTGCACTCTATTTTACCATGGTTGGAGTTGATTGTGATTTTAAGGTAATAAAATTATAACGAATTTTTAATTCCACCATGTAGCAAGTTACCAAAAGACAGCTGTGCTATCAAACACCCCAGCTGCCTATTACATCCTTCTGATTATTCAAGTGGTTATCAGAAGCACAAGTTCCCACTTCAGCTGGATGATCCAAGCAGTGAAGTGGTATGACAGGTTAAAAAAATCAAAAATTGTGCCCACACAAATAGAGGATTTTCTGCAGCTGTCTGAATTCCCAGAGGATTTTTGACCCAGGTAAGTACCTGCTCACATCATGTGCACCAGAAACTCCTGTACATGCTCAGCAATCTGGACATCAGCACCCAATTATTATATCCATTCTGCAAAATCTACAAGGGATGCACAGGTACTCCTAAAAGCACTGCATACGCTTCCAGACCAACTCTGCTGAAAGTCTGGTTCCCCCAAAACTGTCAAACTTGCTACACCTGCAATAACTCTGAAAAACTGAACTAAATGTCCTTAAAGTACACTTAATAGTCAAACTAGATCTTGGCAAATACTTTCAGGCAATTTCATATTAGAGAGTCTTATGCAAAGCATTGCACTATCAGCACTGTGTGCTGATGTCAGGCATGTTTTGATCAATTTTTCACCACTCTATTCTCTAATCCACAGCCATACTTGACAGCTGACATTACCACAACTTGGATAAGGACATTCTCAATCTCAACATTAAAATAACTTCTCTCCTAAGTGGATGTGCTATTTAGTGCATTTGGTTTATGTGTCAAGGTTTTGGTAGCTGTGGGCAGGGCAATAAAGAGGGGTTGCAAGGTGGCTCCTGTGAGAAGACACCAGAAGCTGCCTTCATGTCGGACAGAGCCAGCTCTTTTCCCTCAAAGGACCCCAATATATTTGGCAACATGTTTTTTAGTTTCAGTGGTTGGAATTTGCTTTTGATCTTGGGACTAATTTTTAAATGAATTTACAATTTCATTTATCACTTAATTCACCATTCAGTCAACTTTATCATGAAAGCTGCAACCTTCATGAATTAGATAAAGCTTTTCAGGTATGCTTCTCTCAATCCCTTTTAGTGAAACAGTGTAACAATCAGTAAATACTACTCATTACTAAAAAGAAGAAGTACACATCTGAAAGGCTACTGAGAATACCCAGAAGGTTGCAGGTTGTCTCCTCAGACTTCTCTTAGGCAACCTGCAACATCTCAGCGGTACCCCTGGCTGAAAGCACCAACAGAGCTCAGCTGCCGCAGTGGTGCCCTGTGACCTGTTCAGGGCAGCCTGGGTCATAACATGATTACAGAGACAGGAATCCAGCTTATTCATCAGCCTCAAAGAGCAATCCTCCTATCAATCACGCAGAGTAACCTTGGTACAGGCATCTACTCTGCTCCTGGCCTTAAGCTGAAACCTGGTCGCTTCCTACACAAACCAGTAGATGTTTCATTACTGTTGTCACAATATTCTGACCTTCTGTGCAAGTTCCTGTCTCTATTTCAGTTTCTCTTAATCTGATTAGTAAACACCCGTGACACCTGGCTGTAGTACCAGCTCACCCACATGATTTCAGACGGAAGTTTGCAATGTGAGGACTGGAGAGAACTAAATGTATTGAGACTGAGGAAATAAAGCAAAACCAGTTTCCGTTTGCTGCAAATAATGACTCACAGGGCATAACTACTCTTTCTCTTTCTAAACAGTATTTTAGTTTAAATATGACACCAAATGTAAAGTTCTGCTAATTTTATGAAGTCATCTCTTAAGACTGTGAAGTGTTTCCATTAGACTTAACAAAACCCAAACATTTTTTTTAAAATTATCTGAAAAACAAACACTGAAATACTCAGAACATTAACAGAAAATAAAATTAACATACAATTTACTATCATAAGAAAAATATAAAAAGCAAACACAGAGCATGACATAGACTGTAATATTTTAAGTACTGAGTTTAAGGACCAGATGGGGACAACCTATCCATTCATATGCAACTTTAGTACTAACATGCTGCAAAAAAAGTAGTCCTTTGTAAAAACAAACCCAAAAAACCCACTAATACAAAGAAAAAAATTCAAAGCCACATCTTCTCCATTTCCTCTTGTGTTAAATTTAATCCCACAGAACTCAGATAACCAAATTTTCTAAAGCCTAGGAGGTTGTCTGGGAAATAAAAGCCAAATAAGAAACATTAACAGTTACAGGAGGAAGCATGAAACAGTACAACTGCAGTTTGCAAAGTAAGCATTACCTGGCACAGAATTACTCTCTAATGAACATCAAAGATCCCAAAAAACCCCACACTGTGAATACCTTCAGGCCTCAAACAAATTCCTAGTTAAATCTAGTGATAAATTTTGCCATCTTGTAAAGACAATAAAGAAACTAAATGAGGAGAGCCACATGCTGAAGATGATATGAAAGACTATTTCTCCACCCTGTTTGAAGAACCTCATCTCCCTTTTCATCCCTTTTTCTTTCCACAGAACTTTTTCATTTTGCCTTCCCAGCACAATACCAGTGTGAGGCAGATGCCTTGTTGGTATTCTGTCACATTTAAAAACTGTCAGCCAAAACATCCAGCTCAGCAAACAAATACTCTCCTAAAAAGGAACCATAAATGGCCAATCAACAGGAAGGAAAGCAAGGAGAGGCAGGCAATTCCCTCTTTAGCAGCAAGAGCCAAGAAGTAGCCCTTGGTGCAGCACAGCCCAGTGCTGCTCACTCCCTGTTCCAGGCACACAAGCCTGGCGAGAAAAGCAGGCTGGGGAGGAAGGGTGGTAACAAACACCACTCCTGCAGCACGTGCAACTACCCCCGGTTAAAGAAGAGTTGTGTAACACCAGTGGCTCACCTGCTCTTTGATAAAGGGACGTGTATTGAAACAAAGAAACTGCTTCGTTAACAAGTTAAGCCTGGAGGACTTACACTCTTTACTGCTGCCATGCTGCACAGGTGATCAAAAGAAAGCCACGACAAAACCAAACCAAAAGGCAACATGAAAAAAACAAAGTAATCCTTTGCTTTGGTCAACAGTGTAACTAAAAGTGGCTGGCCACACATTTTAAAATCCCGAACTGATCACGTCCACTTGAAGACCGGTAATCCCACCTTTCTCCCTGACCAACCCTATGCAGGAGTGGGGCAGAGAAGGGACATTCCTCCTGCGGAGAGGCAGAACTTCCTGCCAGCAGCGCCACCTGCACAATCATGTCACAACTTCTCTTGCAGCCCATGCAAGAAAATTTCCATTTCCTGTGCAGGCACTTGTGCGGTTAATGCAGCTCCAGCAGTGCCGAGCACAGGCTCTGCCCCACAGCAGGGCACTGATGTAAGGGCAGAGAGAAAGAGGACAAAATCTTCTCTAAAGATGCATGGGTAACATCGTAAAGAAGAAATATTTTTAATGTAACTCATTTAACTAAGCAAGAGAAAAAACTGTAACACTGTAAACCTTACCCCTGATTCTACTAAATTAATTAGCCCAGTTTAGAGTACTCGTTCATGTTTTTGAAGTAAGCATCTGCTCAATTCTCAGATGACAACTTCAGACCAGGATATTCTAATGTTTGCTGACCCACAGAAGTGCTGTCTCATTTCCCACACAAAAAGAAGGAAGTCTCCTGACATTTTGAACATCACCTCAGTGGACAAGGGCAATGCATGGAACATATGTTCACCAACCCCACTTGAATTTAGGTGCTGATGTCTTCAGTGTACTTCTAAGGTAAAATTCTTCCACAAGCATCCCAGTCTTGCCCATGTTTATAGCAAAGGTCAGCTGGCTAAAAGGTGTTTTTTCCTGAAAATGTACAAACATTTGCATTATTAACCTAAGCTTATTTGAAAATACAAAAACTTTTGAAAGTACATTAAAATTATATTTAATATGAGAGGGTCTCCTGGTGAAACAGTATAAATACTTACTCATATTAAATTTGTACTCACATATAATTCTCAGTGTTCAGATCTTTGATTATAATGTTTTAAGTAAGTGTACCTAAGAAAATGTATGTCTATCATTTAAAAACCAGAGCTTTTCAGAGAGACCACAATGATAAAAGAGCCTGTAAGAGAGATTACGAAAAGAAAACATCCTCCAAAAAAGTTGAAGTGATGGGTAAATAAGGAAATCACAGAAGCACTCTGCAAACTGAATGTAAAAATCACAAACCAGGAGATCTGCAGTAACAATTCTTCTAAATGCCTAAAATCCAATATATTTTTCAAACACATCAAAAGCAAAAAGCTTGTCTTAATTCTGCTGTGAACCTCCTCTCTCATTCCCACACCTCAAAATGACAAAAAACCTGACAAACATGGGGAGAGGGAGAACAAAAATAACACAAACCATGAGTTTTGTACAGCGATACCTCAATACCCAAGTCATTTAATATACTACATACACATTTGGTGGACAAATAGGTTTGTTAGCAACCTGTTTGACATAGTCTACTGGAACTACCTGAACTTTCAAAAAGATCTACCAACGTTCAATACCAAAGGTGCTTGATAAAAAAAAAACAACTGAGATGAAGAGAAGCCATTCCTCCAGAGCAGCAACAGTTTAGAATGAAAGGAAATAGGAATAAACTCCAAAATGTCCATTTTGCCATTCAAGAGAAGTGATCAGGAATCAGTTCTGCCATCTGTGCAGCTCAGTGCATCCTACACCATCTTGAAAGGATGTGGTTGGTAAAGTGACAAAGTTCACTGATGATATAATACGTTCAAGAATGAAACGTGAAAACTAGTTGTGAAGAGGTTACATAACTTCACAAATTCTAACTGCCCATTAAGAGAGCAGATGAAAAATATATATGCAAAGGCATAAAGCAATGCACATGGAAAAACATTTTTGTAAATTTACATACATAATGTGAGTCTCTGAATCAACCATGACCATGGTAGACAAAATACATGCTGCAGTTTTAAGAGTTTTCTTGAACCATCCTTGAATATTCAGGAGCTACCAGGATATCAAACCACTGAGTACTGAGTAAGAGCAGCAAAAAAACATCATTATACCAGGATGGAAGCTCACAGTACATCTGTATTTTGTTCTTTGTATCTCAATAAGTTAAAAGAGGGATATAAGAAGGTAGACCTCAACTACAGAAACACTTCCTAAGGGGGTGGGATTAAATATGTGCATGCTAATGTTCATCAAGCTCAAAAAGAAGTGGCTGATGTAAAGCAAGAGAGGTGTAGAGTCTGTAAGGAACAGAGGAAATAAACACAGAATGATTAATTTTTTTCTCATACTATTAAAATGCCAAATTAAATCATAAGGATACAAGTTTAATTAAAAGCTCTGCTTTTTATCTTAAACACCAGATAGGTAAGAAGTGAAATTTATGTTTTTATAAACGCTAACAGATTCTAATTAATGAGAAAGATATTCTCATCCATGGGTTTAATAGTTTATCATCTTCAGCTCAGAAAATTTCTGAGCAGCAGATTGTTGAAATAGTATAATGGTTAGGTTTTCCTGTTAATGTTCTTCCCAAGACAGATGCTATTGATCAGTGATTGTTAAAGAGCAGGATACAGGCTTGGAGGAACTTGTGATTTGACTCAATGTGATACTACTTTCTGGTGAAAAATTTGACAACCGAGAATTTTGAGTTTTTTGAGAATATCTTGAGCAAGTAAACTTTTTACTATTTCAACCATCGCACACAATTCAACAACACTTCTCAACCCACAATGTGGTACACTTCTCCATTCACTTTTCTCATTATTGTGTTCACATAAGCCAGGGAGTCTCAGAGGCTCCAAGCTGATGTAGTGACAAAAATGGGTAACAGGACAGAATTAATACCAGGATAACTAGGACAGAACCAGTACAATCTAGAGGGACATTCACAGTCCTCCAGAACAAACTACCCACAAAACCAAAACCTACCAAGTTGTGAATAATAAATTTATTTCTGCAAAACAAAAGCTTTTATAGAGAAGGATGTTATTTAAGTCTTCTGGAGGTCTTGTTACAAGCGCTGAAACATTTAAGAGCCACCCACAGAGACTTGATATCAGTCAACTCCAGGCCCTTCAAGAAGGGACAAGATATACAAGGTAAAACAGAAGGATGGAAAGTTGGGTAGAAAGTACCATCCAAATGGTCTGCTGAAAGTCTGGGCAGAAGCTCATAAAACTTCTTTATAAAATACTGCTCAATTTAATTTTAAGTTTAATACTGCTGAAATTTTTAAACATCACTTTCCCTTTTCTCAGCTGAAATGAAATTTTTCTGACTCAAACCCTCTGAAGCAATAACATGATGCTTCAACTCATTAAGTACTAAAATATACCTGGCCCCTAAGAGACCCTGGAACATGATAATAAACTTTCATTAGCTACCTTTGGCTTTATACTTCATCATACGGCCCACGCAATTTTCTGGAAATCAACACCCAAGACAGCACAATGCATTACATCCATGTATCATATGCACTTGAGGAGTACATCTATTATTCCGCTGTATGCATTTTCATTTTTCTACACAAACTATCTTTTGAACCAACATATTGTTCTATTTCATTTTCAATAAAAAAATTTCCATTATTAATGGATAATTAATAATGCCATTATTAACAAAAAGAAAAAATGCTTTAAAAACTGCATACAAAGTATGTGCAGTAGGTCTTCAAATTCATTTAAAGGCTTCCTAAGAATGGTCAAAATTGTTCTAAAGATTAATCCACCAAACCAAAGTACAACAAAAAAACCTCCTTGATTACAGAAAGTGTGTTTGAGACTACAATGCAGTCAAATAAACCAAAGTTCGTGAATCAGTTCAAGATTTTCCTTCTCACTAGTGGAACACTGGAAATAGATGCCTTTGAAAGTCCCTTCCAACTCAAACCATTCTATGATTCTATACCACTCTAAACTCACCAACTGTCTTTAAGTTTCAGGAGAGAAATTACATGCCTGAGTCAACTCTTTATGCATAAGCTTGATTCAAATTAAGTGCCCATATTACTGAAGAAAGAGCACTGGTTGTCTATATGTTGCATGTGCATTGCTTAGTGGGCCAGAAACTAGACAGAGAAAAGCAGCAGCTCCGTTCAGTTTTATACTGAGGTGTGTGTACATTTTTTATATTGATGTGTGTGAATATACCCTGACACAGAGGGTAAAAAGTAAAGTTAGTACAGAACACAGAAGCCCAGTTACAGGCTCCATTCACATCTTAATTGTTACCACATGTAAGACACATCCCTAAATGACCATCTGGATCTACAGACTTTCATTTTAACTTATTCCAGTCCATCTTCCCAAAAGGCTGAGTGGTGCTTGAACTGCTTTTTAAAACATTTTCAGTCTACTTTCATTATAAACTTCTAGGCCTGCATATTTTTTCTTCCTGTTAAAACTACTTGCTACTCAAATCCTGCACTGAAAACAAAAACACTAAATTTCCTTTTGCCATTTTATGAGACCCTACTATAACTCAAAATTTTGTGATATGAATTAATTTACCTGGGGCCCTATCAAAAACAGTAAGATGACCTATCAGAGTTAAGATCTTCCATTAAGGTTAAGTGTCCAGTACACCAGAGTTTTGTAAAGTTTTCTATGGTCAATTAATACATTTAATTGCCTTCACGTGGAGACCTCAGCATTCTCTTCATTCAGCGAGGCTATGTAACTTCAAGGCAAGTTCTCAGAAATCAAGAAATTCCAATTACTGGTCATGTGGAAAACACACTACATGATTTTTTGATTGCCTCAGACAAATTCATTAACTGGACAAACCCACTTCTCTAGCATTCAGCTGACCAAGAGATAAAAATTTCTTTTTCCTGTAACTGCTTTTCACAGAGAGGAAACAACACTAAAAAGACTTTCAGCATGTATAAGCAAGAGTTTATTCAAAATTCACACTATCAAACCCTAGTATTTTATACATTTAACTCGTCCACAGCTGTTTTGAGAGTGATCTAATCTTTATTTAAAAACTCTCAGTCGTGGTCAAGCTTTAACTTAATTTGTAAATTCTTCCAGCAGAAGCACCGTAAAGTCCCCAAGTGGTGGAATTATTCAGGAGGTTGGTAGTCCAGTCCATAATGACTGGGCAGTCCTTCAAGCACTGCATTTCACTCATTGACATGTAGGGTATTTCTTGCACCTAATAACATTCACTACAGGTGCATCTACTTTTAAAGCCTCAGGCCAAACTCCAGCTCTACTTAACACTGCTTTATAATGAACAAAGTTCAGGTTTTCCTCTTCTACCACAAGATTATAGGTTTGTTTCAAATTAGAGAGTCATATAGCAACTTGATGAGAGAACGATACTCCAAAAGTCCTGTTGAGTAAGTCTAAATCACAGCCTTCTGCTTTAACTTTTGGCACATGGACAAAGGTCCAGGTGCATGTTTACAACAGGCAAAATCACTCTATCAGAGAAGAGGCATCCATCCAGATATCTTTGTACACATTGTACATGTGCTTTCAGCATACTTCAACCACAAGCAAGATGTCATCACTCCACCCAGTAGTTTCCCAGTTTGAGTCATGAACCAATCAATGATTTCGTACTAATCCCCAAGTCTGCAATTGTTTCCCAGGTTTATAATATGAACTATGCTCTGCACCAGCCACATTGTATTAACTCCTCATTTCCCTTTGCTTTTCTCACAGTGAACACACATGGAGTGTTTCAAAGAAACAGCTGTATTGCTATAAGGACAAACACACTATACCATGCTTACTGCAAGACAAATGAGACAGTTTTAATAAGTACTTGTCAATTTTATTGATGAGTTATCTAATGGCATACACTCAACCCAATAAAGTAGCACCATTACTTGTAGGAACAAGTTATATGTCATGAAGCAATAGAGATTATGACAGAAAAAAATAAGGCAGGACAGCTCTTTATTGTTACCATCAAAAGGCAGCAATAGAGAACAAAAAGCAGATCAAATCAAATTGAAAAGGAATACACAGAAAGGGAGAAAATTGCTTTGTATGCAACCAGGTTTGGCCTTCCACACAAACATTAAAGCTATGGAAAAATACCCACAATTTTGTAAGATTCAAAGAGACATGAATTGCTTTCATATTTTACAATATGCACAATATTCACTGATTCCTTTTAAAGGAAGCTGCTTTGCTGCAACTTGTTGCCTAATTAAATAGGATGAGAAAAACAGGAAGCTGCACTAAAACTACACATGGGTTCAGCAAATAGAGCAGGCTTTGCTGAAGTAAAGCAACACCATTACAGCTGTTTTAACCACAGAGAAAAAAAATGTTTTTGAAAAACTTGTCCTAGACATGGTGGAAAAATGCAAGCAAGGAAGCATATGGAGCACTTCAAATGAAATGGGGAGACAGGGAAGGGCAGGAAGTGAATCTGAGGGTCTAAGTTAGCAGCAAGGAGCTTCATTAAATCTGCAAAGTGTCAGCAAAGAAAAACCGGCATTTCTTCTCATCTTTTCTCTGCCAGTTTAAACAAGGTCTCCTTCCAAGCACTTCCTGTGAAAGCTTGGCAACAAAACTGCCACCAGAGAATTATAAACATTTTTTAAAAGAAGGGTTTAGAGAGATCTAGCATCTCTTTCCTTATAACTGTACTAGTGAGCAGACAATATTTGGGCACTTGGGTTTCTGCAGGTGATCTCACCCCAAAAGATTTTACTTCTCTCTATGCTTAAATCACATCACCTAAGGAACACAATAATTTTTTCCAAATCTGTGAGCAGACAGTTCTGGTATCATAACACTGAAAAATAATTTAAGTAGGTCTTTACATCAAAGAGTCTCTTCAGGCTTCTTTCATCCTTCCCTGAAAGAGGCTAGAGGTAGGGGAAGAAAAAACACAACCAACCAAACAAGCAACAACAAAAAAAAACCCTCCCCACAAAACATTCCCTAAAAAATGATACCATTGTAAGTGCTGCAGCGATGACAATGTACTAGAAAACTAAAACACACACACACACATATATATATATATCCATCTGCCTTGCAAAACAATTAAAACTTTATTGTTTGGCCCAAGTAGCTTTTTGCAAATCAAATCATAAAAGCTTAATCTTGGCAAAGTCTCATATGAAAAAAAAATTTGCAAAAGAAATCAAAGCATCATTTATAAGGTTTGGAAAATGTAGTGTTTGAGACCAGTTTTAAAGTAAAAACAAACAGCTTTGTCAAAACATTTAAGGCATCTTCATTCAGCTTTCTCTTTCAAGTTAGTTATAACTTATTGTCTGCTATAAACTCATTGTCTGTGTTAATACATTTCAACTTTGTGACTAACACGGATAATATAAATACTTTTCTAAGATAAGTGATTGGATTGGACAAGAGACATAGTCATGATATCCCACTTGCATTGTCATAACATCATCACTCTTCATTTAACAATTTTCCCCATAATTTTGACACTTTGTAAGGGAAGAAAACTACAAAGCCAAAACACAACCAACAACATCCGTGTATTTTAGATTTAAGCTAGCTCCTTAAAAATTCTTAGTTAAGTCATCCATTCCTGCTGATCTCACAAACACCATCACCACTGTATATCACATTATTAAGAACACAGGGATGTACCATCATAGTCCTGATTACTTACAATGTGGCACAGCCTGGTACAATTTGCACACTGTTATAATCATCCTGGCATCATCCAACTTTATTAAAATTCAGCAGTTTCATAAACTGACAATTAACAAACAGTTTTTGAAGGTTGTAAACAGGCAGTCTGTCATCACTGAACAAAAGCATCCTAAGTTTAACATCACATTACATTTTTCTAACAGCTGTCTTCATTTCCTTACTACCCACTGCACAGAACAGCTCAACTACTTTCTCTGTGTGGTACTTTCAAGACTATGACACTGACATGTAGAAGTATTAATTAAAATGGTTTTGTTTGTTTTGTGTGAGCATTGCATTCATGTACTTCGATTATCACGTGTTTTTTATGTCACCAGCCTTGATTTCTGTAAGGCCTAGGACACGTTCACACACAACATCTTTGTCACTCATTAGAGAGACACAGGTTTAATGGATGAGTTATTCAAGGGACAAGGAATTGGCTAGATGACCACATCCAAAGAGTTTGAGTCACTGGCTCAACGTCCTGCACCTGGGTCCAGGCAATTCCCTGCATCAGAAGGCTGGGGGATGAAGGGACTGAGAGAAGGAACATCCAGAAGGCCTTGAGGATTCTGGTGGTAAAAAAAAAAAAAAAAAAAAAAAAAAGAAACCAGACACAAGCCAGCCATATGCAGTTGCCAATTGTACCGTTGGCTGCACAAAGAAAAGCATGGCCAGCAGGTTGAAGGAGGTGATTTTCCCTCTCTACTCTGCCCTGGTGAGGCCCCAGCTGGAGTGCTGTGCCCATCTCTGGGGTCCCCAACAAAAGAGGGACATGGACTTGCTGGAGCGAGTCCAGAGGAGGGACACAACACGATCAGAGGGCTGCAGTACCTCTCCTACAAAAGCAAAGTAAGGGCTGGGGTTGCCAAGTCTGGAGAAGAGAAGGCTCCAGGGAAACCTTCCAGTACCTAAAAAAGAGAGCTGGAAAGAAACTTTTAACAAGAGCATGTAGTGATAAGACAAGGGGGAATGGCTTCAAACTGAAATATAGTAGGTTTAGAATAGCCATTCGGAAAAAGTTCCCCATATTCTATGAGTTTAGAAAATGAAGTTTTAAAAACCTAACCAAAATAGGATATCTAAATCCTAGTGTGGTCTCATAACAAGACACAACTCTACCAACAAACAAAACCTGCTATATTTTATTCTTCCCTGCCTCCCCTGTCCCTAGTAAGTTTTTCTGAAGTGCTACAGAAAAGATTAAGTTTTGTATTAAGGATGCTTCTTCAGGTGTATTTCCCTCTCCAGTCCAAAATTTTTGCTTTGGGAATCAAAAAAATCAAAAGATCATTTACTTGAAAAGGAAAATATATTACAAGAAGGAGGAAATTAGTGTAATAAATTCAGGGTGGGAGCTCTAGAATTCAAAATTCATATCACCTTCCTACAAAGAAAAGTTAATAATAAAAATTGATCCAGCAGAGACATAATTAAGCTGTAATATAATTATAATTTTACAGAATAAATTATCTGACTTTCTACAAGTAGAGATTGATAATTTAAAAAGGATGATATAATTTTCCAACATTCAGTAACTATTCAAACTATTCCTAAAAATCATATAAAGCCCCAAATTTGACAAGCGTTTTCAACTACACTTTTGCAGAACTGTGAGAAGTATCCCATTTCCTCTATTAAAGAAACCTTTTTTTTTTCTTTCAATGAAGGAAAAAAAAATATCAATTTTGCTTACACCATCTTGTTTTTCCAAGAATAAGCTCACTGTAAACTTCTACCTGAAAACACAAAAAACACATTCATGAAACTAAACAACCACTTTACTCTGGCTCCTTATGTTCAAAAAGATTAAATCATGAGTCCAAACAATTTTAAGGAGCCTACTTCTACAGTCAAGTGGAGTTTTGAATGTCTCTGAGGACAAGAGGTTTCACATTCTCTCTGAGCACTTGCTCACCAGACTCATGGTTCAAAACAAATAAGCCCCCAAAATAATAATAATAAAGAACCACAAATACACCTCCTCAAAACCTTCTCAAAACTAATCAGAATTTCTGCTTTATCGGTTTCCTCCCATTACATACACTACATACTTGGAGAAATCAGTATGACCTTCCCTTAAGTCTCTTGTCTAAGGCTAAAGTCTAGTTTTCCCTCATTAAGTGATGTGCTCTAGGCCCTTAATCATCTTGGTGATTCTCACCAGGACCTAAATTTCTTTCATGTACTGGTGAACCCCAAACACAGTACTTTAAATGTGGTCTCACAGTTGCTGACAGAGGGGAAGAACCACTATGTTCTGGTGGGTGGCTGCACTTCTACTAACACAGCCTTTGTCACTGTGGCTGGCCTTTGTCACTGTGAACCCACACTCAACAACTCATCCACCTGAGTCCAAGGTTCTTCCTTAGAAAACTGTCTTTTGGGCAGCCTGTACTGCTGCACATGGCAACTCCATCCATCCCAGGGGCAGGATTTCAAATTTCTCTTCAATGGGCTCCTACTGTATCAGGCCAGTTCTCAAGGTCCCACTGAAGGGTGGCTGCTGCCAGCACATTGAACAACTTGGTACTGTCTAAATAAACTTGATGAGATCTCAAGCCCACCATCCACACAAGACACCCAATAGTTCTAATCCCAAAACTGATTCTGGAAGGCACTGGTGCCACTTGCAACCTGCTGCCAGCTGGACTTTGCTTCATTGAACCCCATCCTCTGCGCCTGACAACCCAGTCCATGTCCCACCCACCCTGCAGATCCCTTACCTGGTCCATCTCTCACCAGAAGGCTTCCAGAGCACACCATGTCTAAGGCCTGACACTCCTACAGACTGTTGTTTAGCAGGAAGTTACCTCTAGCAGCATACTGATTTTTAGCTCTTAACCAAAAGAAAAACCAAGAAATTAAAAGACTCTACTGGCATCATAAGTTTCTATTTCTGCATTAGAAAGAGTTTTATATTTTTTCTGTTAAGAAACGTAACAAGAGGATAAAGCAAGAAAGGTCAAGATAGAGGTGGTTATTTAGAAGAAAAAGCATACACTTTCCAGCTGAACCAGCAACAGCACAACTTCAGGCCTCTCCTTTCACCACTGACTAAAAGAGACAAGAAGGCCACGTGTACCCACAAGCACATCTATGTGTGTAATTTTCAGGGAAAATGGGATCCTTACAGCATTTTGTTGCTTTTTCACAGGATCATTAAAGGGAAATGTTTTCCATAATCACCACAATCAAGCCCCCTGTACTCCAAAATCTTACTTGCCACAATGATTATACAAAACCTCAGCATTAACCCACTGACAGCGATATTTACAACCCATTATATATAGATATAGATAAATAACACAGATCAACACTCTCTCTTTAGAAATATAAAAAAACTGTTGCACTTCTCAGCAGGGAGAGGACTTCCAGCTGCACTCCCCCAAGAAAGGAAACTCATGCTATTATCTCAGGGGTTTTCCTTTGTACTCACCAATAAATCTTAGACCTCTTGGCCAGTATCAAACAAACATGGCTGAGCAGCCTCTAAGAGAAGTACCAACATGTGCAACTAAATGGACTCTGAAAACTTTCCCATGAAATACAAAAACTCTGAGAGTCCTTTTTTTAGAAAATGCTTATACCTTTGCACTTGAAACAATACTGATAATTAGCATTCTAGGCTTGATTCCGCCTAATGGTTTTATTGCAAGGCACTATTCCACTCAAAATGAGATGTTATGATCTTTTTTTTACAATTACCCTCTGTAAATTTGCTTCACATCTGCTGTTTAAAATTATTAACAACCATTTTCATTCGTATTGTTACAAATCACAAAGACAGTTCTGAAAATTGAGTTTTACTCTTCATGGTAAGAAAAATACTGGAAATTAAATCAACCAATCTCATTCTGTTCTGAGTCATTCACGTGCAGTCCTTCAGTGACACCCTGCTGAAATACAAACGTGGCTTTGTGGGTTGTTTCCCCTCTCTGTTTTCTTCAAAGTACTTTTTTATTGCTTTTTAACTACGGAAGGTGTCTCCACAGGACTCAAATTCAAACATTAAACTCAACTTTAAGTCATGACACTTTAAGTGTCTCCCCTCCATTGGGGCCAAGTTCCCATGACTACATGGTACACACTCTGTCAGGGTTTATCTGCACAGCATACTGAACAGAGTGCACCAAAGAGCACTTTCACAGCTTCCTAACTGATGAGTAAACACGAAGAAGCCTGTTGGGAGTTCAAAACAAGAAGCAGTACTTCTCAAAAAAACATATGAGGTACCAAATGCAGTAAGTATTTTCAAAAATATGCCTAAAATGAAAACAAATTCTCAAAAGGCAAAGCTAATTCATCTGCCATGACTGAAACTTAGAACTACCAGGGAATGTTTCTTATTTTTTCTCACATCAGTCGCATTTAAGTAGAAGGAGTTTGCCTGCTTATTACAGCCAAATGCTTTGACTACTATCAAATGAAGGGTAAAACTGATTACACACTAAATGAATAAATACTGTGGCATGGAAATATAAAAGCATCCTCAGCTGCATTTTAAATACAAGACACTGCTGTCAACTCCACCTGTATCACATCTTCAGTGGGTGATCGGGAGTCACCCAGGTGCTCTCACTGTGGCCTCTGTATTTCAGAATGCTCATGTGCCCATCTTTACATCTCTGTTGCAATTTGTCACTCAATGCAAAAGCAGCAACGATTATCCGGAGTTTTATTAACTACACAAATAAACTTTTCTTATCTGTTATTTTTAGGATGGTTTGCTATCAGAAACATATTTCTTCAAAAACTGAAGATTGCTCATGGTCTGTTACATAAAAAGAAACAGCTCTGAAGTACAAAGCTCTTTATGATTCAAGACTGCTTCTAACTGCCATAAGTAATAGCCTACAAGGTTAGGAAAAGCGGGGTTTAAGTCTAGTGCTGCTGGAGTTGCCTGGATTCACCTCCTAAAAATGAAAATATATTTTAATACAAAAATGAAGGAATACAAAGAATAGGATGTTACAATTTATTTATTGCAATTATATAGAGTGATGCTTCAAAAGTAATTAAGTGACAGAAATAATAGAGAAAATTCTTTCTCTTAACACACACACACAAGATAGATCCTACCCATTATCACAGTCCAGGCTAATGAACAAAGTCTGTGCATAATACCAACAAAAGTTCATTCAGAATGGAAATGTTCCTCTTCTTGTGCATGGTTTCACCTGCCTCCCTTGATAGAATACTCTGTCACTGGAAAAGGATCTTGTGGTGGAAAAGTGTATGAAAACACCACAGAAGATCTGATGTTACAGCAGTTTCAGCGCTACACAAGTTTCAACAAAATTATAAGGAGGAAAAATGTTGTCCCCTCAACCTCATGGTGAAAGTCCTTCCTCACCGCAGAATAAGAAATATATGCATAAACTGAAGCTCAAAGGGAAAAGCTACATATGGAAAACTGTGAAAATGATTCATACACAACACATTTTGAAAGATTTTTTTCTTAAAAGGCAAAATAAAAAAAGTAACAACCCTGTACTTTCCCCTTTCCCATCTCTAATCTTAGAGACATATCCAGGACATGAAGGAGAACATAAAAAATCTTCTCCTTTCAAGCAATGTTAGATTACACCACACTTGCACGGAGAACAACAAAATGTGTATGAGGCTGAGCAGGAGCCAGACAGTCATTCTTTTACTGATGTATATGCACACCTCCATTATAGGACCAGCCTAGACTGACAGACTGCTGTGCTCAGGTACATCAGCAAACTAAGAAACAAAATGAGCAACAATCATTGCAGGAATAGTGTTGTGGGGTTTGCTTGTTTGGGTTTTTTTGGGTTTTTTTTTTTATTAAAAACCAAAACACAACACAAACCCCTCAAAACCTGAAAGCAAAACACAAACATATCTGCAGCCAATCTAATTGTCAGAAAGCACATTTTGAGTTTTCAATTTCTCACTCAAATGCAGAAGAAAAATAACATTAATCATTAAAGATGTTCAAGTACTACAGAAGCACAACAGTAAAACAGGCATTAAACTGCAAAATCAGCATCAGACAAAACTGAAGCTATTCTTTATTTTATCATCAGCTTCTAACTGCTCCTTCATATCTACCAGCCTGACTAAATAGAATTTAAATATTTAAGCTTAATCTCTGTCTCCAGACAGTCCTGCACAACATCTGCTACTTCAGGAGAAAGACACAGAGCTGCCTGGTCATGATAACTGAGCTATCCCTTGAGTGCAAAGATGTCCTTTCAGCTGGAGCTGGGACACAGTGGAATGATAATCAAGACAGTCTTGTGGTGATCCCACATGGGCACTACTTATTCTCAGAACAGATGTCATCATTCTCTAAAAATTCCAACTAGCTCACAAAGTAATATTAACTCAATGATTAAAATCAACTTTTCAAAATCTATTTGAGTAATTCAAATCACGGAGCTTCTGTGGATATAAAAGCATGTCTGGTCAAAACAAAGCAGATGCTGTATTTTAAGAGACTGTATCAGTAATCTGTCTATATTCACCATTTAGGCTTTTTTCTTTAAAAAAGAAATTAACCACCCATTTACATAGGCAATAATTCCCTCTTCATATGATCGTTACAGATTTATATAATGGTTTGGGTTGGAAGAGACTTTAAAGAGCATCTAGTTCCACCCCCTGCCATGGGCAGGGACACCTTCCACTAGATCACTGGCCTTGAACACTTCCAGGGATGGGGCATCCACAGCTTCTCTGGGCAGGCTGTTCCAGTGTCTCACCACTCTCACAGTAAAGAATTTCCTCCCTATTCAGTTTGAAGCCATTACCCTTGTCCTGACGTTCCGTGCCCTTGTAAAACGTCCCTCTCCAACTCTCTTGTAACCACCTTTAGGCCCTGGGAGGCTGCTCTAAGGTCTCCCCAGAGCCTTCTCTTTTACAAGCTGAAGAACTCCAACTCTTTCAGGCTTTCTAAAGAGGAAAGGTGTTGCATTATAAAAGACATCTCCCACCTGCCTGTAGAATATGTTAAAAATAACTTTTTTGCATGAATGCAAGATTATACTGAAGAAATCAACAGAAAGGAGCACAGACTGCAAATTCTCTCAAACTCGACCTATAGTACATTATAATGGTTGTTTCTCTCTCTACGAGTTTGAGAAAAAGCCCTATTATTTTAGCAGTAGAATGAATTTTAAAATGGGTGTTTGAGGCAATTACATAACACTCATGCTCTAAAAAAAATATTATAATAAAACAATCTTGCAGCTTTTAGTAATTACTGTTAAAGATGCCTAAGCCTGGCTATAAAATATAGCAGTCTTTATTTTTTTTTAATCTAGTGTGACTGGATGACAAAATATCTAAGCTTGGTCTCTTAAAAGGAAAAACAACTTGCAAATCTTCCTAAATTTCAGTAGTTTTAAACAATGTAGCATGAAACCTTCCTCTTCAATAAACTGCTACAGAGCAGCATGTTCTTACTACTGCCTCTGATAATATTAACAAAGATTTAAATAAAGTTTGGGTGGAGGATTTGTTTTGTTTTGTCTTTTGCTTTTTTTACAAGTTGAGACCAGAGAAGTCCTTTGGAGGAGCACTTCCGTGGTTCTCATTTTGTGAGGTATGCCTTTGTGTTTTGTAGGGCCTTCCACTGAAAACTTACTGAATGCAAACTCATCAGAAACAGTAAACATGTCCACACTGATTTTTCAGTTGAAACTTGTTCCAAAATTGCATCTAACTGGATCCAAAATCTCCTCTGGAAATGATTTTAATTATAATAGGAAAAGAGCCGTAACTGGGAGATAATATGTATCAATTCACCCAGCTGAACAGACTGCCCCTCTCACTGATGGACAAAAGCAAGTGAGAAAATCAGCAAATGAGTCCATCACCTCTTATTATTTCAGAAAGCCTGTCAGTTGTTACGCAGGAACAGTAAGTTCACCATTTTTAAATAACTTCAGGGAACTAGGTAAAGGCATGCACACACAAAACCATTTCTTTTTAGTCACATTCTATATGAAAAGGTGTTTCTGATCTAGCCACTGATCTGAGCTACAGTAGGAATTACACTGGACTGAGAGGCAGGGAAACAGAGCTAACTTTCATTAAATCTGCTTAATTTCCCTTCCATTTCTGTTCAGAAAATAGTTCCAGTTTGCAACCTCGCTTAGAATAAAGAAAATAATTAGTTAATCCACAAACTAGCTTATAACTGCATTGAGGTGGGTGCAGGTTGTGCCGAATTAAATTAGCTGTAAAATAACAACATAAGATACTTCAGGCAGCAGCGCCATAACAGCACAGAGCCTGACACTGCCTGCAAAAGCCCAGAGAGAGCTCCAACCCAGATGCAACATTCAGTTAAAAATCAAACAGCTCCAAGGATGGAATCATCCCCTTTGCCTTAACACAGCAGGCTCAACACTGAAGTACAGGAGCTGCTTGAGGAGTTCCTAGGTCACCCATGACACATCAACAGCAGCAGCTACAGAACACCCACTTCAACCATTCATTTTCAATCCCGTGTTTCACAGAACTCACTGCTTTCGGTAAGCAGGTGTACAGAAACTAACCCAGCTTGAAACCAGCAGCAGCAGAACTGTGTCTTCACTGTAGCTTGCACACACAAAGACTCCAAAGGAGCCTTTTGCTAGCCACATCCTGACTGTCTGCATTTCCCCATGCAAATTAATAACTATATATTTGGGAGAGTTGCAGATTTTTTGCACATGTAACAATAGAGCTTGTTTATATCTTGTTTCCCACCAAATAAAGCCTTTTTGTATTTACAGATAATAAAAAAATGCAAAACAAGTCCAGTTTAAACTGTAATCAGTTTAAACAGGGCACATAAAACAGTTATACAAACAAAAGAAATTCAAAGAAAACCAACACAAGCACCAGAAGCACCCACCATTCTTTATTCCTCTGATTTATTGCTGTCAAATGTGACATAAAACTTCTAAAATACACACAGTCCCCACAAATAGTGCAGAACATGGTGTATTTATCTTCTATATTTTGTTTCTCTTTGACCAGGCATTATCACATTCAGCCTGCACTGATGTATCTGCCAAACCATGAAAGCATCACACTGTATTCTTACCCTAGAAGTCACCAGTGATGACAGAATATATATTTTTACTTAACTCTATGCATGCTGTCAACTGTACTAATAAGCGTATCAATGGCTGTACCTATTCTGCATAGTTAAGACCAGGGGGCAGCAATTCTGTCAAACACTAACCGAACAGGTTGATTTTTGACAAATCTATTAGCGGCCATGGCTTAGTTACAAGAGAAAAGAAAAACCAAACCAGTTACAGTCATGGAAAAGTTACAGATGTTAATCTACGTTACATAATAAAAATAAAATACATAACATTAAATGTGAACTTACAATCACTCTAGTCAGTTGCCGCACACAAAAGCACTGTCAAAATTTTGAACACAAACAGTTTTTCTATTAAAACTTTAGCTGATCTGAATCCTGTGGAATTATATTTCCATACCCAAGACTATCAGGCAAACACCATAATTAAATAATTTATACTTTTTCCTTGCATACCAAATGTTTTGCTCCTGCCAACACATTCAGCAGAACTAAAAGACTCTATTAAATCCATCTCCTAGATACACGCTGGCTCCTGAAGAATCGACAAATACTTGACGAACTAAGTATATAATCCAAAACAACAACTAACTGCAACCTATGCAACAATAGCAAAAACCCGTCTTCTTTCAGAGTCATTATGCTTGTACCTTGAAGCAAGCACAGTGCAAGAGAAGAGCTGTACACTGTCTTGCTTTAAAGTCATTTGGAAGACATTTCCTCATAACCACTGACCTAGTCCATAGGAAATTACTCTGAAACCTCAGATAGGAAGCAGTACACTGATATTCCTTGGAAACCAGCTCTGAAAGTTTACCCATTTTCACACTCCTACTTCTTGACAGCAGAGCAGGGTGAACATTTAAATGACGCTCATAACAAGCATGAAAAAACCCCAGCAACTGAGGCTTCAAGGTTGGAGTGCTGAGACTGTATAATCTCTTTTGCTGCATTATTTTGCTCCTCTCCTTCCACCAATTCTGTTTTCATATTATTTCCCTCACTCCACATTAATCTCTTCATCCTTACCTCATTTCTTAAACCAAGTCTCCCTTGGCAGATTTCTGCAGTCAGAGTTCTGTGCTTACTTGATGTAACGAGTGGCTGGGGAAAACCTCTACTAACGCTCCCAAACAAAACTCACCCTTCATCTTCCCTCTAAAAATCCCAACATTCACGCATTTTTTCTATTGCAACAACCGACAACACTGAAAACACCAAGAAGTACCACAGCAACATTTAAGTTCAGACAACTGCTTTACGCACTAATCTTTGAGACGCCAGAGTAGGAAAGCTTTCTGTAACTAGCTCAACACAAGGGCAAAGTCCCACAATTAAAAGACCAGATTACATGCATACCAACGCCTCTGGCTCCTGAGGATTTGGGCGGCTGGTGCTGCCCCGTCCCTGATGCTCTCTCAAAGGCAAGCAGAAAAAAAAAATAAAATAAAATAAAAAGGAACAAGGATAAAAAACAGGGGATGGGGTGTAGGGTGTGGACAGTTTACCTCTTCCAGCAGCGTGACCGTGTTCCTGCAGTTCTGCAAGCGGGTGGTGAAGCTGGAGGTGGTCGGGGAGTTGTAATCCTCTGTGGTCTCGGCGATGAACTCCGACACGGTGATCTGGTCCGGCATGATCCTACCCCACCGGTAAAGCCCAGGAGAAGCCGGGCACACAGATCCGGAGAGAGGGGAAGCCAAGTTTCGAGGAGAAAGGAGGGGGGGGGAGGGGGGGAGGATAAGAAAAAAAAAAAAAAAAAAAAAAAAAAAAAAAAAAAAAAAAAAAAAAAAAAAGGGTAGAGGGAAGAAGATGTTAACAGCCAGCAGAGACCCGCAGCATCAAAGCACCGGAGCCGCAGAGGGAGGCTGAGGCTTCGCCCGCTACATCCAGCCTCTCCCCGGCCGCCCCCTCCTCCTCCGGACAGGAGGTGAAGGGGGAGAGGCCCCCGCACGGCGCCCCTCGCTCGGCCCCGCCGGTGGGGAGCGCTCCCACGGCCGCCTCCGAGCAGCCCAGCCCGGCCCCGCCGCGGCGCTGCGGGGAGGGCGGCGGGAGGGGAGCGGCGACCGCGCCGGGCTCAGCCCCTTTCCCCACCCGCGCCGACCCCCCCACGCCCCCTGCCCCAGCCACTGCTCCCGCCCGCGTCGAGCACTGACTTGTGCGGGCTCGGGCTGCGCCCCCCGGGCCGGGGAGGCGGGGCCGGGCCGGGCGCGGCGGGGCCGCGGGGCCGCGCTGACGGGCACCGCTGACGGGCACGCGCCGCCCGCCGCCGCTACGCGCGACGACGAGGAAGCGGCTCCGCGCAGGCGCGGCCGCCGCTCCCCTCCCCCGGCCCCGCGGATTCTGAGGGGGGAGGCTGCCACTCTTTCGTTTTCTTATCATAAAAAAGGGCTTCTTGGTGGAAGCTGACATGGTCGAGGGGTTTTGGGCTCCAGTACTGTCCCTAAGTGGGAAAATGAGCTTCCCGTGCTTTCTGGAAGCGGGGAGGGACCCTGCCCGCCTCGGGTTGCGCGTCCGCTCTCGGTCCAGGGAATCCCCAGGGCAAGCCAGAGGGTCTCTTGCTTCTTTTTTTCCCTTGTTTAAGTCCGGAGCCCCATCCGCCGGTGATGCAGAGCCGAGGATTCGTGCAGCCACCGCTGTGGGAGCCATCCCTCTCTGCAGTCTTGACTGCGTATGTTTTTACGCTCCGTAGACTTAGTTAATTTTTAAGAAGTTCTGCTATGATTCAGAGGAGCTCTTGAAGTTGCTATTGCCGATTTTGCGTTTCTAGTTCTCTTCCTGAGCCCTTCCAGAGCAGAGCTGTCTCAGTGCTGCCGTGGCTGGGTTCACAGCCCACCGCGGTGTCCCAGCAGCAGCGCTGGCCCGAGACCTGAAGCGCGGGTTAACAGCCCTGTGTCCGCTCTCACAAGCAGTACTTCTGAATAGTTAACGTGTCCTTTATCCATTATTGCATCATGTAACTCAGGCAACTGACAGACAGCTCTATTTTTTTATTTTTTTTAAAGCTTAGGTTTGGGGTCCCATATGTTCCTTTCTAAAGAACGCTAAGTCTCAGGAGGCTCAAGTAATTGTGGTCATCTGCTGCATCAGTGTGATTTATTTAGTCATACTGTGTGATTTCCTCCTCGTGTTTGGGATTCTCTCCACAGAAGCTGGGCCATTCAGGAATGGTAAATATTCTCAAATCTTAACAATTGAGAATAAGCAATATTATATGGCTGTATCCATTTGAAAAGATTTTGTTTTCTGTATAAGTACCTACCACATTACAGTGCATCTAGGCTTGTACATAGTTTTGTAGGTAATTCTAATAAAATGCCTGTGCGACTCAAAAGCTGACAATATCAACTAAAAACTGCAGTGCCTGAGTAAGGATAAAAAGGAGATACCTGATTTGAGTATACCCATAAAAAATTATTTCTATGCAGTTCTGTCTGCAAAAATATGGCCCATACTCCTGAGCAATGGTCCTGCCTGAACATGTTTCTGTGATTTCATTGCTTTAGTAGAAGCCCTCCATATGGCCATGTGATTGCTGCTGCTGCTGCTGCTTCACGTGATCCAGCTTTCTGGCACAAAGGCTCTGAGCTTGTACAGATGATTGTTAAACGTCATGAGACTCTGAAAGGTAGAGTAGGCAAGAGGAGGAGGAAGCCAAGAAAAGAACTGTGTGGGAGTTGCACTGAAAAATGGATTTGAGAAGAGAAAGGAAAAAAAAAAAAAAAAAAAAAAAAAAAGAAAAAAAAAAAAAAAGAAGCTCTGAAGAAGCAATGGGTGAGGTAGGAAGAAAATCAATTGATGATTGTGTTCATAAGAGGAGTGGAGGAGGAAGAGAGACCAAGGAGATAAAAATGGCTGGTGGCATTAAAAGCATTACGGAAAGGAGAGCAAAGAAGTGGCTGGGGGGTTGGGCCAGGGAAGAGCTGTTGGTAACATCCAAAAGAGCCGTTTTGGCCTAGCCTGCTTGGGAACTGGATGGGTGAGGGATGTGGCCCGAGGGCCAAGCAGGGTCTCTGTGCTCATCCCCTGTAATTTCCTGCCAAACATCAATCACAGGCTGTCACACAACTGTTCCTGGGCCAGACTGGTGGTCTGCACCTCAGCCACAGTGTTCACATTAGGAAGATTCCTGATCCCTCGCTGGCAGACTTCAAGTGAGGATAAATCCATCGCACTGATGGACAAACTGGTTTAATTAATTGGGTACTCTCACTGTTAGGGTTGAATTGTTCTTTAGGCTGAAGTTACTGAGCTTGGCCATTAATCTCTGGATTGTAAAATAATCTCATCTGCTATCCCAAACAAATCCCCCCAGAAGCTGAACATACTGCTAAAGACATAATTTCTTTGATACTGTTTTGTGAAAATTTAAACTACAGAACTGAAGAACATGTTCAACTAAGAAAGGGAGTAGACCGGCCAGGCAAACTCTACCAGTGAAAAGTGATAGAAGTGAACGCAGAGCAGAGAGTAAGTGCAGCTGCGCTTTTGTGTTTCCTTATCAGGAAAAAAGCTGTCTTCTAAAAAGACATATTAAATGTATAAAAAATAGAACGAATACAGAAGAACACTGGCAAATAAGAGAATAGCACAAGGCCTAAAAATGAAAAAGGAAGATCATAATTGCCTTTTGGTCTGTTTTTGACAGTTCTGAAATTGTTTACTCTGCCAGAGAGAATACAGTGCTCTGTTTTGCTACTTAGAAACAGGATTTTCCCTTCTATTCAAATGTTAGTAGAGAAAATAGCCCTATAGGCATGACCTCTTTAGACTTGGATTATTTTCACTTAAACTCACTGTAAGCAAGATCAGTTAATTAATGTGATGTTAATAAAAAGAAATTATACAAGCTGCCTGTAAAAATGTGCTGATGTTTAAACTGGTCAAATTATGTAAGTATTTCAAGTAGCATTTAGTGAATTTCAGATTTAACCACTTTTCCTGTTTTGAATTGCAATCAGTATATGAGATTCAGTTCTAAATTTGTAAGATGCACCTCTCTATAAATTGTCACTAACTGAAATCACTGTTTCACTTCACAAATGTCAAAGAATAATCACCAGAGTGTGAAAGTTATATTTCACAGCGTCTGCTGTAATGCTATCTTAGTCTGTGCTAGATCCTGGGTGAGGCTGTGCCACGGTCTTTTTCTCATGGAAGGTTTGCCAATGAAAGTCTGCTTATCTCATTCCTCTTGGTATTCTGAAGTGAAATAAATCTCCTTGTCCACCCTGGACAAGCCAATGCCTGAGGATCATGCAAGCAGCACCGGAAATCACTTACTCCTTACTGCTGATGCATTGCAGTCAAGGAAGTTGTGCTGCCTTGCCATCCCACCCAGTGATTCAGTCTACAAATCCACTTGATTCCCTGGTTTTTATTGTGATTGCAAACAGAAGAGTTGATTACAGCAAACTGGCAATAATTCTGCAGTACTGGTGATAGTCACCATGCTTAGGGAGAGGCTAAGGAACATTGCAATGACAAACTCCCAACACAGGTGTTGTGCAATAAACTGAATGGCAATGACAGTATTTTCATTTTATAGTATTTTAGACAGCTTATATTTAGATTGAGGTAATCAGTTAACTCACAGAAGCTGAGCAGGAGTGAACAGGTGATGATGGTGTCATCATTGTGAACTTTGCAGCATGACCAGTATGTGCCAGAGGTGAAGATCTACATGGCACTTGCATAGCTCTTCACATCATCAATGCAATTAAGTATTGAAACCACAAAGCCATGAGGTAGAGAACAGCAAGATTATCTTTCTACTCTAGATAAGGAGCCAGATAGATAAGCTTGTGGCCCTGCTGTGTCTGTGGCTGTCTAGCTTTAGTCATGCAAAGTCAGCTCTTCAGGGTATCAACACCTCATCTTGGCTGAAGCTGGTGGTGCATCTCCTGTGGGATGTGATTATGCTGCTTGCAGAGAGCAGCCCGAGGACCACCCTGAGATCACACTTCCCTGCTGCATAGGAAGCAAACTCACAGATGCAAACTCAGGTGTGGTTGCTGCTTGGTTTTTGGAAACAAGCTTGAGCCAAGTCCCCGGCTGTGCACCAGTGTGTTGTCAAGCATGCTCAGACAAGCTGCCTCCAGGGCCATTTCCAACCTCTCAGTGTGGCAGTGAAGTGAGTTGTTAGCTGGAGAAGGAAATCACTCTGCACATCAGTTCTGTGGAGTGACTCCTTTTGATTAGTACAGGTGTAGTCATGGCAAGATCTCACATGTCAAATTCAGGGGGTTTTGATTCTCAAGTATGAACATGATGATGCCTTTTTGCAAATACAGGTTTACAACTACACTAATTTCTTGACTTGTAAGGTTCCCATCTTGGCTATTACTGCAGATAAAAGTTGTGATTTTATAATATGATAGACAGTAGTGTTTAAACTAAAATAATTTCTAATCATTGAAATGCACATGCTTTCCTTAGTAAACTATATAGTTGTTCTTTTTATGCTCCTTAGCATCTCCACAAACATGGAGAGTGTCACCAGCTCAGCAACAAATAGCAACAGAAGTAGTGGTGTGCTAAAATTCATCAGGAAAATATCTTTAGGCTATGTTTCTCTGCTATACTGCTATCTTGAATATGTTTGTGGTTCGGTGTTAGATTCATCCATTTTAGCTAAACACAGCAGTCAGCAGTACTTCCCATCCTCCTCCTGATCCTAACTCACTTTATGATATCATTGTATGACATCAGACATCCATGGCATCTGATACCTGATAAAGCTGATTTGAGGTTGCCTGAGAAAACATCTATATGGTAAATTGCTGTTCCTACATTTTTATAGTTTTACTTTCAGATAACTTCTGACAAAATTAATGGGCTTAGAGGATAAAAGAAGCTTCAAATCAACAAGAATCTCAGCAGGATGAGTTACGCTTTTGGTTTTGGAATATCTCATGTGCTAAAACTAGGTAAACCTTTTTTGTTAATGGAACTCTCATAGTTTTGCCAAGCAAAACCACCCCATTTATGTAAGGACAAGTAACATCATCACTTTGTACTTCACCGGGAAATGTTTAGTCAGGAGGCATTTCACCTCCAGGAGCTGTGTCCTCGCAGACGACGGTGGGACGACTGACAGCCTTGTACAAAATGTAACAGCTATGTATTTTAACCTGCAGCATGTTTACACGTTTAATATCATGTAAGTGCATGATGTACTCACAGGAAAAGGCAAAGTCTATTTTAAACACTAAAGCCTACATCACACATTGTGACTGGTGCTAATTTGCTTGAAGGGAACTTACATGGTAAACTGCAGAGTGTTTCTGCTTGAGAAAGAAGGCTTTTGGCTTTGATATTTACAAACAGACCTTTGAAATGGTTGTGTTACTGAGACAGAATAGTCAGGTAACATTCCAGTAAAAGAAAACTTCTTGTCTAGGTCACACTGTTCAACATGAAGAAGACCAAAATCCAGCTCTAGCAAACATGCTGATTGCAATTCTGTGGTTTTTAAGGGACAGTATCTGCCAATGTAGCTTATGAACTACATGAGCTGTGTCAAAAATCTGTGCTGCTGCTGTGACTGTTTTGAATGCAAGAATCAGCTGATTTCAATTTTAATATTGGCATCTCCCAGCATTTGTCTTCATCTGGTATTTAAAATGAGATAGCAAATGTCTCAGAAACTACATGTTATTTTAAAAACCTTTTAGCACTTACAATAGTGACTTAAACAGAAGGCTCTTTTTGCATTCTTTCAATATTAAAATGGTAGCAAAAAGAGAGCCCATTGTGTTCTCATTATAAATGACATTTTAGTAGCATTAAGATCTTGTGGTTTTAACACCATGTGGAAAAAACGAACAAAGATTAAATCAAAACATCAGAAATATTTTGCTGAATAGTATATTTTGCATCTTATTTACTTGAATGTCCTGGGCAAGTAGCTTGGCTGAATGATAAGGTAGCTCAAATAACCATCTCAAAGGACATCTGAAAATAACAGCACTGAAAATGAAGTGCAGCATTGAGTTACACAAGATTAAGCTGACTAATCTGCTGATTCAGTTTTGCCTTTGTTTTTTGGTTTTGTCATGCACGATCAAGTGTCAAACAGACGTAATGGCATTCCAGGCTCCCAGTAACAACAAGCAATGGGCTGTTCCCCTGCCACCTCTGCATTCTCCAAAGAGAAAACAGCAAAATGCTCACTGCAGCAGGAGGCAGCAGGCTCAGGACAGACATGCTTCTTTTCTTGTTACAGGTGTACTGAATTTGGTCTTTCTATTTCACAGTTTGTTGTTTTTTTTTTTTTTTTTGTTAGAGATGCTCATTTAAAAAACTTTACTTCAGTTCATAGGAAGTGTAATAATGCATTTGAAGGGTCTGGAGGGGAAGCCTTACAAGGAGCAGCTAGGGTCACTTGAGTTGTTCAGCCTGGAGAGGAGGAGACTGAGGGGAGACCTCATTGTGATCTCCAACAACCTCACAAGGCAAAGACACTGATCTCTTCTTTCTGGTGCCCAGAGACTTGACCCAAGGGAATGGCTGGGACT
Organism: Chamaea fasciata; assembly: GCF_029207755.1. Classification (NCBI taxonomy): domain Eukaryota; kingdom Metazoa; phylum Chordata; class Aves; order Passeriformes; family Sylviidae; genus Chamaea; species Chamaea fasciata. The sequence goes on along the minus strand of NW_027094086.1, from coordinate 9,502,501 downwards.
TTTATGAGAGGAGGTTTAGGTTAGATATTAGGAAAAAGGTTTTTCCCCCAGAGACTGGTTGGGCACTTGAACAGGCTCCCCAGGGAAGTGGTCACAGCCTCAAGCCTGACAGAGTTCAAGAAGCACTAGGACAGTGCCCTCAGGCACATGATGGGATTCTTGGGCATGGTCCTGTGCCAGGACAGGAGTTGAACTGAGTGACATTGTGGGTCCCTTCCAACTCAGGATATTTAATGATTCTATGATTCTATGTGTCAGGAGACAACAGATTCAAACACGGCTCTAACAACATCTACAGAATACAAAAGCACAGCAGTATATTCTTCTATATGGACTGGTTTTTTGGAGAGTCCGAAGATATCAAATTTCTACAAGTGCTGATGGATAAGAGAACTGTCAGTGGAGCCACTTGCAGGTTTGACATTAACCTTGTGAAAATGTGAGCCTGCTCATTACTCACAGAGATGGTCTGGCAAGAACTGCCTGCCCTGAGGGAGGTGGTGTTCCAGCACTACCCACCATCACTTCATTGGTGAGGCTGAGGACCACCACAGAGAAACCTGGGCATGGTTATCCTTGCATTCCTGGCAGTGAGCAAATCTTTGAAGGATTGTTGGGAAGGGCACTGCAGACATGTTACCATGAGAGCAGGCCATGTTAGGGGGATTGCAAAGGACAAGATGAAGCCAATGTGTCATGAAGAGATACTCTGATTGGAACGAGAGAAATAAGAGTCCTTCCAAAGAAGGAGTCATAGTATCTGGATGCTTCTTTTCCTTTTTTTTTTTTCTTAATATGAGAAATAGCAATGACTAAAATCAGAGCGTGATACTGCAGAAATGAACATGTTGCAGGGCAGCTGGCATAGCAGGCTCTCCAAAATAAAAAGAGAATGAAATAAAGCCTCAACCCACATTGCAAACATTTCAATATTTTCTCTTTCCCTCTGGAAACGATGTGGCTGTGTCATTACCAGGCACATCTCTGGTTCTACCGAAGCTGCTAAATGTATGCTGATGGCCACATGCAGTGCTTCGCCTGCAGTGAAAATGAAGGTTCAGACCAAAATGAACCTGGGAAGCAGTTGGAGAATGAAATAAAGGCTCTATAGACCTGGGATCATGTCCTTGAGCTGCCACTCATGGTTCTGACATGGCAACTGATCTCTGTGTGCATCATTTCTCTATCTGTGGATTGCAGAAAATTACATTTGTTTTTCCAGGTGAAAGCACACTGGGCTTTTTCAGCTGAATACTGCTGTATCAGAACTAAGTATTTTTAATACACATTTTCTTGTAAGAGTTTCAAAAAGTAGCTGAGGGTTGAGAAGGACTCTCAGTCCAAACAATTTTGTCAGCCCTTTTTTGGACAGACAAAAATGTTTGGTAGGTAAATGAAAGGCTTTCTTTCTACTAGTTGTTAATGCTGTGAAAATATAAGTCAGAAAGATCTGGGTTTGTGAAGGACTTCTCCCTCTATATTATAGATTTATTAGCATTGCTTTGTGGAAAAAGAGGGACTAAGACCCCCATGATAATAAACAGAAGTCATTTATGCTTTAAAGAAGCTTTGCTAAGACACGGTTTGCAGATGTAAATGTGTATGGGCCTACTGAGTTGAAGTTTAAATGTTGGCTTATAGTGTTGTCTGAGCATACTTTATTTCTCATAATTTCCTAAATAGCATCTCATTAGAGAAAGGCTGGAAATAAATCTGCAGATGTTGGATGTTGTAAAAAAGGTCCTTGCAACCACTGAACATATTAGCACATCTGTGTTTCCCTTATATAAGCTACTGTTTTCAAGGATGCATCACTTGGCCATACACTAGACTTGAAAGTGGCATAAGAAATTTTCAATTCAGGAGTGATGCCTTTTGGGTTTTATTTTGTCTGTGTTTATTTTGTTTGCATATTTTTTGCTTTGTTGAGGAAATCAGAATGTTTAACAATACATAAAATCTGAACAAATGTGAGGCATGTCTCCTTTATGCTCAAGCAAAATTATTAATATTTACAATTATGGTTTGCCAGTTTTATTAATACAGATGTTTGAATGTTGAAGTCATAGGGTTCCCAACCCAGGATGACAGATAACCATATGGAAGTTTTTGGAAACTAGTCTTGCTGTGTTTACCAAATTTCTGTTGGGCCAGTGTTCACATGGTGCTAAATGAAATTTGGCAGTGCAGAATTTCATCCTTGAGGTCCATCACAGCAGCTCCTTGTGCTGATTACTCATTTGCTTCTACTTTTAACCACTGCATTTGAGCTTGCAGCTTCCTAAGTTAACTAGTGCTCCATTTGACTACTGTAGAGGGTGACCATCTGCTCATCTGTTCTGCCTCTAAGGATTTTTTTAAAGCAATGCTGATCTCAGAAAATTTGAAAGGGCAACAGGAAAGATGTCAAAAATCTTCAGTTCCTAGAAGTTTTGCAAGAAAATAAAAATGAGCAGGGGAAAAAAAAATGTTTCTTGCCCTTACGTGTAGGAAAGGCTCACTGTCACCTTGTTCTTTGTCAAGTTAATCTGTGTGGGAGAAAGAAACCACAAGTATCCCAGTCACGGAAAGAGTTTCAATGATGGTTTGCACCTCCCCAGGAGGGCCAGTCCAGACACACATCTGTAGGAAATTTGGTTTCATTAATTTTAGGGATGTTAGCACTAGTTATTTTCCTTTTGGTAGTTGTCCTTCAAGGAAATCTAAGAGCAGTAGGACATAAAAATATAACTGCCATTTCAAAATCAAATAGGAATGTCCATCTTAATAGCTCTCTATTTTTTTAAATATGACTGACTTCTGAACTCTTGCTTATTTAGACCTTGAGGACTCAAAAAAGAAAAATATGTGTAGCCATGTGACAAAGCAATTGCGCCAAAGGAGGATTTGTTCAGTTTTGAGAAGATCAGCAGCAGTGATTCACCCTCTTGGCTGGTCTGGACTGCAATATGGTCAACTGATTCCCCCAAGGAGGAAGAAAGGATGCAAGTCCCACACTGCTCTGTGGTCACACAGGGAGCAGTGACCTGTGCCAGGGTAGCTCCAGCCCATGCATCCAGTACAAAGAAAACTTCAGCCTTAACCAACAGTATTGTTGTTGTAGGGGATTCAAGTCAGGCAATCCAAATGTAGCTTTTAATAGTTCAGTGAAAGAGAGTGAAAACTTTGAAACAAGAGAACTCAACATTCAGGGACTGAATAAACAAAAGCATATTTAGACAACTGTGTGCTATTCAGCACTTTACATCATGCAGAGAAGAGAGTCCCTCCTTTTTTCAAGCCCCCGCACAAATCTTGCCATAGATTTTTCAGGCTGATCTGAGAGATTTGTTGTTTTCAAAGTTAAAACAACCTCAGTTACCAGATCTAGATGAGTTGAAAAGAGTTACAATGTCCTTTTTATACCTTGCCCCCCTCATCCATCTTTGAAATCTATGAAAGCAAAGCAAACTATGTAATAAATGTTGGTATTTTTTCCAATAATTGCTCAGGTGGTCAACGCTTTGTAAGGATTTACTGATTTATTGGAATTTTTGATCCTTGAAAGGATCAATAGGTTAGACTTTTTCTGAGGAACACCCACTGTAGTAAAGGCTGAAGTGGCATTAAGCAGAAAAAAACCCCACTGGCAGGTATTAGAAATGATAAAACATCTGGTCTGCTTTTTACTCTTTAAACTAGTTATTTATATTTATGTCTTTTGTCTTTCTTACCGATTCCATAGTGAATCTCTTGAAGAAAAACTTGAAAGCCTGGATGCTGAAGATCTCATGTCTCATCTGTCACAACCAGAAACCTACCTGGATGAGGAGAAAAGATCAAGTAAGTAAAACTGACCAAAGCTATGGGGACTGACAAAGTCGTTTAAACAGTCAGTTTGAAACAATGTGTGTTAATTCTTCAGTGATGGAAATTTATCTTACATTTTTTGATTGCTGCATTTGATATTGTGAGTTTCACTGTGGTAAACAGATCCATTAGACATTCCCTGAAAAAGAACTCCTTGTTAAAAATTGCTAGAGGAGAGCGTCATTTAGCTGACTGGGAAAGCTCTGTCTAACTCAATGTGGCAACTACTCTGTCAGCCGCACTGAGTGCAGTGCTGGTAACCTTGCCTGTCCAAGTTGGCTGACACTTCAGAAGACCCTGTTTTCTGACATAACTTCAGTCTAACCATTCGAGCTGAAAATTTCAATGTCAGGTGTATGCACCAGACTGATCTTTTTTGGAAGATGGAGATAAGATCTGAAGGATAAAGAGACTGGGAACAAGAAGTGTTCTGACGGGGAGTAATCCTGTGTGCAGGAGAGGGCAGGAGGCTGTGGGAAGACAGTCATAGCAGGATATGGACAGGTGGTCACAGTGTTTCTTCAGGTTTTTCTGTCATTATACTGCATACTCTTTCCAGTTTAAGACTTCTGTTGCTGTGGGGAAAGGAACATGCTAGACATGCTGCAGAGCCCTGAGCAGGTGAGTAGGGCTGGGACATACCTTTCACTTTGGGAGATTCTGGGCTGATCTTTATGTTTGGTCCAAAGGGACAAGCTGGAAAAAGATTGGCAGAGGCTTGAGGCCAGATATGTGTGCTGGGAGGAGAATGCTACACAGAAGCCATTGCCATGAGATGATAAAGCAGGGAGGCTGGGACGAGCCCTGTGAGACAAAGAGATGTGGGCTTGCATGAGCTTGCACATGGGAGAAGTGACAAGGACCCATAAGGATGAGTCAAAAAGAGAGACCCAGGCAGCAAGGGAGTGGGAGAGAGGCCATCCCCAGATTACACCCTTTGTTTAACCAGTCTGCCCATTTTCATTTGAGCACACCACTTTATTTCTTGATTCCATGAGGAAAAACACAAATCTTTCTCCATGAGTATTTTTTTTAAACTGTCTAAGAGAAGCCTTGTTATGCCTGTTGACCTATTTCCCCAGAGGCTGCTGTAGTTTGTTTATGGGGTTTGTCCTGTTTGTTTTGTGTTTCCAGATAGGTCATGTGGGTCTGGAGGTTTTCCAACCCTTAACATTAAAAATAACATAGAATAATCCCTGTCTCCAAGACATAGGAGATTCAATTAAAATTTGCGACATACAAGTTTTTGGATGGGATGTTGGGATATCTCTTTTCCCTTCTGTTTCTGAGCCTTTAGAATGCTTTCAAGTGATGTTGTCAAGAGCTCTTTTATTATTAAGAGGGTTAGACATCTTTTTTAAAAGTAGATTTCAGATTTTTACATGCTGGATGGAAAGGATCTGAGATTTTACTAGGCATGCCACCAGCTTGGCAGCACAGAAGGATAAATGGTTACGGGCTCTGCTCAGAAGGAGGAGGTGTGTCCTTTGTTTTGAAGTGTGCAAGAGGAGGAGTATCTGCCTCAAATCAAGAATATTATGCTTGAATATTGTGTTACATGCAGGAAAAAGTTGTGAGAAGGCAGTCCTGGCACTGCACTGTGTTTCTGTGGTTTGGGAAAGGCCTCCCCTGGCAGACAAATGAGTACCACCATCTTACAGCAAACCCATAGCCACTGGCAAGCCTGGATGTGACTCAACCCATGATGACATGTCTGCTGGGTCTTTAATTTTACAGTGCACCTCTTCTTTTTAATAATATTATTCATCTCCTTAGGCAAAAAAATCACCATGATCATAGGTTTATGTTATTCAAATCAAAGCAAGAAATAAAAAATATATAATGGCTCATTACTTTCAAAATCAGATGCTGACCTAAGTTTACAAATAACTATGATTGACATTGGACTAAATTTTAAATGGATGGAAATTTATTTTCATAAGTCTAAGAAGTCACAGAATCTCTCGATGTCTGCTATAATAAGCTACTGAATATTAATTGCTCATTTGCTGTGAATGGCGTTATGAACATTTTGGTTAGATCTCAGTGGTTTAGAATGATTATATTCCCTTTCTAGGTCTCCTACTCATTTTGGGGCCTCTTGATACAAGAGCAATCAGCAAATAAATTAAATATCAAAGAAATCCAGAAAAATATTTACAAAGAAATCAAGTTGAAGTTCTCATCATTGATTGATGAGAAACAACACTGAGAAGGAAACATATGTGGCCTTCCTAAAGAGAGGAATGATGGCCCAGTGATGAGAATGCTCATGTGAGTTCAACACTGACTCAGTGACCTTGGACAATTTATTAGGGCATCATTCAGATGGCAAATTCCTCAAGCCATATGCCCATTAGAGTAATTTATTTGGGTGGAGTCTTTTGAGGCTAAATACAGCTTTTCTGAAACCCTTGATCCAATGACAGTAGTAGAATTTGGGCTGTGTCAAGATGGCATTTTGACTTTTCTTCTCACCCCCCAAAAAAAACCAAAACCAATGCTCCCTAACCATGCTTGGCAATGTGGACATAACATTACCAAGCTTGGTGGAGAATCCTTATAAAACAGTATGTGAGTGGGAGCAGGGAGTGAATGTGAATTTTAAAAGCCCAGAACATATAGATAACAATTAAAACTGGAGAAACATGATTGCCTTTCACCCAGGAACACCCACACCTGAAAAGAGAAAGTCTAGTGGGGCTTAAGTAAGGAGGGGGCCTAACTGAGAACAGGGTGACATTAATGGCAGTTGGGTGACACTCAACACAATACAGTAATACAATAGCAGATACTATTAGTCCTTAGATGAGGAAAGCATTTGTTCTTGTGCCTAGTTATAAATACATACAATTATATTGCATTAATTGGTACAGTCTAAGTGCTTGACTAATCCTAATGCTTAACTAATAAGTATAATGAGTTGAATCCCTGTATTTTTAAGGTTTTAGAACAGGGTAAATGTTGTGGAAAGTTAATGGATTCTTAGGAAGAGAATATAAAACTGCCAATATATTGGGTAATAATGAGGAAAAAAATTATGCAGGGATTTTGCAGAGTAGAGGAAAATATCAGGAAATTTTTTTACACTCTTTAATTACCTGCATTTTCTATTGCTTAAACTGGGTGTGATTTCATGCATAAGTCATTTAATGACCTATTTTATCTTGCTTTTTCTTTTAGAGGATTTTTTTTCTTTCATAACTGATTATATGACCTGAGTAGCAATAATATAAATCCATACTTTTCATGTCTAATGACTATTTTAGGGAAAATACTAGCCAGCCAACTTCCTCATATGCCCGAACTAGAGTTAGCCTAACTAGAAAAACTCAAACAAGCAAAAGTTAATGTTGTTTCTACAATCACTGATGTAACAACAATAGTAGTTGTGCATCACCATGCTGAAAATCAACTCCCTTTATGTCCAAACAACAGTGTGAATCACAGAATTCTGACCTTGATATACAAATGTGATCATGTAGTAATTATAGCTCTTGTGCTTTCTGTATAAACAGACTACTTCATCTGGAAATGCTGTAGGGTACTGCTTCATTCTACAATTTGCAGCTAATGACTGCACAGAAAGCTTTTATAACCCCAAAAGCTTTAAAATAAAGCAGGTAGAAAAATCTTATTTCCCGCAAATGAAAAAAAAATAAGCTGGTTATTTGAACAGCAGTGAATAAAATCATTGTTCTATCTATCTTCTGTTGAAAAGCAGATATTACAAATCTAAAGATTGTCCTCAAAATCACATTGTGCAAAGGTTATTAAATACTCTTTCATGGGCAAAATATGGAACTAAATTACTCAGTTCAAGTGCTAACTGACATGTTCTTTAACAACTGTGAGGTTAACAAAAATATCTTTCATTTCATGCCAAAATCTGCTTGTTCTGTTTGTTTCTATTGGTATCATCCAAACAGGATGTGACAAACATATGTTCTTTGGCTTTGCCCTAATCCATGATTTGGATAACACTATTAAGATGTGGTCTAACAAACTTCAGGGAAGCAAATCTGAGGATATATATATATGTGGATTTGATTTTAGTATGTCCTAAGCAACAGAAGGTCCATCCTGACCTCATGAATTAGCCCTATGTGTTTTCAGTGCTTCCATAAACATACAGTCAAAATATTAGTGTGCTTATAGACATGGGCTGAATCCTGAAAGAAAACAATAATGGAAAATTAACCCAGCACAGAACCTAGGAGTGACCCTGAAGGGCTGAGTGACATCCTCTTGATAATGAGTCCCCACTTATGAGGGTTTCCAAGAATGTCAGTTGCTCAGGTTTTTGTCTAGTCAATCGTTGCAGTGATGATTTTGGAGAATTCTAATTTCTTAATCAAAATTTTGTTTAGTGCCGCAAGTGCTACCAAAGTTCGTAAGTAATACATAAGTAGTATAGATTTTTATTTTCCCCAGGAAAATTTAAAACCTGAAAAAATATCAAGATAGCTTTCTTGAAATAAAATATATTTTCTTTAATTTTATCCTGATTAGCATGCAATGAGTAATGAAAAAAGTAATAAACTGCATTACTTTTCTCTGATTCTTTATAAATAATACCCGGAATTAACAATTTCAGTGTTTTGCACTGGATTGATTTCAGGCTGAGAGGATTATTAATCTTCAGGTTATTACACCAAACTTTTAAATATATTGGCAAAGTATGAGATTTCTTCTATTCATCTTGAAATACCCTCTTGTTTGAATATGTATGGAAAATCAACTTAAAAATTCAGACCTTTTCTTGCATGGTACTTTTAGAAATAGCAACTGATTAAAAAAGAACCTAGTTTTAGGAGGTGGTTATTACTGTTGGAATGAAAATTAGTTCTCTGTCTCATGTGATATAATTTTCATATGATTATGAAATGATCATGGATGGGCTGTGCAAGTGCTAGAACTAGAACAGTGTTTTGGAATCCATGCTGCAAAACATAATTCTAAGACTGAACAGTTTTTTACTGTATCCCCACCATGGGATTTTTTAGCACACTGCCAGAGAGGGCCAGAGGGCTCAAGGGTACTTGTTTGGTCATTTTCTGCAGTCTTGTTCAGAGGTGAATTTTCTTTAAGACTCAGATATATGACAAAGATTTGTGTAAGTATTTAGACTGAATGACTTTCTAGTCTTTGAAGCCTGTCTTTTGTTATTTGTCTAAGGGCTTCAGGATGGTGGTATTGTGAGTTAAATCTCCTTGTATCCATTTAAGAGTGACCTTTTCATCACTTCCTACTATATCCATCAGCTGTTTCTTGGGCTCAGGGAAGAATTTTCATTTTGTAGAGGCAGCACCTAATCAGAGTGTCTGCTGCCTAGCTTCAGACCTCTGGAGAGCTGTCACTGATCTTGTCAAGGGTATTTTTTTTATATTTGATTACAAGGTTGCCATTCACAGTCCAAGACTTTGAGTTACTTATAATCCACTTCTGAAAACTGTGAGGGGCTAATAATACACAAGAGTGCTTCCCACCTTCCCTGTATGCTTAGTTGCTGCTTAATTATTTACTCAGTACAAAGTTTATAGCAAAATATCCTGTGCATGGTATATAGATTGTAGATTAATAATATAATGTGAATATGACATCAAGCCCTCTTGTCAGTGCCCCCACTCATTCTTAATAGCCACTGATTTTGGGCTGAATTTAAGATCAATCATTGGCTGCCTGAGTTTTTTGGAAGGAGTCATTATTAAAATTACAAACTAAACCTGGTATATCTGTGTTAAAGATTAAATTGTCTCTGCACAAAAAAGTTGGGTGCGTTTGAACATCCCATGTCCTTCCTACAGCAGCTTTTCTACTCTGAGTTGGCAGCACTCAGGCAAAGCAAGTACCGCACCTCCTACTTCCAGCTTTCATCAGTTAGTCACGCACTCATGAGGTCATGCATTGTCCTGGTGTCTGAACACCTCACAGAATTTAATATATTTGATACACATTTGTAGGATGGCGATAGCAGACTGAAGACTAGATGGTCAGGCTCCAGTTTGTGACAAGCCCACTTTTCTTGATACAGCTCTGTCCTTCACAGTGCCATGTTTGTCATCCCTTCCTCTGACATTCACCAAGCAGTGCCACACTTCTACTTAACAGCCTTGTGAAAATGTAATTTATTTTGGCTCAGTAGTACCAAGCCATTCTGTCCTTCAGCAGAGTGCAGAACTATTAAAGTGTCTGTAGAGAGTTTCCCAAAATACAAGGCACACAGAAATCTCAGTACAGCCATAGAAAGATGTTCCTAAGTATTCTCTTCAGGTCTGTATCTACCCATACAGTGAGTCATGCCCAGATCCATGAGCATGGATATTTATGTCTTTGAAATCATATGTCTTATCTACATAGAAAACTGAGATAAACTCAAACGTTAGTGACAGAACAGAACCTTTACAACTTAACCCAAACTCAGTCCATGTAAATGGGATTCTTTACCTCCGCTTTAGTGAGCTCTGACTCAACTTTTAGACTGTAAAAGTGGGATGTATCTGACAAAGTGTCTTTGCCTCGTCTGTTCACTCCAGACTCCTTTCATCGTGACTGATGATATGGTCAACACAGACAACTGCAAGTAGGTTGCATCTCACCTCATTTACAAAAGTAGAAGTTTAAAACAGAGATAATAAAGTAGATGTCTATAAAATCAGATGAATCACATGCTAAACTTCTTTTTTCATCCTACTGACTAAAAGAGAGAGTAGGGTGCTGATTCCAGAGGTGAACACCTACTCCGAAGATACTGCATGCCTAAGGGCACTGCAGCAGGGCCTTTTTATTTCTGCCTGCACTGTACCACAGGCAGGTATAAGACTGTACCTCTAATTCTACAGTCAGGAGTAGACATTAGGAGGAAGAAAACAAATTTAAAAAAATCCCAACCTTTCAAAGGAAAACGACACAAAAATGTTGCTGCATTGCCATGGATGCTGACATATTTTCCAGTGGCTATCTAATGGGAAGTTGTACTGATCTTTCAGAATTTGTTTGATAGAAGTTACACAAAACCCAACAATAAAATTATATGTTGTAATGTAAGTTTTATGTTTTTACCAAAATCTGAAAAATAACCTCTTTTTTTGTTTCATTGGTATCCATTTCCTGTTCATCTCATGTACCACTACTTGGGCTGCCTATCTTGGTAACATCATGAATTTATACCAAGCTAGAAGTAAGCAAATCATACAGTTTTCAAGAAGGTGGGAAAGCATTGAGAATTACTGCCTCCAGGCCTTAAAGGTAATTAAAAATGTGGAATAAATAACACGTTATATTCTCTAAACAGCTCCTGTTATTTAATAAAGTGCTTAATAAACAATTAATATATCAGTGCATTAATTAGTTAAACTGATTAATGAGTTCTTAATATCTCTGCAAGTGACAGTGAGATGAGTATTTTGAATACACTCAGATGAGGTTGACTTATATTATAGAAAGCAGAGACGTGCATGGTGGGTATCTGGAGGTTTCTTCTGCCCTTCTGCAGCTGTGCAGCTGTGCAGCTGTGCAGCTGATCTTCCTGCTCCATGAATACTTAGTTACTTACTGAAAGAGAGAAAGAAAGAGAGAAAGACAGAGAGAGAGAGAAAGAGAAAGAGAGAAAGAGAGAAAGAAAGAAAGAGAAAGAAAGAAAGAAAGAAAGAAAGAAAGAAAGAAAGAAAGAAAGAAAGAAAGAAAGAAAAAGAAAGAGAAAGAAAGAGAAAGAGAAAGAGAAAGAAAGAGAAAGAGAAAGAGAAAGAGAAAGAGAAAGAGAAAGAGAGAAAGAGAGAGAGAGAGAGAGAGAGAGAAAGAGAGAAAGAGAGAAAGAGAGAAAGAAAGAGAGAAAGAAAGAGAGAAAGAGAGAAAGAGAGAAAGAAAGAAAGAAAGAAGGAAAGAAAAAGGAAGATAACAGCTATTTCAAGGGCAATTATCTAGATGAGCTAGAGAAACCTGGGATGACTAAGTCCCCAGTCTCTGGAGAATTTGCTCTGAGCTCTTTGATGAATTTTAAAATGGTATTACATTCTAGATTTTAATAACATAGCCTTTCTCCTCTTCTTCTGGCTCTAGGCAACTGTTGTTAAGTCCATTTTTTACAAAAGCCTAAGAAGCACGTGTTAACAAAGCCAAGTCTCTAAGCCCAGCACTGCAGATCTGCTGGGCTGCAGAGAGCAGGCGAGAGGGAGGTGTGTGCATTACCTTCGGCATCGCGCCTGCTGAGGAGGGCCTTTTGATCTGTCCTGCTATGGGTCTGTTTCACTTTTAGTTCAGCAAGTTAATTGAAGGGGAAGGAGTTTTAAGTATCTCTAGCATGATCAGTGACAATTTATGCAGTGTTGGTTTCCTTCATCTGATCTATTAATGAACCGAGTCTAGATCTTGGCAAAACAAGAGACACCTCTGATTAGAAAAACCACCAGCACTAGTGGGAAATGTCGGTCCCCATCACTGGTTTACAGTTTTAAGTTGGTTACTTTGGTGAGCAGTTCTTGAAGTGTAAATGTTTTGCTGTTTGTGGTTGGAGTCACAAGCAAATCTGGCAGTGAAATACCAAGTCGAGGGTAGATTTGGAGGGCCTTAGACACATGGGAAATTGAAAAGCCTGAGTCAGAGCCCCTATGTGTCTTTAGCCAACATCTGAAGGGCTGGACACTTAAAACTGGGTTTGCAGGAGAAGACACAGTAATAAGGAGGCACCTAAACCACCTAACAGAGAACACGAGAGGTGCAGCTGGGTTTTGAGCAGAGCCTTAGGGAATTCAGGGGTGTCAGTCTTTGCAGCAGACCTGTAATCACGAATTTGCCCCTGTATATGGGAACTGAAGTCTCCTTATCTTGTAAAAATGCAATGCTCCTGCAATACTTGAGAAGTTTGTGGCATTGTGTAGTAGGAAGGTTCTGTGTTCATTCCCCTCCCCTGCCTGAGTGGGACCAGAATTTCCAGCCAATTCCTGTTCTCTCCCACAAGCCCCTAAGATCTGCAAGGCCTAGAAACTGTTAACAGTTGCAAAACAATCATGTTAAATCTTCCTCTGCGAAACACAAAACCAACACCATAGAGCCCTGTGAATATATCTCAGATTTTTTTCCAGGGAACATCTGATCCAATTTAATTCAGTAAGTCCCTTTCCAGCCATTAATCTCCAGCCAAATTTTGTTTTTCATTTTATTGAACATTATGATTTACTGCACAGCTCTCTGTTGATTGTTACGTAGAGAAGCAGTTGTTCAGATCCTTTCTCTTGATCTCCTGATCAGGAAAATACTGTGCAGATGTGAATAAAAGTAAGAATATTACTCCTGTAAGAGAACTCTTTCCCAATTAAACATACTGTCTGTGAGGGAAGTTATGATCTTGCAAATAGTTTCTGCTTCTAAGAAGGACTTAACAGCACAAATGAGGCCAACTTTCCTTACATTGGGTCTACTGTTTGCTGCAAAACAGTGCTGTAACTGACACAATTAATATTGCACAAATATCCTGGGAGAGCTTAAAAATGTAGAAATACCACATATATATCCTTCAGTACTTAAAAGAACATGATCTGCCCAGTGCATTCCAGAATGAACCTGCTTCCTTTCTGGGAAAAAAAAAAAATTATCTTGTTTGTTTCTGTCATGCACAAGAAAGGACAAAGCAGAAACATATTTTCTCGTGATAACTGCTGTCAAAACCAGAGGGTGTTGTCAGTGTTCATACAGATGTTGCCTGGTCACTGTGGTGTTCCTCCTCCCTTGCATTCTATCTGTGGAAACCAGAGCAAAGCCTGCTGCAGTTTGCTTCTGGAGTGGGGAGCTGGCTGGTACTGCTTAGTTCTGGTGTTCATGAGCACCACTCATCTCCTGCTAAACCTGGTAAACTCATACTTGCAAATGGCTGGAGGTGCTAAGGAGCAAAAGCGCAAACCTGTCCTTTCTGGGCATTCCCTTTTCTCTCCCATCTAAGTTCCCATTTTGAAGGGAGCCTAGTGTCTTTCCACAAGACTCAAATTGACTTGTCTTCAACAGCCTGGCCCACCTGATGATTTTTATTTAGAACAGGCCTTGAATGGTAAAAAATAAATGTTCTGCAGCTCAGTGCTGAGTTACACTGTCCTGCACTGGGACACTTGAGAGGAAGCTCTGAACTCCTGTCTAGCAAAACCCTTGCAAGACTAAAATAATCAACCTCACTTTCAAAAGGACATTGAGATAACCTAATCCAATCTATCTAATTTGTATGAGCTAAAGTTCTGAATTCTAGGCAACCATCTTTTGAAAATTCCTAATTAAGATTTTACCTTCAAAGGCCAGCTTTAGCAAACAGGGTCCTCTCAAAACATTGCCACTGTACTAGCAGCCAGCACTAGTGTGGAAGCAATACTGATGCCAGGATGTTATTATGTCCAGGAAACACTTCTTGCATTAACAGAGTGTTTTAATGGCTTGTGATATTACAAGGAAAGAGATTTTAATTCCTGGGACAAAAAACACCTGAAATGTTCTTGCTCCTAAAATCACATTGGCACACACAGGTTTGCATGAATATATTTATACAAAGAACCAAGAGGATTTGGGAACTCTGCAACCCCTTATGGGCAGCCTGGAGGGGTAAATGCTGTGGAAGCTTTTCTCTCAGGTTGCTGTGAGCACATCATTACACTCCTGTGGAAATTCTCTTTTGACCTCACAGTGGCTTTTCCCTTTGGGAGGTGGGCGTTAGAGGTTTCAAATAGTATTTTTTTTCCTCTAGCAATTTGCCAATTTTTACAAAATGTGTAGGTGCTCTTGAGACCTCTGTTCCTCCATTTATCTTGGTTGAAGGAGGGTCAAAGTCTTGGGGAGACACATGCACACACAATGCAATTGCCTCAGTCTCCCTTGTAGACAGGCTACAGATACTGCAGAGTTCTCAGTGTCACATTATTTAAACCCTATTTAAATAATATGAATTCCTATGATATAAGTTACTTGTTTTTCTTCTTTTTCTCAGGATGTAGATCACCACATGGATGAGGTTCCCTTAAATGGTAAGGTGTCTCTCAGCACCAACACCATGGAAAAGTATTGCCTAAGATTCCTTGTTTTCCTTAGGGTCAGGCTAAACCTGGTCTTACTGGTTAGGGTCATGTTCCTTCCTGTGTCTTGTCTGTCTAATGGTCTAAATCTATGGTAGAGGTTTACTTGTAAGTCTAACCCTCTTGCTCAAGCTGTAGCTACTGAAGACTGCTGCTTAGGACACAGCTGATGTGACTCACAGGACGTATGCCTATTGCAGATCCTAGACTTGAGAAGGAGATACATGTGTCAGCCACTTGTGCTGTTTGGGAAACCAAAGTGTCTTAAAATGGGCAGAAGTAGTGTTAGAAATGATCCTTGAGGAAAGGATGTTTCTCACTGAAGAGGAACCTTACAGCCAGGCTGTCCTTTGTGCTTGAAGGCAATGGAGGGGATGAAACATAGGAGTTTATGAAATACCCTGTGCAGACATGTATATACCACCCTGTAGAGGAAACAGCCTAATTACTGCTCTGAGCTTCCAAGGAACTCTGAGAAGAAAAGCATAAATCTCAACCATCAAGAGACTCCTGTAATTCAGACCAGGTGTCAGGTAGGCTCTTGTATGGCTCCAGCACAACATGACTTACAATCACCTTTTTATCCTTGTTCTTCTGCTACTGATGCACTTTAAGTCTGATATTCTCAGTAGTAAGGAAATTTGTTTCCACTAAGTCAAATCCCATTTGTCTACGTAGTGAGAATAAATACCAGCTGTAGATCATCTTGGATACTAGATTTTTAACCCTATCCTGGTCAATACAGAAATATTTACCGCAGCTTCAAAAGCACAGAAAATAAAAATGACAAAGTTTAAAATGACCTGTGAGATCTGGGATTATGGCTAAGACCTATCTTACCATTGATTAAATCTGGAATCAGATTCATTTAGGACACATGCAAAATCAGGATTATACCCTGCTGGTTGATAATAATTTAAAAGCTCTATACTTCATGTAGAACTATGGTACCCGTTAGTTTTAAATACCTTAATTATTTTAAAATATCTTCAGAAATTATTCTACTGAGGTAGAGATCCTCTTTGTTCATGAATATAGATAACTACTGAACTGTAGGAATTTCTGATCCTGACAAGCTTTGCTAAGTACTCAGCTACTAATTATGAACAGGAATAAAAGGACACCTGCTGAAATAATTATTAAAGGATGTGTGACTACAACCTGTCTCTTATCAGATGGATGGAGCCAGTATCCTACATCAGCAGAGAATGCAGTCTTACACATTTTATGACAAATATGTTATGTAAATAATTACATCAGTGTGCATAATAATTTGTGTGAATACTAAACTGCTTGGATTTTAATGCAGAAGGAAAGTAGCAATATAGTTCCATGCTAAATTAAATAAATAAATCACTAGAGATACACAGTGCTGGCATAGATCTTATTTACTCACGAATCTGGAATATTTCCACAAAATTCAATGTGTAGCACTACCATAAATCAGGTAGGAAACTAGGATTTTACCCTCACTGTTAGTAACAATTAAAAAACTGTAAATTCAGGACAAAATTCCTCTCATGACTTTGCCTACCTATTTTTGTCTAGCAATATCTTGTACCCGTAAGAGCCTTTTTTAAATGGATGCCTAAAATGTGTACTGCTTTAAGTAGGAAAAAGCCTACAAAGCGTATTGCAAATATCTGCAGGACAAGAGCATCCTAAGCATGAGCTCTGAAAGCTCAGAAAATCCTCCAGATGAGATCCTGGGGCCATTACCTGTGGAAATACCGCTACATGTCCTCCCTGTTCAACTCCTGCACCCTCCATGTGTCAGTCACTGCTGCAGACAAGATCCTGAAGTGTTGGCTCGGATAGTTTTATGTTCCTTTGTAGAATCATAGCACTGTGCTAAGGGCTGGTGTTAGGCTGAATCCAGATACTATAAGGCTTGTCCTAGTGCCTGAAATGTCCTGCTGCCTCTCTGGCTGGCAGGTCTGACCAGGACAAAATTGCCCTCTTTGCACTTGGCCAACTGCTATAAAAAGGACATGAAGCTGTGCCAGGCTTGGCAGGAGACATCTCCCTCTCCTTGCCCCAGTAGTTCTGAGGAGCACATCAACCGTGTGCTCTAAATTTCCCACTTACACACTCCCTTCTGGCTGCTGCAGAGATGAACAAAAGAGAAGTGGGAGCCAGTCATGCTGCTCCTGCTGCTGGTCTGGGTAGTGCCATGCAGTGACTTGCCCATGGTCACATCATAATTCAGAGACAGAAGGTAGCAATTCAAGGGCTGTAGTTCAGCCCCTAACTAAGAGATGATTTATTTTCTCCCCAGACTGGAGAACAGATATGGAGGAATGTTTGGGGTTGCAGGTCCTCACAGGATCAGGGGGCACAGCTTAATTTCTAATTGGAATCCAATCCCATCCCTGGGCCACCAGGCTACGGCTTCTGTCACTGTAGCCCCGAGAGAAGACTTGGCAAGGCCTTATTTACCCTTTCTCCAAATGAGTTTAACTTTTCAACCTTAAGGCTACACTCCAAAAGCCATTTGCTTTCCTAGATCAGGGGCCATTCTGGCAATTGTACAGAGACAGTATTTTTACCTGCTGAATTACAAGTAAGGCTTGTAGTTGGATGAATAAGACTAATTGCACTTGTTATTTTTCACAGTGAACACTCAGGAGCATGTATATGTGTAGCCAAGGAGAGGCTCTCCTAATGATGGACTGAGGATGCACTGGATCAGATGGCAATTAAAAGCCCATGGCCTTAGGGAGTCACAAACTACTTGCAGAATGTCTCACAGACTTCTTCTCCCATGGGAAAACATTGCAATCTTCAGTTTTATTGGCATCTTTAAGCCCCAGACTCTTTAAGACTGGATGTTAGCATAGCCTCATGACTCTGGGATAACAATTGCTGGGGCACCATGCAGGTGTTGGGATCTTTACCCCTGCGAACTCACCTCATTTCTCCAGTCTTTCGTCTTTGTACAACAAACTCAGGTTTGAGGGATGGAAGAACTCTAATGAGGCATTTTACCACCCCAAACAGGGTCAATCCTTGCCATGCCCTGCAAAGCCTGGCTCTCGAGTCCCACATTATCTGCCCCACCCCTTCCTCCAGGGATCATGCACGAGTCTCAAGCACTCTCAGCTTCACAGCGAAGTTTCTCCAATTTCTTTGTTATTTTTTCTCTGTCTTTATTTATGAAAGTGGTGTGCCAAAACAGTGTTCCCCTCATTGCCATCCCTTTTCTACCTGTTTTGTTTCCCATCGGGTGTTTTGCTCTGACACACCAAGTAAAGACACAAAACATGAGGTGGGAACATCTAGCCCTGGCTGTAGAGCATAAGAGAAGTTCCAAGATATAAAATCAGCTTTTCCCCCCTCTTCATGAGACCTTGCTGCGGGATGTTCAGAGCTTCCTGCCGCAGCCCCCAGGGTGGCCAGCAGCCCCCAGCCGAGACTTCGAGACTTCGCTCTCTCCAACACAATTACAGTCTGCAAATGTTTAAAGGCAGTTTCTTTTGAGTGAGCCACATGCTTCAAATTGTTATGTGGTTAACCACTGAGAACAAACCCCCACACAAATACCTAAGGATCAACTTGCTCAAGCCAGGGTGGTAGCACTGGGGGCAGCAGAGGAGTGGGGAGACTTCCTCATTTTGCTTTTGATGAGAAGAAAATAGAGTTATCTTCTGACTTTCCTAAAGTGCCAGCAGCCACCGTGTCACAGTACGTGCTGGCTGATGCCATTTGCACGTTTGTTTGCTGATGAAAGGAGCCTTGTTCAGCAGCCGTGGCCATGCACACCAAGGGCCACATCCTCCGCGGGTGTTAATCAGCTCCTCTGGTGAATAGGAACTGGAAATGCAACCCCCTCTCCCCGAGTGATGTGCAAGTGCCAAGCTGGGGGAAGACTTCTGCACTTTGACAGTGTCCTATCCCATGTCCCTTAACTCTTATGAAAGCTGAATACTTTTCTGCTGACTCACAGAGACAGATGGATTTTGTTAACTCCAGTCAAGATAGAGGAAGATCCACTAAAAGCATCACTTGGCAGAACTTAACCCAGCTTTGGAGTTCAGGGGGGGACTGAGCAAGGATCGCCTCTCACCCTACTCTGCATGGATGGAGCTTGGCTCCTGGGTGTCACATGGGAGGAGTGATGTGTGGTCTAGGCTGAGGCCTGCTGCTAATCAGTGTCTGAAATAATGACTGAGGCTGTCATTCCATCCCTCTCTTTGTGCCCTCTCTGGAGCTCTGCAGCTCCCTAAAGCCCAAGAAAGAGACTTGGAGCCAACAGCAATAGAAAAAAAAACACCCCAAAGCAAGCACAGAACTCAAATCCCCTTGGTAATTCCATTGCATCTGCTTAAAACTTCTTAAGTTATAGAGGATTTTAGTGAAGTAAATTAACTTCCCTTTGCTTGTGTTTCCTTGTATTTTTGAGGACTATGAAACTGCTGAGGAGCAAATTGTCTTACAAACTCCTGGAGAGAGTTTCCAATCATGACTGGCAGAGCTGTTCATGTAGTGTTCCTAAGAGTGGACCCAAATGGAGATAGAGATAATTATTTTGCCATGGACCGACTTTAAGATCCATCTTACCTTCATTTTCACATCTAAAATTGCAGATTAAGGGCTCACAGCATGGCTAGGATAGTCTTGAGGGGGAAGGTGCAATCCAAACATGATCTGCTTTCTCAAGTGTGAAACAAAGCTGAATTCTCTGCTTTTTGAGGAAAACTGGATGAAAAGGAAGGGTTAAAATTTTTTGGATGTGAGGGACATTTTCAGTGAAAGTAGTTTAGTTCCTCTGGTCTATTTATCATCTGAGCAGTGAAACATCACTCTGCTTATGAAGTTAGCTCTGCAGGACTCTATACCTGTCAAAATTGTTTATCCATACTTGCCAACAACAGCAAGAAAGGCAGGAGGACTGGCAGTCATGATGGTGAGTGAGTTGGACACATGGAGTGAGGGCGCATGAGTTGAACCTCCTCACTGATGCAGAAAAAGAAAATGAGTGAGGGAAAGAACATTAAAGCATGAAGTGTCTAATCTTAGAGAGTTTAATGGTGCGGTTTGTTTCAAAAAAAAGGAAGAATTTGCAGAATTCCTTCATGGGCAACTGAGTGGGTAGGTCCTGGTGGCCGGTTAGTCCTCATGCTGCTGAAGGCTCAGGAATAAATGCCAGCAGAAGCAGCTACTGGGGGACATTGGCACATTGACATTATTGACCGTGGGATTGGGAATATTGCACTTAGACAATTGAAAATTAATGTGATAATCACTTATTAAGGAATTATCAAGGAACTACTGAGTGCTTAGTATTGTTATATGAAAATATATAAAAAATTCTCAATCTAAATCAAACAGAGCCTTAATCCTATGTGAGGCCTATTAGGAAAAAAAAAAAAAAAAAAAAAAAAAGAGAGGGGTGCGGGCAGAGAATTCAGGTTTATAAAAAGAAACCCGTACACAATGAGCTGAAGGTTGTGCTTCTGCACTTCCTGCTCTGGGTGTGAGCAGAAGAGGAAATTCCAAAATACCACCAGAAAAACTATTCCCACAGCATTCCCAACCTGGCTGAAACCGGAAAAGTCCCAACAGCCCTGCAAAGAGGGGGCAAAAATTCCACAACTGACCCAGTCTCAAGGATCTTGCTCGTAGGAAGGCCAACAAAATTGCCAAAGCTAGAAGATTTGGGTAGACCTGGATGAATCTTTATATTTCTCCCGACTCCTCATCTGTATTCTCTGCAGTTCACGGATCATTGATGACATTTGACTCTTCTGCCAGCTTTGACAGGAGCACATTTCTGCTACAGCCAGTTTGATCACATCCATGACCACAGACCATCAAATTGCATGGTAACTGCAAGGCAGGGCACCACGGTCCAGTCTAACTCAGGTGAGGGGTTCCTTGGCCCCCCTTTCATTTTTTGACAGTCAGCCCACTAGAATGAGAGAACATCCTATATACACAGCAAGAACTGACCTTTCAATGCATAAAATGCCATCAGTTTCAGTGTTGCCCCATGTCAATAATTAAAACTGATTTCCTGGAGGTTTCCAGGCAGACAAGACATTAGTTTGGTCTGGCTCCCCCAGAAAACATTCCACTTTTAGCAAAGGAAACCTTGAAGATGAGCAGCAGGATCATGTTCAAAGGGTTGTACAGATAGCTGGCACACCAGGCAACTAGTTTAAAACCCCAAATCTGAAGGCTTTGCAAAGAACTTGGAAAATGGCTCTTTTCCTTTATTGGTATAAAAAGGAAAGTATTCTGTCCTACTAACCCTCTCAAAATTTAAATATCAAAGTATCTTCTTTGACATGAGGTGCTGTACCCTAGAATTCAGGACTTGTTCAGTAGTCTAAGAAAAACAGTAAAATTACTATAAAAAGTAAAATTACTATAAAAAGCTGGTTTTCCTATAGATGTTTCCCTATATCTAAGAAATTCCTGAAACAAGTTTTTCCCCTACAATTAGAGAATCAAATCCCTGGACTGGCTCCAATGACCAGCTTAGGAATGTTCAGCACAACCACAGCCTCCAGCCATGGGACAGAACAAAAGTTGCAACAGTGATGATGCTTTATCTTCCACAACTTACTCCAGCAACACTTCCATGGATGCCAATAATGAAATCTGTTTCAGAGGCCTGAAAGGAAGATTTTTTTTCTTTTCAAATTCTGAGTCACTGATTTTGAGACTGATCAACTCATTGCACTAGTGACTGTGGTTTAGCTAAAACCACCTATGGCTGATAATGTCATCATGAACTCTCACATCCAAAAACAAAGCTAAAACCTTAGCTAAGCCCCATGTCTGAATGCAGCTTTCCAGTTCATTCAGAGCAGCGTAGCACTCAGCATTTTCCCTCCAACAACAGAAAGCCCCTTTCTGGCCTCCCGGAACTGCTGCATGGAATACACTGTCATTCCTACTGCAAACTTATTTAAGAGACAATAGGGCAAATAGTTGGCACACAGATTCTTCTTAAAACTCAAATCTAGAATCACAATAAGATGTAAAAGGCCAAGGAAACACGCAAAGACAATCAGAAAATGCTCAGTTTTCTTTTAAAATTAGTTTTTGCTGAGAGTGAGACATTACAATTTACAATGTGGGCCCCATTCTGGAAGTCCTTTCTTACATGAGCTCTTTTTAAAGTCACTGAGGTTTACATGTGTAGAAGTTTCTTACATGAGAAAAGACTCACAGAATCTGGCCTTACACATTTTGCTACGAAGTTTACCCAGACATTATCTGGGCTGTGGGGCAGCGTGTGCATTTTCAGGAACGAAAAATGGAATTCAGTTGTTTTTTTTGGAAAAAGTTCTGACTTCAGCTTCACCCATCTGCTTTTCGCAGTTTGCTCCGCAGCCACATTGAATGGAGGGGCTCAGCCTTTGTCCCTGTCTGAGCTGCTCGTTTCCAGCCACGCTCAGCCCCGACGCGCCGTAACTCACCAGGACGTGTGCAGTCTGAATTCCCATTCCAGATTTGGTCCTCAAGCCTAAGGCCATTATTCCATCTCAGACTAAAACATATTCTCCCATGGGCAGCTGAAAAAGAACATGTTTCTTCAGGTTTTCTTGCCACAAAATGATTAAATGAAATAAAATAATAAAAATAATAAAAAGGAAATCCAATGTACGGCAATCCTCAGAGTTTTGTAGTCTGAGAGTGTTGATCAGCATCCATAAATGTCCTGACCGGTGAGGAGACACAGGCACTACAACTGGAAAGAGAGCAGGAAGGAAAACCTACCATGTGAGCAAAGTTAAAAAAAAGAGGGGGGTGGGGTGGGGGGAAGAGAGAGAGAGAAAAAGGTCTGCTCAGTGGACAGCACTTGGGCTGATAGCAGGGATTTCAGGAAATCCAAACACTCAGACAGGAAATCTGAACACTGGATAAACATGCCATAATCTCCACAGATACAGTTAACGTGCAGCGTCCCTGTTAACCCATTGCCTGCCCATGGCTGAGCCTGAAATCAGATCTGCGATGTGAGACGCCTGGAAACACAAGCTGCCTGGAGGGCTCCACAGCCTGAGTGCTCAGAAGTCTGAGCAGCAGCCCTGCATTCAGCCCTGCCCTTGCCTTTTTTAACTCCATTGATTTCTACATAGTGCTGCTTTAGTGAAAAAATGCCTAATTTTCCTCCTCAGAGAAGGAGATGCACCCTGGGCCCTGTAGTAACCTGCCAAACTCCTGTGTGCCACTGACTATGGATACCTGGTAGTCCCGAGATAGTTTTACCTGGTTCTTTTTCCACTTCTCTTTTGCTGTAACACAAGATTTGTATGGCTGTCTGTGGGATATTTTCCAAATATTGTGGGAAATTTGATGGTTTACTCCATGTTGGTACAGTGGAGATCCCCTGCTTCCTCCTTTAGAAATTGTAGGGACAGGCTACTTAAAGCAACAGGAGAGTTTGGAGACTCCCTTTATGCTATTTTGTCAAGGAATCTAGTTCCCCGGCAGAGGGGCTGGAACTAGATAACTTCTAAGGACCCTTCCAACCTAAACTATCCTATGATTCTATGAATTGAGGAACAGACTCTGCAGTCCCTAGCAAAATTGAGATGAAGCCTATTTGGCTGGTTATTTTCAAAATATACACTTTGCTCTTTGTGTCTCATGGTTCACCCGTCACCATAAAAATACCACTTTTAGGCTTCTTAATTTATTTCTTTTATATGATCTACCTTGGTTACGCTATTAATGTGAAGCTTTTTAGCCAGTTAAAAAAGCAAGGAGAAACAATAATATTGCATAGAGCTGACCCCTTGCTCCCATAGATGTAATTAATAAAGTGAAGTTTACATGAGAGTTGCCAAATTTAAATTCATAGTATTACAAGCACACACACACACACACAGAGACAGAGTTAAGCCCCTGCATGTTTGCAGATTGGGGATTTCACCGTTTCTTCTGGAGGAGGAGAATTGCAGGCTTCTCTGCTTTTTAGAGATTTTGAGCTCCTAAGGCAGGGGCCCACTTCCAAAAGTGCTTCCTGTCTCCGAAAATTGACTTTTTGGGACAGTCCTGCCTATAGCATGTTAGAAAGAAAACATCATGTTTTTAGATTTTCTGATTCTCCTAAGACTTCGTAGAAATAATAATAATAATAAAAAAATATAAGAATTAGTACCTTGAATTTCACTTGCTGGTGGAAGTAATTAGACACAGAGGTAAAATCCACTGACTGATGCCCTTGCTTAAGGCATTGGCAATTATCT
The DNA here is from genome assembly GCF_029207755.1 of Chamaea fasciata. Classification (NCBI taxonomy): domain Eukaryota; kingdom Metazoa; phylum Chordata; class Aves; order Passeriformes; family Sylviidae; genus Chamaea; species Chamaea fasciata. The sequence goes on along the minus strand of NW_027094086.1, from coordinate 9,478,401 downwards.
CATCTGAAATGGCCCTAATGTGAGTCCCACATGCAATATTAACCTGTATCATTATATTAAGTTTCCTGCTAGGAAAAAAAATAGGAGCACTATAGGAAAAGGCTTCCTTCAGCACCTTCCACTACTTGCAGTATGTTTCTGCTTATTATTTCAAAGACAGAAGCTCTGCCAAACCAGCATTGGTTACAGCATTCCCTGGACGTGGCCAGGCTTGGACATCATGCCTGGATTATGGAGTTAGGTTGTGTTGGCAGCAGGGAGCCTGGCAGCAGATCTGGGATGGAAAATCGGGCTTTGGGGGCATCTCTTCATCAGGACTCTCATCTGGTCTCCAACCTAATTCTGACTCAGAAAATATCTTTCAAGTTGGGTCTTCATGTTCCCAGTCATTCTCCTACTACTTTATGGAAAGCATGAGGGGTGATGGAGGTCAGTCCCTGTGAATGTGGTTGGAGCACTGGTGGCTGCATCTGTGCAAAGAGCTGGTAGAACAAGTACCTGAATTTAGAGGCATGAAGTCATCTGCTTTGCCTAGCACATGCTGCATGAAACAAGGACCAAATGGTTGCTTGATGATGTCAGGAGGGAAGTGGTGGAAAAACAGGGAAAAATTAAAACATGTCGGGGTTGAACATTCTTTTTTTCTTTTTTTCTTGTTCCATGTGCTTTTCCAGTGAGCTGTTTCAGTTATTCACTTTTTTCCATAGAAGTTCTTCTGTTGTCACAGTATTTTTCACCTTTACTTTTCTTGTATTTTCCCCTTAGTGCCACTCTTTCCATTAGCAAAAGGAAAGCAAAAAATAGAGAAAAGGTATAAAGTGAAGCCTTTCAGTATAACTGGAAAGAAATTTTTTTAAAAAAGAGAGAAAGTAGGCATAATACTTTGAAATATGCATTTTGACCAAAAAAAAAAAAAAAAAAGCCTTTTTAGACTGAGAGACTTTTCATTTGAAAACGTTCAAGCAGCTCTAGAAAAAAAAGGAGCTGGGGGAAGTGGGATATAATTTATTACCACTAACATCTGCTGTAAATCAGTTAGAGGTAGGCAAACATTCCCTACCAGGGCAGAGTTAGGTCAAGGTGAGAGGGGATAAAGCAATAATTAAAAAGACTTGTGTCCTCCAGCTACCTTCAATAGGCTGTAAGCAGAAGAGCAAGTGCTTGCCGCAGAACTGGGTTTCTGTCTAGATAAATTTCAAAAGGGTGTGGGGGGGAATCATTTATATTCAGTGGAAAACTATCAGTTTATAACATATCTCCAACAATTTCCAGAAAGAACCACAAAAAAAAAACCCCAAAAACCAACCAACCAAACAAAAAAACAACCCCACTTTTCTGGTTTTTTTTCATTAAAAAATAAGTAGAAAAAAAGGTTGTGCTTATTATGAAAGGTTAAATTTTATGAGACATTTGTGTTGAAAAATTCTACAAAAAGATGTTATTGTCTGTCTTGGGAAAAAGAGAGAACAGGGACAGCATGGTAGGCAAAATAATGAAGCTGACAATAATAAACTTTACAGAAACATTCCAGCAGAAATGGGATAGAAAGAAATTTTCAAACTCAGGAAAGCAGAGTTATCAAAGCTAAAGAGTGGGTAAAGATCCCTGGGAGGGCACAGCAGCTGCAAAAAGTCCCCCATCAGCTAGGAAAAAAAAGTCCAGTGGCCTTACAAAGTACAGATATGAAGATGTTTGCTTTTAAATTGGGAGAAACCCTCGACCACATCCACCCTTGATGTACCTTTGGCAGCTGAGCTTTCTGATCACTTGCTCTATATCCCCAGGATGTAGTTTTGTGTATTCCTAGAGCTGATAACAAAATTGTCACTTTTTCCACAGAGAGCACTATGGCTACTGAATTAAGACAAGTCACTTCATTAAAGATTAAAAGGGTTTAGATATGCATGTGAAAGATAAAGCACATGAAATCATTATTGAGGTCATGAGCAAAATGCTCAAGAAAGTTATCGTCAACCTATGAGGCCCCAAGCTCTGTTACTTTTCATGTTTCAATTACAAGCCCTATCATTATAATAGTTAAGAAATTTTTTTTCCTTATAGATTTGAAAGAAAGATCAGTTCTTTACTGCCCTACTTATTGGATTTGGAGAAGATTTCAACAGAATAATTAAAAAATTTGGAAAAAGAAATTGCAAGTCCCAGTTTTGTCATTCTCCACCCTTCAGTCACCTGGAGGCTTTACATCCTTGAAGAAAATGACTGAATATAGTCACATGAAACTAATGTACTTTTCCTTTAGAGCATGACCAGCCCTGTGTCTCAGCCATCCCAGACCTCTCTCCCTCTAGCTACAAGAAACTGGATGCCAGAAAAATAGTGACACACTTAACCATGTTCCATAATCACACTGTGACTCTATCTGGATTTACTACAGCATGTACTAAAACTTCGCAAACATTAGAGAAAATGAGTAGAAAAGACTACCCAAAAGGATTTCATAAATGCTGACACAACTTACCATAAACTATAAACACTATTTTTCTTGAAAACTTCAGTAATTAACTTTAGAGATTTCTTGCTGTGCTACAAAACATATCTCTTTATGCAATGGCTTTCAATTTTAACATTTCCTTGGAGATCCCTGCCACTTTTATTACTGGTCCTGCTCCTTCCTAAATGAGCAACCAAGGAGGTTTACTTTTGAGATCAGCATCCCTGCTGGCAGTGTTGTACTAGGGAAAGCACCAAGCCCCCTCCATCCAGCAGCAAACCATGTGCCCTTGCAGTTCTCAAGGAATATTGCCACTTCTCTCACTGTTCATTCAGTGAAATACAGCAGAAGCTGTGTTCTAACAGGTTTAACAACATGTTTGTACATTTATTAAGCAAATAGCACCTCTTGACGTTATGAAAAGGTCCAGGCATTGGAAACTGCCTCAACAAGAAGCACTTGACCCTTAGTGGTACCTACAGGCTGCAATAATGCACAGGATGTTGTACATGTTTCATTTTCAACTAGTTTTAGGTTTCCTTTTTGAAATTAGAAAAAAACCCAAACTCTGAAGCATTTCCTTTTTTACCTCTCCTTCATTGTTCCTTGTTACAGTGGCAGAAATGGGGAGTATTGTCATAGTCCCCTTCCCCCCCCCCCATTTTCTTTCCAGTGTGACATGTGAAGGGAGGAAACCAAAGACATGTACAAACATTTATTTTTGCTGGCTCTGCTCAAAAAATGCTGTATAGAAATATACAGTAAAGGATACTGTAGCAGATGTCACGTGGAGATGGTGTCAGAGTAGTTGAGGCCTTCATCTTTTCCCAAAGATATGTGGACAGTCCAGATAATGTTGAGAGACAATTATAAGTTGAAATCTGCACCACAGACCCAAGTTGCAATAAAAATGTTGTGTGTAGAAATCTGACTCTCTCTACATTGTTCTCTATAGGTTTCCTGGATGTCAGTTGTGCTGAAATGGCTGGGTTGGAAGGATACCTTGGACATGTGAGTGTCACATTGGGTTTATTCTCCAATTGTCACTAAAGTTTTCCTTGGTGTCCTTTTTAAAAATGGTTGGAAAAGATGCCTCTTCAATGTGATGTCACTGTTTTTTTTACAGAAAAGTTAAATAAGAAACACAAGTCAAGAATTCCGGACAGTAACAAACAGTATGACAAACCCCAGTTGATCACCAGATTTGTTTAGCAATTAGGGATTTTTTTTTTTAAAGAGACTTAAGCTTCTCATGATCTGGGTCTTTGGGAGTCATATGAGCAATTATTTTAAGCTATTTCTACAAACGAAGATTAAATTATACATAAAAATTAATGCTATATTTCTTGTCAATCCCTTATCACAAGGAGCTGAGCAGTTGAAAGTATGGATGAGTGCCATGAGACTTGTCACAGGCATGTGAGAGTCAACACTGTTATAAATGCTGCAAGCATCACATGCTCTAAGCACTGAATAAATAAATGAATGCAACACAGGCTGTGAGCATGAGTTTTTAGCCTGGAGAACTTCAGAGTGGTCCAGAAAATTAAAGGCCACTGGGAAAACAGTTTTGTTTCTAATTGTGTTCATAACTTTTGGAAATAGGTGATGGCCATCATGGAAACACACCTACAAAGAGAAAGATAAACTCAAATCCGTTTTTTTTTCCATGACTGTAATTGATTAGGAGTTTAGATTTTTATGCTTATGCATATGCATGTGTGTGTGTCATCAAAATCCAAACCTAGAATGCTGATGAGGAAAAAGGACTGAGAAACAAAGCCAAAGGCTAAAATAGAAGTCTGCTGTGTTACAGCCTCGATGTATGTAGATAAGAAGGAGATGGCCCAGCAGAAGGTTGGGACTGCTGCAGAAAGATGTGACTTTTGTAGAGAGAAAATCAGGGCAGTGTGGGTAGTGGGGTGGCCTCTGTTAGACCCAGTGAGTCAGAAAATGCTGTATCCCACGCTCAGATGGGCTGCAGTACCTGTCATGTGCTACCAATGCACTTGGGACCAGCACCAGAGAGGTTTGTGGGGAGTAATAGTGATTAGAGAAGACTCGCTATTGTCAGAGAGACTGCAGCACTTCCCCAAATAAGGAATGGGATCTGCAGATGTCTCATTTCCATATTTCTCCTCATTGCATCACTGTGCTGGTTTACACTCTGGTTATAGGCTTCTTTTTGGGAAAAGCTTCTTCATCTCTTGTGGGAGGTGGTGGCTGCCTTCAGCCCACTCTCACTCGCTGTGAATCCCTCTGCAAGTGCTCACCAGTTGAAACACTCATCCTGGCTCAGCCAGGATCTCTCATTTGTGCTCTGCCATGTTATCATTGGAGGTTTCAAACACAGTGTCTATTTGAGGTCTATGAAGCACATCCATGGAGGAAGATCATACAACACCATGCATTAATTAATCCCCTTTCTGAATGACTCTTCTTGGGCTAAATAGCTTGCATTCCTACCTTGTAATTTCAGCACAGACTGCCTCACCAGCTTTGTACTTCAGGAGGAGGTACCCATATTCCCCAGCATTCAGGGCAACCACAGAATAATGTTCATGTGGTTCTTTTCAAGCAAACAGGGGATCGTGACTTTTCCTTTCATGGAGGTCAGGTGAGAGATCTGCTAGTCAATATTTGGTTACTCAGTGACTAAAGGCCAGAGGTCTATAACCTATTACAAACACCTTAACACCTTCTGTCTGGCCTTTCTGCTGCCTGGGGCCCAGACCAAACTCTGCCCCAGTGGCTTGCCCCTTCTGATCCCTATTCAGTCCTAGGAGGCAGATTAAATTGTTAATGAAGTTAGATTAAGCAGGCTCATGGCTAATGCCAAGTTCAAGCTCCTATGCTGGCCTTGGCCAAATCACCCAAACTTCACTTAAAGTGACAAATACAAGGGCACAGCCAGACTGCTGTCTAGTTGCGTTTTTTCTTAATCCCAACCTGAAACAGGATGAAAGGATGTGCAGTAACCCTGCTCCAAACATTGCCCTGTACCTTCTGCTTAGACAAGACACAGACTGGATCTCTATGGCTGCACTTCTTAGCTTGATGAACTGTGCCTCAGGTTGGGATCCATTTTCTTGTTAGGTGTTTTATGTTAGTTATGTTTGCACTGTCTCTAAGTTCCGCATCTCAATTTCCAGCTCTGTGTCTGGAATTTTCTCTGTATGATGAGCCCATGGCCTTTCTCAGACTGTAAGCCTGAGTGAAAGCCAATGTCTAATTGATGCAGATGATCAATAGAACAGGATATTTCAGTTGGAAGGGACCTAAATTGTTCATCTAGCCCAACTGCCTGACCACTTCAGGGCTGACCAAGCATCTTGTTAATGCTTGTACTTCTTAGACATTGACAGGCTTGAAGTGTTGACTACCCCTCTTGGGAGATTGTTCCACTATTTTGACATCCTCTGAAACATGTTGAAAGAAGGGCAAAGCAGTGTGGATCTAGAGCACAAGTCCTGTGAGGAGCAGTTGAGGGAGCTGGGGTTGTTTAACCTGGAGAAAAGGGGGCTCAGGAGCGACATTATTGCTCTCTATGACAGAAAGGAAGTGGTGCAGAGGTGGGGATCAAGTCCCTCCTCCCAGGTAACAAGTGACAGGACCTGGGGAAATGGCCTCAAGTTGTACCAGCTGAGGTTTAGATTGGACACTGAGAAAAAAATATTCACAGAAAAGGTGGTTAAGCATTGGAACAGGTTTCCAAGGGAACTCTTCGGGTCACCATTCCTAGAGATATGTAAAAAAACATGTAAATGTGACATAAGGTTAGTAGTAGTTTACCATAGTTTAATGGTAACTTGGAAATGTTGGGTTAATAGCTGCGCTTGAAGATCTTAAAAGTTTTTTCCTACCTAAAATGCCTCTGTGATTCCATGAAATGCTTCCTAATATCAAGCGTAAACCTCCCCTGGTACAGCTTTAAACCATTCCTATGTCCTACCAATGAATCCCAGGGAGAAGAGCTCAGCACCTCTATCTCCCCCTCCCCTCCTCAGGAAGCTGTTAGAGAAAACGAGGTCACCCCTCAGCCTCCTCTTCTTCAAAGCAGACAAGGCCAGAGCCCACAGCTGCTCCTTACAGGACATGACATCCAGCCCTCTCACTGGCTTTGTTGCCCTCCTCATAAAACATTCAAGGACCTTCAGATCCCTCTTCAATGGTGGATCCCAGAAATGTGCAGAAAAGTCAAATACAAGCTTGAGCCCTAAGCCAACACAGAGGCAAAAACATCTGTCTGTCTCAATTCTCCATAATCACAATGTACGACCTTACAACACATTACTCGGACACAGGTTGCACAGCTGATCCAGGAATGGGATTTGTAAGGGCTGTGCATGAATTTTAAGGGTGGTATGATGTCTCATATTTCTACCATTGTGGCTCTAGTGGTCAAATTGGATTCTTTGCTGTATAAGAAACTAGAGAAAATGTCATGCAAGGCAGGCTCAGTTACATCAGTTTTCCCTGTCTAGCCTCAAGACTTCATATACATTCAATATGAAAGCTTGGTTTTCTCACTTAAAATGTACAAGAAGTTTAGAAGAAAGCAATATTCTTGTCTGGGGGAGCTCCCAATCAAATAATTTCTAAAATAAGCCTGAAGTCAAGAGCCACTGCTGTTAGCTGCATGAAAAAGGAGAGGAATATTAACTTCTGTGGGAGGAGGAGCTGTACCTTAAAAAAAATGTTGCTATTGAACGCAAAGCTGGTATGGAAAGCTCAAGTAATTGGAAACACATGTTCCTGGCTGCAGGAGTACAGCATATAAACTGCAGAAGAAAAATAATAATAGAAAAGACACAGAATATTTGAAAATATAGCAAGGGTAGTCAACATTTTACAACTTGTTAATAGTGACTTTACCTGAAATATTGCTTCACCATTAACCTTAAAAACACAAATGTATCTGTTGACTATCTGTTGAACACCAACTTTAAAATAAAATAGAGATCTCAGGCATGTTGGATGATAGTATTACATAAGGAGAATATTTTAGTAAACTATCTGAACAAAGATGACTCATAATGATACAGATGAATATTTTATTTTAAACACAAAATGTTGTGAATTACTTAGCACCTAAAAATAACACGCCCCCTCTTAACTTTCAATGAACTGTGTTGACGTTGCAAGAGTTTCTAACTTTTTCATTACAGCAAATCATCCATCTTTTGTAGTCTCTTAACAGAAATATCTCTTTTCAGGCCAAAGCTTCAAACCCAAAGCACACATGAACCCCCTCACACCCACACTCCCTTTGGTTTGCAGCTTTATGTTCCGCCTCTCTCCCTTCTTGGGTAGTAAAAGCCACAGGAGGAAGGAAGGCTGTGAAATCTGCACAGAAAAATTAAAATTCAGTGCATACTGTAAAATATACCATAACCATACTGTAAGAGAGTGTAGATCAGTCACTTAAAGCTGTGTGGGTAGAGCTGTGGCAGAGCTGCCTCTTCCCCAACTTTGGTCACTTAAGTTTCTTTCCATCCCTACTGGATATGTGTATATGTAGTTTTCACTTCTTGATTCATCCCTGATTTACCCTCCAACTCTGCTCAGAGGGTGAGTTTTGCAGTTCTCAAGTGTCTGACCCAGTTGCAGTCTAGATCAGCCCTGGTCAGCTCAGGGCTGGCACGTCCTACGTAGGAAGGATGTCTCAGGCAATTTTGGTCCTGGAAAACTAGATCTTTCTTAGGCCCTGTGCTCTTCAAAATCATCATAAATGACTTGGATGCAGAACTGGAAGGGATACTAAGCAAGTTTGCAGATGATACAAAGTTGGGAGGAGCCACTGACTCCCTCAAGGGCAGGGAGACCCTGAAGAGAGACCTCAACAAATCAGGATTGGGCAATCACCAACCATATGAAGTTCAACGAGGGAAAGTTCTGGATTCTGCACCTAGGATGGGGCAATCCTAAATATGTTTATAGGCTGGGAAATGAGAGGCTGGAAACAGCAACACAGAAAGGGACCTGGGGTTCCTGGTCTGCGGACAGTTGGACAGAAGCCAGCAGTGCCCTGAGAGCCGGGAGGGTCAGCCCTGTCCTGGGGGTTATCAGGGCCAGCATCACCAGCTGGGCAAAGGAGGGGATTGTCCTGCTCTGCTTTGCACTGGGACAGCCTCACCTGCAGTCTTGTGTGCAGTTTTGGGGGACACAATGTGAGAAAGACATTAAGCTGTTAGAGAGTGTCCAAAGGAGGGCAACAAAGATGGTGAAAGGTCTTGAGGGGAGCCATATGAGGAGTGTCTGAGGTCACTTGGTTTGTTCAGCCTGGAGAAGACTGAGGGAAGACCTCATTACTTGTGAGGGGAAGCAGAGGGGCAGACACTCATCTCTTCCCTGTAGTGACAAGTGATGACAGTGCCTGAGGAAATGGCCTGAAGTTGTGTCAGAGGAGGCTTAAGGGAGATTTAGTTCAGATATTAGAAAGAGTCTCTTCAGCCAAAGGCAGAGGGTGGTTGGGCACTGGAACAAGCTCCGTGGGAAAGTGGTCACAGCCCCAAGCTTTATAGAATTCAGGAAGTGTTTGGACAATGCTCTGGGGCACATGGTGTTTCTCTTGGGGATGGTGCTGTGCAGGGCCAGGAGCTGGACTCCATGATCTTTGTGGGTCTCCAACTCAGCCGATTCTGTGATTCTGCGGTAAATATTGCCTTTCTAAGATGTGAAAGTATATGTCTGTTTGAAAAGCCATATGCAAACTGTCAAATTTCAAGCCACTGTCAGATTTCATGTTCTTCTAATGGAGGAGTGAAGTTTCATGTACAAGGCCTCCACATGCTGTAATGTGGGGGGTGGGGGGAGGGGGTGGAAAAGGAACTTTCCCTGCAAATTCATTATCTTGGATGACTCAAGTCTTAAAAGTTCCAGAAAGAAATAATTATTTAAAATAGATCAGCCTGAGACAGACAGCTAAGGTAGAAGTAGTGACAGAAATAGCTACAGCATAGTGAACTAAATTTCTCAGGGGTTTCATATGGCTGAGGCTATTTCAGTAATCAATGGTACTTCTTGCAAAAGCTAGTAATCCAAAGGCGCTGATGTCAATAGGAAACTTTCCCTCAGTTTTTTGGTCTTCAGGTCAGACTTCTGAATCATTCAGTGCCATACCTATTCATAGGGAATACTGCATATGTGGTCCATCGATAGCCAATTCTAACACTGCATCTCAAGATGGGCATAATCTTGCATTTCACACATTTAATTTCCTCCCTTTGCCAATGTCTCTTGGCTTCTGATCATCATGGGCCATTTTAAATGTGTGGTTTAATGGTTTTTCTTCTGTTAAATGCCAGGTAAATTTTCTCATCTGTGGGGAAAAAAAAAAAAAAAAAAAAAAAAGGGATCCTTCAGAGGACAGACAGAAATAGATGTTGTATGCTATGGGATCTTCAAAAGCCAGAACAATGACAAGATTATATTATTCCAGTAAGACTAGAAACTTATTCCCACACCTACAGGTGTTTTCCAGCTTTTCTGTGATGAGCTCCACATCTCAATAAAGAAATTGCCTCATGGACACCTATCCTCCAAGTCATTGTGTAACATCCCTGTGGCAATTTACATTACATGGAAAACCATACTGAAAAAGCATTTGTGCCTCTTTTTAAGACGTCTTTAGAGGAATATGGTTATTGACCTTCCTGTAAAAGTTGACCATAGTTTCTGCTTTTGCTGTTTATCTCATCTCTTCTCCTTCCCTTGGCTGTGTTCCTTTCAGATGAAGTCCAGGATGCAAGTCAGCATACTGCAGGCACAGTGAGCTCACCACTGTGCCCTGGACCACAGCTAAGGAATGTCCATCCCAAACCCTTTCTAGGGTGAAGTTTCACTGTGACATGCAAAATGCTAACAGGATCACAGATCCTATTTATAAGCAAAATAAAAGAAAGGCAAATCAACAGCCACAGTGATTACTTCAGAGAGAGCTTTATAGCCAAGGATAACACTTCTCCCTGATGCATTCTGCTGTATTTTTCCAGGGTCATTTGCCTTGCTTTTGCAGAAACAACAGGATGGCACTGGGACCTGAACTCTGACTCTCTGCTGTTTCTGCTGTTCTGGATGCTGATGCTGCTCTTTCACAACAGCTGAGTTAGATCCAGATGGACATGTGAGTTATCTTTTCTCTAAAGAAGAAACATCAACTAAACCCCTGACACTTTTATATAGCTGAGAAGATGCTTCTGTCATTTCTTGGCATGAAAGATTATAGACTATTAACATAGTCTAATTGCTTATGGAAATACCTGTTTGTTTCTTGTTAAAGTAACAGATTCACATTCATTCCATTCATTTTAAATACATGACTTTCATAACTTTCACATAAAGAATGTTCAAAGAAAAAGTTTTGATTTTTTGGTTTTTTGGGGGGTTTTTTTTGTGGTTTTTTTTGTTGTTTGTTTTTTTTTTTTAAATTGGACTTGTAGAGATGAGCATATTTGAAGTTTCAAAATGAAAAGAAAGGTAAAGTTGACATTACATATAACTGCCCAGGAAAAATATTTCAATACATAGAATAGTATAAATCTTGTGAGCATTATTCCCTTCTTACAGCAAAGGTGAATCTTAAAAGGCTGGTTTATTCTAAAAGGCTTCTTTAGGACCTGATATCTGGTCATACCATGCCATGGAGGACAAGCAGGGATGAGAAAATAATATGACAGTGATTAAAGGTAGAAATACACATAGTAGCAGCAGGAAATTTCCTTTTAACTGATACTTATCTCAGATTTCCAGCTACTTAATGTCAGCTTTTGTTGTCAGATTTTTAATATTTGTTTATATTTAAAAAAGAGGGTTTTTTAACCAGTCAAAATATATATTTACACGGTTTACATAAAGCAAAAACAGATAACTGAATTTCTGGGGGAGCAAGCTAGTCAAATATATGACATTTGGGACACTCTTTCTAATTTAGAGAACTTTAATGTTTTCCCTATAATAATTAATAATATGAGGAGGGGTCATCTGAGTGTTCTTCACCTAAGAAATATGGTGACAACTGCCATAGAAGAGGGTTGCATAAAACAGGAAAAAGGAAGGAAGCCATGGGTAGTCTTCACTTCAGATAAGCTATGACTTAAGTGACTGACTCCTTGTCTGAGCTTTTCCTTTCTAGGAGCTCCTGATGCTCAAGAGAGGGTGTGACACAATCCATCAGCTGATGGCAGTGTTAACTCCAGAGCACTGGAGGAGATTGGCCTATGTCCAAAGAATCAGGAGCCTCTCACACATGTCGCATGCTGATAGCAAGATTGCAGTGGTGAAATATTCCTCTTACATCCATAGGCAGGATGCAGTATGTGCATTACTCACATAAGGTACTGCACCATGTTCACAGCTTTCCCCTGAGCTCACTGCTAGAGCTGAAGCATTAAAGGGAACATTTGCACGTAGTGAAATCTCGAGTTGTTCCAATGTCGGTGAAGTCTGGGGAGCCACTTTGCTGAAGTCAAGCATGCTGAGCAATGTCTGATTTTAATACAAACCAAAGTTCCCCTCAGCATGAGTGAAGGTTGCAGTATTGTTTCTTCACATCATGCTAGTTCTCTAGAGCTGTCTGGGTCATGTTGTGTGTACAGAGACACTGTCCCTCACCCATCAGGACTCCAGCAGTTGCTCAGTGGTGTTCAGAAATACAACCAAGGCCACAAGACAACAGGAGCCCATGCTGGGAGAGTGAACCAGAAAGCTGGAATTACAGCACTTGGATCTTGGCCAGAAACACCAGGGCGAAAAAACGAACCCTCCAAATGAGCTACTGAGACCTTATGTGGCAGTCACCAGCAGGATGTTTATTTTCCATCCCCTCCATGGGACCGCACATCCAGCCACAGTTCCCATCCTAAAGCTGTGCTGGGACTTTTGTTCAGGACTGACTCAGAGGAAATGGTGCCACTCAATGGTGGCACTCATTCAATGGTGAATCAATGTGTGACTTCCCCCAGTTTGGAGGTTTTCCTTAGACATCTTAGAGTTCATTCTGCAGCCCTCCTTCTCAATGGCTGGATGGATGGAAGAGCAGGAGCTGTGGGATGGCAGCACAAAGAGCATTGACACTGCAGGCGGGGCAGGTTTGTCGCCCCAGGCCTGCTCCAGCAAACCAATACACATATGCTTAACTCTACACTTCTGAGGCATAATCCCATTAATTTAAATGGGATTACTCATGGGCTTAAATTCCTGCAGGATCAGCAGAGAGGTCTGTTGCTGCAGCTGCTGGGTGCAGTACAATTAATGGTGTAACAAGAGTTTTGCTCATTCTATACCCAAGGGTTGCCTTGCTGAACATCAGCACTGCTCATAGCCTCAAGCTTGAAAAATGAGCCCTTCTTCAATTCAAAGGTCTCCTGGGTTTTAGCTTTCCTTCATCTTCCTTTACCTGCAAACCAGTCTTTCCTAAATTGAATTCTCGTATGGTTTCTGCCACTTCTTCATTGTCCCCAGGCTGCATGAAGGATTTTTGTTTCTGCCACTGCTTGTGGATCAGTGGATTACCTTAACTGCCTTGATCAGTACAGTAAAACACACACAAGCACACACCCACCCGCCCCCACTTATCTTCCCTAAACAAGCATATTTCCTCCTACTCAACATCTTTCTGCTAATCTCCACCACCCTGCTAGAGCAGGCTGCCTCTGAAAAGGAATAGCTTCTCTACTTGCCCTCAGGTCATTTTTGTCATTGTGTCTTACTGTCAGCCCACGGGTAAATCCATTGTCTGCAAGGGAAAAGTTAGTTAAAATTAAGGATGACCTAAACGTACTCCCCCCTCCCCCCCCCCCCCCCCCCAACTTGCTTTTTTATATGGATGGAAATTTTATTTTCTATGTGGTAGCTGCTTGTCTATCTGAAATCATCTGGGCACTTATATTTTAAATGAATCAGTAAGGCTGTTAAATTAGTGACTTTATTTTAACAAATATCTTAATGAATTAATTAATCAATAGCTTGCTTTTAAAGGCTTATGCACAATGTTAGTACATGCAAGTAACACATAGAATGAGGAGAGGCAGTCTCTGAGGGAAAGTGAATTGCTTTTGTTAACATGTATTTTAACATTTTGGGTTTAGAAAAAAAAATTATTCTCCCACTGGAGACCTTTTATGCCAAGTTTGAGCCTGGAGCAACTTTTTATGGCTCAGTTGCAGTAACCCCTTGAATATGGGGGTTTATAATGGAAAGTCTGACGAGCTCTCAGCTAAAGCACTTCTAACAGATGTTTCTGTAATGAAAGGGCTGTACAGAACAGGCAACAGAGAGCAAACTGTATTTTGTATTTTGCAAAGATTACGGATGATTGTGCACAATTTATAAAGCAGTGGTGGCTTTAACCCAAAGTTGCATGCTCACACCAGGCTGAGCCCCGTGTGTGTGCATACATTAACAGCAGAGTGTTTCACTAACAGAAACAGCTGTTGAATGTAACTTTTGTATAGATTTCAAAATACAGGTCACTTTGCTTTTCTGAACAGTGATTTGGTAGTGATGGTGGTGACAGGTATGCTTTCATTCAGAGTGCATTGAAGATGGAAGATCAGTACTCTGTTGAACTGGTTGGAGGAGAAACCAAATTGTCCATGGCTCAGGGGAACTGATTTGACACTTTGGGACTTTCTTTTCTACACTGTGTCATCTGCAGCAGTCACAGACATGGCAGAATGGATCCCCTGGTCTTCTTCTCCAGGGGGTTGATGGGTGCAAGCTGAGTGCTCAGGGTGTGCTGCACTGGTTTGTCCCCATCTGGTTTGTGGGCCCTGGGGACAGTGCAGATTTAAGCAGATTGGGAGACTCTGGGGATGAAACTGGGCAGAGAACCAGGAAGTTGTGTCCTCACAGCACATTCTAACCTCAGAGACCCAGATGTCTTGGCCCTCGGTCACTGGAATGTTGAAGTCTGTCTTAAAACAGAATTAGTAAGAGAAAAAAAAAAAAAAAGAGCTCAAATCTCCCTAGAAAAGGAGGTTTTATATCTGGAAACGTTACCAGAGGGTATTTTGGGTTTTGTTCTAATCTCCCTGTCAGTGCTCATTAAGTGGAGCACAGAGTCACTGGACCATCATCTGAGGTTTGATGATGCTGTGGAGACCTTGAGAGGCAGATGCAAGGCTTGCAGAGCCTTCCTAGGCAAGATGCAAATGGCATTTTTGTGTCACACACACACTGATTTGTTCCAAATGCCTTCTTTTTTATGAACGTGTTTTGCCAGTCTGAATTCCTTTTGGGTGAGCAGCAGCGACAATGTGTAATTAACGTTCTCCTGGTTACTGCTCTGTTAATGTGCTGTACCCAGAAAAATGTGGTCCCTGGGGCTGTATTCATCACTGCCTTGCAGGTAGTTTGGAGTAACTGTGTTCCCTATGTGAAAGCTTCACTTTTCTCCATAAGTGCAAGGAGCAGAGGCATCTGTTAGTACTAAATGACTGAGATGAAACTGCTTACAGCATTCTTCAAGCGACAGCAGAGAAGAAAAAAACCCCTGGACTGACTTTATCAATTTGCATTTGATACAGCATGTTATTTTTAGGGCTTAGTTAGCATGAAAGCATATGGGTTCAGGCGTGCTGGAGTGGAATCCTCTCTGCCATTACATTTTGTGCTGCAGTGGACCTGAAAAGGATTCCAGCTTCTGTGACAAGGCCACTCTACCCTTTCAGGGCAGCTTGTGGCATCAGTGCATTATCCTCTAAGCTAAATTGACCACTTGTAAGTGTCTGGCCAAGTGGTTTAAACTTATCAATTATCTGCTCCATGCAAATGGTTTGGCTATTCTTCCATTTTCCTGACTTTCTGTCTTTGCTTTTTGTTTTTCATGGTTCTTCTTCTCAAATGCCACCTTTGATGTATCAGAGCTGAAAGGGTGCTCCAGCTACCACAGGCTCCTGAGGAGAGCACAGCCCGTGCTGGAGCAGGAGCTTCCTCATCGCCTGCCTGTCCCTTGGCTGTGGATTCTCTAGTTATGAGAAGCTCAACGTTTTCACCAGCCCACCCTTATCTTTCTGTTCTGGAGCCACCAAGAAGCAACAGATAGCTTTTCTCTGAGTGAACCCAATAAATTTGTCATAACGGATTCAAATGGGGGAAAGCTTTGTTTATCTTAGTGGAAGGACAAATAAGACAGTTATAACCATAAGAAGAGTGGAAAGCAAAACTGGAGCGGTGCAGTGCAGAAGAGGTCTCTGGAAAGCATTCCCTTCAGCTCACCCTTCATCAGTCACTGTGGCTTAAAGGGATAAACATTTTATGCCTTCTTTCGCCTACGCCACAGCCATCTCATCTGTTGGTAAATTTGGGCCTGTGCTGTTCTATCCTTAGCAGACCCCTAAGAATCCTCCTCTGGAGGACCTGTTTTGATTTTAAAGGAATTAGATTTGGAGGGCAATAAGCTGTTATCAAAAGTTCACTGCTCAGACTTAGGAACTGCTGATCTCTGATGTGCCTGCCAAAGCTGACTTTGGGCAAGGCACAGACATCCACATTTTAGTTGCCAAAAAAACCAATGTCTGTTTTGGACTGAAACTTTCAGTAGCTCTGTTTCCATAACAGAAGATGCATATGGCCAAATTTAAGCCCACAAAAATATTATCATTAAAATACAATGATGCTATATATGTTATTTTAATGGGAAAGTCTTGACAGTGCATTGTACTTATTCTTTAGTGACTGATAGTTGCATTCTACCCCAAGTGATCAATACTAGGTCAAATCTGACCTATGGCATGAGTGATTTTCCCTACTTACATATGAATGTTATAGATTTGTTTCCCCCAGTGCAAGGCATTTCCCCACACTCAGTATTTTAATCTCCTCTTCCACTGTCTGGCTTCTTGGCAGAAGGCTGTGGAGGTTACCAGAGGAGCCTGAGTGAACTCATCCATCCATTTGCTGACCATTTGAAATGCTGGATATCTTCTTGTTATTTATCCTTTCCTTTCACTGAGGCTCATATATGAACAGTAAATTAGCTGAGAGTGCACAGTGACATACTCTGAAACTTTAAATTTATGTGTGCATGTGTAAAAACCTCCATAAAAATGTATGAGACTATTGCAGGAGTTGAGGGTGGGTTGCTGCATTTGGTCTGTACAAAGGGAATCTAAGGTGCAGAGTGGAAGGGAATCAAACCTTTTAGTGCCCAACCTTTTAGAGAATCAGTGATAATGATAGATTTTAATCAGCAGCAGCATCTTGGTTTGTGATACATTAGCTTCAACAATTTATTGTCTTGATGCGGTTCATTGTAGCAAAGTGGTTAAGAAAAATGAGGAGCAAGGGTTAATTTCTGGCTGCCTTTAAGCTGATGGCAGAACTCCCAATGACTTCAAAGGGTGAAGATCTCACCTCAGGTTTCAACTGGTGTAAGCTGACATTCCTCCATATACTTCAATAAAATCAATGAAGCCGTGATGATTTATTGCAAGTGAGAATCCAGCCCTAAGGCCATTAAGGACTGTAATGTATAAAGCTGTAATTATGGAACCATAATTCCATCAAGAGCTTCTGGCGATATCATGGACCAGAGTTAAGTGAATTGTACAAATAAATGTAATGGTCTTGCAGTGCAGTAGAAATACCTCTCTCTCTCTTTAGATAGAACTATTAGCACAAAGATATTAAAATATATTTTCTCCAATCACAGCAATAATTGGAAAAGAAATATTAAGTACAGCTGTGAGATTTTCAGGGCACAGAATCAAAACATGCATTTTGCAGCGACCATTTCAAAATTGTGGAGGGTTCCCTGCACTGCCTTGATAACTCAAAGCATAAAATCTCCTCTTGATTTTTATGTTATTTATCATTATCAATCAGCTTTGATAGTATGGCTCAAATTTCAATGCTGGATGCATTCAGATAGCACATAAGTGTTTAGCCTTGTATAACACAGCAATGTAAGGATGAAAGCTAATGGTCTCCAGTAACACCAGGAGAGATTAAATTAGATATTAGTAAAAAAAAAAAATCACAGAAAGGGTTTAAAGCATTGGAACAGACTGCTGATGAAAGTGGTGATGTCACCATCCCTGGAAGCATTCAAAAGGTGTGGATATGGCACTTAAGAACATGATTTAATCATGAACATGGCAGTGGTTCTAGGTTGATGGTTGGACTTGATTATCTTAAATGTCTTTTCCAAACTTAATGATTCATTATTCTAAAGCAACAGCTGTGTGTGCATGACAATGTGCCTGAATGGTAGGAGAGGATGGAACCCCACACAGGGAAGAAGACTCTGTAGGTGTTTGGGGTGGAGGAGCATAGATTGGGTAGGATGAAATTGATAATCTACTCTTCTACCTTTTTCCAGCCCTCTTTCTCCATTCTATTTATAAATCTGTACCTGGATAATAAGTCTCCCAATTAGATAAATGCATATACAGATAGTTATCCTGTTCTTGCATATACAAACTGGGTATATAAAGATGTATGTGCACCAGTGGATCTTCCTTCATTTAAAAATCAAATCTCTGCAAGTTTCTCTGCAGCATTTTGGGTCTCTGAAGCTTCAAGAAAACCCAGATGTAATTAATCTTCATTAGGAAGGCACACCTGAATCACAACCCTGAGTCTCAAACAGTCTAGGGCTTGAGGAAACACATGGATCAAGATTCAGTTTGGACTAGATATGATAATTCTGAGGATACAGCTCTCTTTTGACTAGGAAAAGCACAGTTTTTGTGGGTTAGTCTCTCAAAATCAAGACAGATAGTGGAAGAAATTTAAAAAAAAAGAAACTTTGGAAAAGTTAAAAACTTTGAGCAAGATATTTTCCTCTTCCCATTTGCTTATGTAAGAGGATTTTTCAGATTACATACTCAGCTGTTGGACATGAGATATCACTCACAGCTCCAGGTATTTGTTGAAAAGTGACTTCAGAGTCAAGCCTCCCTTGTGCCACAGTAAACTTTATTCTGTCTGTATTTGCTCAGTTGAAATTGTAAAGAAGATAAATGACAGATTTCCTCTGTGGAAAAGTCCTGCAGAATTTAACATTGGTGAAATCATGAAGATCTTCAAGAATAGAGGACTGTAGAAAAAAATCAGAACTACCCCCTGAAATTCAGCAGATTTCCTGTCTATTCTACAGCATTTTATATGCAATTTCCTGTTAGAATTAAAATTATTAAAAAGCCCCAAAACAGGCATTAACAAGGCTGGAATTTCCCATTAAGTTGCGAAGGACTTTTCCGTAGGGAATATGACAGGTTAACTGCAGCATCTGAAAACTTTGGATCTGGCATGTGGTGGACTAAGTGGCAGTGAGAGCATCTGCCCTGGAAGGTCTGCAGCAACATCCCTCAGTGCAACCCCTGTTCCATTTTCTGCTAATGAAACAACCCCACCCAGGCTCTGATTCAATGACCTGTTCACCCTAGCTTCAAATTCATCTCTGCAAAATCTCGTTTTTGAGTCTCATTGAAATTACTGAAAATGATGCACATACTGGAGGTAAATTACTCATTTTGCATTGCTTTGCCAGGCTTAGGTCTGATCTTAAAATGTAAGTGCAGCTTTTTTTCTGCCTTCTGTGGGCTCCAGGGCAGGTGCTACAACAGCATCTCCCCCACACAAGGATACATAACAGGTTATTCCACCCATTGGGTTTCTCACAGGATGCAGAAGAAGTGAGTATAGCCTGAGGCTGAAGGCATATGCACAAGTGAGATAAGGATCATCTATGGGAATTTGAAGTGAGACTGTCCTAGTTTATACAGCTGAAGATCTAATCCTGGCTATCTAATAAAACAGTTAATCTTCAAAATCTTCTTGATAGACTGTGCAAAAGGAGCCCAAAACTGGCAATTAGTTCTGTTTTTAAAATACTCCAGGCATACATTTTAAATATCTGCACATAATTCTGGGGAAGTGATTCATAGCGATGCAGGGGAACCTGAGGACACCTCAGAATAAATTGGACAGATGATAGCATACATCAGTTCCTCTTAGGAGCAGAAACCTAATTTTTATTGAATCCTCAGATAAGGAAGTGTCATGGTTTAACCCTGGACAGCAACTCAGCTGCTCACTCAATCCCCCCACCCCTAGTGGGATGGGGAGGAGAATCAGAAAAAGATAAAACCTATGGGTTGAGATTAAGAACAGTTTAATAATCAAAGTAAAATTATAAAAAAAAATAGTAATGAGAAGAGAGATAACAAAAAGAGAGTGAGGAACAAAACCCAAGAAAGACAAGTGATGCATGATAAAATTGTTGACCAGCCACTGACCCAGCCCATCCCTGAGCTGTCATCAGCCCTCTTCCAGCCAGCTCCCTCTATTTTATACTCTGAGCATGACATTCTAGGGTGTGGAATATCCCTTTTGCCAGTACAGGTCACCTCTGCTGGCCATGTTCCCTCCTTGGCTTCTGGTGCACCTGCACACTGGCAGAGCCCAGGGCACTGAGAAGTCCTTGGCTCAGGGAAAGAACTGCTCAGCACCAACCAAAACATCAGTGTGCTATCAACGTTATTCTCATACTGAATCTGAAACACAGCACTGCACCCGCTACTAAGAAGAAAATTAACTCTATCCCAGATGAAACTAGGACAGGAAACCTTTTCTTCATATAGAAATCTTATCAGAACTGAGTGGGATCACATGCTTTAGTACCGAGTCATCAGGGAGTTTCTCTTACCCCCACAGACATTACTGTATATGTTGCCACACACTGTACAATGCTGAAATATGATTGGTTTACTTGGCTGCCATGTGTCATCTGATTTACTAAACTGTGATGAGGCATATGGATGCTTAATTGCAATATATATCACTTTATTAAAGCTCTAAATAAGCCCAAGGAGCAGAGTCCAGATACAAACTTTCATGTTTAGAATAGTCTGTTTTCTAGTATAAGAAGCTTTGTGTCTTGTTTGTGGCCCAGCTTTGTTCCGGCTTGCTGTTCAGGCTGTTCACAGGTCCTGCATGTGGCGAGCCCCAAGGCAGTGGAGAAGTGGGTGGTGTGGAAGGGGACAGCATGGCCATTGGCACAGCCATCAGCACGGCCATGGGCATGCCATCAGCACGGCCATCAGCATGGCCATCAGCACAGCCATGGGCATTGCCATGGGCACAGCCATCAGCATGGCCATCAGCACGGCCATGGGCATGCCATCAGCACGGCCATCAGCATTGGCCATCAGCACGGCCATGGGCATCGCCATGGGCACAGCCATCAGCATGGCCATCAGCACGGCCATGGGCACAGCCATGAGCACGGCCATTGGCACAGCCATCAGCATTGCCATCAGCATGGCCATCAGCACGGCCATCAGCGCAGTCATCAGCACGGCCATGGGCACAGCCATCAGCGCAGTCATCAGCATGGCCATGGGCACGGCCATCGGCCATCGGCATAGCCATGGGCATGGGCATCAGCACGGCCATCAGCACACTCCTCACTGACAGTGGTGCCCAGATCCCAGGCACTGCCCCAGCATCCTGGTGGGGCTGCACTGCAGTGCCCAGCTCTGTCTCCTTCCTGGCGTGTGGGAAGCCAGGCTGTGGCAGGGGGCTGGGAGCGCAGCAGTGGTGTGGGATGCAGGTGGATGCTCAGGAGATGGGCAGGCGTGCACCAAGAACCCCACAGCCACTGGCTGCAGCAGATGTGGCGCATGTGAACTTGCTGAATAGACTCATGCTTAAATTAGTAATGGCTTCATCTCAAGCAGAGATTGCTTTTCCCAGAAAAGCAGCCCTAAAAATTTTTCCCACACCACTGGCATTTTGGAATAGCTCTTTTGGATAGCTCTATTAACCTGAAGATACTGAAAACATCTAATCTCTATTTTGACTGATAAATTAAATACTGCTAGGAGATTTTCCATTTCAAAAGCACTGGGACTTGTCTGCACTGTTAGAAAAGTCTCCAGTGCAGTTCAGAAAGCAGCATGGGTCAGCCACCTCTCCCAGCAGGCAGCTTGGAAGAGGTTACACTGTTCTGGAGAGCAAAAAAGCTAAGAAGTGCAGCTGCAGGCTATTCTAAGCTGGTTGGCCTCAGTGACAGAGAAGAGGCCTGGGCATGTTTAATTTGTTATCAGAGGTGCAGCTGCTGTGTCCCCTGGTCAGGGTATTGCTTGCAGGTGGGCATGGGGAGCATCTCCACCACAGGGCTAATGAGGACTGGAGACTTAATCCAGCCTCACAGGAGCTTCCCCATCACCCTCACATAATCCACCATTCTGCAGCTTCTAGCTTGAAGTGGGACACCCAGAAGAGCACACATTTCAGTGTAAAGGCACAAAACAACTTCTCTGCAATGGTTTCAGTCAGTGTCACTAAATGAACCTGACAGAGGACCAGGCACAAGGATAGAACAAGCATATTTTCAATGAGAGAGCTAATGTGGGGCTCCACACTGTGCTTCAGGGCAGAAGTAAGGACACGAGGTCTGGCAGGCAAAGTCACAACAAAGGGGTGAGCAGCTCATCCTGACACCTATGCAAACACGGGCTTTCTGCTGGTACAAACCTCGTGGGAGTGCTGGTGTTTAGCCAGCCCCATTTGGGCAGGGACCAAAGATCGAACAATGCCACCCACGCCTGTTTGCAAGCTCAGGCTGAATCACTTGTTTAGTTTTTGTTTCTGCTTTTGGAGGATTATTGAGGATTTGTCATGGAGAGCAGTGCTAGTCTCTCCTGAACTGTCTGGATATGCACCAGCCAACACAAACCATCTCTCTTGAGATTTTCAGGTCACTGTACAGCCCAGCAGAGCAGGATGGAGACTTTCTCATTCCTGGGCAGTCCTTCCATGAGGGGCTGAGTGCTCCTGTGTGGTACCCACATTTGCCTTCCTCATGAGTAGGAGCTCCCGCCTTTTCCCACTACTCCCCACCTCCTCTTACACCTTCCCTGTCCTTCCCCGGCAAGACTGTGCTCCAGTGCAGCAGCTGTCTGTGAGCAAACCAATGAAAGATCATGTTTTTAATTAGGATTTGATATTAATTGCCTTCAATGAGACTATTTTCACATCACAGCTGACCAAAGCCAGAAGACATTAAGTCTGTCTCCCTAATAAATCATTCCTTCTGCTCCCCAGGGTTGGAGATGAAGAGTGAATAGGCAGTGTACACAGCACCGGCCTAATTGTCTTCTAAAATATGCAGGCAACTCCCACAGCAGTCAACAGAAAGGCTCGTGTGCATCTGAGTGGGCCTTGTGTTATTATTGATGCTCTCACACTAAGGGGGCCATTGTTGCCTCCCCCATCCCTCCATAGCTCTGGCAGGAGTGTTTCCATGTCTGCCAGCCAGGAGGATGAGCTGGAAGCAGATGAAGAGGAGGGAGTATCTTTTTAAAGTCAGACAAAAGAAAGCTCAGCCCTCCTTTTGCCTACTTCCAGCCCTAAAACAAAGGCTGGGTATAAATCTTCCATTCCCACTGACTGGCCAGGTTTGGAGAGAGGGATGCCAGCTAGAGATCTCTGACACAATTAAAAAATCAAAAGGCTTCTGTGGATAAACACTGGTTTGGCGCCACAGCCTGACAAATCCTTCCCTAATCCCTATGAAAACTCCCAAACCAGGCAGAGAAATGCCCAGGGAAAGTCAGCTGCTTTGAATTCATCCACCACCATCACTGCATGTAGCCCTACTCCACTGGGATCTCCCGGTTACCCACTCCATATCTCCAGTCCCCAGGAGCCCAAATTTGTCCTCAAAATCCTGTCTGAACAGAGCCACACAACCCTTTAAGCCCTCTGCTCCTGCATGACATTGCCTGGCTTTGGCCTGTTGTATTTTGTACCAACAGGGGAGACTTGATTCCTTGCTAAGTAAGAGACATCAGAAAAATAGGGCAGGGAGGAACTCCAGAGCACTGTCTGGTCTCTCTCCGTCACTACTGGTTAACATCAGTGAGAGCCTTCCTGCTGCTGGCAGAACTGTGCCCAGTGCCACTGAGGCAAAGCCCCTCTGAGCCAAGCTCAGTGAACACCTTCCCTTTTGGCAGCTTCTGCAGGTTCCTCCCTGCTTTGTGATAAACGTATTTTTCATCTCTGAGTGCGTGTGACAATTAATAGAGGCCAAGGGCCAGATCCCCACCTGGTATGAGTTGGCAGAGCTCTGAGGAACACAGCAGAGCTCTACCAGTTTAGATCAGATGAGATGCTGACTATACTCCTGAAATCCCCATAAACTCTTTGAGCCAGTGCTGTTCCAGACTTTGTTGGGGCATCCATAAGAATTGCTTATTCCAGGGTCACCGAGGAGGAAAAGTACTTCAGGTGTTTAACAGCACAGCTGCTGTTATACTCCACCTTGGAGCAGGAACTGAATTAAGGCAGGGAAATCAAGAACACTTCCCAATCCTCCCATTTACAATGCAAAAATAAACCTCCTTATTAAATACATGAAGGTTAAACACACACACACACGCACGCACACAGAGACATCCAGAAAAGAGAAATATTTAAAGTACCTTTACATTGTCACAATGGTGGGGTTGGGTTTCTGATTCTCTTATTTCACAACACTTCAGAGGATTTTAAAGGGATTGAGGGCCCTGCAAGGCAGAGACTGTGCCACTATTTTCTTTGGAAAGTACTTCACTGGCTGTTGGTTCTTGCTACCAACAGAAAGAAATAACAAAAAAACTGGAGGGATAAGACAAATATGCTCCTTCAAGAGTTTCTAGTAAAATTATAACATTGAGCAAGGCTGCCAACATGTTCTGTGTCTCGATGCACTGCAGCAGAAGGGAAGAATTTAACATGCTTTGAAAATGCCAATTGCCTGTTGCCAAAGATGCATATGATCCCAGTGCCAGCGGGGTAGGTGGCAGCGATTAAGATGTTAGAGGAGACGTCATCCTTTCTAGGCAATGTTAATTTCACTGAGGAAGACGATGTGAAGACAGTCCTGTTTCTAGGACTAGAAAGGCAATGTTAATTTCACTGAGGAAGACGATGTGAAGACAGTCCTGTTTCCTGTGAGAAAGATTCCTTTTTCCCTCAGGGTTCACTCTGAATTCTCCATGGTGGCAAAACTACTTTTACAGAAGCCCTTTTTGCTCCCTGGAATATTTTTGTGGTTACAGCAACCAGAATGTAGGTATTTTTCCATCTACAAAAGGGATTTCTGTGGCCCCCTTGGCTGACCGCATTCCCGGGTTCTCTACTCTCACACAGGAGGTTGGGACAGATACAAGAGCCACCGCGGCCCAAGGTCATGCCCAAAGCATGAGTCAAAAGAACAAATAGATCTTGGGAGTCCAGGGCTGGTATCCTCAGCATCCACTTTTCTGTAAGCAAGGTATCCATGTGGGAGTGGTGAAGGCCAATGTCTTCATTTCCTGGCTGTGCTGCTGCACCTTAGAAACGTGTCATTGCCATATTTTGTGGTTGGAATCAAACTGACCTTGTATTTCTGGCCTTCTGAAGTGTCTCCACTTGATCTTTCTCTTTCCTGCCTACTTTTTTTTCCCCTTGTGGGTCTCCCTGGTCCATTTGGTATAGACTGGGTGCAAATTTGTTTCCTGGTGTGGTCAGTGCAGGCTCCAGAGGCTTTTTTGTCACCCCTGCCCCTGTTCTGAGGTTTCAAGCATATGTCTACATACCTCCCCACTGGGGTGAGCACTAGCCACTCTCTTGACCTGAAACATGATTAGAAGCCATATTTCTGTGGAAGTTAGGTATATGCTTAAATTCTCTTCTGTTCTGAACTGGTACTTTCTTGAACTGGAGCCTACATATTTTTGTATGATCCATTTTTGCCCTTCCACATACCTTTACTGCAAATTATTCTGCAATACATATATGGCTCAGTATGTGTATGGCTCTGGGCTTTTCCACAAAGAGCCCAATTTATGCATCACATACTTAACCGCTTGAACAAAGGAGTTAACTTTACAGGATCATTTAACAGGCAGGGGCCAAAGCTTTTGGATGGAAACTAGCTATCATGTGGTATGCAGTTGAAAGAGCAAACAGCTTATTCATTATCATAGCACTGGATTCAGAAACAAAACACAGACGGCAGAAAGAGCCTGTCTAGATTTCCAAACACATTGCCTGTCCCCTCACTGTAGCATGTTTATTTAAACCCTCTCTCTGTGCATGCAGCCAGTTGTTAGACTTAACTCCCAATTTCCTCACATTAGGAGTTTTGACCTGGGCCCTACTGCTCCCACTGTGCTCTCCATCATGCACAGGGAGCTCCTACCAAAGTGAGCAGGAACTGCACTTCCATACAGCTTTGACAGCAGCCCTCATTTGGGAATCAAGCTCTGGGCACATTTGGCAGTGTAGGATGTTTGTGCAAGGGCACATACCACTTGTCAGATCCACAAACCCCCCATGTTTGTTAAAAACTCTTTGAACAACAGTCCCATACTCTTTACCTGCTCAGTATTCTGCCTTTTTTACCTCCATTATTAATCATTCTCATGTCCAGGCACCCAGATGTGCTCATTTCACTTTCAACATAATGGATGTGGAGGCCATTAAAATGATGGCATAAGTCTGTTAGTGTTTGGCCATGGAAACTTAACCCCTGTTGGCAAACCCTTGGTCACAGAATGCTCTCATCAATCTGCCACTGCTGTCTGCAAGTCCTTGCTCTGCAAAGCGCATGTGGGCTGATCCTGCAGGATCTGATCCAAAATTTACTGAAGCGAGTGGGAGTTCTTCTACCAATTTATTGAACTTGGCACCATGATTTGAAGGAAAAAAAAAAAAGCATTATAAGAATGAATTCAACTGCTTTAGGCAGACACTATTTATAATGTAACATGACATCATCAGAACCCTCAAAATTTAATTTAGCAGGACACCTACAATTTTGTACATGTCCACCTACAGCAGTATCAATCGGAAATACAAACTCAGAAATGAAGTGATTTCAGTGAGTTATTTTCCAGTTTTTGAAGTTTGATTTAGGGGGATTTCTATTCATTTCCTTTGCCATGTACCCAACTCTGTGTTACTGATTGGTGCTGCTCTGTGGGGTGTGTTGGCTTATGCTCAGGTACTGAGTCCTGCATTTATGGCTCTGCTGTGAGTCACTGGCAGTCATGGCCACAGCCAGGCTGCAATAAGGAGGGAGCCACAGCTGGGTGAAGTGAACACGTGAGTATCAGGGAGGGACTGACCAAAATAGGGAAAACATGTTTTATATCAAAACTAGCCATCTGGGCCCATGGCCTGTCCAGTGGGAGTGGGCTGTAAGTGGGACAGTACATGGTCTCCAGGCTCCCTTACTGATTACAAGGGAATTCAAGTCTCTTTGGGAATTCCCAATTTAGACTCACAGCCTCAGCACAACCCACAGCACTAAGAAAAGCTAGCTTTAGACTTCCTGGTCCAAAGGGCTTGACTCCTGAGTCAGGCTCTTTGGCTACACCTAGACTAGTGAGTTAACAGGGCCAGGGCACTGGCTGGAGATCTTCTCCATAATTATTAATGCCTCAAAGGTTTTGACCATCCCAGCCACTGTTGCCACAGATTCTGTGGCACAGCTGGGAGGACAGCAGGGGCCAGCAGGTAGTGCAGCTGAAGCTGTTCTGGTTTGAGGGTGCAGAGTTCAATGGTGAGAAATCTATCATTTCACTTGACCTTAAGATGCAACGTGTCCTGGCTTGTTTTGTTTACCAATACAAGGTTTTCCTTTAGGTTTTTCCTCTTACCCAAGCATAATTTTCTACATCTAGGCTACATGACAACACTGTTCTTGAGGTGATGTGGTCTACCTTGTCCATCTGTGCACGTAAGCAGGAGCATCCCTGAGCAAGGAGACACCCGGAGTGATGTGCTGATCCCTTCAACCATGTCACCCTCCAGCATGCTGTGGTCATCACCTACCTGCAGAGTCAAAGCCCTGGCACGCTTTCTGCCCATAATGAAGTCCATCATTCATGCAGGGAGCTGCCTGGTAACACAGACCTGGGCAGGAAACAGGCTCTTAGCTCTGGCATTGAAGGTAATAGGGGTGAATTAGCTGGTTGGGTTTTTCTTCCACTAATGGAGCTTGGGATCATCACTAGCAGATGGAAACCGACTTGAGATGCATCTTTGCAGTTTCTTGAATGCCAGATGAATATTTATCCATAACTGTATCTTGTTCTGTTTCGGGATTTTTCTCCCTCAGAACGTGAACAAGAATCTCTGCAGAGATTTTGGCACAAAGCCTACATACATCTTGCCCTGGGCCAAGTGATGAGCAGGGACATAAATGTGCTCACATAGGTCAGTTCACAGCATGCATGAGAGCGCCCTTGCTGCACACTGTGGGCAGAGAGCCTCTTTTCTTACAAGAAGTCATAACTAAAGGAATTAGCAGTCCTTTCTTCCTGTAAAACTTCAGGAGGTAGGCACCTACCCCTCTTAAACACCTTTGAAAATCCCAGCCATGATACTCAAGAGCACCACTTTGAGCACCACTTGTAGCAGCCTGAGTGGTGGTGAAGGATCAGAGCTCCCAGGACTGGGAAATGCTACAGATGTCATCAAAAGCAAAATAATAGCAGTAGCTGTGCTAAAATGCATATGGACATGTGGTACAGAGACACACTGGGTGCTCTGCATGAAGGGCATCCTTGCCTTGAAATCTCTGAAATGCTGCGGAAAGTAATGGGGGAGGGAAAGAGGAAACTGCCTTGGCATCTAAGACTTTTGTGGCCAAGAGTGGAAGAAGAGTTTTGGGTCTTGTGCAGGTGAGGATTTGCTGTGACAGATTGATGAAGTCAATGTTTTTGCTCAGGGCTGTGAGCTGAGCACAGCAAAGGGGGGCTGTTCTGTGTGTTCAGCAGCTGTGTGGGATGCTGACCCACACAAGATTTAACAGCAGCAGAGCCCCAGTCATCTTTCTGTGGATGTATGTGGTCTTGTGACTCTATTTCTGAGGACTGAGAGCTTAAGAACTGCCTCATCCCCTTTTTCCTTGTCCTCTGCCCTGCCCTGGTAGAGACCTCTCTATGTGCCAAGGTCTGCTGCATGTCAGTGCAGAGAAATAAACAGAGCCTGAGCAGGCTGTTGTAGTTTCTGATTTGCTTGCCTATATATTCAGAAATTATCAATATGTTCTGAGCAAATCAACATGGCCTTAATGATTGGGAAGGAAAAC
Organism: Chamaea fasciata; assembly: GCF_029207755.1. NCBI lineage: Eukaryota > Metazoa > Chordata > Aves > Passeriformes > Sylviidae > Chamaea > Chamaea fasciata. Next base: position 9,449,875 of record NW_027094086.1, on the reverse strand, counting down.
AAACTCCAGTCATTAAGTGCTAATCACACAGTTACTATATTACATAGTCAGACCTGGCAATGAAATATCCATCTCACTGCCTGCAAAGAGATCACTGAATCAATTTTTTGCATTAACATTTCATTCCTTCCCATACTAGACATTTGTTCAGCTTGTTTATACTCACGCCACATGGCCACAAGCTGTGTAGTTGGTAATGAATGAGGGGAGACATTTATCTTTGGAAACTCAGGCCAAGCCAAAAAGTTGATCACTTGTTTTGTAGAAGAATAACACATGTGAGATTTACTCAGATAAATCCCACCAGCGGTAATGGGATTGCCTATGTTAATTGCCCACATAATAAATTCCGGTAACAGCAGCAGGGCTTTTACAGTCTGCAGTAGGTTTTTAGCATTCCATTACTGATGATGCCGGCAGTGCAGGGAAGTGCAATGTCATGGTGTCTCTCTAAACACAGGCAGGGCTGAGAGCTGGGTTCAGCCTCTTGGACACCAGTTACAAAGTGCACCTTCTGCCAATCTCTGAGTTTGGGTGGTGGGGTTGTGGCTGGACTGCCACATCCCTGCCCCAACAGATCAATCCCTCCTGGTGTCAGGGTCCCTTCACAAACATAACAAAATGACAAGTTTGTTTTAGCAGTTCCCACCTCTTCCTTTTCCTCCCAAACCACAGCCATGCTTAAACCCACCACTCAGGAAGCCAAGAGAAGCTGCTTCCAGGGGTGGCAAAGAGCATTCTGCTGTGATTGCTGAAGCATGCTAACCTTCACCACTTTCCCCCTTGCCCCTTGTTTTACTATATTTGGTCAATCTAGAACAGCAAGTGTCCTTGGAAGGTGATGGCATGCACAGGCAGGTATGTGGCATATGTGTGCCCTGCCCCATTGCAGCCTCCTTGCCTAGGAAACAGAAAGATTTTGGCAAATTTGCATGTACACAGACTATGCTTCTGCTACCTCCCACTTCCCTTTCTCCTGCATTTACAGCAACAACTCCCAGAACTCTTTTTACCTTCTTATCTAGCTCAGTTTCCTTGTTTACTTCTCTAGTCCCATCCCATGCAAAAGGCGACTGCACACGAATGAAGCAAAAGAAGCTCAGTACATGCCAAAGCCTGAAATATAGAAAATGAGTTATGCAATTTTCCCTGCCTAAGCTGCTTAAGCCTTATGAGAACAAAACATTCCAGTAACTTTTTTGGAATAAAATCCTGTGATTGAAAGAGTGCAGAACAAGCCATTTGCATGCACAGCCCCAGTGCTATCTCCAGGCTGGGTATTTTACTGGAGTATAGTGGAACTGAGCTCTCCAGAGCCAGTGTGTGTGTAGAGGCACACGTTTCTCCTCTTCTTACGGCTTAGAGCAGCTAATTGAAAATTTAATTTCCTGAAAGTCGCCATTCTCACAAACACAACCAGGTGCCCATTCTATGATAAATCTATTTATATCTCCAGCCTGAGTAAAATGAATCTACTATTCTAAAATCTATAAGGGTAAGTGGATCTGATACTCACGTGGACATGATCCTTTTCTGCTGGAAAGCTCTTACACATAGGAACATTAACAGGATTTACAAAATCCATCTGTTTGCAACACCAGCATCTCAGAGTGCAGTCAATGCATTCAGACTGTAAGTCACAGCAGGTGCACAAACTGTGGCTGACTCACGCAGCATACAGATAGCCTAGTGCTGCTCCCCGTTTCCTCTCTCTGACAAAGCGCACATTTTTACTCACAGAATCATTGAGAAAAGCTGATTCGAATTTGCCAAGTTAGAAAATTCAGAGCTCAAATTATTGGAATCGGTGGATGCAACAGGGAAATTTGGAAAGTTGAAGTACAGCAACAAGATGCAAAGCATTTCCGCTGGCATTCCCAGAGTTCGCTATGGCTGAGGAGCTCTAAGCTACTTATGGATATTAATGAATTAAAGCTACAACATTCCTGAGTGCTGGGCAATTTTATTATCCCTTCTGCTAAGAGGAAAACTGAAACACAGAGAGAGAAAGTGGCTGGGCTGTGGTTTGTCTGCTCAGCTGCCAGAGGAGGAGGCTTTGGGATTTCAGTGCAAACCACGTGGGGGTGGCATTAGAAGAAAAGCTGTTGCCTCTTCTGGTGAGCAGGACTGGTGTCTACTGAGCAGCTCTTCTCATGGACTTAAATGCAACATATTCTGTTTTGCTAATCTACCAGAGGTCTTCTCTCTCCCCTCTTGCTGGGATTCCCAAAAGATCACAGTGGGAGAGCAGGTGGGGCAAGTTCACTCAGTATGGGCCCCTCAGAGAGGGTGTCAGGAGGGAGGGACTTACATAAACTGGCATTTACTGGGGCTTGATTCTGGCATGGGATAAAAAGGACCCTTTCCACTTATCCAGTATTCTGGAACTGACCAGGGAACTGATCTGTGCAAATACACGTGTGAAAAGCTTGGGACTGCCAAGGCAGTTTTGTTTTGCTGTTTTTTCTGAGCAGTGTTTTCTTTCCACTGTTGTTTCTGTCATCCAGGTTGTTTTCATGCCAGATTTTGAACAGGTGCCTCACCCATGCCAGCCTCCATTAAGCGGAGAAAACCTGATTGCTTCAAGAAATCAAATAATGGAAAAGCTACTTCAGAAGAATTATGAAATCATGAAAACAGACCATATCTGACCAGCTGGAAAGAATGTTGCAATTCCTCCAATTCCTTGGTGTCTTTCATTTAAATGGAAGTCTGGTGGTTGGCTTCATTCAGGGAAACCGTAAACCTGGATGCACATGTCAGTGGTCTTACAGACTAACTATATTGCAGCATGTGCTAGCATGTGGGAATGGAAATAGTGCCCTCCTTTTTGGCATTTGCACCTGGGTTTATCAGGTGGCCTTCCTGCAATGCCACTGGGGAGATATCAGCCCTTTGAGTTCCCCTAGGTCTACTGCCTCCTTCAAGCTGGGCTGATTTTTGCCTCCAAGTGCTGGTTTCTTTCATTTCATAGCTAGAGAAGACTCAGTGATGGCCTGAGATGCACTTCTCTGGATTTTATTTACCATCATGTGTTCAGATGACTCCCACCCTTCCTTTCCAGATAAATGCCTGGCTAAACCAAGGGCAAAATTTTAATGTACTGCTGATGGTATTATTGGGAAGAGGTGGCTCCTTGTGACTGCTGCTCACACGAGGGCTGCAGGAAGGCAGGTGGGTCTTGGCAGAGCTGTTCAGCTGAGTTTGACTTAGTGACTAGCAGGATATAAATGTCAGGGACACAAAGCTTGGAAATTCATTTACCTTCTCTCTCAAATGCTTTTTGCAGGTCACTAAGGTGTTTGCAGTGTTAACGTGGCCTCACAGATATCACACTAACAGCAGTTTCCTGGTTGCTGTCCTGGATTTGCTGTCCTCTTGCAAACACTAACTCACACCACATCATGCTGCTGTCTGTATTTCCAAGGCCTCTTCATAATAATTTCATGTGATGGTATTGCAGGTTTGTAGAAGCTGTCTGTAGCAGTTTTTTTCATGTCTTCAGTGCTTGCTTGTTTTTCTGATGTGCTTCTGCTGTTTTCTTCTGGCTGTACTTCCTTTTTATTTTTTTCCCCCCTTATTCTAGGAAAGAGATCTGTGAAGGTGAGTCATGTGTCACACACATGGGGAAGGATCTTACTTCTGTTTTCCTGTCAGGAGGGTTGAGTCAAGAAGGACCTTTTGTCTGGAAATGTTTCATCACAAGCAGAGCTGTGTCAGTGAGTTGTGAATGGAGAAGCTGCTGAAGCAAGAACAGATACTTCAATTGCCACCTGAAATGGACTGGAAAAGGAAGACCACCTGGGTAGTAGTGGCAAAACATGAGGGGTCTTTGGCATGACTGGCAGCCAGTTTGCTTCTCCATCTTTTAATTGTCACAGTACAGCAGTGGGGGTTCTCTAACTCACATCCTCTTAAGAACTGGTGTTGTGGACCCATTTAACACCCATGCCATGATGAGACATGCTGCTCGTGCATGGTCTGGTCCCATGGCTGGGATGCTGCAGTCTGATGCCACAGCAGAAAAAAGCAGAAGGGGGTGATGGTGTGAAAGCAATGTGTTCTATTTCTGGCCATGCCATGGTGTGCAGCCTAGTGGAAACACCACTGGCACCTTTCCTGCTCTCAGTGTGACCTAGCTTCCCATTCAAGGTGGCAGGGGGTGGTTTCTGTGTGGGCTGAAGATGGCAGGGATGGATTCTCAGTGCTGCCCTGTTTCCATGCAGGATGGGCCCAGTTCCCAAATGGTCTCATGATAGTCTCCCATCAGGGGAAAGGAAGGTGCCCTTGGTAGGGGAAAAGCCCTGCCTGGTCTGTTGCCTGTGTGGCATATCTGGGTTCACGTTGAAGAAGCTGCGTTTCATCTTACTGTGGGCCCTGTGGTCCTTTGTATGCTGAATGCACTTTTTTGATTAAACATGAAACCCAAACAAAGAATTAGTGAAAACCTCTTTCATTTTCCATTGCTCTTTAGTAGATGCAAATTAGTTCTTTTGGGAGGGCACCTCGCCTCAGTTCTCAGTAGCTGATTTCCCAGGGATGGGGAGGGGAGAGATGCAAATTAAAGTGTGTAGACCTTTTTCCCAGCCTATAGCCCTGTCTGCCATTGCACCCACATGAAAAAAGCTCTGCCTCAGTGTCCTCTCCTCACCAGAGTGCCTGGTAGTACCACAGACTCCTATGATGCTAAATAACATCTGAGGCCTTGCCCATGTCTCAGAGAGGTTTGACCTAGTTTCTCCATCAAAACACCTGCATTGTCAGCTTACCTAAGCTGCACATCACAGTAAGAATTTCTCTTTTTTCCTTTCCTGAATTATTGTTATTTTTTTAATGTGGCTACAAAACAGATTGTTATTTGAATTTGATTTATTCTGAGCTGACCTAAATATTCTGCTTTTCTGTTCTGTTGGGTGCAGTATTTTTTACTGCAGGCTTATGGCAACATTGCAGAGATCTGAGGGAGACAGGTTTCTGGATGTGTGAATGCAACGATAAGTGATTTGATGCTGTGGAATATGATAATAATAATCACTGTGAGGTTTCTGTGAAGTTGGACTATGCAGAAAGAATTAACAGAAATTATATTTATGTTAGATGTTGTAATTAATGTGTCCAGTGTAATTTAAGGATTGATTGTGGTGAGATTAGAGGAGGAGAAAATGCTTTCTGAATATAGGGCACAGTCCAGTGGAATAGGTTCATATATGAGATGTGATTTTCTCTTTTTTAACTGTTTGGTTTAGGAATTTGGTTTCTTTAAAAATGGCATGCTTTGATACTGAAGTCCAGGTCCACAGTTTGGTATTTTTTGATGATGTCCGGGGCCTGGGAAGTGCAGAGCAATGGTAGTAAGTGCCATCTTTATAGAGTACTTTGCCCCCCTGTAGTCCTGGACTTTACTTCAAGAAAAAAAAATTAGTAGTGGCCTGCACAGGGAGGAGCGGAAGGAGCAGCCTGCACCTCTACTTGCAGGGAGGATAGTGACTCATATTTGCATTTCAGTAGGACTTCAGAAAGCTCATGACTGATATGGTTATCCTCAGTTGTGCTGGTGATGTGATAAAGCCCTAATGTTTTCTCTGTGGCTTTACCCCAGCTGAAGCACACCCATGATGCTGCCCAGTCACACTGGGGGTGTGGGCAGAGGTTAGCTGTAGCAATGCTGCTCTCCTGATCCCTGTTATAAATGCTCTTGCTGGAAAAATCTTGTCTTTTGAGGGTAAACTAGGAAGTGTTTTTATTATACCAATGTAATTTCACTTTTCCAATAGAGATGCCAGTCTAAGAGGACCTGACCAGCAGAGCAGCCCTGGGGCAGAGGTAACCCAAGCTGCATCTCTTACAGCAAGATGCACGGCAGTAGCCTGCTGAAGACAGACAGATGTTGAATGTGATTGCAGTGGACACAGAGTATTGCTCAACCTTGGAGAATTTTTCCTCATGTTCAGCATGGTTTATTTTGGACTTTACTGCTGCCAGGAAGAGCTGCAGTGGGGGTGCAGGGTTTCTAAGGCAGATGTAGGGCATCTTCCACCAGCATTTTCCTTAACTGCTGCAGCACCTGGTATCAGACATGGCTTCTGAGGGCTTCATTTCTGCAGTTTGGTTATATAGAACAGCACCAGCAATTATTTGGTGAAAGTTAATTTTTGGATGAAAACTATGGCTGAGGCAAAGAGTGATGGATTGTTTTTCCCTCTGTGTGTGTGACAAGTCTCCCTAGGGCTGGCTGGCCACACTTCACAGCGCCGCAGAGAGAATTTCCCTCTCACTCACAAAGTCATCCAGTTGTCCAAGTTCTTCTAGTGTTGTCCCGAGCTCAAATGCTTTTCATTTGTCTTTTAAGGCAGGAAGACCTGCCAGTTCCCCACATGCATGTACTCACATGAACACAGAGAAAACACTATTTAATACTCACATGCATTAGACTTAACAGCTGTACAACTTCAGCAAAACAGGAGTCAGACCAAAATGTAGCTCATTGTTTTTAATCAAAGGAGTACCAGTCTTGCCAGATGTGGTGTATGTTTTTCCAAACGAACTAAAACAGTCTCCGCAACTGAAGATGATATGGTCTTGTGCAATAACATAACTTGTTTTTGCATGCCCAATGAATGGCAAGGCACAGACTGGTGTAAAACAGAAGATACAAAGAGTTTTCATTGTGAGAACAGAATGAACTGGAAGGAAATTGAGCCCAAGCTGTTTTCTGTACTGTTTACTACAGCAGTAGCCAGCCCACAGATCAAGAGATGTTTCTCCCAGTAAAGGCAAACAGTGCTGCTGGTCTGTTGCCCTTATGACTGTGCTCATATCATACTGACAGGTAATGGGACAAAATGTCGAGACAAGCTGAATGTGGAAGGTGCAGTTGTGGTTCTGGAGAGGACTGCAGTCCTGTTCGCCTTGCACAGATAAGGACACCACAAACTAAGCAATGTACAGAGTGTAGTGCAAACAAGGGAGGCACAGACTCTCAGAAAGGTGTGTGAAGCTGAGCTGATAGAGCTTTTCTTCAAACCAAGAGAAGAGCCAGGAAACACCACTGAGGTAAGACCAAATCTCCACCATGAAGTGACATACTTCTAGTAGTGTCACTGTCTGTCCCTTGATCTTAAAGTACCACAGCATTTCTAAAACTTTTCTGCTTGAGCTGTAGGAGACTCCAAAGGTTACCTTGACTCTAGGTGTGACATCTGTAAGTCGTCCTGGAGCACAGGTTGTATCTCCACACATAATTTCTCTCCCAGCACCAAGGGTGGATGTGTAACTTCTTCCATGTGACTGTTCCTGCTCCTTCTCCATCCACTGGCAACATCTGACATCTGGAATTTACTTGGAGAGTAAAAAATAAATATTTTCATAGCACATCACCTCTGAGAAGGTAGCTGCAGTTGTTCTCTTTCCTGTTTGATGTTAAGATTTTGCTAAATGAACAGGAAAGGAAGGACAGTAGGGTCAAGCAGGCTGCTCCTTTTCCCCAGGCACTGTGACCCACACTTTAGGATACTTTAAAGCCGTTCTACTCATCACAGAGCAGATGGATTCTGGAAGAAAGAGTATGTTTAGGAGAAGTGTAGATACTACTGTGCTATAAACAAACTTCCCTTTAAACAACTTGTTTCAGTGCTGGCTGTGGATAAACATCATCTTCTTTTAATCACTGACTGCTTTGGCAGCAGCAGCACCCACCACTGCCACTCCAGGTCTTGATCTGACATTATAAACCCCATAAATATTTCCTCTCCTGTGTGTTTTTGATTAAATAACCTCACAGCTTGAGAATGGATGCACTTAATTCATGTGTAGCAGGATTTATGATGTCAATATGCTAATCTGGTTATTATAATCTTTTTTTTTAAAAGCTAGTAACCATGAAGGAAACACAAGCAGGCCTGGCCACAGCAATTTCAACAGCAGAAGAGAGGACATCCTAGTTCAGGCAAGAGCTAAGTACTTACAGGTGGTCTCTCTCAACCAGCAGGGTCCTAACTCCTCTGGCTCTCCATGCCTTCTCCACAGGTCTATTTCTAGGATCATCCTTTGCATTCTGTATATGTCTGTGAAAGCCATTCAGTGGATTTAAAAAGAGAACTGTCTCATTAAGTGAAGAGAATACAATTAAAAATAGAATTTTGGAGGGATTTGTTTAATGTTTGGCTCTGGCGATAGTCAGGGGGGTCCCCAGAATGGGAGCTTAGACTCTCCCATAACTAAGTGATTCTTCAGCCAGGGTTTAAATACTACTGTGTTATCTGAGATAACACCACCAGGGAAATGCTGTTACCACACCAGTACACTGTCAGTGGAGGAGTGACCTGGACTTGCTCAAAGACAGAACAAAACTGGTTTATAAAAGACCTGCCTGTTGTCATTGATGCTGAAGTTCATGAAGTTTTCTATTTTCATATTGTTTCCTGTGTCTTCATCATGGTGTGGAAGCCCAAACATCAAGTTTGCTGCACCAGAACTCCCTAAAGGTATGCTTGAATTCCAGGGTGGATGACCCTTCTCTTCACGTACCTTCAGTTTTATTTACAAGCTGAGAAGTCAGTATAAAAAGATTTTAATTTGTGTTCAGAGCCTGGAGGATGATTTTGAAATGAATTTCCTACATAGCTTTCTCTGTAGTAACTTATTCATTGTCCAGTACAGAACAGCATTTAGCCTTAGGTTGTGTATGTTCCCATTTTATAGCAATAGAAGAGGCAGCAGTGTGAAAAGCTCTTAAGAGCTCTTCAGAGCAAATGTTTCATAATTGTAGGCCATGACAAAATAAAAGTCAGTAAAGAATTCAGAATGTACAATCCATAGCCCAGAACTCAGCAGCTGCCAAACACTGAAAATAAACATCTGATCGGGCAGCAGTCTGGTGGAGATGAATGATGATATAAACCTCTTTAGTTTAGCTGCAGATACTGCTCAGTAACGTTGTTCCTACTCGGTTTCTTTCACTATATTCATTGTCATAATAGTTAATCATCTGGTTCTTTGCCTACATTTTTCTTACAAATGTATTAGTCTTAAAGTCACAGTACATTTCTGATACTGGTTTTGGAGGCTGTGATTTTTGCTCATCACTTGGTGGGCCCATGGGAATCTCATGAGATTTAATAGGACCAAGTGCAAGGTGCTGTATCCCCAGCATCAACACACTCTGGGAGATGCATATATCGAGAGCAGTACTCTCAAGAAGGACTTGGGTGTGTTGGTGGAAGAAATGCTGGGTATGACCGGGTAAAGTGAACTCATTCACAGCCTAGAAAGCCAAACGTCCTGGGCTGCATCCAGAGCCCTGTGGGCAGCAGGAGAGGGAGGGGATCCAGCTCCTCTGATCTGATAGGACTCCACCTGAACTCCTGCATCCAGCTCTGGCGTTCTCAGCACAGGAAGGGCTTTGATCTCTTGGAGATTGCCCAGAGGAGGCCACCAAGATGATTAGAGGGATAGAGCACCTCTCCTGTGAGGAAAGGCTGGGAGAGCTGGGATTCTTTGGATTGGAAAAGAGAAGGCTTCAGAGTTGCACAGTTGTGAAATTCCAAGGGAAGTGAATGGAAGGGAAGACAGGCAACAGGAAAGATGAAAAGAAACTTTTTATAAGGGCATGTAGTGATAGGATAATTGATAATAGCTTCAAACTGAAGGAGAGTAGCTTTAGATCAGATGTTAGGATGAAATTTCTTAAAATTAGGGTGTTGAGGCACTGGAACAGGTTGTGGATGCCCCATCCCTTGAAGAGTTCAAGGCCAGGTTGGGTAGGTCTCTGAGCAACCTGGTGGAGTGGAAGGTGTCCCTGCCTATGGCAGGGGTTTGGAGCTAAGTGATCTCTAAGGTCTCTTCCAACACAAACCATTCTAAGGTTCTCTGATTTCTTTGAATTTTTCAGAAAGTGAAATTTTGAATGCAGAAGAACATCCTTCTTTGTTTCAGCCCTGGAATGGATCTATTAATCTCAGGAGTATGTTATATGTTCTTCGGCTTTAATTCTTGACAAACACTTAATCTATGGAAAATATGAAGGAGAAATAAATCCATCATGCTTGTGTGCTGAACATTCAAGGGGATAAAGTACGGCAGGAGTATCTCTCTTGTCCAGATAAGCACACACATGTTGCTTTAAGAAGCCACACAAATGTTGATACCTTTACAGCAAGTGCATAAATACATAATTGCTTCTAAAGAGTGTAAGAAATCAAAACCTGAAAAATTTTCTAAGGAAAATATATATAGAATGAAATTCAGTTTTGCAAACAAACACAAACCAAGCTCCAGTACTTGAACAAGTGTATATCTTGAGAGGTAATGTGTAATACTATAGTTAAAGACCTGAACATCTTTCTTATGGACATTGGACAGAGTTAAGGATGTGCTGCTAAGCTTTTTTAAATTGCAGACCTAAGGTAGTTCTCCTGATTTTACATGAGCTACTCAGACAGCTTTCTTGCTCTCAGATATCTGTATGGACCTTTTGTAACAGATCAAAAAAGATGGTATTAGAACTCAGGCAAGAGATCCTGGAACTGTAACTGACAACTCTCTGAAATTCTTGACTGAGCATGTTAAGTGGAAAAAAAGCATGTCAATAAAATGCTGGAGCTCACCAGGAAGGATGTTGCAGTCATGACAAAGAATCATTTTCCTGTTACATTTATGGTTCTTCCATGCCTTGAGTCTGGTGAATGATCTGAGTTTCTGCATCTCGAGGGCATGAGGGTTAGGAGAATGGCAAGGAAAGTGACCAGCATAACTTAGGGACTGGAGAAGCTGCTGTATGAGAAGGAACTAAAAAAGCTGAGTCTCTTCTGGCTGAAGACACAGCAGAAGGGGGAATATGATGGGAACTCAGCCTCAAGGAGGTGCTGGGTTGTGACTGCAGGGAAGTTACTGATCACACCCCACAACACCAGAACTGCTGGACACTCACTGAAACCAGCAGAGGATCTTTTAAAAGCACAAAAAAGAAAGAATTGCTTTTGTGAGGTGTCCCAAACTTCTGACACTGTTGCTAGAGGAGACAGTGGAACAGGCCATGAGCAGCACCCAGAGGGAACTTGAACATGTCTGTTCTGAGTGTTGGTGCTGGGGGAGTGTGTGGGAAATTAATCATAAGTAGTATCTGGGCTTGTGTGTTCTCTTGAAATAGCATCTCTGACTGTCACCGGTGGAGTAGATGGATGACAGATCTAACACAGCAGGGCATTTCTAATGAACTTATGCTCTTATGCAGAGATGGATTATTTATTTAGACTTCTGAAGAAAACCGGGGAAATCTTCAGCTAAATAGAGACAATTTCAGGGAAAATTTCAGGCAGATTGATGACTTCAAATAAAAACTTAGTACTGAAAAAAACAGGCATCTTTAAAAATCTTGTTACGTCCTAATAAACAGTGTACATAGCATACATTTAATTTTAAATCGTAGAACCACAGAGTAACAGGGGTTGTCAGAGATCTCTGGAGGTCTCTCAAAGCAGGGTCAGTTTCAAAGTTAGGTCAAGCTGCCTGTTGTCCCTCAGTAGTACACCTCTGGGAAGCCTGGCTCCATCTCATCTGTAATGCTCCTTTTAGGGATATAATACTTCAGTGAGCTGTATAAAAGTGATGTGAATTTTTTTCCATGTGTATTTCAGCAATTCATACAAGATTCCTGTGTGTGGATATATTTTCTATGAGTGTTCCCTTCCCATCTCTCTTCCCTGTGGGACGATCTCAGCATAATTGTTGAGTGAATAACTAAAGTCCTTGGAAAATGCACACACCATTTAACAGGAAATTCCTATAGTAACATAAAAGGGAACCTCCGTTCTCCCAACTTCTTCCTCTTTTCTCCCAGATTTCTGCTAAAAAGGTGGTGAGGAAACAAAGCCTGATTCTGATTTGCTCTGTACTTTCCTCCTCCTTGTCCTGGAAATGGTGATCAATGTGCCTGAGCTGGTTTATAGCATACATAGGACGTAATGCTGCCAAGGCTGTTCTTTCAAATAATGCCCTGACAAGGGAGGAGTGGAGCTGCAGCATCCCAGAATCTTGAGAGGATATCACTGTGAAAAGAGTTTGAGGCAGCTGTAGTGAGGGGAACACGCCAGCTAACCACAGATCACTTCTCTTGAGTGTAGGACAAGATGGTGGCTGGCTTTTGAGTAAAAAAGGCAAGGAGAGGACTTTTTATGACTTTCCCCTGTAAAAGCATACATGCAGACTTCTGAAGACAGGACAGCATTGTTCCAGGGACCGTGGGAAAAGACACCAATTGCTCTATGTTGTGGGTCTCATTAGTGACTGCTGGGTGGAGTGAGAAGCAGGTACTCCTGACCCTATAGTCCTGCTTTCTATGGCCAGGCACTCTGCAGGGAGTCATCACCATGGCAGAGTCCATGCATTCTTCTACGATCATAAGACAGCCATTACCGTAACATTTTATCCAGTCACTGTGGCTGTATAAATTCCATGGGGATCATTATATAGGGTCCAATTGCACAGGAAATTGAAGGTGGAGGAAGAAAAGCACTGTAGGCAGCTAAGCTGGGTAACAAGAGTAGTGAGGCAGGATTTGACGGATGTTAACACTGAATCAGGCAGGATTCATCCTTTGAGGACTTGTATCTGGTCTGTCAGTGTGCATGAAATGCTGTATCACCATGCAGTGTTTGCTGCTTATGTTCGTGCTTGCTGGAGCAGGCCAGTATCTCTACCTCTATGGAGAAATCCCTCTTTCTGGAGCACAGGGTGGGACATGGCTTTGAGTAATGTGGAGGCCTTGCAGAAACAACTGTGACCCTCCCAAAGTGGCCACTTGCATTCACTGCAGAGTGGTGATGCTGGAAGCAATAACACTTAGCTCTGATACAGCACTTCACCCAAACATTGGGTAACTAATCTGCAAAGCAGCAGGAGATGCTCTTTGCAACTGGTTCTGTAAGCACAGCTAAAGGACTGGAGTGGAGAGAGCTATTAAAAACCATTCTGACATCCAAATTGTCCCTTGGCAACTAAAAAAAAGCCTCCAGAACTTACCATGTCCTCTTTGTTTTATTAGTCCTCTTAATATTCAAATGAAGAGAGCGTTTTCCAAAGTTTGTCCTCAGCCTGCCCAGCTTGCAGAAGCTTGGCGGACTTCAAAGGAGCTGCAGCAATTTATTGTGGTTCTTACTCCAGCGATTTTGTGACGATGAATACATATTCTATCTGGAGAGTGGTTCGCTTATAAAGATTACAGTTAGCAGAACACTGTAGATTACCTGAGTTAATAGATTTACCCCTTCTCTCCCTTAGGTCTTTGTCATTTAAAAGTTTGGAAACAGGATTGCTTTTGCTACTGAGTTAATTTTCCAGTTAGTGAGCACTGACGGCTTTTTTCCCTCCCCCAGTGAAGCTGCGCAAGCACGGCCGTGGGAGGAAGAAAAGAGTTTTGTGGTTACGTCTCAGATTTGGAACCTTGGATGTCAGAGCTCTGCTGCCAGTCCTGTCTGTTTCCGTGTGACTCCAAGCAAATCATGTTTTCCAAACTGTGTTGCAGCACCTGGTGCACTATGTCACAGCATCCTGAGGCTGCATTCTCTGACTGGTATCAAACAGATGATTTTTATTCTTTTAGTATAAATTTCTTCAAATGACCACACCCATGCTTTGAAGGGAAAACATGCAGGGAGGGTAATTGTTTGGGCTCCTATGTAAATGTTGGCTTCTCATCCTGATGAGAGTCTGAGGTTTAATTCTCAGGGGCAAAATCCAGACTATTTTAGCTCATACTCAGAATTCATAGGACATGGGTGACTGTGCCAAGGGCGGCAGCTGTGGCAGCCCTTGGTTTGGGTACTTCAGCTTTTTGTGCCATGTGGTCAGGCATGGAGAACCATGTCAAAGTTTAAGGTTTTTCTTTGGGTTTTGATTCTTAAAATCCTCTGCAGTTTATCTGTTTTTTTCAGGCTCCACTCTGAACATGTATTTTCCATGTGTACCCATTACAGCTTTATTGAATTAGTGACATCCTTACTTGGGGAGGATATTTAGACATTCTAGTGATTCTAAGTTAGTCCCTTTAGATCCCCTGGTGTTGCCATTATTTTCCAAATTTACCTCTGATTTATCAACATTCTTTATTGCAGCTGTAATGATTTTTATCACATATGCCAGCTAGCAGAATAATTCAGAAGTGGTTACTTCCTCCATTTATCACCAGTTCTGAAGTGGAAAAATGCCTTCCCAGTGGATTTCCCAATAAAAATATGGGATAGTAAAGCACAAAGTGCTGCATGGGCCATTATGAATGGCCTAACCACTAAACTGACAGCTCTTGATTTGACTGCGAGGAGGTCAGAGAGCTGCATAAAAAGATTGAGACACTGAAGGAGATACTGAGAAATGATTATTGACTATGGACGGAGGAAGAAGTTGGAGACCCGCTGGGATGGTGATCAAGATGCCAGTGTGGATGTGTGTTTGGGCAGACAGTGAAGCCCAGGCAAACCACCTTGTTGTAGTGGGGGGTTTTTTTGTTTGTTTTGGGTTTTTGTGGGTTTTTGTTTTGTTTTTGTTTGTTTGTTGTTTGTTTTTGTGGGTTTTCTGGGGTTGTTTTTTGTTTGTTTGTTTGTTTTTAATTAATGTGAGTGAACTTGAAAACCTGACTCCAGAGTGTCAGTGAGGTGACTGGGACAGGCTCAGCTGGGTGTGGAAAGGAGGGGCACAGAGAGGTGAGGCACAAACTGGACAGGTTTTTGCTTTGCTACTCCTGCCCTTTTTGCCTTGTTCCATAGTGCATCCAGAACTGTGGCAGTTTCCACAGTCCTGCTCCCCATGTGGACAGAGTTGCATACCTGGGAGTAGGATTTGTTTTAATGGGTTTCCTTCACGTCCTAAAATGGGTTGGTTTTATCCCGGTAAAGTTCTCGTTTTCTGTTATTCGCTGTTTCTTTAAGAAAGCTACTTCTGTGGTTGCCATGGAAAGCCCTGCATATCTCATGAGACTGAACCACAGAGTATATAGTGCAGTCTCAGAAAATATCTGGAAATATGTTTTCTGGAGAGCTGCAGTCCTCAGGAGCTTGGCAGCCTTGTAAATGGAGATGCCCCGGCTGGGAAAGGGAATTTCTTTCCCCCAGGCAAATAAAGCAAGCGTGGGGATTTGCAGGTTCCTCCATTAAGGGGGCAGAGGACACCTGGGGAGCAGCTCAGGGTTGTTGGGGTGGCACAGTACAGTCACTGCGGTGGAGTGGCAGGGCAAGGACAGAACTGGAGTGGGAGCCATTGGTGCCTCTGTCTCCGCCTCCTCTGCCCCATGGCAGCTTGTGGGGGCTGACAGCAAACATGCACACAAACAGCATGCACAAGCCCTGCTGCTCCAACAGCTTGCTAAAGAACTGGTTCCCACACCTTCCTCTAATCTAAAAACCACAGTTTCCCCTCATTCTAGCTGCCAAAACCTGCAAGCTCCCCCTCAACTTCCTTAACACAATGCCCTACTTCATAGTAAAATGAAACTTGGAAGTGAAAATCAACTGGGATGAATATTGAATTAAAGATAGTACATTGACTAAACTACCAATTTTCATTTATTTATTTCTTAAAGGGTCCATTAAAAATGCCTCAATCAATGATAAGATTACTGGATCTGGAGCAGAATGCAGGCCAAGTACAACTTTAAAGGCTCTATCTTCAAATTTTGATTTTTTTTTAAAGTGAATATTACTGGCTAATTTTTCTAATTCAAGAGTTAAAGAAAAAGCTTAGGCATTAAAAAAAAAAACAAAACAAAAACAACAAAACAAAACACAAAAACCAACCAAAAAAACCTAAAACACAGAAAACAAAACCCCAAAGAAAACCAAAAGCCAAACATTCACATCTCAGCAATCTCTTTCTGAGGACAGATTCATTGATATTCCGGTGTTCTTGTGCTAAATTATAACAAAAATGTCATTTTAATACACAAATTTACCCAAGAACAGTTTGAGGATACTCCCAAATGAATGCTTCCTGTCACTTGTGAGCAGGAATTTCAGGACCCACAGGACTCAGAGATGAAACAGATTTACAGTCTTCCGTTCCTACAGTGTGGCTGCCATTGACTATGCTGGAGCTCAGGTTACCAAACATTTCCACTATATGTCTCTGTTTTAAAAATACAGTAGTTTTTGCTGGGAGTCTTCCAAAATTAACATTTTCCAAGGTAGTTCTAGCTAAGGTAGTTCTGCTGCTCCCAGGAGGGAGACTGGGGACACATTGCACAACCTGTGTTCACTTTGCACAGGTATTCAGCTCCTGGAAATTGCTCCAAATGTTTCATGTGCCCAAAGATGGTGAAGCAAGTGCCCCATAGGGGACAGCTTTGTGGGTCTTAATGGAAAAGGTTTGCTCAGAAATAATACAGCTCCCTAGTTTCTGCAGTGCTCAATGCTCTTTGCACAGACTGCAGAACTCCATGTGCAAAAAAGTCATACACAGCAGTGTAGGGGAGTCACTGAAATTAATTGTAGAAACTGATGAAGTCCATCTTACTGTGTTTATTCCTTATCTTAAGCCAGTTGCTGTGCCTTTCATGCACACAGGAAGGTCTTGTTGTGGTTTAGCCTCTCTTCAGCCCTTCTCAGCTCCTGCCTCAGTTCACCTCAAGGGCAGTATGAAGTCTTTTGGTGTAAACTTGTCTCACTCTCCAGCCAAGTTGGCAGGGCTTTTCTCCTGGTGCTTCTGCCACTGCTTCTACATCCACATGTAGCTCATCCATGCCGTGGCTGGCCCTAAACTCCCTTCAGGTCCCCAAGCCCCTTAATCTACCTTGCAGCCCCCTCCTTCACTCACAACCTGTCATTGGGCATGGTTGGTCCAACTGAAACATGAAAGAGATGTTTTAATCTGCAGCTTTAATTACCCATTTTCTTCTCCAGACAGAGTCCGAATTTCTTCTTCAGGGTTTTCTGTCATCCTGAGCTGTAGATATTTCCAGATAGACCTCAGCAGGTACATCTTTGCTTCTAAGTTCCGGGTTCAAGGCACAAATGTCTCTGCAAATCCCTTCCTGGTACTTTCAGGTTGCTACTCCAGGACCCTTCTGATCTGCATCAAGCTCTCCCAACAGGGCATTTCTTTTCTATTTACCAGAAAGCAGAGCTTTTGTGGGCATAGGTGAAAGGATAACAAAGCTTCTCTTGAAATACCTAGTTCCACTGTTATGTGATGCCTCAACTCTGGGCTAAGCCCAACCTCACCAGCTGGAAGATGGATGAGTGGACACAGAGGAGCCTGGACAATGCTCCCCCTAAAAGCATCAGTTGGTGCAGTGACACAGTCATTTGCTACCCTCAGTTTTTGGAAAGTTTATGAAAAAAGGAGTGCTCCGAGGTTGGCTTTTTTGCTTTCAGTTTACAATTTTCATTTTCTAATGATTTTCACTGACAAAATACATCTTGCTGAATTTGGTAATATGACTACATGGATGATGCCTGCAAACCATTTTTGGAAAAGTTTTAATATTAGTTTAACAAGAAAATGAAACAATGCAAATATTTTTCAAAGAATATCATCAAATTCTTTGTGAGAGCTCTGCTTAGAGAATCTGTTTTGTGTTTGAGGCCAAAGATTTGTCACACAAAACAATTGGTGGATAGAAATACAGATACACTCAGCATGATGCACAAATTTGCTCTTGGCTGGTACAGGCTCAGGCTGGATAATTTTGCAAATTATGTATTTTCCTTGTTTCACATTTCCAATAAATCCCCTTCTGCCTACATCCTCTGGGTTTGAGGGTACCCATGGCCACCACATGTAGATCAGAGATTTCTCCTGCTGAAAGCCTTTTGCTGCTGGTTAGCCTCTGACTGTTGTAAAAGCCTTCACACCAACTTGCAAGCCACAGTTTCCTTTCAGTAGCCCTGAAAGTGCTTGCAACAGTAACTTGCTGCTGACCCTGGGCTGTCCCTCTCCCAGGCTGGACAACAGCATTACCAGAGGCACATTGCACAGTGGAATTCAGCAAAAGCCCTCCATATGTTTTATGCAAAAGAAAACATTACTTTTGGCACAATGTTTTGAACCAGAAGCCAACTGCCACCAGAATACAGATGCAGGGCTTGCCAGAACAAACCTAATTGCAATACTTCGGAGGTGTTTTGTATTTTTCTTCCTAATTGTGTCCAGGTGTGTTGAATTGTTTGCGGGAAATTCATAGTGTTGAGAAACACAAAAGGGAGAACTGTTTAGCTAATGGTGGCAGCAATATATTCTGCTGAACCTGAATCTCTGAATTAATTTTTTGCTTTCTTGGTTCTGCTATAAGTAGCAGAAATCTAAATAAACAACATTACATGTAACAGCTACTTCTGAGATGCTTACTGTTGAAATTTATGAATATATTAATGTATGAAGTAACGGATTATTTTTGAGTAAGCACTAATATGTAAAAGAAAAATAAGATAAAGATTATATGAACATTTTCCAAATATGTAAAAATAAGGCTTTCAACCAAACTCAAATATTTTTAAGAATTTTGATCCATGAAACATTTTCACTATTTTTACTCTGCATCTTGGTTTGGTATATTTTTATGAGTTTCTGAAATATATACTGCAAATAAGACATATTCCTCCAAAATCCTCCTTCTACAGTATTTACTTCATTGACAACATTGAGATAACCAGTCTTTTTCCTTTGTCAAGTATTTTGTGGTTTACCAGCACACACAGAGCTCAACCTAAGAAAGGAAAAGTACTTTTGCTACCAGCAGTGCCTGAAGAATAAGGAAAAGAAAATGCTGTAGGGTGGACAAAATGAATAGCCAAGGGAAATGTGGAAGGTAGTTGGTTTCTTTATTTGTGCGTGGATACACAGAGGCTGTGCACACAGAGGCATTTTTCACAACACTTGTTAAATCATGTGAAAAACTCATTGAGCTCAATAGCTCATTTCAGTGTCATTTGCTAACAAACATGCGTGTGCATCTCCCTAGCATGGCCTCTTTGGGTATCAGGGCGAGCCCTTCAAAGACAGTTCCTAAATCTATTAAATATTCACTGTGATTTTTAAATGGATGACTCTATTTAGATGTGAAATGCTGTTTGCAGGTGGGGCTGAAATGCAAGGTGGTCCCACACGTGGACATTGGCTTTATCTCAGAAATAGTCTTGCTCCCCTAACAGCAGAACAAGACAAAAATCAAGCAGTTCCAACATTAAGACCCTGAATATAGGGCCTGGAACAGAAAAATCATATTAAAGGCAGTAAGGGGCTCCTGTTTCCTCACCCATTGGTGTGGGTTTTGCTGGATGCTGTCGGCAGAGAAAGTGGTTGAAAATAAAGCAGTGGGCTTCAGCAGAAAGGTGGGTAATTGCCAGTGGAGTCTCAGATTATCTTGTTTCACAAAATAGGCTATGCTACTACAGGGAAGCAAGAAGGAGGAAAATTGCAGACAAAAACATTTAAAAGTCTTGTTTAGGCAGAGAGATCTGGTGGCTGCGTTGCTCCCATCACCCGCTGCTGAGGCACAGTGAGTTGGATGCCAGAAAGGGGGATTTCACTCCATGCAGTGGCAGAGAGGTGGCACATTGCCCGCTGATACCACCCTGGGTTTCATACTTGAATTTTCAAGGTGGGAAATCCAAGTTGCTGAGGGACTGTAGCAACCTGGCACATTGCTGCAAGATAGACCCCAGGCAAACTGAGCTAATGTTGTGGTAACAACTATTTCCTGTTATTTTGGCATTGGTTCATTTTATCTTTCTAAAGCATTCACTGGGATAAAAGGCAATTTCACCTTTTTTAAAGCGTGGAGAGAGTCAGGAGAGCACAGAGACTGCAGTCCCACCGCGGGCTCTGTGCGTTAACACATCACCCAGCAACGCTCACTTCACTGAGACCAAGGGCAGGAAAACAAGACTGAGAACCATTTTTCCAAGGAATTAGCTGAGTACTTCCCATGAAGTTCAGGCTGGCTCTGTGTTTTTAAGCTGGGATTGAGCCTGACTTTGGAATGACTGTCTGTCATCAAGTTAAGCAGTAGAAGCCAGAAATCATTTTTTTCAGCCTGAAGCCTGCCAGAGTGAAGTCAACTTGCCCACAGGTTTTGACAAAAATTGAGATGGTAAATAAAGTTTTTATCACACAATTGTTTTGTACTATGAAGTTACAGTGGTCTTTATTTGACAACGGGTGTCCTAAAGCTGGATTTATGGTATGGCCAAGGCTTGCTTTCAGTGATTTCAGTGTCACTGGTAGTTTCTCCTTGTAATTCACAGAGATTTTGGTTTTCTCTGAAAGCTGAATCACATCTATGGCCCAAATAAAAGACAATCACTTTCAACTTGGTTGCTCTTACCATAGAGGCTTTACCTGACTTGGAAGATGAATTTTCAGACTGACTAGTTCAGGATTATATTTGGTAGAAGCTGTGTTAGGAGGATCTAAGCCTGGGATAATAATTTCTATGGCAAGATGAAGGGTTTTCAACTGCAAGTCTGTCTCTGCTGTATTTCTGTCAATAAGTCACTTAAAAAGACAAGCAAAATATTGCCTCTAATTTTTCTTAAATACAGTTGGTGCATTTATCACAACATTTTGCTTTTTCCTCTTTTTTGATTTCATTCCACATCTCTTTGGTTGCGTGGGTTTCTGCGTTTCTATGGGCTGTCCTTTGACTAGTGCTGTCACAAAAAATCCAGCTCATTTGTCCTTAAGAATATGCAGTGATGTGTTTTTTTTTAGTGGTGTGGTGGTTTTTTTTTCCTTTTTTTTTAAATAATTTCTTTTTCAAACTATCATTTCCTTTCCATTATCACAAGAAAACTCTCTAGGAAAAGATGAACACAAACTCTCTTGCCTCCCATGTTTCCCTGAAGAGGCTGAAATACTGGAGTATTTCATCAGATAATACCACAGCAGATAATACCACCATAACATCAAGGATGATGCTGGGACCTAGGCAGGCTGAGAGACACCATATCATTCTCAGTCTGGATCAGTCTTTGGAGCTCTTTGTTTCCAAGGAGCATCACAAGGGGTGGCCATTGAGTTACCAAGGCTGGTGGTGGGACCCTACTAGTGTAAAGGTACAGATGATGGTTCAGACAAATGTGTTCCCCCAGGTGGTATGAGGGCCACCTTGCAGACCCTCAGTCTACCTTCTCCAGAAGGCTACTGTGATGTCTCCTTACCAGCTGTGCAGACAAGAAGCAGCACAGAAGGAAGGATATCACAGAAAACCAAGGTAGAATTATGCATGGAAACATGAGATCTTATTGAGAGTGTCCGGAGGTGAAAGAAACCACCCTGATGAGACAAGCACACATTTTTGAGACTGGCAGATGTTACTCAGAACACATCTTCATGTTTTGTCCTGTATTTGACAAATCCCTGAGGATACCAACTTTTCTCTGTCATGCACACAGGGTAGAGCAGATTGGATCAGTGCTTTCCTTGCTTTTATTTTTTCTTTTTCCTTTCATGTTTTTCCACCAATTATTTGAGAATATTTTGAGAAGGGCTAATGTTCCTAGTGCTGTTCAGACTTAGCATCCAGGGTGTGAAGGCAAGCAGGCTGGACAGTAGCTGACTTGTCAAAACCAGTCTGCAAAAATTCTGTATGAGTGCAATTTGGATGTTTAGACCCAGATCCTCTCTTTTGCCACTTTAGTAATGCCCAAGTAAAACTACGCAACACTGTCTTGAGGAGAGGGCCAGGCCTGGGGTACTGAAGTCACTGGAGGTGAGAGAAGAGGAAGTGCTGGTCTCTGGAGTGGCCATCTGTAACCCTCCTCCCCACTTCCTTCCACTTGTCCCAGTGACTCCAGAAAACATGGTGCAAATGGTAAAGAAAAGTTGTGAGGCTTAGTGGGCTGTCATCTGCTATGGCTCTGGGACCCTCAGCAACATTTAATGAGAATAAACTCAAAATGCCAACAGAACAGTGATATCTCTTTGTCACCCTCCCTAGAAATGTATTTGAAGAGCAGATTGCCTCTGCACAGAAGACAGGAAAACCAAATGCCATCCCACTGGACAAAACAGTGTTTCAGATAAGCCTGGATAACTTCAGAGATGAGGATCACCCTTGTCCCTCAAGCACAGGTGGAGATCACTGAGAACGGCAGGCTGGGAAGTGGCTGCAGGGCTGAGCCCTGTGGGACAGACCCTTTAGGACAGGGTCCTAAAGAGCTGATGGGGAGCATGTGAGGGGGCAGTGCCAGACTGGGCTGGGAAAAAACAAGCTGGGTCTTGCAATCACAGGTGCAGTTGTTTTTAATGGCTGGACTCTGGTGACTCTGACTTTAAATGACTTTTTGAAAGCAAGTAATTACTTCATGATCTGAAATGATGCACCTAAATCCCTCTCATGCCTTGAGGCTTATTTGTATCTATTTCTTGATGCTGGTTAATGTGGAGTGTTAAGATAATCTCTCTTATGTCCAACAAGGGCCAAGCTTGTCTGCCAGGCTAATGATGCAGTTACTTTGGGATGTCCTGCCATCTCCCAGGCTTGGCTGAGAGTGGCCTGTGGGCTCAGAAGATGCACACAGAGGCACAAGCAGAGAGTCAATCCAAGCAAAGTTGTGTCTTCTGAAATCCAGTGGTACTTGTTGGAAAAAACTGGTTGATACCAGCAATGCCAAAGCCCACTGGCTCTGCCAGTTTGCTCAGGAAAATGCAACCAAAACTGGGTGTTAATGGGGAAACTAATGGATAAAACCAGACTGAATGTATAGATGGGGGGAGTGATAATGTAGGGGCAAGGCAGGGGAGGGCAGGTTGAGGAGGGGGGACTGAGATCTTGGACTGTCACCATATCCACAACACACCTCGCTCTCTCCTTGAGGTCCAGTGGGCCCCAAAAGACAACAAGCCGGGGCATGAGAAACTGGTGGCATATAAATAATATGAAGGAAGGGTATGAGCCCACACTGGGCAGAGAGAAGGAGGATGCACCAGGAGGGAGAGCAGAGTTTAATACAGGAAGGCAGGAGGGCAAAGCTGTGAGACCTGGCAAGGCCTGTCAAACTTCTTTTTTTCTTCACTGTTGGTGTGACAAAAATGTAAATGACACAAAAATGACACCACCTGGGGTAGTGTCCTGGTCTGTACTTTGCACTTTGAAAAGCATTTCCTTTTGGAGTTGGGAGGGGGATGGAGAAGGCTGGGAGATATTAATTTCTCTATAGCTGGAATGATAGTTGCTACTTCCTGGAAAAGTAGTGACCAAGTGCTCCTTGGGCTTGGTGGTTTGAAAAGTACAGGAGTTCACCTTAGAATGGAGGAAATAACTTGCCAGAAAAATGACAAAGCCATGGACAAGGCAGTGTCTGGGACAATTTTTCTGCTGTGGTGCTAAGAGAAAACATTCATGACAGCCAAAATGACATCCTTTATCATTGTGTGACCCAGCAAGTTTGAAAATAAAGAGAGGGAGAAATGTAATGGAGACAAAAAATAGCACTGATTTTGGAGATACTCATTAGTGGTGACTTTTCATAGTTTTGAGCTGCAGACAGGCCTGTGCTTACTGGAGTGGGAGCAGAGGCTGCTTTGGGAGGTACACACAGCTGCTTTCAGACCCCTTTTCCAGTTCATGGTACTCCTGTTTTCCAGTGGTGCTCAGAGGCCCAGGTCACTGCTTTGGGAGCAGGTCTGCTGTCTGACAGACATGGAGCTAGAAAGGGATTTGTTTGCATGGGACAAGTGGCATCCGACTAATCTGTTCCAATTCACAGGCTGCTGCTTCTTGCTGGGTGTCTTTGAACATCCTGGTTGTGCAGCCTGAAAATGGATTCTGAGAGATCCTCTGGCCCTGGGCTGCATTTCCTCCCCTGCTCAAGGTTACTTCTGGGCCCCAAATTGCTTCACCCCCTACCAGCCAGCCAGATCAGCCACTGAATCATTAATGCTGCAGTGATTTCAAAGGACCAGACTTGTGAGTGGCAGGATCTGCCCCTGTGGGTACAATAGAACCTGCTCCATTTTCTTTTCCTCAAGTCAGCCATGTTCTTGGTATCTTCAAATCCAACTCTCATGGCCATCTTTATGGTGATTTACACAGAATGGTTACCCTTGTGCCTTGGGAAACACTGATTTCATAACTGATCATTGTGGTAATAAAGCAAAGCAGAACAGCCCCCTCAGTCCCTGCTCCAAAGCTTTATGTGCTGCTGAGAGTTCAGCAGGGAGCAAGAAAATTTGTGGGAGAGATGTGGTCTGTGCAGAGAGGCTGAGGAAAGCTCTCTGCTTGAAATAGAGGCACAGGGATTGCTTCTGTGCAGTTGCTGATCACACATTATTCTGACCAGGAGCAGCCAGGCGTTTCAGACAAGCAGAAATTTCTCCACTCGCATGTTCTGGGGCAAGATTTTTGTCAAGGGAAGGGTCAAGTTCCTGCCACATTTCAAACAAATTATGGGGATAGGAGCTCAGAAGTAACCATGAGAATTAGAAAGAGCATTTCAAGCCTTTTTATCCCAGAGCAGTAGAGGCTTGAGGGACTGTATTTCATAAGAGTTGTGCAAATTTCTTGAGGAGACATCTTATTTTTGTCAGAAGCCAGCCAGTCTGCACAGCACAACCATACCAGAGCCATACCTCTGCTCTGTCTGCTGGACCCCAGCCCTGGTGCATTCCGAAGCCAAATGCCACATCTGGCTGTCTCCTCTCCCTCTCTGCCGCCTCCAAAATGGAAATGCTGGTCTTTCTTAAAACTAATGCACACAGAAAGTGACAGCATAGGTATAGATTGAGACAAGTGGAGTCATTTATTGTGTCCCCTTATTGGAAATCTTTAATAAGATGCAGTGGTTTCTCTGGTAACATCAATGGCCATGAGCACGAGGTGGCTGGTGGGTGTGGGGTGTGGGGACCCTGGCCCCTGGCCCTGCCAGTGAAGACTGCAAGCAAACTGCCAGGCACGTCAGCACTCTGTCAAAACCAGAAAAATCCTGAGTTAGTCACAGCAGGAAGACAGACAGCAGCAACATCAGAGCACACTGTTGCATCCAAGTGGTTGGTGACTCTTTCAGACTTGAAAGTCTTCCAGAGAGAAAAGCTGTATGCAGCAATAGTGCAAGCCCAGGACAAGGAAAGCAGATGTTCATGTCTCCTCCCCCATCCTTGTTCCCATATGTTGGCTAAGTAGGTTTTGTAAAAGAGAACATGCTGTAAATCAGGGCTAGGCAGGGTTCACTAGTTGGGTTAAATGTGGCTTTTAGGGTGCACAAGTGAGCCACTGTAATTTACACATAAGGAAACTACTGCTTTAAGCTTTCCCTGGATGACTGCTCTGGCATTTAAGTGGAATAGCTTGTACTTCCCTTACACAGACCTTATTTTTTTACTATATTTTTATGTCGTCCACAATTTCTTCCATTACCTGTGCACAGGGATCCCATTACCTGCACAGGTCAGAGTCATCTGAGGAAGAAGATTCCTATCTGAAACTTCTTGAACCTGCCCATCTCGTCCCTTGTGCTCCACACTTCCGTGGTTCACAGTGGTATTTTTTGCACGATCAAATGCTGTCGTTTTGATCTTTCAGCACCAAGTAGGGCATGATGCTGTGATTTTTGGGAAAGACAAAAATCTGATTAAAACCAGAATTTGACTATGGACGTACACTGAGGATTTGTGCATTTGTCTCTCTCAAAATTGACAGTTTACATTGCACAATATGATTAGCAGACAGTTGAGTTCTGATTGTCTAGGGATTTTGAAACAACAGGAAATATTCCCAAGCAACCTGAAGTGCCTGTTAAAAAAGCTTTTTTAGGCATAGGTTGAGTGTTCAGGAAGCTGCTTCCTCTTGCATGTATTACGTCAGGTCCGTAGGTTCCTGTCGAGCTGTTTCACTCTGCCCTTGGCCCTACCCCAAACAGCCCCAGCTCCATCTCTGCAGCTCGAGGGGGAAAATCCCCCTCATGAGAACAGGCAAGGAGAAGCCCCATCAGGCTTCTCCTGACTTCACACAAAGATCTTTCACAGCCTGAAGTCCTGTTCTCACAACAGACCTGTCCAGAAGTGAAGCTGCAAACCACAGTCTGGTCTTGCAAATCATGGACTTGAAAAGGCTTTTTCCTTCTAGTATATTGACTCAATCACTTTATTAAGATTTATAATCCTGTAATGAATGTGTAATTAGCAGTTGAAAGACAACTTCATAAAATCAATATACTCTAATGTACTTCATGTAATATACAGCCTTTTAGCTATGTATTGATTTTCTTCCTTATGAATATTTTATCCCTTGTATTTCCCTTTTGCACAGTTTAATTAAGAAATTAGAAACATTAAAAATTAAAATTTGCTATGGAAGGAAAAAATTGTACTTAAGATAAAAGTGGCCTTGCAATCTTCCAGTATGCCTTTATTTTCTACGGCCCAACTGTAAAAACACTCTCCTCCTCTTCTGATAAAAAAAGGTAATAGTTAATTTACACATGTAGCATTTAAAAAAAAAATCAGACTAAATAAAGCCTGAATGAAAACATTCAAAAGCCTGAGAATGATTTTAGTCAAAACAACTTATTTTTAAAGTAATATATTTTCATAAACAGCTGAGTAATATTAAATTTTAAATAAATGCTTCAAAGTGGCTGGGATTAGGGAACACATTTTTTTACCTGTGTTTTAATGAAAATTCTTTAAGTCTTGCTTTTCTCTTTAATTTCAAAATAGGAACTTGCTGCTCAGTCTCATGAAATGGGATATCTATTTCTATGCCAAATTAGTTTGAAAAAATCTTTATTTTACTTACAACAGGCCAATAGAAATTTTTATTAATTATAGACATTTTATTACACTTAATACAAATTAACATAAATTTTCATTACACATGCACATCAGTGGTATTTTAAATGATGTATAAGCATTCCTTTACAATCTTAACATCCCTCAAATTACAGGCATTGATGGAGAAATTAGGAAACCTTCACTCTTCAGCTGGTTGCAAGCAATATCAGAGACACTGTCCACACTGACTTGGAAGTTACTGAGAGACAATAAAATGGGCCATTATTCTTTGAGTGAGCTATTTTTAAGGGTTTTTGGGTTTTTTATTCAATTTCTAAAGCCTGTTCAGAGCTGAGGCACCTGCCCACACACTGGTATCTAACTTGTTCACCACCAACCTCAGTATGAGGATCAAACATTTTGGCCTGCCAGACACACTTTGGTGTCTTGGTGTTTTGTGCTGCCTGAAGTTTGGCTGTGAATTCCCAGGCTGGGCAGGATTCTGACAGAGGTAAGAGATGCTCCTTCACCAGGCAGGAACACCAAGCAGTTGGTATGTGAGGATTGGGTGCACAAACCAGATGGAGGAATTGCTGCATCCTGGGTGGTGTCTGAAGCTATTAACCACCTAAATGATGGGTAAATTGAGGCTGTTTTGGGTTCAGCATCCTTCTTTGTTTTGGTGTTGGTGTTCTAGTTTTTCCTCTGGAAAACAAGTGAGTTGGTGAATATGAGATCTGATGTGGTAGTAGAGTTGCCCAAGAGCTGGAGAGCACATCAACTGCAGATCTGCTGTGACCCTATGCAGCAGTATCTAATGTATCATAGTCTGTGAAAGAATAAAACTTTTTTTTCCCTCCAGACTGGGCATATGGGTAGAAATCCAGGTCTCCTTGTGATGGGATCCTTCCTTCTCTCCCCAAAGAATTGCTGAAACATCAACCCCATCCCCTGCAGGAATCTATCTAAATCCTGACCCAAGCCCCAGAGTCTGGGGGCTGCTATTTTAAACCTGAACGTGGGCCTGTGACACTCTGAAGGGGAAAAAAAACCATTTCTAATAACGAATCTTGTTATTTTCCAAAACTCATAGGAAATCTGCAGCACAGCTGGTGGTCCTGGAGGAGAGTGAAGGAATACCACTTAATGAGAACCTGGTGGGTTAATTAGTCTGTTGTACGATGTGGTTAGTCAATAGGAAAGAAAAACTCGGAAATTTTGAACGACATAATCATGATTGACCTTAAGGTAGCGGTGGCCTAATAAGCAGTTAAATGTGCCTGAGCAAGGGGGGTTGTTTGAGCAAAAGGGGATTAAGAGGAACTGTGCTGATGTGTCCCTGCACAGTGTGAAGCAGAAGAAATGCAAAAAGGAATGCATTGCTGACACTTCTAGTAGCAGAAGAGAGACTGCAGCATTCCCAGTGCAATGTGTGATATCTCCTTGGTGTCCTGACCCACAGAGTTTGTGGGTGCACTCAGAGGGGCAGCACAATATGCAAGACCTAGGAAGGAATATGGGAAGGAAAAAAAGAAAAAGGGATCTGAGCTTCAGGTTCATGTTTTTTGTTTGACCTTCTCAAACGTCCCAGAAGGGTTTTGTCTTCCTGTCTCTGGCTCAGCTCCCCAGTCACGTGCACCCAGCCTGCCTCCTCTAGTGACCCTTTCAAAACGCATGCTCTTGTGACCTGTGCTTCTCCTTTTGGCTTTGTGACAGATATTGCACTACCTACTCCATTTTAAAATATTTTTTTCTTTAATTTTTAAAGCATTTTCTAGCTTGAAGTTTGAGATATATGGTTATTCCTTTTGCAACCAGTTTGCAGTGACCTACTAAGTCATGTAGCCTTCTCATGCACAGGTCTCTGAAGGAGAAGGCTGCCACTAGCAGCATGTGCCTCCTGCCAGTGCAGGATTTGTGTCTCTGCTGTACCAGCTAGCTTGGTACATCCCTTCTTTGGGCCTTCTCATTTCATACTTACATCTCTTCTGATTCAGCTGATTGCTGGGCGCCTTGCAGTGCTTTCTTGGCCTTGGCCTCTGTTCTACAAGGACTCCAGCTCCCTGCCATTACTCTTTTACTGCTACTGGTTTCATTTCATCTGCTGTCCCAAGCCTGTTGCTGTTTTGTATAAGCCTGCCAGATTTGCCTGCATGATTGTTCTTTTGTCCAGAAGAATGTTTAGCTCAGGGTATTTAGTGCTGATCTGGTTTTTCTATTGCTTTGTGTGTACCCAAGGAAAGAGGTTTTGTATTAAAATTCTCCTGGAGTGCTGAGTCACTTGAACTCTGCTACTGTGTCATGTGCTCGATTGTCTGAGTGCGGGACCTGGTTATGTCATATTTTGCAAAATGTGTTTTCTGTTTCCCCACTGGAGTTTTGCCTGAATGGCTTCCAAATTATCCACCTACTAGAAGCTGGGAAAGTTCTCTCTCATGATGCAATTCCCCTCTTAAATTTGTTTTGATCTTTTCCAAGAACCTGGCTGGAATCTGATATATGGGATACTTGTTTTGCTTGCTTTGGTCTTTTTATGTAATGCTGGGCATTCAGAAGGATGTACTCCCTGAGATTTGGCCAGCCACGTAACTCCCGAATGCCAACTGTTTGTACATTTGTCCCATCAGATTATAGCCACGTTAAAGTGTGCTCAGAGACTGTCCTCTAATCCAGCAAACTCTTGACTGCACTCTGAAAAACATGTGTAAATGCTGCTGGTAGAGCTTCCATTAGTGAGTCAACATTTACCAGACCTTTCCTGTGGCTCGCTCAGACTAAAACACAAGCCCAGAGAAATTCATTATCCACAGCACATCCCCTAAGACTCGTCTTGATGCAATCATCAGCAGACAGTTTGCCTTGAACAGCCCAAGTGCTCTGGCTTCACTCACTGATAATCAGCAGTGACACTTTTTTTTCGTCGTGATTCTGTTCTGTGGTTTTGGGTCAGTGCAGATACCCAAGTGTCTGCCAGGCTTTCACTGCTGTTAGAGGCAGTCTGTGCTGGTTTCCAGAGATGTAACAATCCATTTTCCTTGCAGCCTTGTAACTTCCTTCCTCAGTGACTACACGGTGCATTTCTCATGGCTCATTGGCTGAAGAGAAGCTTATTTATAGCCTCAGTTCCTTCTCTTGTGCCCCTGTCCATTAGAGAGCTGACCTGCCGGGGCTGCTGTCTCACCCTGAGGACATTCACTGTCTCTGCTTTACCAGATCAGGGTCTGCATTGTCCTGCCTTGTGCTGGGTCCTATAAACCCCTGGCAATGCTTTTTGTAAGAGTTTCTTACTGAGGGTTTGTATTCATCTGACGGTTTTAGCACAGTTGCATGGCTTTTTGCATCTTAAAGACACCTAGTTCCATTTTCACAGCCTCGTGCTGGTGTTTATTGTTGCTGGGATGAGCTCTGCAGCTGACTGTGCTGTTTGCATGGAAATGAATCAGTTGTTGATCCTGCAGCCCCGTGGTGGGCGGGCTGGGAGCATGGCTGGCAGCCTGTTTTTCCAGGGAGCGTGAGCCGGCATCAGGCAATCCAATTGACCCAGGCTGTGTTGTGTTTCTCAAAGAGCTTTAACTGTAACCTGCCATTGCTGATGTCGTGACTTCTACTGTCTGGCCCTGTCCCTTCAGCAGATCAACAGCACTCAAATATTCCAAGAACTTCCAGATTTAGATTAATTTCTCCAAACTTCTGTTTCCTTAGGGTGACTTCATCTCCAGAGTTAAGGACTTAAAGGTACATTGCCTGGAGGAGTCTACATATGCAGGAGATGTCTAAGATAACATTATAGTCAATGAAGGTGCAGTCCAGAGACCTGAAAGAACTCAGCTGTCCAATTTTCAGTGCCCATTTTGAGACAGAATGGCTGAGGAGCTCCTTAGCAATTCAGATTGCCTGTAGTAACAAAGGAGGGGAACACTGCTGTTTGAAACAAGTTCAGTGCTGTTTGAGACCCCCTATGACACAGTGGATGGGCCAGTATGGAATCGTCAAATCACTAAGGCTGGAAAAGACCTCCAAGATCATTCAGTCTCTGACTGAATTCAACCATGCCCACTAAACCAAATCATAGCACAATGTCACAGAGAGCATCAAACAGAGACTAGAGAATCATAAAATCATAACAATATAGGCTGGAAAAACCTCTAGGGTACTAAAAGGCAAATACTTCACAGGACCTAAAATAACACTGGGCACATCAGCCTCCACAACCATCTTTGTCTTTATCCATCTACCTCACATGCAGGCACAGAAGAATGTCAGGAAAGTGTCTGGGGCTACTTGGGATGCCCTTGGATGGCTGCTTGCCCTCCAGTTGCTGTTCTTGGGTGTCTCATGGGACATCCAGTTTGGGCAGTTGCATCTGTGTCATCATGTTTACAAAGTGCCAGAGCATTGTCTCAGCTGATTAATCCTCCACCTATCTCCACAAACACCGTTGCTTCTTCCCTTTTCCCCAGTGAGACAGTGAAGGACTTGTCCACAGTCAGTCAGCCAGCTCTGAACACAGAACCATTACCAGCTTTTGCTCTCTTTATGCTTGTGTATCCTTATACTGTCATTGTATTTTCTCTCTAGAGGTCTCAGTTGTCCCTGCATTTTCCTGTTTATTTCTCATTTTCTCCCCACTCAAGATCAAATGGCCAACAAAACCTCATCTTTTTGTGCTGTGTTGAACTAAATAACATTTAGGCTTCCTTAGCTCTGCTACTAAGAGCTGTTTGCAAGCTCTTAGTAGCAGAACTATCTAAGAGTGCAATTCACACTCTACCACATGTCCTTAGAGAGTGTTAGGGGCATCTTCAGACTTCACCTTTCAAGACTGAAGTACATGGATGAAGGGGTGAGGTAGAAACATTTTTTTTAATGCTAAAGAAGAGAGGATGCTGGCAAATGTCCTGATATCCATATTCATGAGGATTATTTCTCACTGTTGATACTGTGTCTCCAGATTGCATTAAAGTAAATATTTCCTATTTACAGCACATGGAAAGCATAAGAGTAAATGTGTGTATATAATGGTTAAACTCTCAAGTATTTTGTTTGATCTGCAATTGTGTCAAATGGAGCACTTAATTGCTCCAGCCACTACCTTCAGTCTCTGACCTACATTTATGACAGGAACTGCACAAAACCTACAAAAGTCAAAGACAGGAATGGTTTTAGACAGCTTTTCCTACATCTAATGAATAAGTGACTGTTTCTGAATTAGAGACAAGTGTCACCTAAGCCCAGTTTTCCAGTAGGTGTAAATGTGACTCACAAAAAAGGAGGTTGAAAGACTTCAGGTAAAAGCAACCCCCCTCCACTGTCCCCCCTTCCCCAACCCTCTTATGAATGTTAATTTAAGAAAAGCAAACATTTGTAAAAGAAAGCTGTCCAGCTAGAAATGTTGAGAACATGTGTTTTCCTTGTTGCAGCACAGCCAAAAGAGACAAAGTTTGCTTTACACAGTATCACATTTTGCCAAATTAACAGTAACAGTACTATTAATATTTAATATTTATATGACACTGTCATCAGGTGGCCAGTTGGGTCTGATCCCTGCTGTGCGAGATGTGCAGACACAAAAAAATGGTCTAGATTCTTTTTATTTATGTTGAGGAACTATTGTCATGTGCTGCAATCCTGTGGAGCCTGCCAAGATGTAGGCCCCATCTCCAAAAGGCTTAGGTGCATTTTTAGGACAATTTGTTTTTATAAGTGAGAATTTCAAGTAAAGTTCTTCCTGTGTAGCTTTTTGACATATCATTAAAAGCTGAGTTTAAATGTTGAATCAAATAATTATGGGATCTGGTTCTGATAATACCTGAGTAGTGGAAGACTGCATTTCCCATGGCTGAGGTACAACTGCAGAGGGAAAGTAGATGTATTTTTGTCTTGACATGAAAAATTTGAGCACCATGGTGTTTTATCTTTGTGTATGGGTAAAAAAACAGGTGTGTTAAAATCTCCAGTGAAGCCGGTGAGATGTTTTGGTTTACCAAAGCCATCTGAATTTTCCTGAGGATTTGCTACCCACATCAAATGAGTTTTTCTGGGTATTGTCCTAACCCTGTGACTATCCCATGTCCCTCAATTTAAGCATTGCAAGGAGTGAGATGTTTGCCAGTGTATGAACTGGGTCATAAGTAAAGACAGTTTTACGTCTTCTGTCACCACCTGTCTGCCGCTGGATGCCTCTCGGGTCATTGTAATATGCTTAAATTTTAATATCTTCTCTTTCAATACACATAGGTTTGATTAGAGCTTCATCCTGCCATCTCTGGCCGGTTGGGATGGTTGAGCCCCCAGCTCCATGTACCTGTATAGCCTAGCAGATTATCGAAATTGCTTCTTCAAAATGATGAAGTGACTCCAGAGTGGGAGCCATTTTGGTTCAGCTATTTTGTACCACTGCCATCACAGAGGCATCCAGGTTGGCTCAAAGCTGCCACGGGAGCTGCCCCCAGGCTCTAATGCCCTCTGTGGTCCTGGCTTTGGTGGCTTGGAAAAGTCTTTGCTTTTATTGGCTGCTGTGGGTGAGAGAGAAGCTTGAAGATTTCTATGGAGCATGTGGTTTTCTGAGACAACAGTGTAGAAAGGATAGGCATGAAGTAAGGAATAGGCATGATTTTAGCTTCAAGCTTTGTTCGTTTTACCCTCCTGATTGTCCCCACTCTTCAGTTTTGGTTTGCACTGTTTGTGTCTGAGTGCATGAGCCAAATCCAGTCAAATGCTGTGCTGCAGGCAACCAAGCACCAATGTGCTCCAGCAGCTGAAAGGAGTTCTGTCCTGAGGACAAGATTAGAGCTGTCCTGAAGTAAAACCCCATGGGTCACATGGTACGGCTGCTGTCCTTAGCACAAATGGCTTTGTGATCATTGCAATTTGCAATAGGATAATCTGGTGCTCCTGTTGCACCTCATCACTTGTGGATGCAGATGTAGCCTGAATCAGTGTGTATCTGTGAGGAGCAAAAACACACACACAATCTCATTACCTCTATGTGACAGCCTGTTTCCCAGAACATCAGTGATTCCCTGGGTGTTCAGGAGCCTAGGTTTTCTCCTTTGGTGAATAAACTGCTGTAGGAAGATGTGTTTGAAATTTCCATCTTGTAGGATCCTTAGCAGACTCTCCTGTGACAACTGCACTGGAAAGTGTTTCTTGAAGCTATATGCAATGACAGTTCACTGCATTTATGTCATTCCTTGCTGAGTTATTTTACTTGCATTACTTCCAGAATGCTTGCTACAGAACGAATTCAGGCAAAATAAATAATATAAGCAATATAATATCACACAGAGATTTTCCAAACATTATTTTTCTCAGGCAGCTAAAGGGATGTTCTCAGCTCTGGAGACGACAAAAGAAATTTTATTCTGATCTAAGCATGCCTATCATTCAGAGCCTGGGAAATTAAAGCTTTGAACATCCAAAGGCTCATCTGTTCCAGTTCTTCCCTGACTTTATCCATGCCCCCATGTTATAATGTATAGTCATAAGAGCAAAATTCACAATAAAATTAAATGGTCAGCCTAAATTCTTCTCCCTCAGCCCAGCTTTTAGGTAGGCAAAAAGGACTGCATTCCATGCAGAATGCGTGTGAAGTACCATGCTGTGCCTCCAGAGCGGACTCACACATAAATCAGGAAGCACTGCTCAACAGAGCATGCTGATTTTTTTCTGTGTTTTGGTTTTTGTTGTTTTTTTCTTAGACAGAAATATAGTAGTGGTTAGTACTTTTCTATGCACTTCACTTGAATTTAATTTTAGCTACCGATCCTAAGAGTTTAATAATCATGGACAAACTCCAGTCTAGCACCACTTCTAGTAACTTTCAATTTTCAGCTGTAAATCTGTAACATAGAAAACAGATCAGTATTTTTCCCAAGTGTCAATTCTAATCAATCTTTTTTTTAATTACAGTGGTATGCATTTAGATTCCTGTG
This sequence comes from Chamaea fasciata, assembly GCF_029207755.1. NCBI lineage: Eukaryota > Metazoa > Chordata > Aves > Passeriformes > Sylviidae > Chamaea > Chamaea fasciata. The sequence goes on along the minus strand of NW_027094086.1, from coordinate 9,415,247 downwards.
CACCCTTTTCCTTCCCTCCAACCTATCCACCTACTTTTCCACTAAATCAGAGACAAGTCAGAATTGTCCAAGTATGAGGAGATGTAGAAAGAAGCCTCGACATAGCTTGTATAATCCTAGAGATGAACCTAAAGCTGTGAAAACATAAATATCATCAAATATGCTCAGATTTGAGTGAGCATTGTTTAAGTGTTTTGCCAAAAAGGTGGCATTTCAGTGGGCTTAGAACTGCTCCAAAAGTCAGGATGAGCTTGTCATTCTTGAAGGTGAGAGGCAGAAAAGAAAAAGAGATACATAAAGATAGATTAGTTGATTAAAAAGCCACCTGTCTCCTGCCTTTCAATACTTCATCTGGCAGGGACTCATTCAAAATGCAAAAAAGAAGGCTTTAGTTTCCTCCTCTGCCAGATGAGATCTGAGCCCATCCTAATTTCCCAGGAACAGCCCCCAAGTACCAGACTGTTTGGTATCCCCCAGTGCAGGACGGAGACAGAGGAAATGTTTTTTCAATACCTCTGATAGAGCATATTCTACTTTGTTTATAATATTGAAATATTCATGAGAGTCCTGTGTCTCCACTGCAGGGCCTAAACACCATGATATAGAGTTGTTCTCTCTGGCCTAATGAATATTTCAATATTCCATATAGAGTAGAAAAAGATCTACAGGAGGAAAGAAAAACAAGACACAAAGTGTTTCCCGGCAGACTATTCCCCTGTGCTATAGAGGAAGGTTTTCCTTTAGGTTTTGATCTCTGGGAGGGAAGTGGGAACTGAACCCCAACCTTCTACCTCCTGGCAGAACTCTGCAGCCACTGAATAAACAGGTGGTAATGCCTGTTTAGGGCATTTCTAAAATATATAGTTTCCTTTTTTTTTTTTTTTTCCCTTCACCTAGGAAAGAGACCAAAGTAGAAATCTATGGCTTTATTATTTTCTTTTTATTGTGAAAACCTGTAAATGCTTCACAGTAGTTCATTGGGGCTAGTCAGGTTTTGTCTATAAACTCAAAAATTTGTTACTGCCTCCTGAGTTATAATTGGTAGAAAGATGTTGGGGGAAGGCAAGATAAATTTTCACCTTTTAATGTGAAGGTCAAAAAACACTGATTGGAAACGTGATGTTGGGAATTCTGAACTCCTGATGATATAAGATCAAATATAGTCACTTTACAAATTAAGAGGGGTTGCTTCTTTGGGGTTTTTGGGGGTTATTCCCCCTTAACTAGTAGGTACAGAAATTCCACATGAAAGTTGTTTGGTCCATGAACATGGGGAGCAGACCTTTCAAATAAGTGCTATTTCTGAACACACGCTTTTCAGACTCTTGATGCTGTTTCAGAAATGAGTTTCTGGATTTAATTCAAACCTTAACAGAAAAATATCTCTCCTGGATGCTCACAAAAGTACCAGAAATTTCAGCCTCTTGGGGGTTGTTCTGCCTTTTTTTTTTTTTAATTTTAATCAAAGTGTGAGTAAGAGGTTCACAATCTGGTTTGTTAACAATGTCTCAGAGCTTTAAAATAAATAACTTTTCAGGTTTTTTACCATTTTACCTTTTTGGTTAAGACAAGCTGCAATTCATGCCAAAAAATGCCCTGCCAGCGCTGAGGCTCCAGTTTCACTGCTTTATTAGAGCTTTAGCTTTATGATTAGCCTGAGGATACATTCACAAATAACAGCTGCTCAGCTGGGGTGTTTCCTTAATCCATGCCTGTGCCTTTCAGAATCAAAGCAATACCGAGGCACAAGAAAATTATCTCTACCCTACAGAACTCCATAGAGTGGAGTAGGGAAGCAAGCAAATGGGCATTTCTCTGCTGGAAATCTTGTAGAGGCTCAGATGAGACAACTGCACTTCACTGATGGAACTACCCTCTGTTGACACATTTAATCTAAATCAATTTTTTCATCTTTATGCAACAAAATATGACCCAAACCATCTGGGGCACTGGAAAAAGAAAGACACAAGAAAAAGCTACAACCAAGATGCTGTGTGAGCAGTATCCTGAAAGTGCTGAGAATGTTTTTAGTGCTAATTATTGTACATAATAAAATATATTTATCTTTCTGCTAAGGAAATCTGTGAATGTTCCACATTTGTCCATTCCTATTTCTCTGAAACATTTTTCATATATACTTTTTTTTTTTTCCCAAGGAGAAATACAATAAAATAAGAAATATGGAACCTGATTTTTTACCTATTTACTATGACACAAATAGCAGCAGTTTCACTGAACCCAAGAGACCTCAACCTCCACTGATGAAATCACTCTGGAGCTATTGATTGTGGTGGAAATCTATTGATTTATATTAGATAAAAAAATGGTAAAGTGAAACTGAAGTGTTGTGAAACTAAAGTAAATGAGACAAAAAATCAGTGCCATTTCTTTACTGTTTTCCGACTGAGTTTTTGTGGTACTGCCATGTGAAATAATTCAATGAGTATCTTACAGCCAGCTAAGTGGAATTTGATGGAGAAAAAAATCTTTTCTAGCTGTACTGAACCAAATTCCTTTAAAACTAAGACCACTGTTCTATGTCTGAAAGCTTTTGGATATGTTTGGGATATATTTTGAGACAATAAAAATCATTGTGCTAGTTGCAGAAAGACCTTCTGTCCCTTCACCAGCTGAGCTTTTGAAGTCAGGCCCATCAGGTAAGTAGAACTGCATGAAGAGATGAGAAACAAAATTAAAGAGATGTAAAACATGACTCTTGGACTATTGGAATCATGTGGATATTTACACTTCATGTACACAACTGTGTTCATACATAATTGGAGCTTGAGAGAAAGTTAAGGGAGCAGATGCAAGATAAATGATTCCTATAGAAGTAACATGTCCAGTACCTTTTTTTTCAATTTTGAAGCATCTCTCTCCTCCAAAGAAATCATTATTTTTTATTTTCCCTTCATTGCTCTAGAAGTCTGTTTCTTTCCAGAATTCAGAATACAAGATGTCATTGCTAGTGATATAAATAATATTTTGTTTCTGCTAACTGCACAGAACAGCACCTTAAGGAGTGAGAATCAAGATTCTGCCCTTCCTTTTGCCTCATGGAGGGAATATCTGACTAGTTTCCCACCAAGACTTCACTCCGTATAGCTATAAAAATGGTGGAATCACAGTTGTATCTCAGATAATACTTTGAAGCTTTGCGCAGCTCCAAGTCAGTCCATACCCTCTGTAAGTTTGAAGGGAGATGAGCAAGAGCTGGAAAACATCTGAAAGTCTGAGGTATGCTTGTAGTGCTCATGAAAAGCAGCTGCAGAAGTTCACTGAAAGAAGGCTGTGTGCCCATCAGTCTGTCTGCCTCCTTTTCATCCATTATTCTGATTGGTTTTACAAAGAACATAGTTCCTGTCTATGAAACTCTCAGTATCACTTGCCTTTATGGTAGATACACAGGTTAACCTTTTCTTCCTCACGATGTATTACAATTTTACCGTCTGACATACTGATAATTTTTTCTTGATATTTTCTGCTGTTTGTTATTGATTGTAAGGTTTGGGTTTTTTTTAGTTTGAGGCTGGTTGGAGATTTTTGTTATGTTCTTGTCTCAAAAGCAAATTCAATGTTTGCCTGTTTGTCTTCTGGCTCCCCAGTTCTTCAGTTTTTACAGCTTGATGCTCAGTAATATATATATGCCTGACTCTGTGGGTGATACTTCTTGTGCTAATTGCTTCTCCTCTGACTTAAAGGAGAGCTTTAGGTCAATAAGTGCTGCGTTAGAGATGCAAACATCAGGAGCTGAGGTAATTCGATTTTAAAGATTTCATTGCTCTGAATTTGTGCATTGAAATAGAGGGGTCTGAAGATGATGCTCTGGCCTCAGTGATGGCAGTGGGAATTTTGACATGGGTGTTCAAGACTCCTTCTCTGAGAGGTCAGGATAGTCCTTACTGGATTTCAGGCATTTACCCGAAGAGGCCTTGTTTAAATATAGATCTTTTTCACTAAGTACCACTTGTTATAGCCAGGCATTAACAACAGGGACACATGGAGCTGTCACACACCTTACAGCACACACCTCTCTCCTGCCCTGCAGCAGCCCCTCGGGGGTCTGGATGGGCATATGGTGAGAGATTGCCTTCTTCAGTGAAGTTGATTCACCTAATACTTAAGTGAAATAACACCACACAGAGCAGGCTTGTTTAAGCTGCATGTTTGTTTTTCACTTTGCAGCTTACAATTATAGTGGAGCATATGGCAATGCAGAGGAGCAGTTGAGGTCCAGACCCCTGGGATGAGTGTAGCTGCAATCTTACCTCAGTGAAACCAGATGACTTATGGCAGAGATGGCTCTGGTCCCAGGAGACATCTGCTGCCTTGCTGGGGAAAGCTCTAGTGATTGCACGGAGCTGGCTGATCAGAGCAGCAGAGCCCAGCTCAGACCTGCAGCCAAAAGCGTGCTTGGAAATACAACGAGTAACATCACCAGGTCTGCTTTAGAATGCCTGCAGTTGTGCCTGAAAGCAGTTGAACCCAGGCTATATATTAGTAATTTTCTGCAGTATCCTGGGGCAATGGAATAAAGGAAAACAAGATTGTTGTAAGAATGGCCATTTGTCCTTGCACTTCTACAAAGAGGTTTTTCCCTGTTGCTCCATGTGTTGCCATCCCATTCGGTCCAGGAGTAACATGATAACAATAATAACATCAATATCAACAACAATAATAAATAAATAATAACAATAACAACAATAATAAATAATATCTCAGATCTATGCTCTCCCTGGGGACATTTGCACAGAAAATTTGCATTTCAAAAGGATGTTTGCACTAATACTTACCTTCCAAATATCTGCTTTTGGAAAAGTGAATACCATAAAAGTCCCACCAGATGAAAAAACCTGGCTTGGTTTGTTGGCCTGTCTTTGATGCCTGAAGGATCTCTGTTACCTCATTTTCTAAGGACAACTCCCAAGACTGCTATGGTGTTGATCACCAGTGCTGTTTCTTTGTCCTCTGTTCACTCTTGCTATAAACTTTGTTGTCCTCCCAGTATTTAATTCCCCTACAGTCCGTGTACCATGTCTTGCCCCCAGTGTGTGTTGCTGTCTAGGGGAACTCCACAGTCCTGGTTTGAGGGTGTGATTTTTCCCACCACACAGTGGGGAGGAAGGAAGGACCTTCATGTGTTTCATTGAACTCTGTGTGGTTTTACCACCGCTTTACTTGGTGTGAGTGGATGGTGAGATGAACGACAGTGTGACTGAGTGCAGCTACTTTTTGAAGGGCCATTGAAATGTGGAATTTATCCTGTGTCTATCTAAATGGCAGCAACTGCTAAATGTTACTAAAGGAGAAGCATTTTCAAAGGAGAAGGATGGTATGACTACAAATCCAATGGAATAATGGGATTTGTATGGGGGAAATGTCTAATCCCTTTCATAATAAACAGGTTTATGAATGACAGATGTGGATAAATAATGAATGCTTCCAATTCACGATCAAGGATTGAGTGAGCAGAAGATAATGCAGTTGCAGCTCTGACTGAATTTTAAACACCACTCACAATCTCAGAGTTCAGTGTGAAGAAGACTTATTCGATCATTCACTTCTGTTTATGCTCTTTACTTCATTAGTTTTAAATACTTATAATTTTGCAGACACACCTGAAAGCAGAGGTGGGCTGAGAACAATGAAAAGTAAAGAACTAATAAGATTTTGTGCTTTATCCAAAGTGTTCCTTGAAGCTGTTTCACTATGAACGCTCAAGCACAAACAGTGAGTGTTAATTGAGTGGAATTGGGTGTGAATGCACGCATCAGTCTTGTCAGCAGCAACAAGGCCAAAGAAACAACAGTGAGGAATACTATACCCAGAGAAAAAATTCTTTTGAGAGGCACCCAGGGCTGGATGAGTACTTTAAAACATGTAATGTGCTTGGGATTTGAGCACATCTGGTAAAGTCTTAAAACAGAAATTAGAAAAGGGACAACATTTTTCTTATTAGGTCATCTACTCAATCTCCTTGTCAGTGTAGCATCCTTCTCTGAGATATTCCCTTCAGGGTTAACTTTCCTGCATTTTATTAATTCTAATTTGGGCATTTTATCTGTACTGACACAGTGAATAATTAACTCAAGGAACTACTTGCTGAAGGTTAGCCTTGGAGCAAAGTGCTCAGGAGTGTTTTAAAAAGGTGTGGATGCATTTGTTAATAGTATCTGCACCTGTGCTGCTGGCAAATGGAACAGGGACCATCAATCTGACACTACTGGTCTCAAGACAATTATCCTAATGGTATGCTATAGCTGGATTATAAGACGTTTGTATCAGCATCTAGAGCATCTCTCAGCTCACTTAGAGACAGGAAATCAGGTTTCTAACTGAGCTAATGTATGAGGGTATCCATCAGCAGAGTAGCTGGGCTGTCTCTGTCAGTGCAGCAATAAATATGAATGCAATCATGTTAAAGGTTGCACAGTGTGATTAAACCTGCTGCACGCTCAGCACAAAGGATGTCCCAGGACCAGTGTCACTGGAGATGGGTCACAGCTGCCATACGCTGTGGCAGGGAAACACAGGGAGGGATTCTAGCTGGGGTGAGCTGCTGCTGACCACATGCCTCACTGGCCAGGCAAGGTGAAGTGTATTCATACCACTAATTCAAATGGTGTCAGGAAACAGTTCTAGGAACTGGAACCTGATCATTTGTGCTGTGAAAATGCCAGACCCTGTAACCACTATGGCTTGGCTTGAACGGTCTCTCTGCTAAACCTCCCCTGGGCGTGATTTGGGGAAGAGCAGGGGACAAGGGTCCTTCCTCACAGGTGGTTTGAATGTGGCCACCCTGCTTTGCAGAGCAGACCCGGGCTGTTCTCAAAAAGCTGAGAAATTACTCTGAGTGCATGTGATGTGCAGTTACAGGTGTGGTTTAGGGTGCCCTGCCTCCAAACCTGTAAGTGGGGACCTCTGGGCTTGGGTCCAGCCCTTTCGTTGCTCACAGCAGGCTTGGAGCATCCAGGAGCAGAGCTTGGAGCACTCTGGAACAGAGCTTGGAACATCCAGGAGCAGAGCGTGATAGCAGCAAAGCTTTTTAGAGTTCATAGGAGGATTTTTGGGTGTGCTTGCTGTCAGGATGATGTTGCCACCCTCGCACACAAGATCCCACATGGCCAGATCCTGCCTCTTTGTCTTTTCACAAATCTTTTCATACTCGCTTGTCTGCCACCACAATCCTCATCACCCTTTCAAGTCTCTGGGCTTTTACCCGTATAGATCCCTGTACCAAAGAAAACTGTTCTTCCTTTGTTCTTTTCCATGGCCATGTCTGAAACACACAATTTCCAAAAAGGCCTATGCAGCACAGTTCCTACACAGAAGAGAGTAACTCAATAGTCAATCACATAAAAATAATTAATTATAAAATATATGGTATTTGTCTTTATCTATAGCTATGAATATATGTGTATGGACCTCCACTTCTCCCTCTCTCTCTCTCTCTCTCTCTCTCTCTGTAGACAGGGGGATAAACCTAACTCAAAACAGAAAAACTAACAAAATATTTGAGATACTTCCATGTCTTTCTCTCTTAAAACAACTGAAGTCCTGAGAATTTTTTGTCATTTTCCTAACAATACTTCTGTGGCAAAGGAAGAGGCAAAAATCAGGAAGAAATACAAATTGGCGAAGGAATGAGAGGAGATCCGGACTGTTCACCAGAACATAGCAAGTGGTGTGTGCTTGACCAACATACTCCTGGGTGTTGTAACCAAATAAGCAATTCTAATAAAAAACAAGAGCCATGCATCCAGAAGATAATATTTTCATTACATGGTATTATATTTGAGATATCTATTTAATAAAACCTCGTCAAACATAATGTCATGTGGACTGATGTGTAGGACTAGGAGAAATAGTTACCACTGAAGCGATTTGGGGTTAGGAACCCAGACCACCTACAATTGTTGGACTCAAAAATGCACAAGTTCAGTTTTCAAAATGCTTCTCTAAGAGTAGCCTGCATGCCATATGTCTGCAAATGTTGCCTTCTACAGTACATACAAGGAAATCCAACAGCCTTGGAAGGCTCATATTTCATTTGATGCTGCTGCTGTGTTTATAAGAAACAGAAGAAAAATAATGATCTGATGGCAGAATATGATTTATGGCTTTATGCGTAGGAGTGGGATGAAAACCCTGCCTCCTGGCAGACAGTCCCAAGTCCTGCATCTTTCCAGTAGATTTCAACTTGGCAACAAACATCTAAAAGGAGTGGGGTTAGGGCTGACTGAGTTTTCCATTTAGGAAAGGCTGGGAAGTGGCCAGATAACCTAAAAATGATTTTTGACTGAATAATCTAGGAGCAGACAGAAGCATTTCCTTTAGCCTTCTGCACAGCATTTCACTTTTAACTACACTTTGGGTTTGGTTTAGGATGCAACTGCTGACTTTCTACAGAGCTAACAGAGCTGCAAAGGCAAACCAGCACCCTTGGATTGGATATTCTGCATGTGAAACCAGCACCAAACTTCCAAAAAAAAAAAAAAAAAAAGCAAACAAGCAGTGACAATATAAGTCTCTGGAACTCACTGAGGTGTCCAGTCTGGAACTTCTCTACAGGACTGACACCACCTTACATCAGCTGTGATCTGAACATGAAACTGCATAGAAGGTAGTCTAAGCATCTTCACTATAAATATAACAGTCAGAGGGGCTTTATTTTCAGTTTTCCAATGGAAAAAATATGAGACGCATAATTTTATATCAAATAACCAGTCTTGTTCACAGCAGGATGATGCCAGTTAAATAGTTTCAGACAGGACAAGTCACATACAAGCCCAATTTTTGACTATGCATAAGACGTAAGATCCAGTATCTTTGAAGTTCAGAGCTTTTAAATAGATAAGACATTCAGATCCCAATTGCCTTTAAATTACCTCACTGGGAGTTGCATACTTCCCTGCATTTGAAGATCTAGCTGAAGTGGTATACAAAAATGGGATTTCAGTTCTGAAAATTTTAAAAAATTTTAGTCCAATTTCGTTTTCAAATTGTGAAATATGTAAATATGGTTTGGCAAAACTGTGTAATAAAACGAAGCCCAAGGATAAATTTGGATTTTATTTTTTTCATGCTTTCCACCATCAGTGGTAACTTGGTAATTGAATATGGTTTGGACCCATTCCTAATTCTGACACAGACCAGAAGATACAAATCTGTGAACTATTTTTAGAGTATAAAAGAAATCAGCTACACCAGTGTCTGCTGTGCAGCAGAGTGCATTGAAGGGTCTTTACAAAAATATGTCAAGTCTGGATGAGAGAGCCATATTTTCATGACTTATAATCCTGGTTACTGCAAGGTGAGCATTTCCTTTACATTTCTTACTGAGGTCCTCCATCAGTGGCTCTCATGTGACTGTGGGCATGAGCAACTATCAGCAGATGAGCAGGACGATTCCCCAACATCAGCTGAACAGATTTTTCTGTAGGCTCGGTTTAGTCACTGCTTCCTCAAAGTCCAAGAATGAGTAGTTCCCTTCTGCAAGTAGTTCTCCAAATTGATCCAGGGACACTCAAAGCCCTTCACAATATTGTCAAAACAGAATAGAAATTAACTGTTCAGCCATCCAAGACACTGTTTCTCTTTACTATTGGTGCTCCTGGTGCCTCGAGCCCCAGTGCAGCTGTGTGTAAGATGCAAACTACAAGGCCCTGTCCTAGGTTCACACAATGCAACTTATCAACATTTTGAGATCATTGGTAACTAGAAATCTTCATTCTCAACTAAATCAGATCTGCCTCACAGCTGATATCATCATTTTCTGTCCAGTGACTTCTGGTGGCTGATCTCTGGTAAACCTTTCCCTAAACCAGGGATGCACTTATGCTCAGCGGTGTAAGCCACAAGACCAAAGATGTAAATGGCCTGAAGACAGAATTCCTACTTTCCTGCACTGTGGTGTTTTCTGAAGGTCAGGTTGAGGGCATATCAACATGGACACCATGGATCAAGCTCACTCAGGGGCAGTTTATGCTGGAACAAAACTCATTTACAAGGTTGACTGGTGCAGAGTATCTGGAGGCGTTTCCATGAAATGTTGAAAACCATGTTCCCACACATCCAAAATACTCTTACACAGAAACCTTCAAAATGCAAGCAAGCAAAACAGGAGCAAAATAAAAGTAACGAATGTTTAACATTTCATCTATTTTTTATTCTTTTGGAAATAAAAAAAATTGTGACAACACTGCAACAAACTTTCTGTGAGTATTTTTCTTTATATGTTTTCATTTTGTTTCGAAATGAACAGTACATCCATGAATTAACAAGGGTGGGAAACACTCTTCTGAGGTCACAGCAGTGATAAAAAGTGCATAGCTCTGTATTCTGTGGTGAGACACAGGTCCTCCTCCATTTGCCAAAATCCTATGTGTGATACTTGGCAAGTCACTTTGCAACTCTCTTGTATCTATGGTAATTTTGCTTCTTCACTGTTTGCATCAGAATGAGTGAATTACAAGTACAGTCTCATGTATAAATAGTAATAAAATTATTAATTCCTGGTATTTGACCCACTGATCTAAAGTCAGATAGGTCCAGACTTTTAGCATTTGATAGAGAACATTTGCAAACACTGAAAGTTATTTTTAAGAAGCAGATTTTATGCAGATGAACTACAATTGATGTGTTAGAGGCCTTGGGCTTCTTGGACTTCTGAGAATGTCTTCAATATTTGCCAAAGGTGAAACACAAAACACACAGCTCAAGAAATATTGTCACCATTAAAATGACAATATCTGATTATATGACTCAGTGATTCAACTGACAGGTACTTTAAAGCAACTCAGATAAATGAGCAAGAATGGCCTGAAAATGAAATAAATGAATAATAATAAAAGGAAGGAAGAAAGCAAATATGTCAATTTTTTTAATTGTTGTTGGATGGTGTTTCATCTTTTTGCCTTAAAGCAAGACCTCTCTGCCCCTGGAAGACTCCAACATCACCCGTTTGCATTGCTGAAGTGAAGGTCATGCCTGCCTTTCCATCCAAAATCCCTCTGTCTTCCTCCTTTCTCTATTTCCCAGCCTTTTTCTGCCCAGAGTTTTATAACTCAGCTGTAAGAAATTGCTTCTGGGCTGAAACTTGGCAGCAAAAGTCTGATTTGAAGCCAGGAATGATCCCCCTCCCCTCCTGGTTTTCAAAACCCTTTTCTTTTGGTCAGATTTGAGGAGCAGAAGAGCAGAGCGGAGGGGGAGGGCAGCGTGGGGTGTTCTGCACAGGAGCTGGCTGGCTCTGGCTGCTTTCATCATGCTTCAGTGGCTCTTTATTTTTCCAGCTGAAACAAGGGTGATTTCTGCATAATGTGGCAGGGATATTTTTGTGTATGTGTTTGCGTTTAAGCAGAAAACGGCTGAGTCATTTCTTCTCTAAAGCAATTTTACTGTGTGAGCCGCTTACTTCCTTTCTGGTTCTCCTTCATTTCAGTTTGTGTTAGTGTTCAAAAGGGAGGTCCAAAATAACATGCGCTTCTCTGGGTCAGCAAAAACAGCTTCACAAATACTTGTGTGTGCATTCAAAATTCTCCTTTAGTGCTGGAACTGAAGAGAAATATTGAAATGATGGTACTGTTACTACTGTAACAGCAGTGACAGAGTAAAGACTCTGGAGTACTTTAGATGGTTTTCTTTAGATTATGAGAGTGCTTGAAACACCAGACTAAAATCATGTTTCATTTGTGAAAAGGCAGTGAGGATAAGTTCTGAATTAAAAGCCACCAGTCTAAAAAAAAAAAGAGGGACAAAATACGAGGAGAGGAGGTGCAGGGGCTCAGGATAATGACCTCTGTAAGGTCACCCACTCTGTAAGGTCACTTGTCTTTTTAGGTGCAACAGCAGCAGCAGCATGGGGAGCAGGGTAATTAGCCAGCCATGTATTTGGTGCTGATGTTAGATTTGTGACTGAAGTATTACAGGAATGTGGCCACAGCTGGGGTGCTGTCTTGGGTTTTGTAATCAAAAAAATGTTATTCTATTCCATCTATTGAAACTGGGTGGAGCAGTGTTGCCTGTCTCTGCCCAGGTGGGTCAGTGTTGCTCAAATGGGTCAGTGTTGCTTATCAGATGGAGCAGTGTTGCTTATCTCTGTTCATTGTTCCGCTACCCCCGTGGGGATATCTTCTGCTAATGGACCATTAAAGCTCACCAATGACATGACACATTACATCACACCATTGTAAGATGCTCCACCCAGGGAGGAGGAGCCAAACCATCTTCACCTAGATAAAAAGAGCCACAAGTGTCACCAGTCATCCCTGGATTCCTGGAAGAAGACCAGATCCATCTCACCATTACTGGACCCTTTGTCAATGGGGCCATCTCTACTCCAACAGAACCACATCTGCCACTCCAGGAGGGCTTACTCTGGACTGCTTCTAACACCCTGACCAACAGGGTATCAGGTTGTATTTCTGACTCTGTCAGGGTTTTTTAGGATTTCTTGTTTGTTTGTTTGCTTGCTTATTCTTCTGTACTACAACATTTGTATTTTAATATCCCTAGTAAAGAACTGCTATACCTATCCCCAAAATCTTTGCCTGACAGCCTTTTAATTACAAATTTATAATAGTTTGGAAAGGGGGGAAGGGGCTTACATTCCAAGGGAGACTCCAGTCTTCCCTGGCAGATACCTGTCTATCTAAACCAGGACAGGCGCTCATACAAGGAGAGGAGATGTTGATATTGAAAGTAGCAATGCAGCCTCTTCTCAAACCCCTCTGTGAGCTGATTCTGTGCTGAGCCCGAGCAGCCTTTTTGTTTGCTCTGAGCAGTTTGTGACCTCAGTACTAAACGTGCACATCCAGCTTTCATGTCACTTCAAGATACCTCCTTCCTCTGGTGTTTCTGTGAGGGTTTACTAGAAGGACATAATTGTCCAAAGTCTGCTGTGACACAGAGAAGGGCGCTAGAGGAAGATCAGCCTCATGTGTCAGGATGCTCCACAGTGAAGCACCTTCTGGCTTCAAGTGAGAGTGTTCCTCTCTAGACCTGTGAGTGTTAGTCATGGGATCATAGAATCCCATGTGTTGGGAGAAACCTTCAAGATCATCCTTCAAACCCTCCTGCCATGGGCAGGGATGCCACCCAGTAGATCAGGTTGCTCATGACCTCAGCCAACCTGGCCTTGAACAATTTCATTAAGCCAAATATCCGAAGAAATCCCCAACTAATGACGGGCTGTGAAAACACAGGAATCAGTGATTTCTTACATGATATCAGACAGCAAGTGACAAGCCCTGCTTTTCTGGATCTGTGATTGTGCTTTCTACTACTGTGAAAGCATCTTTGTTGCTGCTTGCCCAGCTTGGTTCTGCTGTCCCTGCAGCTGTCCCCTAACTATGGCATCTGCTCCAGTGACTGCTGGGGCATCAGCCTTTGTGCCCAGCACCACACCCAGTCCCAGCACTGGAAATGATCTTCATGCCCTTTGGAAAAAATAGTTTGTGGTTACCTAATTAAAGCTTATGCACAGTGGGGCCAATTATGGTTGCCCTAGCAACTTTAGTTCTGGGATTTCCAAACTTCAGGCTTTGGAAAGCCTTTTGCTTCTGTTCAGCATCTTGGGTTGTGTTTGTTTACATCTATGTATTTCCTTCTGTGTGTGATCGCACCACCCTCCTCCTCCTAATCAACCCCATGGCTTCCAAAATCTCTTTTCCTCTCAACTCCCACACCTTCTCCTCCCTGACACTTGGGCATGTGTGGTTCTTGTTTCCAGTCTTTGGAACCATAAATATCTGGGGTGAAACTGGAGGTTATGGTTTGGTCAACTCCTGCATCTGATGCCCAGGGCTCAGCCTTTGTGGAAGGACCCACTGCTGAACCCAGCTGACTCAGCAGCTCTGACAGGAGTGTGTGCAAAAGGAAATCTCTTAGAGATTTTCATGGAAGCAGCAGAAAATACATTCCTGCTATCCTAGTGCACCCTGAATCAAAGACCCTGCTTCTCACTGCGAGGGGTGCTGCATATCCCTCAAACCACCACCATAGCTTGTGGCTTGAAATACCCAAATAAAGGGACTGTTTTTTAAAGGCACCTCTGTAAACCCTGTATATAAATTTCCCCATGCATTTGTTAATGAACACTTGGAGGAATCTATTGTTTTGTTTGTTTGTTGTTGGTTTTTTTTGTTTGTTTTGTGGGTTTTTTTTGTTTGTTTGTTTTTTTTTTTTTTTTTTTTTTTTTTTTTTGCATAACACCAAAATGTTCTGCAGGTGCAAGACATGAATTTTAATCCATGTGACATATTTTGAAAAATGAGATATGTCTGAGTGGTAGTGGATCATCTACACTCTCCTGTGAGTTTGCTGAGGTGGCCATTTAGAGCTTTCTCTTACTTGCAGAATCACTTCATGATTGCAGTAAAATGTAATGCAGTAAAATTTTGGAAGAGGAAGCTGTTTCAGACAAGAGGATTCAGCCTGTTTTCATCCAGCTTGAGTTTAGGCACTTAATCAGAATGCCTAGATTGGAGTCATGGTCATCAGAAGGTTTCCACTGCAGACAATGGAAATCTCTCCAGACAGTCTATGGATTAACATCCTGAAGTGAGCTCTGCCTTGACTTTAATGATTGTGCAGCTTCAGCTCCTGACTTAGGCACATTTGTTAAATATTTACAGCCTTCCTGCCCAGCTCATGCGATTGGACAGTTAAGGGGAAGCCATGAGCAGACACAGCCTGACAATTGGTTCCAAAGCCTGGAGGGAGTCATGCCTGTGGGCTGATGTTCTGCACAGTTCAGGGGTGATGTTTTTTTCATTTTGCCCCTTGCTCAGAATTCTTGGACTTCTCACTGGCAAACCTTCCTATCTTGGGATACTGGGCTGCCAACCTTGAGCGCTCAGAAATCATGAGTCAGGTATCAGAACAACTCTATGACAGCTTTAAAAGCAAGGGGGTTTTAAATTTATTTTTTTTTTTAAAGACAGAGAAATGGTTGTATGCTTCTGAGTTTCCATCTGGTTTCTGAGACTTTTATGTTTGAGTTAAGATTCATGTTTTCCAAGCCTTATCCTGCAGCAGTGAGGTCTGGGAACTTAATTTTCTTCAAGAGAAAGCTGCAATTCTTGTGTAATGCATGTTTTCAGGAGCATGGTCTTTACGAAAAAAAATACAATAACGTGACATGTAATAAAACATTGAGGTTGGCAGAGGAGAGATGTCAGGCTGGGGATCTGAGAGTGCAGCACTGATGAGCAAAGCACAGAGTGTTGATCTGAACTTGAACTCTTGCGCTTATACTTAGCTATGTGTGTTATGCCAGACTGGGTCTATAGGAATGTTGAATTTCCTCTTTTCCTCTGTATTTAAACCCATGAATTTTCCTTCCCATCCCATCCAGAAATAACAACAGTGATTTTGATTATTTAAAGAATAAAAAAATTGCCACTAAACCAGTTCTGCCCTATGTGAACAACTGAAAACTATTCATTCTCCATTATTAGTTTGCATTGGCATTTTATTTATTGTATGTGGTTTCAATATTGTTTTCTTGTTTCTTTTTTCCAATAGGAGTGGCCAAATCAACTACCCTTACTCAGCTCCTGTCTCAGTTGTGAGTGGAAATTTACAGCTGCTGAAGCTGAGGAGAGCTGGGAGAAAGAGACAAGGAGTCAGGATGTCATTGGGAGATCACATCCTTGTAAGAACTGCTCTGAGTCTCAGTACAGGACCAGAGCCGCCCCACATGTGAACCGTGTGTCATGATTTGGTCCAAGCCTGCTGCTGGATAAATTCCTGGTGAAGAGGGAATAATAAGAAGAAAATGTGACAGTTTAATGGGATTTAATCTTTCAATCAGCAGTAATAAATGCTCAGTCAGACAGGAGAGGCAATGATGCTGCACAGCTCCCATGAAGTTTGTGTCTGAATCCACCCCTACAGTGCAGAGCATATCTATAAACACCTCTTCCCTGGCTTCTCTCTAGCTGTAATTGGTAAAGAGCACTTTAAACATGCTCCAACTGGCAGTAAAATTCTACTTTTGAAACGTTGGATGATGCAGCTTATTTGTATGTTTTGAACAATAGTGGTCGTGCAACTGTAGATGCTTTTGAGAAAAATTACATTGTGAAAAAGCCCCAGAGAATCTCTTCATGACCATTAGTATTTAATTGTGGAAGGCAGAAGACGAAAAAAGCAAAGGACAGTAAGTAATGGTTCATTTTATTGTAATGACTCATGTTGCCTCAGAGGTTTTGTTTCAGCTGATGCTGTGTGTATTGTTATTAAGTTATTTTATTATTAAATTTGGACTGAATTCCTATGTTAAATTTGGCCCTAGAAATTACCATCATGGTACCCATGAGGTGTGTGTAAAGCATGAAAGGTATTGATAAAAGAATCCAGCAGGAGACAAAAGGAACGTTAAAGTAATGTAGAAGTAAGTAGTTTTAACACCTGTTAGGCCTAGAGAAAATCTTGGGAATTTACTGGAAAAAAAAATCTCATTACTTGCAAGGAAAAATATCCTGGCTAAAGAGAAGTAAAATTTAAAAAGGAACAGATATGCAGCTTCTATACAAGAAAGAGAACAAACCTAAACGCCAAAGAACGCATACATAGAATCAATAAAGCCTCCCCGCCCAAAAAAAAAAGCAACAAACCAAAGTAAACCCAAAAAACCCCAAGAAAAAATGTGCTCTGAAAATTAGGAATACTAAAATGTGAAGTCACAAATCAGTCTAAATCTATACTGAATGCTTTGCTCTCTTACCACTGTTTATCCTCTCTGCCTCATTACTGATCTTAAAGCCAAGTTTTCTCTCCATCAAAGAAACTCATTTTATGTCCTTCTTTATTATCTCCCAGCATGTACCTCCCATTCTTTGGTCTCCTATCTGGAACTTTGCCTGTAAATTTTTTTCAAGGAAAGGGACTGTCTCTCATTATGTGGTATACAGACTTGAACACCATAGATCTCCAAAGGGCCTAATTCTGAGGGAAAGTTCCTGCCAAATTCTTTACTGGTGGCCCAAGTTTGATTAAATTTTTCAATTTAGAACTTCATTCCTTGTTGCACATCCAACTTCTCAAACTGATCTCAGGCTCCCCGGGAGTTTTGCAAGCCCTTGTGATGAGGAATAGAGGTCAGGCTACAGAAAAATGGGGTTGAGAGAAGGCAAAAAACTTCATGGAACAGAGCCATGAGAGAGGCTGTGAAAACTGCATAAAGGGGATGGAAGGAATGAAAAATGGTAGATCTTTCTCCTGGGACATGATGTTCTTGTCCCTCCTGCTCTCTGCTTAGTAGAAACTATCATCTCTATCACCTCCCAGATCTTTCTTGGATGCAGCAAGTAATAACAGTAACAGTAATAGCTGCAGTAACAGCAGTAATAGCAACAATAATAATTATTAATAAGAATTATTTGTCTTATTTCCTCCTTGGGTGCACCCAAGTGGACTCTCACTGTGGTGCCATCAAAGGACCTTCTATGTAGTATCATCATAATAAGTCTTTGTGGCCCATCTTGTCTGTCAATCTGCCACGCCGAGGCTGCATCAATGCTAATGACAAGGTTAAAAGTAAAGAGGGGACCAGTAGCTCAATTATCATTCCAGGCACGTGGTGCAATTGTGCTGCTGGCTGCCGGCCATGTGGCTCTTGTGGTAGCAAACAGTGCTTTCCCTCAGCAGCCCCAGCCGCTCTGTTTTCATATGGGCTGGGAAGGTCAGAAAAATCAATTAGCAATGTGGGACATTAACGAAAGCCAAGTCCAAATACAACTTCAGAAACACTTTGCTGAAAGATTAATGTATCTTTAAAAAACAAATGGACATCTGTGTCATTTTTCAGAGCTGCTCGTGGCTGCTGCTTGTGCTAGAAAAAGCCAATGTTCTCACTTCGTGCAGCAGCACTGTCTCTTAGTTGCCACAGAGTCATCTATCAGATAGGGATTGTTGAACTTGATGTTGTCCATGCAAAATCCACAAAAATTCACTCATCTCCAGCTGAGATGGTGTTTAAGAAGCAAAGAGACACACCAAAATGTCTGGAGACAGAAAGAACAAGAAGGTGTGATTGCCCCCACAGACACCAGGATGTACAGCCCTGCCAGCACTGCCAGACCCCCAGTGAGGGACCAGGCTGACAGAGTCAGGGTTTATAGTTAGATGAGGGAATAAAACTCAGATTTCTGAGCTTTATGAGTTATGAATTCAACGTAGTAGTACCCTGGGCAAGTCACCTTCCTTCTAGTGGTCTCTAATAAAAATATCTGGCAGAAGCATTGTAAATTTTAATGAAGTCCTTCACTATCCTACTGTTACAGATGCTGAAAACTATAAAGTGTTATTAAATTCATTGTCATCTGGCATATGAGTCTTCAAATGGTTTAATCTAAATTACATCTCTACTTTCTAATATAAATATTTAATTTCTCTCATGCAGGAATGTAGAAAGTATAATATAATCTTGCTGCCCACAGGCCTTATTTAAAGTCATATCTATTTGTTAGATGTTTGTACTCTTTTCCTCACTGTTTCATTTTCTTATTTTAAGGGGAATGATTTAGAACTGCAGAAACTTCTCAGATTGCCCCCTGGGCTCATCTTATTTTACCTACCGAGTTGTATCATTCAGTTACAGTTTCGCTCCTTATTAGGTGTTTTATATTTTAACATCATGGAAACTAACAAAACCACACTGGGCAAGATGACAAGTTATGATGACTCTCAGAGAAAACAGCACTACATTTCCTTGGTTGGGAAACCATATCCACTCCAAAGGTATTTGCACCACTTGCAGATCATGTTGTGTAATAAACAAAAACAGTAAAAAGAACAGTTTCCACCCAGCTGATGGGCTTCTCTTTCCTGATCTCCCTGCTAAGACAAGGAAAAAAAAAACACTCCAAAAACGCTCCAGTAATTTATTCAATTAAGTAAACCAGGTGGGGATATGATTTCTAGGGAAAAGGAGAAAGGAAAGGTCAAGTAGGTCAGTCATAGACCTAAGAGGACCCAACCACAAACCACAGCCTTTTAGGTTCCATCAAGCTGAGCAATGATTGTAAGTGCCAATATGAAAAGGACCCTTTTTCTCAAGTGCGGGGTCACCAACCACTCTGGAATGGTCTAGAAGAAGGTTGATTAAAGGAGAGTTTCATAGGAAAATCATTTACTCTTATCATTTGGTGGAAGGTATGAGTGTCTGCTTGGAAATCTTTTTCAAAAGCATTCTTCCCCCTCACTTCTTTATCAGGAAAGTATGGGGGGGAAAAAAAAAAAGAAATAGGGTTCCCATGTCTTTGAACCACTTGATCACTGGTATATAAATAGATCACTGTCTCAAAATGCTCAAAAACTGCAAAGCCACTTTCTATCTCGAAGGCCGAAAAATGATCATTGATCATTAGGAACAAAACTCATTTCTGTAATGTAGGGCCAGCCATGAAAATTTGCTAAAAATTACATTATCGTGGATGGAGAATAAAACCTGTATGTGGCAGCTAATTATCTTAACAGCATTTGAAGGTAAATCATTTCTTCTTACCAGTCACCTACCTACAAGGAGAGAGCATCAGGGTAGGGAAAGAAATGCAGCAAAAACTAAAAAGGAAAAAAAAAAGAGAAAAATAATTATCCCATTTTCACCCAGTAGAGTACAGACTGTCAGTATTCTTTGGCATCCCTGGTGTAATTTGGTTTTGGCCAGTCCAGTAAAACAATTGTTCCTTTAACTATAGCAAAGACCAATTTACCGATTATCTGTTTCCTAAAAGCATTGAATACTGAGTATCCTGTTCCATTTCCTGTCAGATATTCACATGCAATTAGATACAGGCAGTGGGAATGTAATGTAAAATGGGTATTTTGTTCTGAAACATGGCACTGTGCCTGCACTCTTCCCCATCTCCTTGAGCAAAGTTCAAGTGCCAAAATGAAAGGCATGTTTAATGCCAAAGGTGATTCGAGTTCAGGCCAAAAATAATTCCAGACAACTCAATTTTGAATTGTTTTCCTTCTAAACATTTTTTGGGGGAAATGGAAGTACTGTCGGGCGTTTGAGGCTGAGATGCTAACAGCAAAACCTCTTGCAAGCTATTCAAATATCAGCTGCTATTGTGTACAAAGTCCTCCCTATCACTGTGGAATTCGTAAGAGGAAGCCAATAGAACAGCCAGATTTACAATGTACTTGCAGAATTTTCCAGAAGGTTTAGTTTTCTTTATTAAAAAAAAAAAAATTAAAACCAGTGTGAGGATGTTCTTTTCTTCTAATATTTTTGCCTGAATTTCAGGAAACAGGTTGTGCACATAAAATATATTTACTGACATTAGATTTTGTATGATTGTACTTCAAGAAGACAGCCTTGGTAGCTTTAACTTGAAGTTAAGGAATTGAAATTAAATACTTGTGTGAAATAATATACATAGAAAATTCCGTATTTGTCTATTTGAAGGGTCTTGCTTTTCTTGTATAGGGTTGCAGAACATCCCTAGACCTTTTCTCCTTTTCTTTTTTCTTGTTAGATAGCATCCAGTCATTTCAAATGTCTTCTGAGGCAGAGCAGTTACTCACTATGATAATATTTTGAAGGTCACATCCAGTAGAAACGAAACATGAAGCCATGGATTGGTATCCCAGCCCATTCAATATGGATTCTTGGATGAGTCCTTCTATCTGAATAGGCTCTGAAGATAGAATGGCTTTGGAGACAGGGATGTGATATGTGATATAAGCTAACCATGGTCTGTGGAGGGTCCCCAAAATTAGATTTGAAAGTACTATGCTGGAGTGATGAAATGGAGTGACATACCTGTGGTTTTGGGCTTAGCTGCTAAAGAAAGGTCCTGATGAAGGTGATACATTTGAAGTTTTCTGACCAATTTATTTCAGTTCTGTGCAGTGGAATATTTCAGTTCAAAAGTGGCAAGGCAATAAGAAAAAGAAAAGGCTTTTTTATCAGGTTCTTCTCTGGCAGAGAAAAGTGAAGCTGTCCTTTCATCCAAAAAGACTGATACTCGTTTTGTCTGAAATGCTGAAATATCCAGGATCCAAAAACTTTGCACCGTCTTGATTGCAGTCAAGTAGGGAATTGAAAGGTCACAGAATTGTAGTGGAAAAACAACTCCCTCCAAGGACTTTGAAAACAAGTACACTTTCAGGCTTCTTGGAGAGGATAAACCCAGGAGATGGAGGTTCAAAAACAAAATACTAAATGAACATAAACTAGACCTGAATGGAAGGTATGAGGTCAGCATGCATAGCATATTCTTCTAACCACACCTGACAGAGGCAGAAAAGCAGACAAGGTTATAGCCTATACAATGCTGCTTGGAAAATCCTGCAGGAGGTGGCTGGACAGCCATTCCCTAGAGGCAGCTGTCTTGGGGAGGAATGCCATGGGGTGTAGTGTGTGATGGCCCAGAAAAGCTCACTCTGGCTCTTCTGAGACAGCTGCACCTGAGGAAGAAGCTGTGGAGCTCTGTTTCATGCTGTGCTGTACCTGGGTGAAGGTGCAGCACTGAGTACTGGGCTCCCAACAACCCCAGTGGAACAAGCTGACTTGTGCACTGGATCCAGCTAGTCTCTGGCTGGCTGATGTGAGCCTTTCTATTTCTCTGAGACTTACTGTTAAAGAGTCTCAGCAGGGAGACCTGTGAGAAAGCTCTATAAAAAATGATACATGAAAGAAAGATAGAAATCTATTAAAAATAATGGAATAGTGAGCATGAAACAAAAATTCATTAAAAATGTATGACCAGAGTAATAGGGCTAGCTTTGTTTTGGCATTGGCAGCCTGCAGAAAAAAAAAAGATGGGAGAGAATCATATTACACAGATGAAAAGGAAGGCAGGCAGAAAACTGGATTAAATAGATAGCTATACACTTTAGTTTTAAGGATTATCGTTGAAAACCATATAAATCTAAGAACATTAAAAATCAGGAATGCCAAAAGGGGCAGTTGTATGATGTAGAATTAATTAAGGAGAGAGAAAGACAAAGGCAGAAACCACTTCACAGGAAACAGAAAAATGACTGTGAAATCTGCTGACTTCAGTGAAATCACCATCTGGATCTCCTTGCCAAGAGGACAGAGAGAAGAGATACAAGCAATTATATGGAGACTCTACACAGAATATACTGCATTGCTATTTTCAAATTGTTTCACAGTCGTGAGAATTGTTTTCCAGGCTTTTGAGACCCGAGGCTCCCTTCAGGAAGATGCTGCCACCCACATCCTTACCTTGTAGCTCTGCCAGGTGTTGAGACAGATGTTTTCCTGTTGACATCTGCCCTGCCCACCCTTTCCTTCCTGCTGCAGGGAGGGATGGTGAACTGGTGAAAGTATTATCAGATTGTGACACTTGCTCTGATATATTTTGCACAAGTAAACAATTATTTTGTTGTTGTTGTTTTCTGTTAAGAAATTACAAAATAGTAATCAATATTTCCTAGATGGGAAGGTCTTTAGGATCCTCTAGCCTCACCTGGGGCCTGCAAAATACCGTGAAACGTCAGCATTTCCACACTAAGCACATCCCTTCTCTCAGTGCCAACTGGCATTTCCGACTTGTTTTCTGTCTCCCGTTTGCTTCTCCCTATCAGTGCAGCAGAGCGGGCAGAATCATTTTACATGATGAAAAATCAGCTCAGAAGGAATTGGCCAGTAAACCTGGATTATAGCTACTGCTGAAAAGTGCCAGCTGGTGGTTTCTGGAGAACTTCTTTAGCCACAGTCACTATAAGTTTGTCATGGTCCCTGGTCCTTTGAATAAAGCAGAGGATTAGAGGATGGCATCTGTGAAGAGCTGGAGGCACCCAGTTACATTAATCCCTGAAAGAGTGTGGAGCTGAGCAGGCTCCTCTCCCTCTGGGCTGCCTCTGCTTTCCAAACTGAAAGCACCCTAGGGCAGGTAAACCGCTCAGCACCAAGGGTAGAAGTGATCAGACACTCTTGATAAGAGGTGCAACCTCCACTCACTCGAGTAAACCCATGATATATGAGCCTGTGGCATTACATGGTCTGGATAATAATCCTTTTTGCCTCAGCACAACAGAGCAACCCATGTCCTTTGCTGTCTTCTCCTTCACACAGCTCCATTCACTTCTGAGTTTTGTCAGGATGGTAGATGATTATTTTTTTAAACCAAAGCCAAAACCCAACTTTGTTCCCATGGACGGAGAAGATTAAAACAGAACAATTGAGGTTAATAACACATTACCTCAGTGTGAACTTCAGAAATGAGTTAGCTTGATTCCAAAATACCTTGGTAATAATTTCAATGACTTACAGCTTCTTTTTAGGAGAGAAAACATGCCCAAATCCTCCTTGGCTGGGTTTAACTGCCTGTGTCACATTCTGCAAGTTCATGTTGAGTCAAAACCCCCTGGTTTGCTACAGACAGATTATAGAAACTCGTTAAATTTGGAGCTGGGAGCTGAAGTCACTAAAGTAGCTGAAGGCAGGAGAGTGGAAGCAAGGCAAGTTTTAAAAGCTGCAGCAGAGTTGTCAATCCAAGGATAACAGCACCTGTCCCCAGATCCCCTCCGCCAATGTTTGCCCCACTGCATGCAAGGCCAAAGTCAGTCATCTGCCAAAGTATTCTCAGTGAAAGATTTTCAGCCTGGCATGGACTGCTTGGAGGTCGATAGAAAACACTGCATAAGATTTTTCTGCAATAAAAGATCCTAGAGTCCATGTCTAGACAGAGAAAATCAGGAACAGGCTGGGGCTTAGACATTTAAATACCTAGAGACTACCACGGTAATTCTAGCATAGCCAACACCCATCTTAATGTTGTAGGCTCAGAGTGTTTTAAGAAGAGCAAATTCCTTAGAGCCTACTGCTGTCTTCATCTCTTCCTTGAAAGAGAGAAGTCACAACCTTAGTCTTTCCTTGCAGTGAGTCCTTGAGATGAAATGGCACCTGCAGCTTTCTGTGGGTGGGGGATGTTTCCAGTCTCTGCTCCATCAGTTGCCAGCGTGGCTCCCACAGCAGTAGAGTCACTCAGTTTTTGCATTGAACTCATCGTGCACAAAGTGGCCAGAGAGATGGTTTACAGCAGCCAGAAATAAACAAAGGTGATTGTTTATAAAATAACACAGGTCAGAAGCTCCCATTCAAACCTGGCTTCTATTTTGCCCAATATGCAAGGATAGACAAAGTTTTTATCTTATAAAATTCAATAATGAAATAAATAAGGCAGGCAAATGCTGGGGAAACAAGGTTTGGTTTTATCCCGTAAGCTAAGAACAGAACCTCCTGGTTGTCATATTTATCCCAAACCATTGCCCCAGTATAAGGCTTCAGAGAAAGACAATAACTGCTTTTGTTCCACTTTTGCCCACATAACCAAAGTCTGTCCAGAAAAAAAATCAGCAGGCTTCCTTGCTAAGTTTACATTTTGATGAAATGACAATTTTTTTTTCAAAAATGAAAAACAAAAAAGCAGCAGAACTCCTCATCACATCTGCCTTAAGTTCACTCTGCACTACAAGCTTGACTTAGAAATGTTTCCTTGAACTCTTCCATTCTTGCTCTGCTGTCTGGTGCATGGATTCCTAGGAAAAGCATGTTTGTTCTCTAAAACTTTAGAAAGTTTTAGCTAAAACAGAGTATGCATTTTTGAGGCAGGACTGGAAAATTAGAGGGCTTAATTTTCTTTTTGATTTTGGTGGCAGGAAGAAAAAAAAATAATAAGACAAATCTGGACCTCCTGCCTAAAAGCTTTGCCTATTTACCAAGAAGGCTGATTGGTTGATCTTGATGCAATCTGCACCAAATACTTGAATCTGTGAAAACTTCTTAAAAACTTAGTGGTATTTCCAAATTTTTCATAGTTCAATGTATGTGGAGTTTTAATTGCTGGTTTCTGGAGGAATTTGGATGTTCAGGCAGATAAGCTGCTCTGAAGATCAGCATTCCTCAAAGCTTAAACTTACATAGAATTTGAATGTACTGTATATAGTCTGGTGCTTATGCCACCCATGTAAATTTTATAGCCATGTTTTAAACCAATGGAATTAATCCAATTTCTTTTCCTACCTGTGAAATAATAGCCAGGCATTTATTTGTACAACCTTTGCAGCAATTAAGTTTTTCATTGGAGCTTGCTATAATCAAGTAGGAAGTCAGAGAAAAAAGGACCGTGTTTCCTTTCTGTCATACTTGCAAATGCAGCCATTAGTAGAGACTGAGGCTCACGAATAAATAAAAACTTACTGCTGACCTGTCTCTATATATAAATTAGACCATTTATAATTTGAAGAAAGCAGTTGATTTATACCTAACTTAGAATCTGTGTTTTGACCATATCTGAAATATCTGCAATCAACCTTGAGTTCTACTCCAATGTGCGAAGTGAATAACCACAATTTAAATTCTCTATTGCTTCAATTCTAGACACTTAACTACATGTCAAAAAACTCATCAAAACAAACACTCCTTCCTTTTTGTTATGGCTTGTTAGAGAAAGAGAAAGACTCAGTTTTCTGAAGAAAAGCAGTGTGTGGATGTTTGGTACCCCCTTGTGACAACAATCCGGGCTGCTGCCCTTCCACTGAGCTGTCATATTCCCAGGTGGGATCCTGTGGCTCCAGGTGTGGCTGCAGTCAGCTGGGGAGAGGTGAAAATGCTTTTGTTTGCATTTTGAGACCAAGCCAGATGGCAGAGTGACATGTGGGTCAGACATGATGTGGCAGGTAATGGTGCCTTGCAGACCCTTAACCTGGCTCAGCTGCTGGGCCAGTGAGGGACTTGAGGACATACTTAACTTTTTGCTGTTAAAAATGAAACTTAGGCTTGTCCTGTTTTGTTAATCGGGATTGGATTTCATCACGTTTTGTTAAGCTGTTGTCTTAGGACTTTCGATTGTTGTTAAGACATTGTAAGCTATGCAATAGAGGTCTGGTCCTTTGAAACTCTTGTCATATTCTCTTCAAAATGACTAAAGGAAGAAATAAATGTGCAGACTTCTTTAGGAATGGGATTTTAAAAATCATTCTTTTAAACTTTTTGTGTATATATTATTAAATATTTGCAAGTGTATGTGAATGTATTAAAGCATGAGACTGTAAAATAATGATCAAATATAAATATTTAAGATGCTCGTACTGTAGATGACAATCCTCACGGTGATGGAAATGCAGTCAAATTTTATTTCAGTACAGACTGACTAGAGACTGATGGCATATTGAGGATAGATGTTCACCTTACCCTCCACAGATTGTCCCAAACTAATGCCTTAAAGTGAGCTGTTTGCTAGATAAATCTTCTTTATCATTTGTTTGTTTTGGTAATGTTACTTCAACGCTCCATCTGTCTGTTCTTTATTACATTTACCAATGGGAAAAAAAAAATCAATAAACTATTACTCTCCTGAAGATCCTATTGTTGCAATAGAAGGAAAAGCATATTTGCCTGGATATGTATGGCTTGAGGGGGGTGTTAACTTGAGATTTCAAAACTGTCAAGTGCCAGCCTACTACAGCTTGTGCCATGTGTGGAACCTAGAATTCACCCTTTAAGGAAAGACCAAAATACCAGTGTCACTGTGAAAGAGCGATGACCGTTCCAATAACCACTTGGTTTGTCTTTACCTGCGGGGCCATTGTGAGAGTCTCTGGCAGGCAAAGACTTTCCCTTTGGTTGCTTTCTGTCCCTAACTCCGCTTTTATCAGAATGAGAATGAGAATCAGAATCAGAATCAGAATCATTAGGTTAGAAGAGACCTCTGAGATCATCAAGCCCAACCCAACCCTAGTCTCAACTAAACCATGGCACGAAGTTCCCTTTGTTCCCACAACATCCACTCTGCCCAAGCAAACCTCAAGGCTGTGGTGGGGAAGAGGCTGGCACTGCTCAGCTTCTGTCCCACTCTGTCATCTTGTGACTGGGGGCATGTCAAGTGGTGCAACTGGAAACCAGACTGGCAAAACAAATGTTCCAGTCTTTGCACTTCCCCTTCCTGGCCTGCTAAACCTACTTTTTCTGACTCAGCAACAGTCAGAACTGTCCTCATAACAGAGTATATAAATATACTTTACTGCCTTGGTTCAACACACGAGGCAGTGAGAAATAAAATGAAAAAGTTTCAGATGCTGTAAGCTCCCTATGTACCCTTTCCTACATAATCCAAAGCACTGAGTCTGCAGATAAGAAAAAAGTCTGCTGGGATCATGATAAGAAACATTCTGTTTATGCTGCTGATCACTACGATACCTCAGAGAACCCTGATAGATGATGTACTTGCAAATAATGTTTACTCCATAGAGAAAACTTTAAAAAATTTTCACTGATTACTGCCCACAATGTGGTTCTTTCAGGAGTTCTGGGTATAATGAAATGGTTCTTAGTTAAAAAAAAAAAAAAGAAAAAAGAAAAAATAAAGTGTTTTTTTTCTGTTCAGATGACATTAAGAATGTAAAACTACAGACATTTACCAGCAAAATAGTCAGAAGTTCACTCAGCCGAAGATATCAGAGACATGCCAAACTCAAAAGCTGATATCTAGCACCTCTCACTGAATTAAAAGTAATAAGAATACTCCCAATTTCAACTAATTTATTTAAGTAAGTGGATCCACACAAACCTAGCAGGTGTTGTCCACTGTGACCCATGTATTTTAACTCCTGTTGAGGTCAGTGTCTGCATTTGCTGTCTTTACTGTGATGGCCCTTAGTCTGCATCTCAGACCAGACCCACCACTGGACCTTCACCAGGGTCCTCTGCTGGATTTAGGGGGAGCTGGGATGTGCCCTCCAGAATGTGTGGAAACATTTTGGTTCCCATGTTGCTGCTCAGCGCTTTTTAATCAACATGCAAGCTGCAGGTTAGCCACCAGACTGTTGTGTGGGGGGAAGGCAAACTAGACATGGCTGTAAACTTGGACACATTGTAGTAGTTTGAAGGCAAAACAAATGAGAGGCTCCAAGTCAGAGATACAATTTAATAGGAAAAAAGGAAAGAAAGTAAAATAAAATAGATGCAATAATACAAAAGACCACTGACAGAGTCAGAATACAACCTGAGCGTAGTGATGGAAGCAGTTCAGATGAGGTGGTCTTCCTGAAGCAGTGATCCTGTAGAAAAGTCTGGTAGCTCGGGTCCTCTGGGAATCCAGTGGGTAAGCGTCCCTCTGGTGTTCAGAGTCTCAGCTTATATCCAGGCTGGAATGCTTGGTTTCTCCCTCTGGGCGGAGCATCTCACAATGGGATGGTGAGTCATGTGATAAGGCCTGATGGGCCCATTAACAGGAGGTAGTCCAGGAGGGGGTTATCTGTGAGCTGTGTAGCAAAGGTGCTGATGGCCCATTAACAGAAGATAAGCCAGAGTGGAGGAGGCAGGGAGCCCTGCCTCACCTGGTTTCAACAGTTCATGAAGATGGTGATAGAATATACTTCAACCCAGGACACACATGTACAAGTTTTAGTGTTGAGCAGCCACAGCTATTGAGACTTGGGCGCACACACTACAGCTAAGTGAGGAATAGCTACTCATTCCAATGACTACATTCCTAATGAATAAATAATATTTGGCCAGGAAAGGAAAAGGAGCTTGGCTGAGTCTCAAGCCTTGTTTGGACTAGGGTTCATATTCCTACACCAATAGCTATTCAGGGAATGCAGAATAGCTCTTATAGAGGATGCTGAAGTCAGCTGAGAGCAGCAAATTGACTGCTCAGGTACTCAACCAGATAACTGGGCAGCCGAGTCCAAAGGTGTGCTCTGGGTATGGGTTTGGATCTGGATGTGCTCACCTCACCAGCTGCCCTAACAATAACATACTGGCTTTCCTGGAGGAGTGAAAACATCTCTCTCTCTCTCTCTTTGGCATTTTGACCAGAAATCCTATCCTACCATGGAAACCTTTCTTATTAAACTTTCATCAAAATGGGCAAATCCCCAAGAGAAATCTCCATTTCAACAAAGTGACATTTCCCAAGATAAACTATGTTTCTGGAAAATGTCCAAATAACTCTACTGCTTGGCACCTGTTTAGGTTGCTAAAAATTGGATCAAGTGATTCACATTACCATGGAGTACCATAGATTTTTTCATTATATGATACTTGGAACAAAGGCTCTCTTTTACAGTACCAAAAAGCACTTGGGGCAGGGTGAGAGCTCAGGGGTGATCAGGGCATTGAACATGTGAGACTTCCATGCATGATTAAAACCTTCATGCTTTACCCAAGATGAAGCACTGGCAACAGTGCTTCCCCAAGGCGTATCTCTCACTTTCTCCTCTCCTTCCCACATTCCCTTGACATGTTTCTGCACACACAGGTTTAGGGAACTTAAACTGGTTTTAGAAAATAATCCAATGTGTTTCTGTGAAAGTGGTCTTGATCCACCATGGCTTCACAGCTGAGAAAGTCCAGCAACAGCTCAAGATCAAATGCAGATGGGCAAAGGAGCAAAGCAGACTTGTGGGGGCCTTGTTGCTGGTGGCAAACAGCCAGTATAGGGGGCAGAAGACCAAGGCTAAAAAGTGTGACATTGTTCCTATCTCAAGCAGGTATTTGGTGTAAAGATCTGATTCTTCCAGGCTTGATTCAAAACTTACCAATGCTCACAGAAATCACTTTTACTGGCTTCAGAGTTTAGTGGTCTCTAAAGTTATTCTATGTTGTGATTTATGTGTAAGAGCCAAACCAAATAATATTTGCTTTTGGTAGGACAGAAATAGTAAATCCCTGTGGATATTTTCTTTTCTTCAGAGATTACGAAGCTTTCTTACTCAGATGGAAACCTCAGTGGTAAAATTCATCCTAATTTTATGCATCTAATGTCTTTACATAACTAATCACAAGGCATGATTCATCCTACCTACCTGAGATGTCTGCTTTGGGATGGGATAAATGCACCCCAGGCAACATTGATTTTCTTGATTACATCCCATCTGACCATTACAGATGAATCCTCTTCCAGTTGTTGAAAATAGAAAACAACATCTCTTCAGAGGCATGTTAACATTTGTGTCATGATGTTTGTACCAAGTTTCTTGGTGACTCAGATGGCATAGCTTCTAAGGGGATGCATGGCTAGTCTGGAATTCTTATTTTCTCTCTGTTTATGCACACATATACACACAGAGCTACTTTAAATACATAAATGCTGAAAGCCCATTTTCTTCCATAATTGGTAGATTCTCCACTACAAAAACTCAATTCCTTGAGCCTGGCCCCCTGTGGGGTCACTGCAAAGTGGATGCTCACTCCTGTTGTGAAGTTTACATCTGCTTAGCACAGCTGTGAATGGCCAAATTTAGCACAGGATGGCAGAGAACAGTCCAGAGGAGTTTTATTCTCTTTGACTGCAGATTTTTTATCCCATCAGTGTACAGTTTAAGCAAGGAGTTTCCAACAGACAATCAAAACATGCACTTAACCCAGTGAAACTCTGTGGAGAAAACACGCTGTTTGACTGCAAAACTGGTGACTAATTGACAGCAGGTCTGACAAAATCATCAGGAAATCATGAGATAAGTGAATACAAGTGCATTTCCTTCCTCTTCTCTCCCATTTCAATAGACACAAATTAAATGTAAATGGTCATTAGAAAAAAAAAATTTGTGTGGCATTTCATGGCTTTAAAGGCCATTGGAGTCTGAATTTTTTATTCATTCCCACAGCATATGGAAGATGAGTGACAGCACGGCAGGATATGGTGCTGTGGAAAGAAACCCTGCCATTTCCAGCTGGTGCCCTGAATCAGTGTAAATTCATTGGTCTCTCTGCTATGGCCATGGATGTGACTCCTTGTGACATGAGCTCCTGTTCACTGGACCCTTCTTTTCAGGGTGGCATAGTCTGCATTGTTAGGACATCCCAGGGAGCAAGAGATAAATGAGTGGCTCTTCCATAATTTTTTCTCATCTTCCCTGTTGGTGGGATAATTATAGTTTTAAATTACTGTTATGAACTTAATGACCTATTGCTCCTTGAGGAGAATACTGTGAGGAGATTTATCCTGGTCCTGGCAAACAGCAATTTTGGTCTGGTCCAGCTCAGATGCTGAAGGTTGAAGAGACTTGGCCTGGCCTAAGCAAAAGTCCTCACACTGGTGGACTTAATGGTGAGTGAGTCTCCTGTTCTTTCAGTTTTCAGGACCATCCCAAAATGAACTTGAAACCTGTGGAGACTTGTAGGCCTGGTAGGCTTTTGCTGCTCAAATAGGATGGATACTGAACAACTCAGCTCCTATTTTGGAATGTTACCACAGAAACCAACAGATTTTAGGAGTGTTGGTAGGATGGGGACTTTAAAAGATTTTTTTTCAACACTTTGTCACTTTGTTTAAGTTTGGGCCAATAAAGTGAGTCCAGAGTAGTGTGTCTGCAGAGAGCTGTGAGGCTGAGAAGAACCCTGTGCTTTCCTGTTCCAGGGAAATATCATGAGAAGGTAAAAAGCACTGCAAAAGGTCACTGTAAAAAAGGCAAGGTTAGGATTCATGTTATCTGAGTATGAATGTAACACTTACTTTACACCACAGAGAGATCAGCATCTGGGTTAGTCCTTGTGTCTTGACAGATTTACTTTTCAGATTTGACACCAATTCTCAAATGGAATGAACCGCCCTGTGGAAATTCCTTTTTCTCTCCACTGACTACAGAGAAAGTCTAAACGGTTCAGCTGCAGACATCTACACTGAAGCCCAGACAGTAACCGAGGCAACATTTAATGCAAGTGAACGAACCAGCAGAAGCAGCTCTTATGGAGATCCGAATGGGATCTAAGTTAACAATGTGAACACCAACCCCTTGACAAAATTGTGCTGTTACATCATTTTTCACTGCAAGAACCTGATGCAGAAAAATGTAGCACTCCTGCTGCTGAAATTGCACAGTAGCTCCATGCAATGATGTCTGGATTAATACATAAATGCAGAAAAGGATGGGGTCTGTCAGGGTCCCAGGGTCAAGTGCAGAGCTACTTTCTGTCCATTATTTTCTTGCAAAGACTCCTAACTTGGTTAATTATTGGCTTGTTTCTAGTTAGGAATTTGTAGCTGTTGAGTCATTGCTGCTAGGGCTAAGCTTAAACCTGAGGAAGGTATTTTTGGGAAGAAAATCCTTGTTAGTAACTACTGAAAAACCTGTCTTGAAAAAAAAATCTAATTTCTGTGGAGAAAGTAAGGCTTAAACACACGTGTGGCCACTGTGGATATTCCTTTGCCGGACTGCTTTCTTTGGGGCTTTATTTTGTTCTGCCCTCCCTAGGCTCTCTTGGGAATGACTAGATGACTTTTCCTTGGAAGTCAATGCAGAAATGTGAAAGTATGAGCATAAATGAAAAGCTTTTCAATCAAAGGATTAGTTCAAAGAGAGAGTGAGAGGAGTGCATCCCAAACATATCAATACCAATGAGACCTCTCTAATATGCCTTGATATACAGTCGTACAGACCTATCAAGAATGTTAAAGAGGCAGCTAAAGTGACAAGAAGAATCCTAAAGTTGAGTAAAGTAAAAGTCACAGATCAAACCTTATTAATGCCTGTCGCTTACAACACCCACGTCATAAGAAATTAGCACCTCTTGGCACGAATAACACATGTACCAAAGGCAGGTAATGCACAAGAAAAGGCAAAAAAAGAGATGAATATTAAAGCAATTGCTCAAAGGAAGGATTCATCTCCTGATCCTAACTGCACATGAAGTAAAAAATAAAATGTCTATAGAGAAATTTTATAGTTGGAAAAGCAGCTGGGCACACCAGGGATCAGAGTCAAAGCGTAGAAGCTGTGAAGAGCAGATGAAGAACTCAATTTGATCAAATGGAGATGATTAAACCTCAGTGAACTGAGAAATAATGAATACTTAGATGAGTAATGGGGCTAAACACTGATTAAAACTAAGCACCTGTTTAGAAGGAAAACCAATCATCTTAGAGTAGCAACAAAAATAAGGTTGAAGTCAGAGCAGTGACAAATATTGCTGTGACAGAAAGCCCCTACAGTACTCTGGTTGAATAGAGATAACAGAGGTAAATAACTTAAAAGTCATGAATTCAAGGGATGAGTATGTTTGATTTTCTCTCCCCTTCAGTACAGGTCAAAAGGACTGGAGTTTGCATTCATGTTGGTGGAAATGAAAAGACCAGAGGAGAGCTGGGGAGAAGGAGAAATGTTCTGTGTCTAATTTACTGTGAGATGAGGGAACGCATAGTGATGAGCCACATAGTCATCTTTTACTGTTTTGTTGCTCTGTATAGCTGCAGTGACAATACCATGTCCGTCATCCATTAACTTTTGGTGCCTATAAATGTAAAATTGCCCCTTGCTGGCAGCAATGATCAAGTATCTGAAATTCTCCTAATCTCTAAAAAGACTACTCCAGGCACATCCCACCTCTGCTGATCACTTTGACTTGTTTTATGGCCCCCACTGTAAGCACAAATCAATAGTTTTTTATTCAGTTTGGGGGCACAACAGCCTTTGGGAATCTGCTTTTCCAGCTTGTCATGTCTGTGTTTGCTGGCCATCTCCCTCATCAAACCCAACAGGTTTCATTTTCTCCTGGCCATGTGAGGCCAAGGATGAGAGTGTGTATGCATGTAGATGTGTCTCTGTGAAGGGAAGGTTGGCACTGCACTTTTTCCTGTGGGAGGTACAGATGCTGCAGCCTACTCTCTCTCTCTTCTATTGGACTCCTACACTCAGCAGCTAGAAATACCCCAGAGACTGCACAAACCTACACTGGCTGGGAATGATGCCAAAGTGGCTGTTGGCTGAGAGTTGCTGAAATCTGCTTCAGCGTGGCCTTTCATACCCTCTGTTCGACCCTCCTAAACCCTGGGGGATTAGTGCCCCTCTGAGCCTCGTTATACCATCCATCAAAGAGTCCCCACATGAGGGTAAATCTCAGCTGCCCAAGGAGAGCTGGAGGTTGGGCAGCACAAAGACCTTCATTCACTCTCCAGCAGAGGCTCTTAATTTTTAGGCTTGCTAACTGCTTATATACAGTGTGAAATGCTCAAAGTGACTACTTCCTGGGATAAGGAATTAAAACAAACGAGTAAACAGAGAAGCAATGCTAGCATGTTTCTGCCCTACTATTAAAAACAGTTTTATGACCTGAAGAGGATATGCAGACTGATTTTGGCAGTGATCACTCATCTAATCTACTCTGCACATACATGCATCTGTCTTCTTACTTACAGCATTAGCTGTCACCATGGGACTCTGCCTTTATTTTCTTCAACAGATTTTTAGTGGGTTCTCTAGAACTCAAAATAAACAAGCTCTCCTGGGGAATATATTTGTCTCCTCAACCCCCATGTACAGGTTGCAGCAGATTCCTGCCGGCTGTTTGGAGATTTATATTCCAGAGCTCTGCACAGACCTGCCAAGTGGCAGGATGGGAGTGGAAGCCAACAGATGAATTATAGAAGTTACTGGGTGTTTGCAGCAAAAGGAGCACTGAACTTCCATAGAAACACAGGGGTGGTTCTTACTTACAGTTTTGCATTTGATACGGAAATGGTCATTGTGGACTACAAGGCCTTCTACAATGGGATTCCCCTATTGGCCAGGCATCTCTATACCAGCTCTGCTGCAAAATATGGTGAACTATTAACTGATCTGAATTCCTTTGTGCATACATATCTCATATATGGAAACTTGTTCCTTTGTGCATGCAGCTTCAGGTCCCTCAGTGTCAAAACGTTTGTGCCTGTAGAACTTGAACTTTAGGACACAGGCTATGAGCTCTACTTCACTATCTGAGTCAATTTTTTTTTTTAATTATTCCACTTGGAGAGTTGTCTTACATGAAAAACTCTGAACCACAGAATTTCAAAAAAAAGTCTAGGCTGGAAGAGACCTCTAGAGATCACCTATTCCAACCTTTTGTTGAAAGCAGACTTTAGATTAGATTATCAGGGCCTTGCCAAATCAATTCTTGAATATTTCCGTTGAGGAAGACTCTTCTTCTTTTTTGGGCAACTGGTTCCAATGTTTAATTGTTTTCACAGTTAAGCATATGGTTTATATCCAGATGGAATTTCTCTTAAATCCAGTTGTGCCCGTTGTCTTCTGTCTCCTCACTGTTCATCCTTGTGAAAGAAGTACCTTCTTTACAGCTACCATTAAGTATTGGAAGATTATGATTAGATTTCCACTAACTTCCTCTTCTCAAGGCTGTACAAACCCAGTTCCTTCAGCATTTATTCATATCAAATTTTCCAACCCTCTTGTCATGCTGAGATTGTCTCAGTTTTTTTAGCAGCTCCAAGTCTGATCTTGGCACTTATTGGTCATGTTGAGTCAGGCACAAAACACAACCATGCAAAAAATGACCTGTCTCCTGCTTTATATAGCCCAAGGCAGCTTTGCAACAGTGGTGTAAGAACATCTTGGGCTGTAGAGCCTGCTGTGAGTCCTGCACCCAGCCTCTGAGGCTGCCAGGCTGACAAAACTCAGCTCTGCTAAACACACACATAGACACACATGCACACAGCATCCCTCCCTTGGAAAGCTTGTTTAACTGATCTCTTTAGAATGCTTAGGCCATATGGTTCTGATTATTTATAAAGATAAAAGTGTGTATTTTTCTCTGTCTAAAAATAACCAGACTTAGGGAAGGAAGATGCTTTTGTGTAAAGTATTAAAAATAGGAAGGTGCTAATCCCTGGAGAAAACCCTTGCTAGAGTTGGACACAGGTGCACGAAGCCCCTGAGAGAACAGGACGAGGGGTCTGTCTGCTCAACCATACTTCAACAACGTCCTTTTACACCCTCAGTGTGACCACCCTGACTGCTCCCTCTTGAGCGAGTGCACATTCCTGCAGAACAGCTGATGGAAGGCAGCTGCAGGGCAAAAATAACTCATGGCATTCTCTGTGGTGGCTTCTTTCCTCCCCCTGTTCTCCGAGATGTTAACAATGTCCCTCTCACAGAATGGGGCTCGAATGAGGCTGGGAGGCTGAAGGCCAACCGTCAAAACTGCTCAAACTCATTCAATTCATGGGTTTGGGGTCTAGGCTGCCAAGGTGGAGGTTGCTCTAAGCTGCCCAGCAGTCTTGGGCAAGGTGAGCAATGTGGATATATGTGGTGAGGAAATTCAGGTTTAAGACGGGTGTGTCCATCTAAGGTCTACACTGAGTTGGATGAAGGGGCCCCCTGG
The DNA here is from genome assembly GCF_029207755.1 of Chamaea fasciata. Lineage (NCBI taxonomy): Eukaryota > Metazoa > Chordata > Aves > Passeriformes > Sylviidae > Chamaea > Chamaea fasciata. Next base: position 9,379,159 of record NW_027094086.1, on the reverse strand, counting down.
TATGGCTGAAGAACATGAACCATCCCTTTTGCTCCTCCTTCTCTGCTTTCAGGCTGATGTCATAAGCAGGGCAAAGAATGGCCCATGGCTCCTTGCAGCCACCATGTGTCCCCTCCATCTCTGCCACCCTTGGCTGGCTGTGCTGCACCTTGGCACAAGCACAGAGGGCAGCCAGGCCATGGCTGCCTTTTCACTGGTAGTGTTTGGCAGTTGGCTGTCCTAGAAACTGTGTCTTCCCACGATACCTATCCTGCCAAAGATTTTGTGAGGCTAAACACACTAACACTTAGCAAGGTCTCAGATACAAGTGGGAGCATGATGCAAAATGTGAGAGCAGTTAATTCTGGTTCAAATATACAAACAATTAAATTTTGAATTCCTTCTCAGTTATGACACATTTCCTTGTGACTTTCTCTGTCTTTTTGCTGATGCTGAGCAAGAAACCCTGCTTATAAGATTTATAGTTACATAGAGTTCTCTCTAACAAGGACTTTCTATGGCACAATTCATAACCTTCGTTCACCCCCTTTCATCCCTAATCTCATGCTGTAGGAAAGTGTTTCTTCAGTGTGAAATTGTGAGGGGACCAGCTATTTCTGTCTCCCTGACATTTCTCATTACAGTCTTCTTCATTCCCCTAAATGGTTTGTTTCTCACTGTCAGCATTGCACAAGCTCTTTTATGACAGTGGAGGAGATCTGACATTTAGCTGAGCTTTGCATTGGTTATTTGGGTGTAACAGAGCTGTGAATGGTTTTTATTGATACTATTATAATTTTCTGAAATTGCTCTGGGAATGCAAAAAAGCCAATATTCTGCATTTCAGTTTCTCTCCCATGGTATATCCTGGCCTGGCAAGCCACTGCCTCATTCTAGCTCCCTCCAGTTTCACAGAAGACCCACACTTGTGGCCCGTCCAGATCCTACAGGCTTTCATGGCTGCAACTATGGCAGCACCTCTTCATTTCATCCTCCCAACATTTCCATGAAGAAGGGAAAATAAAATCGCGCCCATGCTGTACATGGGGACCTGCAACATAAGTAAAACCTATAATTTGTCTTTGATTCCATGCTGGAAGTCTGGGAGGTCAAGAGCTTAGCTCAAATTACCCCCTTGGAAGCAAGTGGTCTCACATCTGGATGACCTCTTCATCTTTAAAACTATCTCCTTCCAGCCCTCTGGGACCTCATCTTTAGCTTCTGTTTCTCAATCAGTGCTTTCACATCAGAGTTCAGGCTCGGAGCCTTGCTCTGGGCTGCAGTACAGAGCTCTGAACTGGCACTGGGTCAGGCAGAGGGCTGCCAAGGAGTGCCAAGGCCTCTCAGCAGTGTGGTGGATGACAGCCAACTCCAGCCACATGGCATCTTCTTCCTGTGCTTTGGGAGCAGGGACAAGGGATTAGTCTTTCCCACCTTGCCATCAAGTGGCCAGTAATATGGAAATGATCTCAGTCATATCTCATGGGACACCCCATTCCCTTATGCATTCCTTCAGAACTCCCTGGATTGAGGTCCAGTTGATGAGCTGCTGTAACTTATCACATGCATAATAATGATTTCTATGGAGCAGAGAGTTTTAGAGATAAAATTCTTGGACTTTGATCTATGATAGAAGACACAAAAAACTCTTGAATCAGGTTGCCCTAGTCTTTCAAAACAGGTTGATGAAGAAACTGTTCTATTTGTCACCTTTTTTCCTCTGAAGGACCCTGTGATTAATTACTGACAGGTAATCAGGAAAAGTGATTTCTTCTCTGCTTAAAAACAGATACGTTCTCTTTTGATGCTGGTGGTAGAATTGGTGTTATTGTTTCAAATCCTCACAGGATATACATTAATTAGTAGCAAGAGTAAATTCCACAGATCCAGTGCTTATCCCTGACTCATTTCTCCAACATAAAGACTGCCAGTGGAATTTCTCCTTGGAGATTTTAAAAAGCCCCAAACAAGCCAAGCCTTCAAAGCAACATGTTGCAGAGATATGTTGCATGTCATAAGGGAGAAGCATTATTTCTCTGTGTGTCAGAGAGTCTGTCTGGGGCTGAAAGAGGGTCTCAAACATGGTTAAACATATTCTGTTAAGGTGACCTCCTGGTTACCTTCTTCCATCACAAGCAATTCCTAATTGTCTGTAGTCATCCTTTTTGTTGTTGTTGCAGTTGATTTCAAGGACTAAGAAGAGTAAGGAATTTTCCTTCAGGCAAAGAGAGGTAACTGGAGATTTACACATGTTTTCAGTGGAAGTACACTAAATCCGTAAATCCGTATGTCTACATTTGGAAGCATTCACTGTTGGTTTTGGATATGAGAATAATGAAGCTGAGATTTCTGGAAAAAAAAAAAAAAAAAAAAAAAAGTCTAATGGACAGAAATCAGTCCACAGAGCTAATTTTAGATTTTGTCCTACTTTTTTGTTTGGATTTAAAGAACTTTGAAAGGTAGGTTCATTCCAGACCAGAGGAGATAAAAAACCTGAAAAGTTCTTATGCCACTTCCAACTAATTAGCAGAAAACAGGACTGCCTTGTTCCAGGTTTGTTTCCAATACATTTCCCAAATTCTTGCTTGCTCATATATTTTGAGATTTTTTTCTTGCTTGAATTTTTTCTTTGTAGAAATTTTAAAGCCTATCACTAAGCTCAGAAATAGCATGGGCCCTGCTCTCATCAGATAAGCCTCAGCAATTTTGCTTAAAAACTTCTCTTTAAGTGTTAGTCAACTTCAGGGTCTGCAGACTCAGAAGAAAATATATGGATTTTTCAGAAATTGTACCAACACATCAGGTTAGAGCTGAATTTAAGTTCTGTGAAATGAAGATTCAAACCAATAGAAATATTTCCATATTTAAACATTCCAAGGAAAACAATTTTATTTGGAGTTATTCCCTTGCTGGGTTTATAAGCCAAACACTGCATCATTTTGCTAGAAAAGAGCCAGATTTTTTAGCTTCCAGTAAGTTTCACAGTCTATTTTCATTCTTTATGTGGAGTGAAATACAGTAAGTATGGAATGACAAAAATTGAAATGCAAATTAAGTTTTTAAAATTATTTGCTGTGAGCGATACAGAAATGCAAATGCGCTGAAGAATATGATCTCAGGGTTGAACATTTCCTCAGCTTAATTTCAAATCAGAGAGGAATTTCTGTGCTTTTGAATTGCATCTTATGGCTGATGTTTGCAATGCTATCCCTGGTGCATAATACAAAGGGGTGTTAATTATTTAATGATGTGGACAGGCAGTCCATGGGAATGGGGAGAGTGGGAAATCAGAAAGATGAGTAGAAGGAAATAAAGACAGCAAGGCAATGTAAATAATGAACTTGTAAAGCTCTGCCCTGGAAAAACCTTCTGGATTACCATAGCAACAAAAGCCAGGGGCATGGCATGGGCAGCATCTCCATTACCCTCAAAGACTGTGGCTGAAGAAGGGAAGTGTCTGGGACGTGCTTTGCAGAGGGTTTTTTTGGGATCCTTTGCCTAGAAGTTTGGAATCTGTTCCCTTAGCTGCAGATGCCTTCCAAGAGATGTATAAATGTCTCTTCTGGCACCCACTTTTTTTCTTTGGCAGAGCTTGACTCTTCACAAACAGTGATGGCTTCCCAGAAGAGTACTGTCTATGCCAGTCCTGAGGAATGATCTTCCATACCTAATCCAGGCTTGAAGCCAAAATAGACCTTCACAGCATATTGTTTCTCTACTTAGACAATAAATACCATATCAGTGCCCTCTCTCAGACCCCAGTCCATAGCCAAGACCAAAGTTTGGGAGACCAGACTGGAGAGGACCAAAGAAGGTCAGGTTCCAGCAATTCTGTTAGATCTTGTAGTGTCAGGAATTTATTTTAGGAGTTGAAACTGTATGTTATCTTTGTGTCTACATGAGTCGTGAAAGCCAACTCTGTAAATAGCACTGTAAATCACTTTGGTAATGAAGAAATTTCCATTTAAACAATCCTATAAGTTTGTGAGCTTCCAATGAAATTGCCACGGACTGGGCTTTTGTCTTTGGTGGACCATGTCTGGATCTATATTGCTTCATAGCATTTTTTTCCACATGCTAGAGCTTGGGGGAATAAAATAATTCATATACCAAGTAGAAATAATAAATTATCAGTGAAGGGGGCTTAAAATTCACCATACATAAGAAAAGATGAATCATTATAACTTATTATGAAGTTCCCTTACTGCCAAGCTTTGAGGTTCAATGCAATAACATAATAAAGGCAGTGAAGCTCAGTGATTAGGCTCTGCTTCCTCAACCCCTTTAAATTCAGATGGGAAAAATGCAGGGAGGGGACATGACTTAAATGGTGATGGGAGGGATTGGTAATAATGCTGAGTCAAAGAGAACTCATTCTGAAACACACCCTGGGGACAGAAGATGTGGTAATAAATTAACTCTACATGCTTCAAGGTAGGGCAGGAAAGACACAGAGGAATTCCAGCGAAGAGTAACTTGCACATGGCAGAACCTGCCAAGCAATAACCTGCTGATTTTAGGGTCCATTCTTGGAGAAGCTCCATGCACAAAACACTCACAGACAACTGAACAAATGGGGCCAGACTTGTTCTTGCACTGCAGCCCCTTTCCCACACCGGTGCTTTTCCAGCATGGTACACTGATTTATAAGTGAATGATATGGTGCACCCTGGCTGGCGGAAGGCATTGAGACACAAGGTGCCCTTGGAGGACTTTTGCATCCATCTCTCCTTCCATACCTACACTAAAATAATCACAGTGCCACCTAACCTATTTAGTGGCCGTGAATCTGACATCCTACAACAGAAAATAGTACTTGGGGACTGCAGCAGCCTGTCCTTCACAGCTAATCCAGGCAGCAGGGGATTTAATCCCTTTTCTTCCCTCATACAGTGGAGAGTAACTCAAGGAAGGAATAAAGGTTTTGAAGTACAGTCAAACTCACACTGTCGCCCTGTGTGCCCTCAACTTGAGAACGAATAGCACAAAAAACTGGTGGTGCAGCTACTTTAAAAGACCTCAGAATTAAGTATCCTGATGTCTTCATCCTCAGATTCAATGATGCTCACAAATAGGCTCATTACTCCTCATTTCATCCTTCTCCAGTGTTTTATAAACCAAGTATTGAAAATCAATGTAGGAATTTTGAAAATTGTGTCCAGAACCCTCCAATCATGAAAAACCCAATCCAGCATCAACAATTGCTGAACAGAAAGTCTTATGGTTACATCTTTAAGGCTTTGGAACAACAAGAAAAAAAGATTTTACTCGTAGCAGTTGCTGCAGTTGACTGTTAATCACCCCAGACTATGAAGTTTTGCTGACATTTGTGGACCCTGAAATTACATGACCTAAATTCTGGATCTCCTTTTGCTCATTTCAGAAGTCCAGATTTAAGAAGCAGATCTCTGTTTGTGAAACTTTAATGATCTGCACAAAGATTTACACAAAGATGGAACACTACAGACAGCTTTCAACATTGCATTTTTTGGTAAGAAGTTTTACTGTGCAATCCTTCTTTTCATCCTGCATCCATGTACTGAAAGTATATGAAGTTCTATGTATTCAAGGGTGGTAAGATTGAAACTTAAATGGAAATCAGAGTGCATTTCCATTTCTCCTCCTCCAGTGTACTTTGTTTATGGAGATGTCATGGTGAACTCAAATACAGCCTTCTACTTGTTAACACTTACAAAAAACATCTCAGCTCAATTGAAGAAAAGTGGGCAATTTGCCTGTCTAGATTTCTGAAAATAAAGAATTTTATAGTGAAACAAACTCAGATAACCTTCCCAAAAAGCTACATTTTGCTTTAGGTCTGAAATATCAGTAATTTGTTTCTATTTTCCTTGTGAGAAACTGACTATTAAACATAGTTTTCTAGGCTCTCTCAGCTGAAGGATGTAAGATCTCTTTAGTGAATGGATTTTACATGGGAATTAATGGGAGAAAGGTTGGTGGTCTTGCTTTCTAGGGACAAGTTTAATTCACTAGCAAGCATAATAGAGAAATCAATTGTCATGACATGCATTAGAAAATCCTGCCTGAAGAGTCTTTGCCTATAAAATATAAAAAAATACGTTCTTGAGGAAAAGATGATCATCTTCATATGTGTCAGGAGCAGACATGACTTCCTTGACATCCAGATTACACACAACAGCCCAGCACATTCTGTCTCAGAAATGTAGCTTGTATCACAAGACATGGAGTAGAGAAACAGCTTGGAAAAGGAGAGAAAAGGAAATGATATCTGCCTGTGGTTATGTAGAGGATGACAATATGTAGGAACTAGCAGGTTCAAAAAATGGGAAAGAAAATAAGCTCCGTGCAACTCAAAATGGACAACTCAGAAAGTAGCTAGGGTTGGCCAAAAGAGGTGAACAGTCTCAGAAAAAATTAGGCAGGCTTCCTGCAAAAAAGAAGAGTAGAATAGTTCAGCAACTTTCCAGGAGAAGGTGAGGAAGTTTCAACTACAGATGTGATCCTTAGGTATGGAGGGGCAGTCCCCTGGTCCCCTGGCTGTGACCTACACTGTAACTGGTGACATCATAAAAAGCTTCATTACACAGAACCTGAGACATTGCAAATGGGACAGACATCCCTCTTAGTTGTAAAAAGGAAAGGTGCTGGGGAAGAGAGGGGGATCCTTTTGGCTCTGTAAATTTGGAAGGGAAAGGAAAACGAGAAGACACTCTTCATTTCAGCTCATGTAACCATTATGTGTCCATATATGATTTCAGGACAGAAAGAGTGCTGCAATACACCTTTGAAATATTGAAGTGTGAGATGTTTAGCAGCTACAAATTCTGCCTGTCTTTCATTGGACAAGACAACTGTCTTCTCCTTAAACCTCTGTTTGAAATGTGGGAACACATGTGGCAAAGCTTAATGAGCTCTGTAAATTCATTATCTGAATACTCCTGAAGATCCATAAAATCATGATCTTCCAAACTCAAAACAAGAAAACTAAGTTGTTTGGGTTGGTTGGTTGGTTGGTTTTTTAAAGGTATCCTGTAGGAAAATGCTATGAAATAAGCATTTCCCTAATGTAAAGAAACAGGAAAGAAGTGGAGTTAAAAACCACAAAAGAAAGTCACAGTTTTAAAAATATAAGGGATTGATAAGAAAAGCTAAAGAGTTAATAGAGAGAGTTAATAAAGAGCAACAATTGCTAGGACTACAAACAATAAAAACAAATATTTTAGGGGAGAAAAGCTAAGTTCAAGTGTAAGTTATTTACTGGTTTGAGATGTAAAATTATGCAGAAAGTATATATAAAATCAAAAAATGTAAAGAAAAATATTATCTGCGGATATTTCTGTTCTATATTTGAAAGATATAAAACAAAAAAAAGTCTAAGCCCAAGTGATATTGTGGATTAAAAATATTAATATCCATATCAAAAGAAGATATGAAGCAGAATTTGATACCAGATTTCTTCAAATAAACAAATCAAGAAAATGGTTTACACAGGCATCCAGAAGGGCTGAAGCAAGAATTACCCAGATCTGCTGTGGATTGTTGATAATTCATCCTGGTAAATAAAACAGTGCTGTATCTTCAGACAATTTTTTAAAAATTATTATTCCTGTGCAAGAGAGAAAAGGGAGAAACCAGAGACCATCAGTCAGTCTGATGTTTCTTACAGGCCAGACACTGGGGCATTAAGTTCAGGACTCTGCCAGTGAAGAGTTAGACCTTAAGAAGGTAATTGATGCCAGGCAAAATGGTTTTAATGGAATGTACATCTTGTTAAACAAGGTTGTTATCTCTTTTTGATAAGATTATAAGTTTGGATGATTAAGACAGCTGTGCTGAGGAGGTACCTTTGGATTTCTCCAAGGCGCTTCACTTAATATTGCCTGACACACTGATTAAAATCTTGCATTAAAGGGAATCAACAGGGCAAAAAATAGATGGATAAAAAACTGTCTCACTGACATGGAGTTATGAACATAGCTTGTGCTGGATGAGGCCATTAGTAGAGAACTTGTCTGGTCACCAGCTCTTGGTTAGATAACATATGATGCCTTCACTTCTGATATAGCAGGGGATTTATATTTGGTTTTTAACATGTTATGAGAGAAATTATTATAAAAGTGTGGTTTATTTAGTTTTCATCCAGAAAATTAAGGCTCATAATGCCTAATCAAGGTGCAAGGACAGAAAAGAAAGAAATAAATGTCTCTGCAGGAAATATATATATATATATATATATATGTTTGTAGGAGAGTCATCCTTTCTTTGGACACAGAACTAGGTTGTTCATGAAGTAAATGTTTCATCCAACTGAGCTGAAATCCTTCCAAACACATATGGAGACAAAGGAAGTCCAGAAGAGGCCCAGGCCCCAACACTAATTGGGAACTATGAAATAAACCTTTCTTTAGAGGATTGAAAGAACACAGTCTATTCAGGTTGTTTATGAGAAAGTGGCAATGAGGGATTTGATCCTATCTGTGTCCCTGCAGATTGCTGAGAACCATCTTCATATGCAATAGCACGTTAGGTAAAACTGATCCATACCTGAAAATAAAATGAATCAAGAGGCCTCTCAGGGTCTCTCCCAGTCTTGTATTCTCTTATATTGTGACATAATGTGTTTTAAGTTAGAAAAAAATGGCAGTTTCCTAGTTGTGAGATAAATTAGATATTTGAGCAGCTACCAGTAAAGGTGCTGAACTCTCCCTCACTTGAAGTCCTTACAAGGAGATTTGTTGTCCTTATTAAACACATGCTTAGTCCAGATTTTGGGGAAGATGGCAGGGGCCTGTGCCGCCCTGCAGGACCTATCTTTTAATCCACTGAATTAGAGTATTTCTGTCAACACATTTTTGCACCTCCATGCATCTTCTCTGATTCTTTAAGCAGTACCTGAGCATCTCACTGTCTTCTATTATTTTTATATTTGTGTGTGTATAAAGATAATATAATATAATATAATATAATATAATATAATATAATATAATATAATATAATATAATATAATATAATATAATATAATATAATATAATATAATATAATATAATATAATATAATATATATACACACATATGTGCACACACACACATATAAAATAACCCTCCTGGGGTTAAATTTCTTCATGGTGCTTCTTTAATATACAGCAATAGCTTCACAAAGTTATCTCTGAAACTATAAATCTGGACTTCTCTGGGGGCTGAGTTACTCTAAAAAGCCTGAGGGGTGGAAAAAAGCTTTCAGCTGTATCTTCAGGCTGCTATGTAAGTCTCCTGAAATCTCCTGGGACACATCATGATTACTTTGTCATCCTTTGTGCCTGACTTGGGTCTTCTCATAAAGAAATATTTCAGTTTTCTTCCAAAAATCTTGTGTCAGGGAAATCTCACCACAACTGGATGATATGAAGCATTTTGGACCTTTACTAAGAGAAATTATGCTGGAATTGAGTCCTCTCCTTTAAGTGAGAAGTGAGTAGATATTTGGTTTTGGGTGCAGACCTAGGGCTCAGTGCTCTGCACTGCTCCTGCCTCTGCGTGAGCTGCTGGGAACACCCAGAGGTCCTGGTTGCCCCTTTCTTTCACCCATTTCTGCAACAACAGCTTATCTCTGATGAATGAAGAATTTCCAGTCATCCTGGGTAAATTTCCAAGAAACAAATTGTCTTAGAAGAAAACTGACATGCCTTTGCTTCTGAGCTGTCACGTAATTATTATAATGCAATCTTTTCTCATACTTTACTACACTATTTCATGTTCATAAAGGAAGTTGCAAGTAAAGCACACACTTTTATTACTTTGCAGAACCCAATGATTAACTATATTCCTACAGTCTAGGTTTTCCAACAAATAATTGTCTGGTTTTGACTTGCTTGAAAGTAACATATTCCTAAATTATGAATTTTCCATCAAAGACTTCCCTTCTTGTGCCTTATTTTTTCAAGTGATATTCCAAGCAGTATCATCCTGTAATAATTTTGCAATATGGCAAGGCTAGACTGCAGCTGTAAGAAAAACATATGGAAGTTTTGGAAAATGCCAGAAATAGTGATGTGGAGAATACAATAATCAAAGTTCACTCTCTCTGAAGTCACTGTCTTTCAAGACTTATTCACAGGAGCTCCTGAAACTGAAAATTACTGGGGATACCAACAATGTTTAGGGGATGAGAAGGTTAGGAGGGACAATTTTCTTTTCAATGAAGCTCCACTTGGCTCTTCTGGCTCAGGGAGAAAAGCTAGGACTGATATATTGTCATCATTATTAGTAGTACTTAGCCTTTTTTGACTTAGTATTAACATTTTTTTCCCCTTACCAAACAGGGCTTCTCAGTTGGTATAGTTCTTGCTTTTAAAAAGAATGGGTACTGTCAAATCAGTGTGCATACTTATTTTGTTTTCTAAATTCATTACTAGGTCTTTAAAAGCACCTTCTGATTTATTACGCCTGAACTGATTATTAGGAATCTTAAGATTCATGGTGTCTTGTCTCCTGCTGAAAACGTTTCTATTATGAGCATTTTAGAGAAAAGCTGATGGCTTTTAGTCTACTCTATACTACAAAACCTAATTCCTCCTGATTTCAGTGGGAGCACAGTGGCATGTGTTGATTCCTGCTGATTTCAGTGGGATGTTAGGAGATGTCTAAATAGGAATTAGAAACCTAAATACTTTGTTGTAGCAGGGATTTAGGGAGTAATAAGATGGATTTCTGTAATAAGCTGGGAGCTCATCAGCAGGAAGTAACTAAGGAGAGGAAAGATGTGTAATAGTCAGATAAAAGCTGAACATGAGCCATAGAAATGGTGCAGGTGTGAAGAAGGCAAAGGCACCTCTGGAGTGTCTGAAGGGAAGTATCTCCAGCAGGAATGTGTTAAGTTGTGCTGTAATACTGCACTGTTCTCCTCACCCCTTTGAAAAGAAAGATGAGTTTATACTGCAGCAGTCACAGAGAGTGGCCATGGTGGTGACTTGGCAGAGTTCACCACCTGGAAGGAGTCTGACCAACCTGGGAGCTTGTCTCATCTCGCAGAAGGATGAGTGAGGAGAGGTGTGGCTGTCAGCTGCAGACACAGAGGCAGCTGAACACCAGGGAAAGATCAGAATCAGTCAATTTGAGGAATACAGCTATAAGAAAAATCAGGTGCTAACTGCTTCCAGATAAATGTCAGAAAGTTAGAAAAGCGCTCCAAAATGTTGCAGCAGTTGTTGGGATTCTGGAAGAACCTCCAGCAGCAGTAATAAGGACAAAAATGTGTGGTTGTTTTTTTGTGCCTTTTTTTTCTTTTTTCTTTTCTCTTTGTTGTTGTTGTTGTTGGTTTGGTTTGGCTCTTTTTGAAACATGATCAGCTTATAGATGGAACTTGATGATATGTGACAGCCAGGGATGAGACTTGTCCCAGGAGATCCTTCTAGTATCCTATTCCTAGGGATTGTTAAGGATTGTTTAAACACAGGATTGTCCTTTGTCTCAAGCAGGCAAGGGTTTCCAGTGGAGACTAATTCCTGTCAACATTTTGCATGTGACAAGAAAAGCCTGAGTCACAACAAAGCCTGCCACTGTCTCCAGTGTGGGCAGTCCAGGGAGCTCTCCCATTTTTCTGGGGTGAAGAGCCATGCCTGAGGATGACTGAGGAAAACTCAGGAGTGTAAATAATGGTCTGTGCCATTTTTTAAAGTCTCAACAAAGATGCTGCTGCAAGAAGTAGGACAAAAGAACAAAGAACAAGTATGAAGCCAGTTCTTTTGCAAGAGATGGGAAAAAAAAGACCTCTGTCCTGCATGTGCCCTTGGGACTATTTATCGTATGAAAACCTGGTGCTTTCTCTCATTATTTATTACTGCTTTCTCCTGAACTAAGCAGTACTGAATCTGGAGCCCAAGGTGAAATAAAACTTTTTTTTGGTGAATTGAAACAGTCTAATGACCATCATTCTAACCTGCTGGCTTTTGTTCTGTCATTCTTAGAACATGTCACAGAGTGGCCAAGTTGACCCAGGCTCCCGGGCTAGCTTGCTCAGCTTGAGAGACCTGAGTGTGCCCAGAGGGAGTCTGCTTATATCTTAGCAAGCTGAATATAGCTTGTGAAATCTCATCATTTCCACTGAGCCTTACAGTGCTTAGACTTGAGCAACTTCAGTGCCTGTCAAATGAGGCTTTAGGCAGATTTGTGATGACCTTGAGAGATGGACAATACTGGAGCAGCACTGAATGAACAACATTTTCAATTTGAACATCTTCCATGTTGCAGAGTGCTGCTCTGCCATGATCTTACTTGGAGAGAGGGAAAATGAGGCACAGTATCAGCTTACAAGAGCCTCCTTTTATTAGAAAAAAAGCACCACTATGAAGGTATTGTGGTGCTTGTTTACTTGAACACGTACCCACTCCTTTCAGTCATTCTTCCCATCCTGAGAAGCAGCTCAGGCTATTCAGCTTCCAGAAGCTGAAATTTGCTTTTAGAAATAACAGCAGACTAAATTCTGTGATATTTATTGCAGGGAAGATATTTACAAAAGGTGTTTATGGTTGATCATACGATCCAAGTATCCACTAGCAGCAATGCGCCTGGCCATTTGAACTATATTTAGAGAAAATAAAAATCCTATTTTAGTCTAGCATTATTTCTCAAGTCACACCCAGGGGGTCCTTAGGCAAAATGGGCTTGTTGTGCAGGAGTCTGTACATATGTAATGTGGGAGTCAGGAGTCTGCCTCAAAGGCTCCCATGATCAAAGCTATAAAACTGTGAAAGTGGGACAGAGAGGCTGGTAATTAGCTTATTTTGAGAGCTGTGCTTAAGTGTTGTAGAAATTCCCTACTGTCTGTGCAGATCCTAGGAAATGAGTCCTGATCCAACTCACTCATCACCCCCCTCAGTTTCTGATGCCAAACTAGCTGCTACAGCTGAAATCAGGCACCTACTGCAGCTGTACGTGACTCTGAATGGGGCTGTAATTGGAGAGAAATAAAACAGGATTCATCTCACCCTGCATTAGACACCTACAGAGTAAAGTCCTGCCCCACTTACTCAGTGAAGAGACACAGCATCTTTAAGGTGTATCTCGACAAGGTGGATGCTTAAAGCAGACCAGAAAAAATTCTCCCTGAAAGTGCCTATTTCTCTCTGTTCCTTCTGAAGAGTGTCTAGTTGGCACCCATGTGACAACACACCCTAGTCTTGGCTAGGAAAGAGTTAATTTTCTTCTTAGTAGCTGGTAAAGTGCTTTATTTTTAATTTAGTACAATAATAACTGCTACCACACTCCAGCTGGGGCTGGACAGGGCTTACCCTGAGTCAAGAACTTCTCAGTGTCCTGTGTTCTGCTCTGAGCAGGTGCACAGGAATCAGGCGGGAGCATGGGCAGGACAGGTGATCTGACCTGGCCAAAAGGATATTTCACACAACAGAACATCTTACTCAATATATAAACAGTCCCAAAACCCTGCTAAAACAAGAACTGTGCCCTTACAATGGAGAAAACAACCACTGGATGGCTGGAAACATAATCTGTGCCCTGTGCACCACTTGGAACACTATACTGGGCCTTGAAAAGAAAATTTTAGGGAGCTATGACATCCCAGAAATAATTGACTCAGAAAATGGTATTCATTTCTGAAACAATCTCATAGACACTTGGCACTGAGGGGGTATCACATCCCACTTCATTCCCCGGCCTCTGGGAAGATTGAATGATGGAAAGCATTGGTAAAGACTACAGTGAGAGCAGTGGGTGGTGGGACCTTCAAACATTAGAGACACACATTTAGCAAGAGCCACCTGGCTGGCCAACACTAGAGGATCTGCCATTTAGGCTGTTCCTGCCCAATCAAAACTTTTATGTTCTGTAGAAGAGGATAGAGTTTCTGCAGTGCCCATCAAAAATATTTTGGGGTTGAACCACAACCTTATTTTCTCCAGGTGAACTGTGCTGTCTCAGCACTGTATTCAGATTCAGTTTGTTCCTTGATGGCAGTCTCATTTTGTCTTAATTCCTTATAACTGACAGATTTTTGTTACAAGGTGATCATCCATTGTGAGCAGATAAATACAGCACTAAAATGGGCTAGAGCTTCTTTGCATGCTAATGAAATCACAGAAATAAGACACTGAGAAACAGGCTAGAAATACAGAACAAAAGGTAACACAATGTATGTCAGAAAAATGTTAGTTGCTCTATATGGTCTGTGGAAAATAGTTTGAGTGCGTTCCTTACCATGATGGAGACTATATAATTTGTCATTTTGATATTATCAGCAAATAAAGCAATACATAATTGCATGATCTCTTACCAAAGAGATAAGTGAAGTCCTTTTTAGCTCTTAGAGGCTTTGCTGTAACTGCACTGGGCATATTGCATTAAGTCCCAACTACTGGAAATTAGAATGCATTCAGGAGAGCAATAAAAATGATTAGGGGCCTGAAATTACTGACCTAGGAAGAAAAGATGAGGTACGTTATAGCATACCCTTGGAAAGATGAAATGATGAGCTAATTGCACCACAAAAGGCTTCACATGTGATTTTCCACACCACATAGAACTTCAAAGGGCCACAGGGTGAATACCAATTTTGATTTTTTAGTTAGCAATGTAAAATTCCAATTAAAACAGAATCATAAGCTATATTCCTTGATAAATCTTTGGACCCTGAAATGTTGTTTTTGTAACCACAAACCAAAAGGCTGGAAAATCCCTTTGAATTTTTTCCTTCAGAAATTTCTTTTCTGAGTGCTTGGTGCCTTTCTCTTAGGACAGAAAGTCAGATCAGGTTGGTGAAACACAATGCCTTTAGAATCCTTATGCAATACTGGAAAAATGTTTCGCCTTTCTTCAAGGGCCTTTGGGCAAACTTCCTGTACATGTCAATAGAAATTCAGTGAATAGATTGAAGTGAAAATATTGTCCTGAGCAAAGAAATTTTTTCACAACTCTGAATTTGTCACTGCTCTATTTTGAGTATTAATTGCCACCTAGAGCATTTGGATGACATCAAAAGTCAAAGAATTCATCTGTAAATATTTCACCAATGCCAGTGGCAAGAGTCTCTAAAAATACACAGTAGAGGACAAAAGGCTCAAACTGAACATCAAAATTATGTCTGAAAATGTTGACAATCCAGTGAATTAATTTACTGATTGATGGCATTGTCCTGAGCTTTGCCTGACTGAAATCAAACTGGAGGTATTGTCCCAGTGCACGCTCCCCCACGGGTGATAGGAAGTGCACTGATAACCAGACTGCTCTTCTGGAGGGGGAGCAGAGTGGGGCCAAGAACTTGAAGTTGACTATGAACTCTTTGAAGCAGGAATTATTATTCACAAGAGCTTGCTGTTATAAATAAACTGAGCCACATCAAAGCTGAGGAGTTATGTAAGCATCCAAACACTGTCTTTCCAAAACTCGCAGGATCTGGTCTGGGCAGACCTGAGCCAAAGTTACAAATGCAAACTTAGGCTGCCCTTAATGATCACATCATCTTTAATGATGATGCAGGGAAAAAAAAAAAATTAGGAGCACTTTTACTGGTGTGGTAAATTCCAACTTTAATGTAAATCAAATTCAGATTAACTGTTTTGCATGTGCTTGTGTCACTGAGGAGTTTCACAGGATTTAAGCAAGTAATTTTGCCGAGTAAGCATATGGCTAAGTGCTCTCTGAAATAGAGATGTTTTCCTGGAACACGATTGAAATCAGAAAAAGAGGTTATTAAAACTGAAAAGCTACACAGATAAAATAATCCAATCTTCTCTCTACCAGATTCCGTAAGAGGTCATCAAATGGATCCTGCATTGCATATGTACTTCTGGGGAGACCTGGAACATAATTTTCTTCTTGATTTATAGATCTGCTGTGACAGCACTCTGGCTTTGAGTTAGTTATGCCAGTGATTAATGCTGTCAGAGCACTAAAAAGCACCTTATTTCATCACTCTGTTCATCACTCTGATTATTAAAAAAAAGAAACTGTTGCAAAACCCCAATGCATTTTAGGGACAAAAATGTAGGTTAAGAGGAATTGCTAGAACAGAGCCTTTCCTTCCTTCGTTCCCTCCCTCCCACTTCCCTGGTCACACCTTTTAAAATCATTAACTCCTTAGACCTCGGTCTGTCCCTTTTGCCTTGGATCTAAATCACCCAGTTTGCTCAGGCCATTATAGTAGTCATAGTTGATATCAAAGTGTAAGGCTAAGAGTCATAGCTTTAAATTGGAAAAGAACCCTAGAGGAAAAATTATATCAAAGAAAATTAATTGATGGAATAGGCTGAGCTCCCACTTACCAGCTACCAAACATTTGACAGCTTTACTCTAAATTGGTCTACACTGGACTTGCTCTCCATGTCTGCTGTGTGGAAAGAATGGCCTGCCAGGCTTCTCCCAGGTACCTAAAATTCAATATTGTAGCACAACTTTGAAATGTCAAGTCAGTTCAAAGAATCTAAAACCATTCAAGGTTGTTGAAATGTGCATGCTTAGGCACCCTCACATTTACACAGCCTGGCAGCCAGATATTTTTCCCTGTGCACATAGGTAAAAGAGAGGGAACCTTTAAGGAGGGACATGAGGGATAATTCTCTACCAGATTATTCATTCATTCATTCATTCTCCAGGGGTAACAAACTTGCTGGTAATATCAGCAGATCAGGTCTCTTCTGCAGTGTCCAGTGTCAAGTGGTCAAAAACCAGCCTGTCATCAAAGTCCAGCATTTTTGAGGTGACACCTGCCATGCAGTACCAACAAACACAGTGAATAACAACTCATTCCCACACAGGGGAAATAACAGAGTCCTTGTATTAATGGCTTCCCTGAGCTGGCTGCTCTGCACTGTGTGAGCTCAGTGGACCTACTCCTGTTCCCTCCTTGGAGGCATCAGAGGGGAACCTGCTCCTTTTCCCTTTGGAAGAGGACGTGGTGACAGTCTGGCACCTGTGAGGTCAGTGGAGGTGTTGCTAGGATACCCTCCAAGGCTTCAGGACTGGGTGAAACAATGACCCAGTTCTATCAGCTGTGTCTTTGTAGGTGATCTTCTGAAAGAGACTGGCCCAGACAGGTGTGCTGGGTACCAGAGGGCCACTGCCATCATCAAGTCTGATTGAAAAGTGACCTTTACTGCTGCATCAACGGAGTGAGCTGAGAATGTCCTGGGTGACTCACGTGCTGGTGCTTTGGAAAAGCACAACATCCAATTTTTAAGATGACAGAGTGACTCATTCTCAGATTCTCTCACCCTTCATATGTGCCCAGATATTCAAATAATTTTAAAACACTAGTATGATTTTCCTAGATTAATTTTTTTTATCTTCACATACAGAATAAATCTTTAAACTGAGCGTGATAAAATATGACTGCATTTACAGAAATGTTATTTTATTTAATAGTATGTTCCAACTCTGAACCTTTCCTGCCCTGTTCTTTCTTTTTACTTCAGTCTCTCACTGGATTTCTCCTTTGATTCTTTCCCTGTTCCGCTTTAAATCTTTCCCAAAGTAAAAATTCAACACAAAAGGTCCAAGTTCTAATCCAGCACTTAAAATCACCAAGCTGACAAGAAAATGTTCTGTGAATACATTTGAAATATAAAGAAGGAAAAGAGACTGTGTTGCACCCCACCATCAGTGGGAAGAACAAAAAAATGGGAGAGGACTGCAGAAAAGACTGAAAATAATTGTCATCTTTGCTTCACGCTTCTTCCCCAAAAATATTACTTATACCTAGATACATGACAAAATTAATTTTAACAAAAAGATTGAAATGCAAATGAGGTCAGGGAGGGAAGCAAAAGTCAGTGATTATTTATATAAAATAGATGCTGTCAGCTCAGCAGGACCTGATAAAATTGAGGGGATTTAAGGAATATCCAAGACAGCTCTGAGTTATCTGTGGTTATCTTTGAGAACTCAGCAAGGGCACTCTGGTCCCAGGGGACAGAAGGAAAGCACACATTGGATCAGGGACTTCAAGATCAGCTACTTTAACTTTGTTATCTAGGTAGATAGAGGAAAAGATTACTAAATAATCAGTTTCTTCAGGTTTGTAGAATAATAAAATATTCCTAAAGGTTCTTCCTTCCACTTAAGGTTGAGTCATGAAAAGCAACAAGTGCAGCCATGTCAACGGCAAATTGGGCCAAACTACATTAATTTTCTTTTTTTTAAAGAGAATTAGAAAATTATGTGGACGCAAAAAATGAGGTCTGTTTAGTAAATAATAGATCTAGATTTAGTGATGCTATTGATGATCTCCCAGTTGACTGTAGCATGCACACTAGGAGAATAGAGTTTAGGTGCCTGAGAACCGAAGTTCACTGACACAGGAGTTCAGCAGGACAAATGATGGGTTGTGTCAGTCATTTCTCCTCCATTTCCACCTTGATGAAGAGGGTCCTAGGTTATAGAGTGGGATCTAAATGAAGACAGTGGATGTAAATATGTTTTGAGGATCCACAGAGAAAAAGGAGATTTTTACAGTGAGAGAGGGAGGTTCAGAGGGGCCGAGTCTGCTCTGCTGAGCTGGACATTATTTTGTGAGTGATTTTGATGATGAAGAGGCAACATGCTCAGGACAGCTGAAGAGACCCCTCGATAGAATTGGGCTGTGAAGTCTTGGTAGGAGATCAGCTCTGAAACTAGATTTGAATTGGAGAAAATGTCTGAAAGTGGTCAGATGAAATTTCATGAAAGTCAGAAGCCAAGTGCTATACTTTGGAAAGATGGACAAAAACGAGCTGATTAATGTTTATACAACTGCCAAAAAGATAATGGTGAATATTGGGGATCACAGACTGAAATTACGTTATAAAGGGGCATTGTTGAAACATTTTCTTCTGAGAGGTATTATGCAAATTTTGGATGTAAAACCAGAGAGGTGTAACTTTAAAAATAACCAGAATAAATTTAAAATAAATATATAGGCAAAAGGAAAATAATCCAAATGAAATAGTCAGGAAAAAAATTTGAAGAGGCTGTCAAAAGAGTATTAATCTAGAGAAGAACAGATTAAATCATATTTAGTCTGAAAAATGGTGTGATGAGGCCAATGAAAATGTCATCATTTGTACTTGTTTTAAGATAGGAAAGTATCAGTTCACATTAATCAATTTAATTATCAAGGAAAATGTGAATTAGGAAAAAAATTTCAAAATATGAAAGACACATAGCACAAACAGTATGCAGACTTGGTGGAATCTTCTTCACTAAATTTTTAAGAGGATTAGGACACAAATTTTCACAGATGATGTAAGTATAAATACTTTTCTGTAGGGCAAAAGGTCCTTCTGGTCTTCTACTTCCATGAATGCCTGATCAAGTGATGAAATTAATTCACCCATCCATGCTGTCTGCATGCATTGTCTGGATGTACTGATGTACCCTGAAAAGGGATGGATGGAATGACTGGTGCAACACCAAGGAAAGAACTGACTCTGGCCCATAGGAATAAAAACTGCAGACCCCATTTCTTGAGACTTTTTAGATATGGTTTTCATGGTGCAGCTGTTTCTGTCTCTGTAAACACCTCAGTGTAGCTGTTGGGTTGGGGCTAAAAAAAGTGGTTCTGGAAGAAGTTAAATCAAAAGTTTAAGAGAACAGCAAAATTTTACAAATCCAAGTAATAATTTGCATAAACCTCAATAGAATGAAAGGAATGGGATAGAGCAGTACAGAAGAGAGGGTTAGAACATTGGGCTTGTAACCTAAAGCTGGCAATTAGGAAGGATTGAAAGGAGCCACACGTGATGTCAGTGCTTCTCCATGATAGTCATTAACAAATTAGTAATTTTTGTCTAATGATATAAAGTGCACCCACTCTTTCCTCAGAGATGCAGTGTGCCCCTGGTACAGCATTGCCCTGCACCCACACCTAACCTGTAAGTCCGTGATCTTCTCCACATCTATTCTATCTGGAGCTTATTTTAGAGAAAGTCCAAAGTAACATTGGAAAATAAATTTCAAGTATGTGCCTATGCTGAAACCAAACCAAAAATTTCGTAGTCATTTCTTGAGTTCAGTAACACAGGCAAAACAGCTTCAGTGGTCACACTCTTCTGAGAGACAAGAACCCATTCAAACACCATCATTCACCTCCACTGAAATCCTATTAGGTCTTAAGGGGAAAAGTAATAAGGAATTATATAGAGATATGAAGGTTTCAAGCAATTTGTCATATTACAATCTAGATCAGAATTTCTGACTCTGAGGTCCAGCTTTGGGTTTCAATTTTCATCTGCTGTGAAATTGAACACATCTAGGTTTTTATAATGACTTTCCATTCCAGCACAGCATCAATGAAAATCCTTTATGACTGGGCACAATTGATCAAAACTTGTTAAAATGTTATTTCTATTTCATGAACTCTGAATACACCCTTGTAAGGCTTCTGTTTCAGGGAGATCTTTGAAAGCAATTTTTAATCCACTCTCTTCCATTCTTGCATATTTTTCCCTTTCTCTAACTATTGTTAATGCTGGCAAAATAAGCAAGGCTTGACCCAGAAACAAATTTATACAAAACCAAGTTGTACACTCTTGCTTTAAACCTAAGGGGACAGTAGTCAAAGTCACATCACTTTTGTTACCATTATGCAGATTGATTAATTCATGTTCACAGAGAACTGAAAATTTTGGCTAGTGGCGCATAAGTCCAGTTAATAGTGTGAAGAATTTTCTTGCTGGCTTGTTTCAATAGACAACAGTGTCAGACAGGAAACCCAGTGTTATTAGTGGCCAGATTGCTGTTATTCTGAGATAGATGATTATTAATGGAGAGAACAGATAGTTAGATGAAGTTTTGTTGAACACTCTCATTCTTTTGCCACAGTTGACACCTGGCTGGTAGCCATAACAAAGATCTGAGAGGAAGTGGCATATTTAGGTGGCCTGTGCAGGCCAATGTCTCACACAGGGAGTGTTTGGGGTGGAGCTGTTGATCTTCACCTACCATTTTGAGGTGTGGTGGAGTAATTCAGTTTCCTTATCATAATCATCTTTTCCTATCAGCAAACACTGTGCAAAGGGTCATGCAATATTTTCATTAGTCCTGGAAGACTGGAATTCAGTTGAGTTATGGATTAAAAGAGAAAGGATGTCTCAACATGATGCCTTCCTTAGGTGGGAGAGAATGATGAAGCAGCTGAGTTGTTCCTAATGCCTCTCTTTATTAAGGAGATCCTTGTATCTTTCTCTAAGTCATAGATAATTTTGATGGGTAATGCAGTCTAAGTCTACTTAGAGCTGTATTTTCCAGCAGTGGTCAGCCCCAAAGACCACCCAGTCAGAAAACTCTTTTCCACCCAGTGGTGGAAAAGAGACCTTGGCCTCTCAGTAGTGCAGCTCTGATTCCAGAAGCTTTGATAGAAATAAAGTCCCCAAAGCTTCAGTGTGTAACATAGCTGAGGAAAACCATAGATGCTTTATATATAGGCATAACTTGTTTATCATACCTCACAATTATCCAAATCTTATCTCCAAGTGCACCAGATGTTATGCACTGTACCATGGGACTTGGACAATATGCTGGGTTATGTGATGCTTGGCCTGGGCCTTCTTCTAGTGGTGTGTGTTCTGCCAGCCTCTATGGTCTTCTTCAGCCAGGGGCTTTGACCCTTCTCACTGTGGTTATCTGTGCTGTTATGATGTCTCTATTTTATTTATTTCATCTGAGAAGCAATAGAGTACTTGCATATAGCTGGTCAGAAACCACCCATGAAGCAGGCATAAGACAATGACAAAGCACAAAGGCTATCAGCTTTGACTTCTTTTACTTATTGCCCGTTTCAGTGTGTGTTGGTGTTATAGGTTGTTCTTATAATTAACCATGCAAATCACACTTCCTGTATGTGTCCACGCATACTAGAGTCCTTACTATTGTTTCAAAAACACATTAGAAACTCAGTTAAATTACAGGTATTCTGTTTCTGTTAGACCCTAAATTGTGATTTTAGTCCTGTCCATGCTGGACACCTCAAAGTTTAGCATTACGCACAAGATCTGTGTAACCCACTCCCTGTTAAGGAATTCCCATGATGAATGTTTGCTCATTGCCAGGGCTCATGCTCTTTGCCAGGTTTTCACAGCCAGGACTTCTCGAAATACAGTTTTCCATTTTCATGGCACATCAGCAGCTGTGACACAGGCTTGTGCCCCTGTCCCACACTGGTGAAGCCATGCATTCTGCATGGTCCTGTTCACTGGGAGAGATGGATGTGGAAAGTCTGATGAGGAGAGTGCTGGGGCATCCTGGCTGTGATGCTACCTGTGTCCTACCTGTGGGGTAATGTGAGCCAGGAGCCAGTCGTGAGCCTCGTGTTCAGCATGTGAAGTTCTGCAGGTTTGTTTCTTCTGCTAAGTGGCTCGGTAGTAGCAAACAATATTTGCATGTGGTTTAAGCAAACTGATGAAGCTCAGCCCTGCTCTGACCTTCTCAGCTGGTCTGAGAGAAGATTTAGCCTCTTCCCCAAACTTTGCTTTTCTCTATATACTTATATATAAACAACTCCTCTCCTATTTGTAAACCTAAGTGCTGCACTAAAGAGCCCCACAGACAATTCTGGCTTATATTTTTCTTGAATGTGAGTGTGGTCTCCCTCATGTAGTGCCTCCAGGAAGTTCTTTCATGTGCAATATGGAACACAAAGAAAGATCATATTGCCATTACTATTTATCATCAAGATTCAGACTTTAAAAAGGCTTTAAAAGATCAGTTTTAAACTGGCCCAACAATTATTATATTGCTGTAAATGAGCAATGGGAAAAAAAGGGTCAGAAAGGAAGGAAAACATTAGGAAAAATAGTAGAATAACTCAGTATTGCTTTATATAAAGAAAAAGGGACTCAGGCTTGTCAGTGTGCCATTTATTAAGCATTGTCTTACATTTGCTTTGCTATTTACTTCAAATGCCAGAGAACCTCTGAACTGGCAACAATGAATGGAAGTTTTCTGGCATGCAGCACTACTGAGTTCAAAAGGAATGAATGTGATCAGACATAGTCAAAAATACTCCCTGTTTCATTGTATGCAGTTTCTCTTGTGTGTTTATTTAACTTCTTTTTAGTTGCACAAGGCAGAAATTATGAGATGAGAAGTTACCTGGTAGCTGCCTTGAAAAAATGTGGCTATTTTGACCCATCTCAGCAACAATATTGTCTTCAAAAGAGGTCCTTGGCTTAATACAATCCTTCAAGGTAGGCCAAGGTCGTAGCAATGTTTAAATATTGTATGGTGAATTGTCTCCAAGCTTGAAAGCACTTTGAAAAATAAAGATTCTTAAAATTACTTTACCTGTTTTCAGATGGGGACAATGAAGAAAAGGTGAAATAGGTTTTTTTAATTAACAAGTCAGTGACAGAGCGAGGAATAAAATTTATTAGCATTATAATGTAAGGATTTTTAAACAACATTAGACCATAAGTCTTCTGACAGGGCTACAGAAACTTAACTTCAATAGGGCTATGAAGTTTTACAGTAGCTGAAGAGTGCAGAACATCTGCAGAAGCATCACCTTGAGCTTTGCACTTGGGAACAGCTGGTTAAATGAGATTTTTGATGCTCATACATGTTGAGTCATAGCAGGCTTGTTAAAGCTCACCTGAAGCTTTAACAAGCTGAACCTCAGCAAACTAATTAAGAGATATTCTGGAATAGCTTGGCCAAGATGTGATAGGTATGGCTGCCCTCAGGCAGAACAGACAGTCATAAAGCTCTTGGCTGCTGCACAGAAAAGCAAACAAGATGTTCTGTGTGTGGTTTGTTTGGGAAGGCAATGCTGTTAGAATAGCAGCTCGTGTCCAAGAGCATCTTCTGGAATGTGTGGATATCATGCAATTACACCCTAAATCCATGAGCTCATATGGTGTTTGCGGGGAAGGACTGAAGACCAGAGACTGAAAAAACTGAGGTTTTTTTCCTTTTTTTTATGGGATCAGCATCTGGGCAGTGTTGTCTACAGAGAAATGAGAATTTTTGGTGTAAAGGTAAGTACATTCTAGACAAGGAGCTAGTACTGAGAGCCTTCAGCTCTGGAAATAGCTTATTCTTTCTTGCTGAGCTGTCTGAAATTGAAAGCATTATGTCCCTGACCGTTTAAAACTACAATTAATAGGCAATTGATTGATAACATCCTTCTTCCCCCACACCTCCTGCCAAGAAATCAGGGGAAATACTGAGTTACTGGCTTAAGGCTACTCCCTGTATGCCCGTGGCACAGGGATGGAGTGTGAAAAAGACTCCGTCTTGGGTTGTCCTCATGCAGAGCCAGTAAGTTTTGTGCTCCAGGCTAAACAAGCATTTGCTGAAGGGAGCAGTAAGGGGGGTAAATGCCTGGAGCAGGCAGGCCTGCATGAGAGGAGGCCTGACTCTGTGGTGGGGACTGACTGCTGGGGAAAAAGGGGGCCTGCCTTGGTATACTCTTTTTCACTTAATTTTTCTCATCCTTCTCAGTGGTGTGGCAAGGATACAGGGTACAATGTCTTGATGGCTGTTGGAGATGAAAAGAAACACTTATTTCTGAATGTGTGTCCTGATAAAGCAGCAGGATAACTCCTGTCAACAGAGTGCAGGGACCAAGCTCCACCTATTTTTGTTTAAACTCTGCCACTGCTATGTCATCTGACACATATCCCAGGAGGAAAGTGACTATGCAGCAAGCCACAGGCCTGCACAATATTCAAGGCTGAAGCTATGTCATCCAGCCACTGTGTCAGTTAATGTTACATCCCATGAGGCTACCACAATAGTTTGACAAACCATATCAGAAGCTGGCAAATGTGGTTCAGTCCTTTTAGTTAGTCTTTCATAAAACAGACTGCATAAAATGCTAGCTATTTCTTAAAAGGGCCATTTTTAATTTTTGAGAGGGATGTTTAGGTTTCAAGCAGTCACCTGATAATACCTGTCCTCCATCAGCTGTTACCCTGGTCTCTGACAGACAAATATTTTAAAATACTTTAACAGATGTTAATTGTCTCTTTAAAGTTCTTTAGTCAGTTTAGGGCAACTTGAGTGTCAAGACTTTGGCCAGCAATTGCCTGTGCACTTTACCTTAAGAACTTGCTGCATTGCAGGGAAAACAGCTTAATTGCATATGGTCTATGAAAACCTCACTGTTTGAACATTCATTTTCCAATTTTGATTAATGGCTCCTTTTTCTTGAATGGGAACTGGAAGAACAAGCACCTGCAAACTTCTTTGGCTGGTGCATTATTTCTGCTTCTTGCCAGGGATGACTTTAGTGAGGACAGAGGGGGGTTGAAGGGCATCCTGCTCCTTTCTGTCAGTGGCAGCTGCACCGTGGCCAGAGGCTGCTGCTATGACTCTTAGTGTGGCCATAGAGATTCCATCCCACCCCTCCTGGGTCTCTTCAGGTTATCAGCCCCTGCTTCTTTAGCATCTCTTCAGACTAAGTCTTGACAAAAACAGAGACTGCAGTTGAGGGTTGAAATGATCCTTGCTAGCAATGAGAAGAAATATGAGAATTCATGGTTGCCTTTCATCACAGGGGGAGGAAAAAACAATTTCTTTTCGAGGACCCTCAGCTGGCCTCAGCCTGTTCTAACTATGAAGACTGTTTTTTTTTTTTTTTTTTTTTTTTTTTTTTTTTTTGGTCCCTAGGAAAACAGAAAACAGAATGACTGTCACCATAGATGTTCTAAAAATATCCAGGCAGATCACTGGACTGCTCCAGGGAAGCAGTAAGGTCACTGCAGGAGATGACAAACCAGTCTCAGATCACAGCAGACCCAGGATTGGGGCTGCCAAGAAATGCCTCTCCCATTGCTTGCAGAATGCTCACAATTTACAGGTGCTAATCCAAACTCTGGGACAGTAACTTGTCCTTCAACTACATAAGAGGAGAGAGATATAGGGAGTGAAAAAATTACCCAGTCTGTTGCTCTCATTTAGGCAATCTTTGATCTTGTGTTTATCTTCCAAAAAGATCACCTGATAAGAACAGTGACTTTTGGTCATTATGGCTTTGTGCTGTGGTTTTCCCCCTTTCTCTGCCCTTGTTATTCTTCTTTTCCTTGCAAAAAACCTCCTGGAAAAGCAGGTTTGTCCTCAAGCGAACTCCAATGTCAGCTTGTAACTGTAGTTCTTGTCAGCTTCATCTTTGCATTGATTCATAGCAGCTGGTAAATTGAGATACTTTTATAATTCCTAGATCTAGATACTATATATGAAACTGGTTTGTAATGACATTTTCATGTATTATTATCTCTGTTGGGAGAAGAGTTGCTTTCCATATTGTCAGTTCTACTTTTTAACAAAGATAGATTTATGCATGCAAAAAAACACTTGAAAATTATCATAAAACCTGTGAAAAGAGAGATGAAGAAGACTTTTAGTTTGCGTATTTTCCCAGCAAATGTTTTGGTTTTTGGTTTTTGTGCAATGAGCAATGGGAAGGGTTCCCATTTAAGCATTTTGAGTGAGGTGAAAAGTCATGTTCAGCCTCACCAATGTATTAAGCGGAGATGTTTTTCTGAGTGTGTCCAACATGAATAAAGTGCCTCAGCAGAATCAGGAGGAAAATGGTGCAATCCCATGTGGTCTCCCAGTGATCCTCCAGGTACTGTTTTGCCGCACTGCTGGGCAGCAAGGTTTGTATTTGGGACCTTCAACCCTGCTGAAGGAATTCCCTTGGAGTTCTGTGTGGTGAGACATTTGCATTTACTAACCAGGCTGGTGTCTTGGGTTGCAGTGCAGGATGTAACCAAAAGTATGTATTCTACTGCCATCTGTTGAAACCAGTTAGGGAGGTGTTTTTCTTTATCTCTTCCATGACCCACCCTCCCTCCGGGGGGGATATCTGCTGGCAATGGGACATTAAGGCTCACTGCATGACTGATAAAATTACATCATTCCATTGTGAGATCCTCCATCCAGCGGGAGGAGCCAAGCATTCCTACCTGGATAAAACCTGAGATTCAGAATACCAGGACAGCCTGTTTCCACTGGATTCCCAGAGGAAGACCGGACCCATCTCACCACCACTGGACCTTCAGAGGAAAACTATACCCTTCTACAGGATCATCTCTGCTCCAACAGAACCGCATCTGTCACTCCAGGAGGACTTAATTGGTCTGCTGCCAACATCCTGACCAACAGGGTTTCAGGTTGTATTCTGACTCTGTTGGTGTTTTCTTTTTTTGCTTGTTTGTTTTTTTGTACTACTACATTTTTATTTTTAATAGTTCTAGTAAAGAACTGTTATTCCTATTCCCATATCTTTGCCTGAAAGCCCTTTAATTTCAAAATTAGAACAATTCAGAGGGAGGGGGTTTACATTCTCCATTCCAAGGGAGGCTCTGGCTTTCCCTGACAGACAACTGTTTTTCCAAACCAGGACAGCTGGCAAGATGAGAACTGTCGGATTCAGTTGATGGCCTTTGGAGAGCCTGAAAACGTGAGACTCCCTCTGGAGTCAGTGGAGAAGAGCAAGTCTGGGCAGTAATCATGGAAGAAAGTTTTCACTGTGATGCTTGGTCCTCAATAGTTGAAGGGAACGTAATGGATGAAGACATGGGAGCTGACTCTCACTTTTGTTAGTTACGTTGCAAGAATCTTTGTCTTCATGCTCTAACCCAGCCTTCCGCTTGGGAAGGCAAGTCTCCAGTGCTCTAGGGTTGTCAGATCCTTAATCAATGTGCTGAACCTTGTCTGTCCCCCTAAGCAGCTGTACCTGCCCTCAACTCTTTGTATAAGAGAAGTTCAGCAATCATACATTACTCAAAAAAAGCATCACATTCTGCATCATGGGTTAAGGCTTGCTTTGCTTTATGGGGGTTACTTTGTCATGATGCTGTCCTGTCACTGTGCAACCCCAGCTTTCTTGTAGCATCTTCAGATACTGAAAGGGCACAGTAAGATCTCCCTGGAACTTTCTCTTTTACAGACTGAACACCAACTTGCCACACAGGAAGTTTGTTGAAGAGACTAACAGTGCATATATATTTAGAAGGAGGGCACCTTGACAGATTTCACCAAAGTGACTAATCACTTCTGATAGAGGACTGTGAGACATTGGCACCACTGGTTTCTGAAACTCTGCTGGAACCTGGTGTCAACAGCTAATGAATGAGGATGGTGTTGAACAGGGATGTAAACATGAAAAATTAAACTTGATCATGGTTTTAAACTAGGAGAGAAAACAGAGCAGTGCTTCAGAAATGTAGAAGGACGAAAATGTGCAGAGAAACATTAATGTCTAGTGTCCAGGACTGCAGTAAATCAAGTGATAAAATGCAGAGATACTGTGTCATTAATACGAGGTTCCAAGTGCTTTATATAATTTTAATTAATAGCTCAAAGAATTGTTGTAAGCCAGAAAAGTAACATCAGCCTTTCAAAGTCCATATGGACTGGAGAATTCAAACTGATTTTTGTCTCTTTAAGGAGAAGAGAGAGATAATAGACATAGATTTTTGACTTTTCTTTTTTAAAGAAGTTATAGATGCATTATTCCTGGAAGTGTTCAAGACCAGTTTGGATGGGACTCTGAACAAATGCCTCATGGAAGATGTCCCTGCCCATGGAAGGGGTGTTTGAACTGAATGACTTCTAAGTCCCTTCCAACCCACATAAGTCTATGATTCTATGAATATATAGAATCTCATTTTATTAAATGAGCAAAACCATTCATACTTTCTGTCCAAGATTCACTGCGGTTCTTAACATGAAAGCTCATAATTTTGCCTCCAGGATGAACTCTTGGACTCATCAGCATGATCCTTTACTTTTTTACGCTCCCAGAGTTTTTCCCTTGACAACTTGCTTCATTCTGCCTCTTACTGGAACAGCCATCAAATAATAGAATTGTAGAATGGTTTGGGTTGGAAGGGAGCTTTAAAGGTCATCTAGTCCAATCCCCTTTCCATGAGCAGGGGCATTTTAAAATTAGTGAACTTGCTCAGAGCCTTGTCCAGCCTGGCACTGAATGTTTCCAGGATGGGCACCTACCACCTTTCTGGCAACCTGACAGAAAAACCTAGTTTTTCACTACCCTCTTGTAAAAAACTTCTTCCTAAATCCAATCTAAACCTACCCTCTTTCAGTTACAAGCAATCTCCCCTTATCACATCTTGACACATCCTTATAAAAATTCCTCTCCAGCTTTCCTGTAGGCTGCTTTTGATGCTGAAAGGACACAATAAGAGCTCCCTAGCGATTTCTCTTCTGCAGACTGAATATCCCCAACTCTTTCAGCCCGTCCTGCACACAGGAAAGGTGCCCCAGCCCCCTGATAGTCTTTGTAGCCCTCCTTTGGACTCACTGGTATGAACAGCCTGTGATGAGAGTCACTCCAAAATAACTTAAATGTACGTTTCTTCTGTTTCATAAAATGATATACTTAGGGTGGAACTGTTACTGATTTATATTTTTATTTCTATAAGGAACTTAGCTGTTCCTACCGGTAGGCTACAAATGGAAAGCTGACAAAGTCCCTAAATTTCTTATCTGGGTCAATTGGTTTTCTAAATGCACAGATTACCTGAAAACTGCTTGGATTTTGAGTGGCTTGGACAGGTACCTCAGAAATCAGGATGACAGTCCTTGGAAGACCCTTTTCCCCCAGCAATCCATTTTTCTTCACATTTCAGCACACAGCTGCAGGATCCCTGGATACTGCTGGAGGATTTCTGGCTCTCCACATCACTTCTAGACCACTCTTTTTTTTATTATTTTTTTTTCCCATAAGCTGTCAGATACAGCTCTCCTAGCCTCTTCCTGTGCTCTTTGCCTCCTCTAGAAAATGAGGTCAAGAGGCATTACAAATGCCACCCAACAAGCTCAGAAAGCCCAAAGTGCTCTTACACGTTCCTGCAATCACTCAGAAGACCAGTATAAGAAAACTAAAATGAAGCCCAAGAAGATCCTGGTGCTGCAAAACCTTGATGCAAAGGCTTTGACATCAGCAAGAGAATTTGCTTTCTACAGGCCTGAAGGGATGTTGCTTTGCCCCCTTCTTTAAGACAGTGTTGAGGTCAAGCTGACTTTGTGCTAGTGAATCATCTGTGTGCCCCCAAAGGGCAATTTCATCTAAATCAGATGTGATGAGCAATTTTTTGGAATGAAAAAAATCTGTATTTCCAAGGGACAATGTCCTTAGCTGAATGACAGTCACAAGGGGACCAAGTCTTAAAACAGGGATAAGACTGTTAGGTTACTTTTCCACCAAACATTGCTCAGACACTCACCTTGCACAAGGGAAGACACTTTAGGATTCAGTACAGGGGGATAAATCATGTATTAAATAACGTATTTTCCCTTCTGAAGCCACTGCTATGCCCATTAAACCACAAATCTTCACAGCACATGAGTCTCAGTCTGATCAGTTATTTGGCTTAGCACAGCCTGTGGTCACACAATGGGCAAGGTGGAACCTTTGCCCAAATGCTGTGTTCAGGGTGTTTCATATCTCAGAGCTGCACATTTTTTGAGTGCAGCTGAGCAGCTGCATAACCAAATGCAAATGAGATGTTAATTAAGCAGAAATAGGAGAACTTGTCTGTTTTCCTTCTTCAAGTTCAGAAGCAGGTGATCTGCTTTACCTCTGTGATGCCTTGGCACTTTCTTAATTCATTTTACCCTACCCTGTAATGAAATGACTGGGATTACAAGCTCAGCACCTGTGAAAATATGAACCAATTATTTTTAAAATCCATCAGTGAGTGCCTATCAAGGACCTTTCAGACAGCAGCCGTGTTGTTTAGGAAAGGGTTTATGTGGCACAATAATTATGTCAAATTGTCCCAGTTCAGTGGAGACACAGCACACAAAAATGGCTTTGAATGTGCATCAGAAATGCAGTTGGTCACGTTCCCCTTCCCTGCAGTGCTTTCCAAGGGTACTGGAATGGGAGGGAGATGACAGTGAAATGCTGGTGCTGGTGTCAAGGCACAGCCCACACTGAGTCGATGCCAGCAGTGGTGTCATCCACGGTACCAGGAGAAATCATATGATTAATTATGAAATACTGACAGGGCATTTCACTGTTCAGAGGTGTTTGTTTGGGTGTTAACAGCATGGTGATTTTTTAAAAAAAAAAACTTTTCTCACTCTGTTAGGGCTTGTATGGGAAAAAAAAAAGTCACACCAGTGTTTGCCTGCTGAGAGCTCATAAACAGCTCAGGAACAGGAGCAGCACAACCAGATGGGGGGCAGCAAGCAGCAGAGAGAGACCTATGCAGAGTCTGAAGGATCCACTTCCACAGACACAGCTGGCAGCACCTGCAGAGCCTGGTTCCTTTGTGTAGCAGGGCATCCCTCTATATTTTGTGGCAGGGACTGTAAGACTTCCTGCTGTGCAGATTGCCCTCCCAAGGTTTCCATCTATTCCTGGCTGCAGGCAGGAGCAGGCAGCCGCCTTACAGCCTGGGCTTAGCAGAGGAGCAGCGACTCCTGCAGAGAGCCAAGGCTGGCTCCTGCAGCTCTCTTGCGAGCCCTAGTGATGGTAGGACCTGTCTGCAGACAGACGGGTCTGAAAACACAGGCCTGTTCTCACAGGCAGTCCTTGCTAGGAAAAACAAGAAAACGTTTCATTCCTATGCTAAGCAGGTTTCTCTTTCCATCCTTCTCTTCTGCTTCTCTTCCCCGAGAAGACTGAAAAACCAGTGTTTCCTCCACAATGGTTTGCAGAGTGGAGAGACTAGTGTTGCATTTGTCCCTAAGAGATAAGAAGGGGGCCAAGACAGAAATAAAAAAGGGAAGGAAGTGCTAGTTAAAATAAGAATGAATAGTTCTTCCTCTGACATCTAAAATCCCAAGACACTTGCATTCTGGAGTTGTGGACCTTGCAGCAGAGCCATTTAGTCCTCCTTCCACCAAGCAGTGAAGCATTTGCTTTCATCCCCTGGTAGATGGTTGTGTGCAGCAAGGAGAGGCTCCCAGCTGCTGTCTGGAACAGGTCTGCAGCTCCCAGATGGAAACCTGACTTTCTACCGGACCTCAGTGTGGAAACAATGGGACACTGTTATGAGGTTTGTTTGTTCTATACAGATTTTGCCTGCTTTTAATCGCATGTTCACTTTAGCCATTGGAAATTGGGATGCTGAATATTGATACACACACACACACAGAGGTAGCCCAGGTGACTTTTTTCTCAGGCAATGTTTTAATAAGTACAATTTTTCTTTACAGAAAAGTCAGGTTTAATGGAAAAAACCCAGACAACTGGTGGTTCATATCCAAGTTCATATCTTCAGGTAAATGGTGAGAGGGGAAGCCGAACATGTGACATGTTTCTTAATTCAGCAGATATCTGATGTACTGTCTCTGTATTAGAGAAGAATTACTTTTTGATCTGAGATCCATAGTAAGTGACTGGCAGACAATGTTAAGGAGTACATCTGTCTGATTCACGCTGCTAAGTGAAGGTGCCTCTGTCCTAAACAGTTCAAATCAAAAGACAGTTTGTTTAGCTCTTCAAATCCAGCAGCTGTCTCTCATTAAGTGAATTGCTGAGAGCTGTCAGGATATTGTTTCTGGACTTTCTGAACAACTGACATTTAATTCAGGCTTTTTCTCTCCCATCTGATGAAACTAGGATGAGTATGACAGATGAGGAACAGAAACCATAATCAGGCAAAATTCTGAAAACACGTGTGTACATAAAAACATATCCTGCTAATTTTTTATATTAATCTTTGAGAGTTATTTTACATCCTCCACATTTTGCTTGACATGAAATGGTTACATTTAGAAACAAAATTTGCACTTGATGCTGTGAGTTCTGGTCTTGTGTAGTATTGACTTCTAGTTTTATGTTTATTGTAGGATCATGGAATAATTTAGGTTGGAAAAGACCTCCAAGACCATCAAGTCCAGCTGTTAACCCAGAACTGCTAAATCTGCCATTAAACCACGTCCTTAAGTACCAAACTTATAAATCTTTTAAATACCTCCAAGGATGCTGGGTGAACCACTTCCCTGGACAACCTTTTCCAATGCTTGACAACCCTTAGGTGAAGAAATCTGTCCTAATATCAAACCTGAACCTCCTCGGTGCAAATTGAGGCTATTTCCTCTTATCTTATCACTTGTTACCTGGGAAAAGAGACTGACCCCCATCTGAGTACAGCCTCCTTTCAGGCAGTTGTAGAGTGATAAGGTTCCCACCAGGAACCTGCTTTTCCCCAGGCCGAACACCCCCAGCTACCTAAGTTTCTCCTCATCAGACATCTTCTCCAGACCCTTCCTCAACTCCATTGTCCTTCTCTGAACATGTTCCAGACCCTCAATGTCTTTCTTGTAGTGAGGGGCCCAAAACTGGATGCAAGATTTGAGGAATGGCCTCACCAGTGCCCAGCAGAGAGAGAAAATCACTGCCCTAGTCCTGCTGGTGACACTGTTGCTGACAGAGGCCAGGTGTCATTGGCCTTTTTGGCCACCTGGGCACACACAGGCTCATGTTCAGCTGCTGTTGACCAGCATCCCCTGGTCATTTTGTTCTGGGCAGCTTTCCATCATCCTGTCCCTAGCCTGGACCACTGATGGAGTTGTTACAACCCAAGGGCAGGACCTGGCACTTGGTGTTGTTGAAACTCTTACAATTGATCCAACCCATTGATCCAGCCTGTCCAGATCCCTCTACAGAGTCTTCCCACCCTCCAGCAGATCAGCACTCCCACTCGGTGTCATCTGCAAACTGGCTGAGAGTGCCCTTGATCCTCTCATTGCGATCATTGATAAAGATATAAAATAGAATTATCTGCAATACTGAGCCCTGGGGAACACCACTGGTGACTGACCATCAGTTGGATTTAACTTCACCCACCACCACTCTCTGAGGCTGACCATCCAGTGAACAGTGCACCTGTCCAAGCCATGGGAAGGCAGTTTCTCCAGGAGAATACTGTGGAAAACAGTGCCAAAGGCTTTCCTAACGCTCAGGTAGACAACATTCACAGACTTTCTCTCATCTACTTGGAGGGTCACCTTGTCACAGAGGAGCTTCAATTAGATATTATCACAATAAGACTAAACCTCTCAAACATTTCTACATATTTTAAATACCATGTAATAAATGTTGATATCATTTATTACTTTTTAGTAATAAGTAAGATCAACATTTGAAAAAAATAAAGTACTCTGAATATGATAAAGCAAACTTCTAAGTCTTTAAAGATATCAGAGTATTCCATCTGGCTATTACTAGATCTGAAAAGGCAGATTTTTATGAGGAACTTTCAGAACTGGTAAGTCTGAAAGTTTAGAATTTCCACCTTGCTCTGAGCCAGCTTCTTTTTTCATTGCCAGTGTCTGGCCTAGCTGTAGAAATAGAGCAACAAATCTGTTCTTTCTGGATTTCTAATTGCCGCAGTCTTCTAAAAAGCTATCTGGCAAGGGTACTGGATTTATCTTGAGATGTAAGTAGTTTGGAGACCAAACAGTTGAACAAAGGCCTCATTTCTTCTTTTAATACAGGCAGAAAGAGGTTTGCCACTTATTTAAAAAGAAGGAAAGCTGGATCTATATAAAGCTCTGGATATGTTTCATCTAGGCGTACAAGTGTCCAGGCAGACAGCTCATCATTCCAGGAAAAATCACCCAGTTTACTCTAAAATGAAGGTGAAAAGAGAACCAAAGAGACAAAAATATCGACTTCACCATCTGTCAAGATGATCCTTTTTGTTGCCATGACCATACTGTGTCTTACCCAGACAAAATCCAGCTCCTGGTTCAAATCATTCATCTGAGATGCTCAAAATAATTTATAGACATTAGTTTTGTCTCTCAAAACCTGTCTGTGGAGAGCATAAAATGACAGATAGAGAAAGTGAGGGCAGAGAAATGTTAAATTTTCAAAGGTGTTTGCCTCCTCATCCCTTAAATCTGTGGAGGGAATACTTGGTCCTGGATCCCAGATGTGCTTTCCAGATCATCACCCCCTTGCACTTCACATTTCACACATACACATCACCTTAGACACTCTCCTTCAGCTTGTGTGAATTGTGTTCAGCCCACAGTATCCCAGCTAACCATCTTCTCAGGTTCTCAATTCTATCTCCTATAGTCAGAAATTAAAGGGCAAGTTAAAGAGTCCTTTGTTCTGCCTGGTCCCACAGGGATGACATACCATGCAACAGCTTGGGGGGCTGAGTAAGGCCTCTGTCAGCCCTTGGAGAACCAGCTGCAGGTTTATTTTAATATAAGAAAAATGAATATAATGAAAATCTCCCCCCTTCTGCCAAAAATTTTGTCTTTGTCTGGGTAAAATGTTTCAATGAAATAATACATAACATGACTGAAAATACCCAACAGCCAGTGCTATTCAAGGTCAACCAAAACCTTTAACACATAAATAATAATACAAATAATACTTAAGATCTAATGAAGCATTTTTGCTTTCCAGGTACTTTCATACCATCAACTCAATAATCCTCATAACTGCCAAAAAAGTGTTTTAGAGATGAGAAAACTCCTGAATTATAGCTGTTAAAATGCCCAGTTTAAGGATGTAAAGTGACTTTTAGCTTGCTCTGGAGAATATTAAATACTTGAGGTGTCTTGGAAAAATCTGCAGTTATACCATAAATAAAAAGCCTATATATACAAACAGAAATGTTCACTTTCATATCCATAGAGAAGAGAGAGGAGGAACATAACAACTTTTGCCAATTTGTGAGTGTCCTACAGAGATAAGTAGGGCAGTGGTACCTGCCTGCTGGCTGATTTGAAGCCTTGTTCTTCATTCCTTACTGCAAACCAAACCTAGAAACTGCTGAAAAATAGCAACAAAATGGATATTAGCAGTTAGCATCAAGGTCTGCTCATAAAACCAGCCTATAGTTTTAAAATAATTGTTGGGTCTGTTCCTCTACTGGGATCTATCTTCTACTAAATTTAAGTCTGTAGTGAGCAGCTTGATATATTAAATCACAGTTTATTGTAAAAATCCTAGAGTTTCTTTCAAAATATGAAATCTTGTCTCAACCAGTCCTGTTATCATCCATTATTTTGGCTATCCATTATTTTTGCTATCCACTGGAACAAAGTTTTATGTGTTCATAATAAGCTGTTTCATGAATTTCCAAGATGGTCTGCTATGCAGCATTAGACTGGGATAATTTTATCATTTTTTTTCATATTTCACCCAGCAGTTTTGGGTGGGTTGTTAGATTGCTAACCCAGAACTAGTACTTTGTTTTCCTCTTCAAATGTGAACTGTTCTGGAGTTCTGCATTTTTCCTACTTTCCCTCTGAGCCATGTCTTCTCTAAAAACCAGATGGCTGCTAAAAAACAGGGAGGCCTTTACGTGGTCTTTATGACTAATATTTTAGTAGAATGGTACAGCTGCTTATTAGATGGTCAAATAGAGATTGCGTCAGGATACAGAAAACATGCAGTTAACTAATAAACAGTGACTGAAAATATAACCCTGCATGTTAAAAATTTGTTTTCACTTCAATTGGCTGGTTATAGCTGGAAGAAGAGCAAAGGACTTTATAACGTGTTTTTAAATCTTTATCTTGTTCTCAAAGTATGGTCTTTTACAGTTTCACTCAATAAATACATCAAACCAAGCTAGTCTTCTGAAGCCATATTTTTAAATTAATCAGAAACAACATGCTGTGAACCAGTCTGAGATGTGAGAAGTACTGTGTTAATCCACTGACTGAAAGAGCAAGAGAATGTTTATTCCAGAAGTAAATATTCACAACTTCATGTGAAGGTTGCAAATCAGTTTAATAACCCTCCCTGGCACAGGTGCTCCCTCAGTGGAGCATCTAGCAGCTGCCTAAATTGGATCTGTGGCCAGCTGGTCAGTCCTATAAGTGGGCAAAGTAAAACAGAAAATACTAAAGTGTTGCTAGTACAGAAGTGTAAAATGAAACAGATGGAATATAGTCATTCCACCTCACTGGAAGATTCAAGACAAAAACAAAACAATAAACTAAATAAAATTGCTCTTTGGAGTTCTAAATTAATCTTATTTTGCCAGATTGCTGAACATAAAGACCACACTCCTATAATATACCTATTTCAAAAAACAAAACATAAAACAAAAGTAAGATTTCAAGAACTGGTAATGTTAATCTTCATTAACATTCCGAATATTTTTTTAGAATATTTACAAGGAAAAATAAAGTAAAATTAATATTTGTGGTTGTGGTGGGTGGACAGCAAGTGCCCACCAAAGTTGCTCTGTGACTTCTCAACTGGATAGGGAAGAGGAAAGAGAACAAAAGGCTCACCAGTTCCATCATGGACAAACAGACTTGATTTGGGGGAATCAGTTTGATTTATTATTATCAAATCAGACCAGGATAATGAGAAATAAAACCAAATTTCATAACATACATATTTGTAGAGATGACTCACCATGTGAAATTTTGGCCTGGGTTTCTTGTTATTTTTCAGAGATACACACACACACCTCTTTCCCGCACTGAAAAAATAATTGTGTGGTAAGACATTGCTCTGCTGTGTCATTGCATTTTCATATGATTCAAATCCACAACAAGGCTGCTGATTGAATGCAGGACTGTATAAGCCCCAGAGAAGTTCAGGTGTTCTTAAGATACCAGGGACCAGCAAAAAAAGATTTAGATGTATCCTCAACAGTGCATGCAGAATGTCTCCAGTCTTTCCCAAAGGATGAGTGTAGCAGGCAGCCCTTAACCCTTTCTGAGGCAGCCACATCGAAACAGAGCACTCCTTAGAACTATAAAAATACTGATCATGAGGTCATTAAGGTTGGAAAAGAACTTTAAGATGGGCAAGTCCAACATTTGACCAAACACCACAACACCAACTGGACCATGTCCCATGTGCCACATCAAACCAGAGGGACAAAAGAACAATCGCTTCCCTAATCCTCCTGGCCATTTTATCCTTGATAGACAGACCAGGGTGTCACTGACCTGCCATTGACATGGGCACATTCTGGCTCGTGTTCAGCTGCTGTCAACCAACACCCCGAGGTCCTTTTCTGCTGGACAGTTTTCCAGCCACTCTGTCCCCAGCCTTCTTGAATATCGTACAAGTGACCTCAAATCATCGATCCAGCCTGTCAAGATCCCACTGCAGAGCCTTCCTACCCTCCAGCAGATCAACATTCTCACCCAGCTTGGTGTCATCTGCCCGCTGACTGAGGGTATCCTTGACCCAGATCACCAGACAAAATATTAAACAGAGCTTACCCCACTACTGAGCCCTGAGGAACACCACAGGTTGCCATCTGCCAGCTGGATGTAGCTCCATTCACCATCCTACTCTGGGCCTGGCCATCCAGCCAGTTTTTAACCCAGCCAAGAGTGCAGCAGTCCCCGCCATGGGATGCCAGCTTCTCCAGGAAAATGCCATGGGAAACAATATAAAATGATTTACTGGAGTTCAGGTAGATTATATCCACAGCTTTTCCCTCATCTGCGTGGTGGGTCACCTGATCATAGAAGGACATCAAGAGGGACCTGCTTTTTTTAAACTCATGGGTTTTTGGGCCTGATTTCCTGGTCATCCTGTATGACAGCACTCAAGGAGATCTGCTCCATAAGAGTCCTGTGCACCGAGCTCAGGCTGACAGGACTGTAGTTCCCCAGATCCTCCGTCCAGCTGTTCTCATAGATGGGTGTCACATTTACTGACCTCCAGCCAATTGGAATCCCCCCAGTGAGCCAGTACAGCTGGTAAACGATGGTGAGTGGCTTGGTCAGCTCTTCCACCAGCTGCCTCAGTACCCTTGGGTGGATCCCAGCCAACCCCATGGACCTGTGCGTGTCTAAATGACTCAGCAGGTCACTAACTACTTCCTCCTGGATTACAGGGTGTCTTGCCTTCTCCCCTCCCCATCAGGGGGATGCTTGTCCTGAGGATATCAGCCTTATTGTTGAAGGCTGAGGCAAAGAAGGCATTAAATACTTCAGGCTTTTCCTCCTGCTCAGTGACAATAAAGTATGGAGCTATTCCTTAGCCCTCCTTTTGTTGATGTATTTATAAAACACTTTATTATTTTTCACAGCAGTGACTGAGTTCTAGCTGAGCTTTCATCTTTCTAATTTTCTCTCTACATGACCTAGCATCTTTGAATTCTTTCTGAGTTGCCTGCCTCTTCTTCTGAAGGCCATAAATCTCACAAGATCTCTTCCACACACTCCAGGAACTTCCTAGACTGCTTCCTCTCTGCTGTGCTGAGTTTCCTCAACAAGCTAAAAAAATCTGAAAAGCTAAAGTTTCCCACAAGAACAGGGACCAGAGATCATGAAATGTCATCCTGGCACTTACAGAATACCTTGACTGCACCTTCACTGTGATCAAATCTTCTGGGGAATAAACTTAGCCACTGATGCCCCACATTTCCTTCTAGGGCTGGGTTATGGCAGGAAGCTCAAGAAACCACTGAATCAGAGCCCTGCAAGTGGCTGCTGCATGAGCTGGAAGTATCAATTGTATATAAGAGCATGGATTTCACTCTGAAACTCATTTATTTTTTTGAGCAATGACTGCTTCAGTTCAAATTTGCAAACCATCAGCTTTCCTGGAGGAGTCCCTTTCTTGGATGTTCTTTATCTTATCATTTTCCATGACATGTGTTGTACTGTAATAGTACAAGTGTTATCTTGAGAACAGTGTTCCAGTGTTCTGTGGGTGCTCTCCTGCAAACTGAATTTTCCTCATTTTCAGTTCTACTGTCACTTAGCAACCAAGAGGATTATCAGTGAAATTCTAAATATTATCTTGTCAAGGAGGTCAAAACAAAAAATACATTATTAAATTGCTGAGGAAAAATACCACCTTTTCTTTTGTTTGTTTGTTTGTTTGTTTTGTTTTGTTTAGGTTTGTTTTTTTTTCTTTTTTTTTTTCCCCCTTGCTTTAGCAAGTAGAAGATGCACAAAAAATTGCTAGCCATAGTGAATTTATACTGTAGTCTAAGGATCTGGAAGATGTCTCCAGGAATGGATGCATTTTAATACTCTTTAAGTCAAAAATTGTCCAAAGAGACAAGGAGGTGGATCTACTGGAGGCAGAACTATGGCTTAGTGTAATATCACCAGTAATACCTTTCTGATGTTGTGATTTAATCAAATATTTTGTGCACAGAGTTCAGTGACACTTAATCTACTGGAAAGGTTATGTAGAGAACACTGAAATACTAGGTCTGTGCAAGAATTTTAGAGGATATAAAAACACACAAGGAGTTTGGGCAAGGGCTTGGAAGAATTGTGTCCCACTGTCTTAACCCATCATTATTGCCCTGTGATTTGGCTTCCTGGATCACCCAGGCCACATATTATCACTCAGCAATTCTGTTTAATGCCCATGACTCAGTTAAAAAATATAATTTCAGAGAGTCAGAATGTCACAGCATTTAAAGGGTGATGGCTATTTAACAAGGTTTTAAAGATTTTCAGTGCTTAATTATCCACTAAAACATGTTTTTTTTATTTCCAGTCTGAATTTGCCTAGCTTTAAAAAAGACTGAATTCTGTCCTTTTTTGTTACATTAAAAAAATCTTTGTAGAGGTCATCTTTTCTTCATGGAAGCATTTATATTCTGTGATCAGTTTATCTTCTCACTATATTTTTTATTAAGCTTCTCTATCAACCTTCTTTAGTCTTTTTCCCTAGTGCTGTCTTCAACGTCTCCCTGCACTGTTCTGGAACTTTGTTTCTTGGAAACTAAAGAAAAGGAACAAGAGCAATGCCCCAAACTTTGCAGTGGGTGGAAGCCATTGTTCTTCAAATGCAAACCTTAGCACTGAGCTCAGTATCCTAGCACTGAGTTCCTCAAGCAGAGGTAAATACTTTAGACCTTTTCCTGATCACCATTTCCTTTTCACAGTTGGGAATGGGGCTTGGTCTCTTCAGTGATTTATTATAAAAAGGGTCAGTGTTCATCTGGTTACCCTCAGGGAACTCTCAGCAGATTTTTTTAAAAACACAGTTCATTATTACCAAAGTGAAACACAGTCACTATGATGAACCTTATTGTGCCTGTTCTAAATAACATCTTGCATGAATTCAGCTTGCATATGTTCTGGATCACACTCTATGGCTGATGCTTGCTTTGAGAAACTTATCAGGTTTTGGGTCATTCTACAACTTTACCGTTTTATAATTTCTCCTGGATAATAACTAATGATCATGGACTATAAATAGAGAATGAATTTTGGTAGGTCATCTAAACTATCCTGCTGAATACAGGCAATTATTAAAAAAAGTCCCAAGCAAGTGGGATTCAGTGTCTGCTCTGACTGAAGACACTCCAGCTTCACAGCTAGCAGCACACAAAGGCAGGGGAAGGTATGACCAACACTTCCATCTGTCCATCTTGAATTTTTGGCACAGGTCATCAGGGACTTGCTTACACTTGGAGGAAAGTGCCTGTCTCCAGCAAGGTCTCAGCTCATGCTTTTGAGCCTGGAGACTTTTAGTGACCTAACGGCAGCACAGTTGCCCCCTGGGACTCTGTTGGGATGACAGAATTAAGACAGACAAGCAGCCCCGTTAAAGATACAGCTCCTGTATCTCAGAAACCAGCAGCCCAAGAAGACAAAGCTTTCCATGGGAGGAGGTGTTTAAAAAATGGAGGACTATGTTAATATCAAAGCAGAGAGTTGTGCAGGGGCATTGCATACTTAAGCCGTGCAACTGAAATTTATCTTAATGTTTCCTACATAAATCCATGTGGTGACGGGTAACTGGTTCTGATAGTGTTGTTTCTTATTAAATAGGGAAAAAATGAACAGGCAAAACCATCTTGGAGCATACCTGTAGTTCAGGATAATATTAATTAAAGAAAAAGCAAAAGAAGGCTTTTATCTCCATTTTCAATTGCATTAATAGCAGTTAAGCTGCCTTTAGAGGCCCTGAGGCCTCTGAGAAGAAAATGTTGCTGACTTCTTTCTGCAGGCTGGGATCCAAAAGGCACAGAGATAAGCTGACTTGGGAGTGTCACACAATCATCATTAAGCATGAATTGTGAAAAGACCCTCAGGTGTCTGACTTTCATTTCTCTGCACTGCTTAATAGATAATTCCTTCTTTTATTCAGAAAATATACAGAGTTACTGTCACCAGTAAATGATTTATTTCATCTCCTATTTGTAGCCACATAAATGACAAAATTAATCTGTATACAAGAAGTCATGGGACAATGTTTACTCATGTGTACGATGATATCATAGTAGCAACAGGTTTCCAACATATTTTCCTGGTTTCTTGCCACTAAAGGCTTGGCTGTCATTTATTCTCTTCTTGCTTTCTTGTTTCCTGCTGCCTGACTCTGAGGTTCTTATACCCCTAATCAGGAAAGAGGACCATGATGACAAATTTCCAGGATCTCTGGCTAAAATGCTGGTGGATTACCCTAAACTAATATACATCACATGACAACCTGGATTCTACTTGGGATGCAGTTGGTATAAAAGGGACGTGTGGCATTAAGCAATATTTGAAGCCAACCAATTGCACACCTCTTTGCTTTCATCTGATCTTCTCACTTTGGGTTTTTTGTGCCTTCAGAAGCCCGGGAACTATTCTGAACTCTCTTCTTTCTGCTTTGGAGTTTTTTTATGTGATGGATTATTCCTGGCTGGACACCAGGTGCCCACCAAAGCAGCTCAGTCACTCCCCTCCTCAGATGAACAAGAAAGAGAAAAATAAAGCAAAAGGCTCATGGGTGCAGATAAGGGCAGGACGAGACAACTGTCCAGTTACTGTCATGGGCAAAACAGACCTTGGGGTAATTAATCTAATTTAATACCAACCAAAGCAGCAAAATGAGAAATAGAACCAAACCTTAAAACACTTGGTCCCCAGCCCTTTCTTCTTCCTGGGGCTCAATTTCACTACTGATTTTCTCCACCCTCTCCCTGCCAGCAGCACTTGGGGACAGGGAATGGGGATTGAGGTCAGTTCATCACATATTGTCTCTGTCACTCCTTCCTTCTCTGGAGCATTCCTCACACTCCTTCCCTGCTCCAGTGTGGGGTCTCTCCCATGGGACACTCCTGCAGTTCCTCACAAAGTGCTCCAATGGGGATCCCTTTCATGGGGTACAGTTCTTCAGGAACAGGCTGCTCCAGTGAGGGTCCCCCATGGGGTCACAAGTCTTGCCAACAAGCCTGCTTCAGCATGGGCTCCTCTCTCCACATTCCCCAAAAGAAAGAAATCAGTACTGAAACACAGCATTACAAGCTAGCAATAGAACTATTTTAACCCTTTGCCCGTTTCTGTCTTTCCGTTGTTTACTGAGTCTGATGGGCTTAAGTCCTTTGTGTGAAGTTGTATTTCCTCATCCTCTTAATAACTTTTGGGAGATCCTCAGATATTCACAGGTCTACAAATCCTGGAAGACCATGATTTAGCCTTCAGATATTAAATACTTATAACAGAAAAACCAACTCAAATAATGTGTGTGCCATCCTACTGATTGCCTAAATTAACTCCTACAGTGAAACAAGAATACAAAATTCTGTGGCTGTTCTTTCCACAGCATGACAAATACACATCAAATAGCACCACAGGGGCAGATACCAATAATAATTCAGAAAAAGGGACACAGCAAGTGGTGAGGGGTCCATGTGCAGGGGTGATCCTTATTCCTGTTTATATGGCAGCTGCATTTTCCCCAGGTTGCCCCATGCTGCCTCCAACCAGGACTTCCAAAACGTGGTTGGAGGTAAAAATTTCCCTCCTGGGATGATAATCTGGTACTTTTTTCTTCCCTTTCAATCTGTATTCCTGTAGTGCTTGTGATGCTGAAAGCCAGGGTAGGAATTTTAATGTTGTCTCCATATGTATTTATGAACCCTGAAAATAAATTAAAATTGTTACTTCTGTACCTTTGGCTGAGGCTCACAAATTGCCTGAATGGTGCCCTCATTTTTAGCAGCATCAGTGAAAGGAGACAATATAAAACTGATAAACTGCTTCCATCCCATTTTGGTAGTGGCTGAACAACAAAGAAAGAGCAACTAATGTTCTCATATTAAACATTTTGTTCAATATTTAAACATAAAGGCCTAAATTTTTAACATAATGCAGAAATTTTCATCTGTGTGCCTCCTATGAA
The DNA here is from genome assembly GCF_029207755.1 of Chamaea fasciata. Classification (NCBI taxonomy): domain Eukaryota; kingdom Metazoa; phylum Chordata; class Aves; order Passeriformes; family Sylviidae; genus Chamaea; species Chamaea fasciata. Next base: position 9,335,197 of record NW_027094086.1, on the reverse strand, counting down.
AAGTAATAAGAGGCATGGAGCTAAATCCCACTACACCACATTTAATATTTATCCCTAAAGGGACCTTCTGCTGCTGAAGAGATTTGAGCACACTGCACTTGTTCAGGCTTTTGGAGGCATTTCAATATCACCTAGCTGATTATGTGTTTTGCAAAGAGCATATTAACTTTATGCCTTGCAGTGCATATGGAGAGGAGGGGGGAGCAAAATAGTTGTGCCAGGCTGCGGGCTACAAAATATGTTTGTAGGATTTAAAAGAAAATCAGAGTTAATTAATCCAGCCTAAATAATTTCATATACTAATCTGACAGGGCTAGATAAAAGATAAAGGAACTAACAGAGTCCATTTATTTACCATCCTATATTTTTAGACCTTGGCCACAAAAACATGTTTCTATTTATGCTATCTTTAATTTAAGCTCCTCTTTGTGCCTCTGCAACCTCTGTCCTCAGGTTTTCATCAAATCTCTGAAGAGGCAATGGCACACGCATGTTCCATGATTGAATTTTTGAGTCAGTTGCAAAAAGGTCCCTGATTCCCTCTGTTATCTGGGCTAAGCTGTGTCTGTTTTGTATTTCACACAGTGTAATTTCCCATCTGCATTTCCTGAACAGTGCACTTCTCTTGGGGGAGGAAAACCTACACCCACTGCTGTCCCCCAGACTGCTGGGGTAGAGAGAAAGAAGGCTGGTGCCCTTCATGGTGGCTCTGCACCCTGTGATGCAAAGATGGGAATGGATTGGGGATGCAGGAGTGCACAGGGCAAGGGGCAGGGTTGCCCCAGGGCACTGGGTTTTAGTGGGAGGGCAGGTGAGGCAGTGTGCTGTTGTACTCAAATGTGGACTGTGGGTTCTCCCACTTGTTTTTTGTCCTACAGATACATGGTGCAAGAAGAGTTTCTACCACATATTTCCCATCCTGTGCTTTCCCTCTCCAAACTGCTGAGTGAATAACCTTCATGATCATGGGATGCTTCCCTGGGCACACCTCAGGTGTAAGCTCACAGTAGGGACTATTTACAAGTCTGGCCTTAAAGCTGCACTCAGCAGAGCAGGCACAGCCTACTGCCTCATTGTGCGAAAGATCCCACGGGAGGCTTTGCCCAGCTTTTCTCTCCTTGGAAGGAATCTTGTTTCAAACAATTATTGGCCTGAGCTTTCGAGCCCAGACCCAGAAGGAATGAGATGACACTTGCGGACTTGTGAAGAAAACTTTACTGGACTACAGCTGATTAATGAGATGGAATAATTAAAACAGTATATGAACTATTGTCTAGTAACTAGCTGAGCTAGTGATTTATCAGTTAAGAGATTCAGGAATTAAAAATTTCCATAGTTTGATTAGGATTATCTGTGGATTGCTAAGTGACAATTAATGGAAACTCTGAGGCAGACTTTATAATTTTCAGTATAAAAATATAAAAGTAACAAACATTGAGGCATGTGGCAAAGTGGGAGAGGGCATTTCGTGGATCTACTTAACACAGAGTATCTAACCATATTTCAGGGTATGGATACTTCATCATTATGCTTACAATATTTTAAGACATGACATAATGAATATATGATTCCTATGTGACCCTCAAAATGAGCAATTTAAAAAAAAATCATGAATAAATATACAAGTTAGTTGTCTTGTGGAGGTGTCCAATCCAAAATGCCAGGAAAGTACTACAGTTGTAATGTCAGATACCGAGTGATTTTCCCATACAAGCAAGTCTGTTGGGCTTGTCCCTCAGTGCAGGGTGGTTACATGAGGATTGGGTGGGAAGGGGAGGGCTGATCCCACATGGAGGTGCCAGAAGACTTTCTTCCTTCCTCCTAACTTATCTCCATAGGTTGGCTATGCCTGCAAGCCAGGTCAGCCTCTTCATCTTGAGGCGGAGCCAATAGACTTCTAAGACATACCACTAATCTTTCAGTCTGACTGTATTATGTATCTGATAAAAATCTGATAAAATAATATTATCATTATCTTCAGAGGCAATGCTTACAGCAATGAAACAAAAAGAATATGAGCTGTATTCTTTCTGCTGCTATGGTAGAGACTTGATATGGGATCTGTCAAACAGTGAATTAAAAGTAGTGGGAATCAGATTTAACCTCTGCAGCTGCAATTTTAAAATCATCGCTCATAACTGTGTAACACGCTTTATTTCATTTTGCATATGGTGTTCCTTACATGCTCCCCTTAGCAACTGGCAGTAGGAATAGGGTATGGTCCTATATTTCCTGCTGTGTTAGAGCTTTACTGAGCATTTGTAGGTACATTTGTGATTTGTGAGAGCACCACTTTGCTTTGGAGCAATACAATGAACAGCACACTTGCAAAGCTCTACAGGAACCTGCATGAAGGCAGCAAAGTGTGGGCTGCTGTGGAGGATGGGCTGGCTGAAGCTGGAAAACCTTTATGGAGGATATTGCCAAACTTTCATTGTCCCATCATCACCTCCCTGCAACAACCAAAGGCTGAGGAATAATAATGGAGTAAAAGAAAAAACAAGCAACGCAAAAGCTGCCTCTGAAAAAAAAATGCATATGTGACACCGGAGAGCAAAATCCCCCAATAAGTTCACTATTGAATTATTTATCTGAATTTGAATTGTTGTGGTTGGATCGAGTCTTTCAGCTCAGTCATATGCACTGAAAGTTGTTGGCTGAATGCCCTCAAAAGTGCTGTGAAGAAGTGGTCATGATACATTGCAAATCCTCCTTTGCTCCTGTCTCTTGTTCTGCACAGGAAATAAGTTGCTGCATTCTTTCTGGCACGTGGCATTTTACAGGGGTGGGTGGAAAATAACTTCAAGGTGGAAAACTGTTCTTTTTCAACACACAGGTTGCAAAAATGACCTTGCAAGATGAGGTTCCTTCTGGTCTCATGAAGTCAGAATTAAAAGTAATTTAAAAAGATCTTATATAGTGGTATGTAGCTAAACCCCTATTTTTTACTATTAATTAGCATTTGTTACTTTCAGCTAAAATCAACCACATAATCAATCTGTTGAGAATAGTGCAATTTCCTCTGCAAGTTGATAAGGCATAACCTATCTGAGGAAGTTCTCTGAAAGAAAGTCATCAGAAACTGAAAGCACAGCAGAAATTTAGATAGTGGGTTACTCTCAAGCCACATTTTAATTTGTAAGGTGGTGTTCTCTGCAAAGGAGATGTGATAGTTGTGTCAGACAGGTAGGCCATCAAACAGAAGGGAGGACGCAGCCCTGACATGTGATGACAACCTGCAGACCAAAAATACAACATCAGACAGAGCTGGCAGAAAAAATTAGGAAAACCTCTAGCTGCAATATGTTCTCTTAAGGTTGCTGGTTGGAGATGTGGAAATTTATGTTAGGGAGGCAATGAAAAATTCAACCCTTAAGGGAATAAGGAAACTGCAAATTTGAAAGCTAATTTGGTTGAAGCTCTAGTGAAATCTTGTTCCTTGGGCTCTGCAACTATCTAATAAAAATTAATGTCCATTTAAAACAAAATTAATTTATTTTTATTTGTTTTAGATGAGTTTTTAATAATAAATCATCATAGCTTTCATCTAAAACAATAAAAATTGTACTACTGCAATCACTTGCTAGAATTGCCATCCAATTTTAATTTCTTATTTTGTTAAAGATGTTTACATTGACTACAACAACTTTTTATTGTGACCAAGTGTAAATACTTTAGGGTACTTATCTGCCTCTATGTCACTGGAGAAAGATCACAAAAGCATTTAGCTGGAAAGACCTTGATACTAAAACCAAGGCAAGTGAATACAGACTATGCCTGGCAAGCACTAGCAAAGGAGCAAACACAGAATGTGATCAAAGTTGTGATGGATGTAATGACAGAAGAGAAGATGTTGCTCTGATGAGGGGTTAAACTTTGACCATCTCATGTGAAACACATTTTTATGTCTTTATAGCTGGCAAAAGAGTAAGTTTTTTGCCAACTCCAGCACTTAACTCCCTCCAGTTGACAGCAATGAAAACCTGGGAGATTCATTTCCCATGAAAATGAAAAAAGTTTTTCTTGAAATGTTTTATTTCTCATTGTTTTTCAGCTTGCACAAGATGATTTAGCTCAGTAGTTATATTTGCATCTGTTTTTATTGCATTTGAGGCATCATTAGCCAAGTTGAGGTAGTGAATTAAAGTGCTTATTACCAAAATTTAATATCCTGAATTTCACTTTGCATAAAACATGAATTTACATGAAGTTTTCAAGGTATACATCTTCTGGCTAAAACTACCATTCCTTCCTAAGAAAATACATGAGTATACTACCTCTGTGTTGTGTGTGAGGAGAGTTTCTGTGATGTTGCATAAGGCATTGCCTTCATAAAATAACGAGGGGAAAACTAACTCTCTTCTAAAGATGCAGCAATGTCAATCACAGTTATCTTGATTAGATGGCAAGAAGTATAATTGCTGTTCAAGTCTTCACTGATTGCTGACTATGTAAATGTGAGGGGTTGATAAAACACCCTGGCAGCTCAGTCGTTAACTCTCTGCAGATTTTCTGGAATTTTAAAGAAAGTATATGGATGTGATTGGTAAACAATGGTATTGAAGCAAGTTATTCAGTTGTCGTGATGCACTTCTAGCACCTTATACAAAGTAACCAAAACATTAAAAGACAGATTTTTAAATCTCCCTCTCTGTGGGCTGAGGGAGCAACCCACAGTCACTGATTTGTAAAGATTGGACCTTGGATCTTCCTTCTCTGAACGGGTTAAAACTGACATTGTAAAAGGTCAGAGGGAGCTGTCCAAGGGACAGAGTTGTAGAATGCATATTAGAGGCTGGTCCTGTGGGTAAGGCAACAAACACCTCAGGTCTCTTGTGACTTCCAACAAATCCTCTGTGATCTTTCTCAAATGAGGCTTTTCATACTTTAGCACTTCTAAAGTAATAAAGCTGTACCAGCAGTCTTCTGTTTTCAGTAAAACTGATGCATGGCCTCAGAAGGACAAAAGTTAAAGGTGACTAAATTTAATTTGAGGGTTCATATCCTGTTATTAATGAACTGCCATCCTTGGTTTTCCAGACTGAAGTCTCGAGTCTCCCTTGAACACACCTGTACAGATGATTTTCTTTTGTTGAGGGTTTTATAGATGTCACAAACTAAAAATCATCCCATCCCTGGGCATGACCTGATTGACTTTAGTCTGAGGTTATTTTTAAATCTCATTTTACACTGCTTCTTGTCAGTGGTGACAATTCATTATGATAATGAAGGTTAATAGAGAGGAACATTTTCCATCAGCCATGAGAGATGATCTTTAATTTTCTGTACAGAACCCTTATAAAAAACTTTTCCTTGAATGGCAGACATAATATAAATAACAATTATTAAAAGGGAGTTTCTGAAGAGAAGTACATTAATATCAGTGTCAATATTAGCCAGAGGATTAAACAAAAAATGTGGTCAGTGAAAAGCAAAGCAGGAAGATAATGAATGGTTCTGCCTTGAAAAATAAAAACATAGTAGAATTTTATCAGTACCTTTTACAGAAGCCATTAAAGAATAGGATAAGGTGGAATGAATTTGGAAGATCTTGTGTATGAACATTAATGCCCACCTCTCTGCAAAGGATGGAGCCAGACCTACCACCTTGCATTTGTCCTTGCACAGAAGAGCTGATCTCCCATCCAGGATTCTAGTTCTGATATGCATTTACATTTCCAAAAACTTCACATGGGGTCTACTGCTCCCAAAATCCAATATGGTGCCCGTGGGGGAATTTATCTCACTTAGATCTAGGTGCTTGTAATACAGACTCCTATGAGACCATGGGATCCCTTTGTAATCAGCAGATTAAGTATTAATGGAGTGTGGGATGTGATTGCCTTACTGCAAGGTAGGTGTCCACATCTGATCAGCTGGGTTACAACCCAGACTCCACTGACTCACCACTGGCTACAAGAGCACTTAAGCTGGTCAAGACAATACTTCACTGTGCTCTCCCCTCCCTTAGCTTTTTGTGCCCACTTACCCCATGATTTTGGGTGTTTGGTGTTTTGACAGAGCAGACCTGCATCTTAACATGCAAGGGCTGACATAATGTCCAGAAGTCCTCAAGTAGAAATAATTTCAACTGGTTACTTGTGGGATTAAAACCTCTCTGAATCAATTACTACCAATGCTGCCATTTGTATTGAATTCACCAATGTTAAATGTTAATCACAATTGCTTTGTATCTTGTTGGGGCCTATTCAAGAGACAGAAAGACTCCAGCTGGTTTTAATGAGATAGGGGAGAAGCCTAAGATAGGCATGAAATGTGGGTTTCTTTGCTGTGTTCTGACAGGAGAATCATGTTTTATATGTCTACCATGAGAAGCCTTCTGTCGAAATAAAACTGTGTCCTCTTCAGAGACAGTCAATTACTGATGTATGTCTCTAGAAAACATCTGTTGTACCAGTCTTGTGAAACACAGATCCTTGGTGGGCTAGTTCTGATCTCATTAGAAAGTGTTCTTAAACTTGAGGTACACTAATGGGAATTTGTGTGTTCTAAAAATGTCTAAAGAAGTATATGCCAATTTATGCAGAAACCCCTCTCACTGTAAAGAGGAGACCTATCGACTCTGTGTAGGGCTGGATGAGCTCCCTGTGAATGTCTGCTGAGGGCTGGTCCTGGCAGATGACAATGTCTGATATACTTCCAGGAAAGGTTTTTTTTTTTGCTTATGTTTCCTATTCAACCACACAAGAATAAAATGTAACTGGTCAAGAGTGTGAGAAGTTACTGTTTAGTAGTTTGGAAGTACCTCCTGGATATAAAATGGACATTTAGATATCCTTACCTTTTTAATTTGACCAGTGGCTCATTCTTCCAGTAAACCTATGTCTCAAGGCAGTGATTTCAATGTTAATTACATTTTTTCCTAATTAAAACAGGTGGCTGAATTACTGGTCTATTACACAGACCATTTCCTGTTCTAGGAGTGGTAGATGTATAATAGTGCTGCTGTTCTTCAAGCATCTAACCACAGGTTTGGGAAATTTTTTCCCTCTCACAGAATGGTGCAAAGATTTGTGCAGCTTCTTATTCCTGTGAATAAATAGTTTCGCTGATATCTGAAAACCTACATCTCTCACAGCTGTATCTAAATCTCTCACAGCCTAAATTTCCCTAAACATGAAGCCAATTAAAAGCATAGAAGAGTATCTCCAAAACTAATTAGGCCTCCTTAGCCAAGCTTTTAAACTCTCCAGGTTGGAACAGATCTTGAGGCAGAGGCATCTGCCAGGTCTGTGCAGCTGTTAATGTGCATCCTTGTGGCCCAGGTGATGCAGACATAGCTAGAAAGCAATAGCCTGGAATCACTTTTTCATAATGGGCTGACACTGAGGTGTCCTGGCATAATGCAACAGTGAGTGAAGGTCTCTGGACAACCTATCCCAGAGGCAAACAAGGCCAGCCAGCACCTTGAGTGACTGCTGAGATGCTCAGGTCCTCAGGTGTGCCACACTTCTGAGATCTACAGATCACCTGTCAACCACCAGAAGGTTTAGGAGTCTTCTAGACCTTCTCAGCATCAGAAAAAGGACCAGTGTGCTATTTTGCTGAATGCTGTCTCTCAAAGCCATGACTGCCTTCGCTTCCCTTGTGCTCAAATGTGCAGGTGCAGGGTCCAGCTGCCTCATCAAGTTATCAAAAAGGTTATTTTTTTCCTCACTTCCCTTGAGCTGAGACATGTCTAAATGACAAAGAAATAAATTAATTTAGGTGAATAACACTATAACTTGGAAAGCATCAGACAGCTGATAGATCTGAAAATCCAAAGAATAATGCTCAGAAGATGAAAGGAAAATTATCCTGGCAATTGTTGTCCCTTAAACTGCAAATAAAGTGACGGGGGTGTTCTTGGATGAAGAAAATACTGTGTGCAGAAAAGGACAGGACCTGTTTTCAAAACTTGATTTTTGACAGAATTACACTGCAAAGGTTTGTCCCCTGCAGCTCTCCTTAAAGCCAAAACAGCTTTCGATTTAAAGGAGATACTGAGGACAGTGTGTGAAGGGATTCCTACCCAAAACATGAATTCAAAATGTCTTTGCAGGCAAGTGGGCTAAAAACCACTGAAGTTGCAGCATATTTGAAGTCATGGCTAATGGTTACAGTTGGAATCAATCTTTTTAATGCCAATGTCAGTGGTACAATAAGGCTGAGTAGACTCATTGTTAATGACCCCATTAACAGACCTTTGAATTAAAGGAAAATGTGAACACCAGTAACAATGATAAAAGCACAAAAGCTGCTAGCAAATAAAAAGTTAGGTTTGGTTTAGAGGAAAATAAACAAAATGATCCAGTGAGAATGATTTTTTGTTTAGGCAGTAGGTAGAAGAATATTAAAAATTAATGTGCTGGCTAAAATGTAGAAACAGAAATATATCTGTGGGAATGTTATGGATAGAAGTGACAGGGCTTGGATCAGAAGGATGGCCCAGATGCTTTCTTCTGTTCTATCCTTCTTTCTAGGGCTCTGCAACTTTTCAATAAGCTACTACTGTAACCTTTGGTCAACATAAATAAGCCAGGCAAAGCAAAGTAATTTAGGCAAGCAGTGTCAGTATCTGTATTCTGAGCACGACTGTACACAGGACAGGGCAATAACACGATGAAAATTCAAAGAAAGAAAACTGAGGCATTTAGGAAAATGGAGGAAATTTATATATATATGTATATCTTATATATATCTTATATAAATATATATATATATAAGATATAGATATAGATCAATATAAGAGGAAAATATTAGATGCCAAATTGATAAAGCTAAATAAGGTGTTGTAAGCAGGGCTGGGCAGAGTTCCAGACCAGAGAGAGTGGCTCAGCTGTGGCATTTCTGACATGACAGTTCACTGCTGTGCAGGTCTCCCAAACAGGATGAGCAGCAGGGAGAGTGGGAGGGGACCCTGCACCTTTCCTTAACAGCAGCTGGTGCCAAGAAGGACAACACCATCCTGGTTGTTATCAGTAAAGGGTGACCAGCAGGACTGTACTTGGCACTGGTGAGGCAATACCTTGAATTCTGTGTCCAGTTTTGGGTTCCTCATGAAAATAAAGATGTTGAGGTTCCAGAGAAGGGCCATGGAGCTGGTGAAGGGTCTGGAGCACAAGTCTGAGGAGCAGCTGAGGGAGCTGGAGGTGTTTAGCCTGGAGAAAAAGGAGGTCAGGGGAGATGTTATCACTCTCTACAACTCTCTGAAAGGAGGTTGTAGCCAGGTGTGGGTTGGTCACTCAGACAATGTGCTAAATCCACAAAATGTGAATAAACAGGGTTGTCATTACAGTTTGGGAATCAGAAATTGCTGCAGGACTGAATATGTTGCTCATTACTGAAAATCAATAGGTGAGATACTAACTGACATCACTTCCTTCTCACGTAATTTATTTTGTGTTTTCTGGGTGTTAAATATTATTGTGGGTCCAGTGAGTGGAAAGCTGTGATCTGACATTGTGTTTGCTCATATTGCCACATTCTGTAGGAGGACACAGGAAAAATGATTGGAGAAAATTAGGACCTGAAGGTGTCAGTTTGTTTTTAATGCTCTGAGCGCAAGACTGGTGAAGCTGTTCCTTAAATTGAACACAAGGAAAATGATACCTTATGGGCTAGAATTTCTGCAGGTGGTAATTAATGTAGCATCAGTCAATGCAACAGAGCTACACCCATTTGCACCAATCAGTGATTTACAGAAATTTGCATTGGCTTGGAAAAGCGTCCTGATTTCCTTTGCACACCTTCCCCACATGTCAAAACAACGTATTTTTTTGCTTTTCATGTTTGGTCTGATTGTTAATAAGATAGTGACAGGCAGTGCGTGAGTTTACAGGTGTCAGTGATTTAAACAAAACAGTAATTACTGTAGCAAATCACTGATGATAACACTTGCCTGCTTCCATCACAAGGTAGTGGTTTCTCCAGCTGTGTGTTGCTATGTGGTCAGAGGGGATAAAAAAGAGCTTGAGCTCACATGGGTGGAGAGCATTAGTGAATTGCCAGATTATTTTGCACACTGGATAGCATTCATCAGTCTTAGAAAAGCACTCACAGTTAGTTATGTCAGGCATTACATGAACAAATAGAGCATTTTTGGCCTGAGAGAATGCAAACATTATGCAGTTTGGTCAAGTGGGCAGAGTACGGGTGTCCAATTCAAAGAATGGAATATGCTTGCTTGCTGTGTGACCTTGAATAAATTGATTTGCCACTTGGTTTTTTAGTTATCTCATCTGTAGAATTGTGGTTGTGTTGCTGATCTCCACTGAAAAATATTTTGGGATAATTTGCTAGAAAAAACTCCAGTGATGCCTACTTCATTATCTCTAGCAGAGCCCAGTGAGAGCACTTTAAATTTTAGTGCCAAGCTCAAAGTAGATGAATCCCTTCCATTACAGTGATTCACCCTCTTGAACCGAGGTTCTGGCTCACAACACTTACCACTTTTGACAAGATATTTTCTATTGCTTCCTGAAAAATTAATGGGGATGTAGCTGTTCTGCATTGTTCCAGCATCATGAATGAATTGCTTGCTGACGAACTTTCCCACTCCAACTACCAGATGTCCTCTTCCAGGATTTGTGGCCACCCCCTTTAAACACTTTTAAAGCAATTCACCAAATTTACATGAAGAATGTTCTTTGCTTCTCCAAATGATCACAGAACCATTAACACAGAACATTTGTAGTTGTTCTGGGTTTGGGAAGTCACATACATCAAAAACTGAGATACAGCACAGTCCAACAGGAAGACTTGCAGTGATACTCTTCTCTGAAAATAGGAAGGTGCTGATGGGAATCTTTGAAAACATCCCCTCAGGTGATCTCACTAAGTTTCAGAATAGTAAGATTTTACATAAAACCTTATTTTTGGTCTTAATTTAGAAGTAGCTGTGAAGTACCGCAAATACTGCACTGGTTTCATGAATTAATCATTCAGGGGGAGGGGAATTGGCATAATCTCCCAAATCCATTTCTTTTAGGGCTGACATTTAGTTCCCTAAGCACCCTCAAAGAACTAACTTGGCTGACTTGTATATGCCAGCATCATCCAAAGTGACATCTGAAGGGGGTTTGTGGTGAATTTACAGGGGTGTGCTCCTTCATCTACTTCAGTTAATGGTGACTCCAAGGGCTTTTGAATGCCCAAGGAAAGAGAGACTTAGGGCATCTTCTTGAAGACTCATGGGAAGGGTTTCTGGTGGTCTAAACTGTCAGAGTTTGGAAATGTCAGCCACTTCTCAAAGATGTGAATATCTGCCTGCTGATTATGGAATTCAGCCTTTGCCATCTGAAAGAGATAATTTTTAACTGGAGAGGAAATAAGAGGCAGAAATAATCTCAAGGTAACATATTTAAAGTGTCTGAGCTGATCCTGTTTTCAGTGCCTTAGTGAGAGACCAGGTTTAGTTGCAGGGCAGTGCCTGCAGAGCCCTGCAGGCCCCCAGGCTTTTACAGCACTGTTTCACTGGGATGACAGAAAGACCTTCAGGCCTCTCAGGTTTATGTCACACATTCTGTGGATATTTTCTTTGACAGTGGAGTGAGCTGGAGGCAGTCTTGGCTGCAGCTCATCTAGAGATGATTACATTATCTGCTCTGGGCCACCCTGTATTGGATAATAACATCTGGCTACCCATAAATAAACATCATATGGAACCATTAGTTAGAAATTAAATATATTGATAAACTGGTTCTGTGAAAGGGAACCTACCACGGCTGTAAAATACTCAGGTAAATTGTTATGATTTACCACCATAAAGTTACACTCTGTGTTCATGGTGCCACAGGACATCCTTAAATTGCCTTTGAGTTTTGTCATTCCTGTAGACTTCAGCAATCCTTATAGCATCTAATGTATGATTATTCTGTGGTTTTTTGGAGTATTTTCTGCTCTTCTCTATTTTGTAAAAAAAAAAACCTGTCTGCATGGAGAAGTGTATTTTTATTGTCATAATCATAAATTTAAAAAAAAGCATTTACCTGATAGTAAACAAGGTAGTTAGTCTTATAGTCTTCATCATTCATCATCTCAAGCAGCCCCACAAACATACAAACCTCAAAATGACCTTTCTATAGATTGATTTTAGAGATAAATCTGTATTACCCTTAAGAATAGATCTCTTCTTGGAAAACCTTGGATACAAGTGTACTTGCAAAAGTGAAAGTTATCTGTAATGTGAGGTGACTGCAGAGTGCAAATGACACTGAGAACCTCAGAACTGAGGTCAGGAGTCCAGCTCTCTTATAGACCCTTTTAGGTAGTGGAAGGTGCTATAAGTTTTTCCTGGAGCCTTCTCTTCTCCAGGCTGAACAATTCCTCTTATAGGAGAGGTGCTCCAGCCCTGTGATCAACTTCATGGGTGTCCTCTGGACTTGCTCCCCCAGGTCCATGTCTTTCCTGTGCTGAGGACCGCAGATCTGGATGCAGCACTGGAGGTGGGGTGTCACCAGAGCAGGGTGGAAGGGCAGAATCACTTCACACAGCCTGCTGCCCATGTTTCTTGGATGCAATCCAGGGCACATTTGACCTTCTGGACTGCAAGTGCACATTGCTGAATCACAATAAGCTTTTTGTCCACAAAGTGAATTTCTCTCCTGTGCTAATTTGACCCATTTATGATTAAATGCATATTTATATAATACCTGTGTATACAGTACATATAGATACATATCGCATGTATGTATATATGTCTATTTGGTCCCAGTTCATTAAGGAAAAAATTGTTTCATGCTGGTTTCACCTGTCCTGGATGATGCCATTTTACCACACAGATATTTGTCATTGAGCTGTTTTACCATACAGAGACTAGCACCAACAAAAAACCTGTTTTCTACTGTGAAGAAACTGCGTGAAATAAAACAAACTCCTTCCACAGAGATCTATCTCCAGTCTAGGTGAATTTAGGTCAGGATATATTCTGGTGAATGAAGGCTTTTATTTTTGTCCTGAAGGGGCCTGTTTTTGCTGTTCTCCCACAAGAGGGCAGCAAAAGAAAACGGTTGCGGAAACCCAAGACAAAAAACATTCAAGGACGTTTAAGCATTTAAGATTCCCACTGTGTTTAATAAGATTCTGAAAATACCATTGTGTGGGAACTAGGAGAGCTTGTAGAAGCCACCTGGTGAGAGAAAGAGATTTTTGGGTTTTTTTTTCAAAAGCTCTCCAAGCCTCTCAATCTATTGATAGCTTAATGAAGTTATTTGCTATTACCTTCAAATACGCTCCCTGGTCATGTGAAAGCAGCACAGCAGCTGGGCAAGGTCTCCTGGGCTTCAGCATCCTCATCTCTAGTGTTAATTGCTCTATTATTTCAGAATTTAAGTGCCTTATCTCAAATCCCTCCTTCTCTTTCTAAACTCTTCCCCTGCAGAAGCGCTGACACAAATGGAAAGGGCTACACTTGAAGAATGACCTGGTGGCAACAAAACTATCTCACTCTGAGATATTTTATCCCCGAATCTAACCTAAGTAATAAAGGAATTCTGATTGTGTGTGTGGGGATACGGGGAGTGGAAGTTCGGGGCGTGTTGTTGGGCAGCTTTACCCAGAGCTATTCAAGCAGCAGTCAGGGTGTTACAGCTGGTTCGAGTTACTGGGGGAGTGTCTTTGAGCCGCAGTGGCTGTGCTGAATGCAAATAGAGGTTTAATCAAAGCGGTTCTGTGCAGCAAGCTGTATTTTCATTCATGTGTTCTGTGGTCCTTGCAGGGAACCAGGGCACCAGCATGTTAATTACCTATAAAATAGACAGGAGAATTTTCCCAATTTTGAATGTTTTACCTTCTAAATAAATGACCATCAGAAAGCAGAGGAAAAAAAACCCCACAAAAACCAACAAAAATTAGCACCGGAAAGTGAAGGCATCTTTCCAAGGGGTGTATCAGAGCTTGTATTTGGACCCAAATCTGAGTTGTTTTGTAGCCTCAGGATTGTTGCGTTTTCTGCTACCACTGCTGCTGTATTGTACCTAACAAAAAGTGTGCTCTGGGTGATAGCAGAACACAAGTGAGAGGGCCAGGGACACAGGAACCGGTTTGTTCATGCCAAGCAGGATCTCCCTCCCTACTACTTCCAATGAATGCAGTAGAATGACAGGTGAATTGCATCAAGCCACAGGTGCAGCCAAAACTGTTACAGCTTACCTGAGGCTGAGGATGCAGAGAAACTATCCCTTTTCAAATGATGTCCCAGGGTTACCAGGTCTGGGATGAGACCAGGTCATCCCTCCAGCATGTGCCTGACTGCCTGAAAACAAACCCTGAGCATCTGCCCCAAGGGAAGTACTAGCATGCTCCAACCTGCTGCTCAGGTGAAGAAGATGGGGACTGTCCCCACTGCCATCTGAGCGGATGTGGCCAGACAGAGCTGCTGTCTTAACTGAGACAAACTTGGCTGCTTGGAACACTGCTCTAAAAAGAGGTTATTACCTCTGTGTGCCTCTGTCTCTGCCTTTTATTTTTTACTGCAAACTGACCTATTTCTTTTTTCTTAGTGGAGATGCCATCTTCAGATTCAAACTAAAAGTGATAAATAAGCACTCAAACTACAAGTGATAACTGAACACTATACCTTGTCTGCTGCTGCTGAGACACTCCAGCATTCACTACAGTGCATTCCATTTTGTGCATCTCTGCAGAGCAGGAGGCTGGGTCTTGTCTGGACCTGCCTGCATCTCTGCAAGCTCCCCCAGCATATCTGCCTGACACCAGGGCACCATGTCTCTCTGTGGTCTTTGGGTCATGCTTCTGCCATGGCTTTTCATGGTGAGGGGCATGATCCCATCCCTTCAGGGTTGCAAGAATCAACCCTAGATCTGTTCCAGGGCAGGCAAGGCTCTGACTAAGCCCTGGTTAAGACCGAAAATGAAACCCACGTGGGATACAACTATGAGCACAGTGTAACACTTGAAAGCAAGGGAAAATGAAATCTTTTTTGTGTTAGACTGAACATCTAAAATAGTAAGTACCATTCAGCTCTCCAGAGCTCTAGCAGATGGATGAACTGGGAGTGTTTTTTTTAAGCCAATGCACATCTCTCCAAGTAAAATGCCACTCTCCGTTATTCTGAGTTGGAAGAATAATGAAAGAATCAATCAAATCCTCTAACACTGACAGAAAACAGACAAAAATCCATAAGTTCCTTTGAAGCTCTAAGAGGATTAAACTCCTCAGGCAGGAACTCTTCTGTAAGGCTTTGTTTGTGGTAAGAAAAAGTTTGATAGATGTGTATGGTCAGTTCAAAACATCAGCCTTACCAACCTTGTATATTGTCTGAAGTGAAGCAACCCTGTTCTTTAGATCTGTGTTAGGATCAACAACCTGAAATGCAATTTTGAGTCTGGTACAAACAAGCCAAGAAGCATCAGACAAACCCCTTTGGTGCTTAGAGCTCTTCATGTCCTTCCATATTCAGCCCATTTGTTTCTGTGGTAGCAAACTGCTCAAGGCTGGCATTATAGACACACTTAGAGAAGCAGCTAATAAGTGGTTAATTCAACCTGAGACCACTCAGGGAGCCTTGTGTAGTCTCACCGTGCTAGATCAGTGTGCAGTGATGGAGTTGGGGAGAACCAAGGAGGATCCCCTTCCATCAGCAATGCCTTCTGAGGTGTCAACACCCCACAGGAGTCTGTGTTAGTGCAAAAGCACTGCTGAATTCTACCCCTCACCCACAGCATAATTGCATCTGATAACATTTCCAGGAGCACTGAAGAGATAACTAACTCCTTTTACACAGTGTGCAGTGGGGTTCCAATTTTGGCTAGAGACTATTACAAATCAAGGAGCATCTGGTGTAACATAAAAGGAAGTGTAGCGTGAATGAGCCATTTCCTTGTATTTTGCTCAGGTGAGATAGTGTTTTGAAGCATATAAGACACAGGGGAGATTTTTCAGGATTTTCTGGGTTGGATCTCAGGATACCTTCTCCTGATCAGAGAAAACAAAAGCCCCATAACTTCATGGGTTGCAATATATTATTAAGGTGGTTTTAAGCATTGTGGGGAAAAATGATTTGTCTCTGCAACCGGAACATGGTTGTGTTAACTACTGCAGTATGTTGTGTGACATCAACAGGATACCTGTGTTCCAACACACTGGCTGCCTGAAATGGTATAAAGCCTAGGGCTTACAGAGATCCATCAGGGACATGTCCTGGGTGTTATTCTCAGTACTACTTCCATTTAGGTATTCCTAGCACATCTGGCTGCTGTACAGGACAAAGATACTAAAAAAAACCAACCAAAAAAACAAACAAAAAAACCAAACAAACAAACAAAAAAACCCCACAAAACTTTGATTTGGTTTGAAGGGAAACACAGGAAATACTGAGGATTGCCAGAAGAAATCAGATTAGAAAAGTTCACCTGTTTTCTGCCACCCTACTTCTCATTTCAATTGCTATCTCCTTCACAGAACTGAGTCACAAGTCGGTTGGAAGGGACCCTTAAAGATCTTCTTGTCCAGCCTCACTGCCAAACCTCAAGGTTAGTTTGGGTCTTATTGCTGACCTGAAAACCTCAGATGTTATGTGTCCTTCTGGGAAACTGATGTGATCTTCGAGTAGAGTCAGCTGATTTCCATGCACTTTAATTTGCATTCTAAATTTTTGGCTCTGCTCTAAACCCAATAGCACTATATTTTTGGACATTTCTGCATTCCTTGTTCAAGGCAGAGGGCATTGAGCATGAGCAGAGCATCCGATAGTTGTTTATTAGAGGCCCACATGAGTTGAGAGCTCCTTTTAAAAATGATGTACTGCAGAGGAATGAAAGCAGCAGAACTTTCTGCACATAAGCTTTCTGTGCTGGTAAAAGACTGAGTACTATTGAAGTATGTCACAGAAAAACAAGAAGGAGAGAAAGTTGTTCATAGTTCATAGCTACCTAAACAATGATTACACAGTAAATGGATCACTCAGAAAATACTGGAATGATTTCTAATGCTTGTGGTTTTCCTCTGTGTGCAGCATGACAGATTTGCAGATGAATTAGACTGCAACAGTCAGCAGATATGATTGTTTTCCAGAACCACTTTTTAAGACAACCCTACTGAATTCCTCTGATTTTTTCAAGCACCCTACCTCCAAAAGGAGCTTATATTGTTTCTTTTTTTCCCTACCACCCACAACATTTTACAGATTTTGGTGTTTATTAACTCATAAATGAAGTGAGACATAAGAGCATGTTGGTTTCATGACAGCTTGCTTCAGACAAGCAGGACTGAGCCTGTGTTTGCCCATGGGTATGTTTGTCCTGCATGCAGTTTTGCATCCTGTCTGTTTCTGTACTTGTGACTCTTTATAACTTTCATCATTTTCATCACAGAATTATAGAATATGCTGAGTTGGAAGCCATCCATCAGGATCATCAAGTCCTGGCCCTGCAGAGGAGAACCTCAAGAGTCACCCCATGTGCCTGAGAGCATTGTCCAAACTCTTCTTGAGCTCTGTCAGACTTGGGGCTGTGACCACTTCCCTGGGAAGCCTGTTCCAGTGCCCATCCACTCTCTGGGTGAAGAACTTTTTCCCAATACCATGCCTAAACCTCCCCTGGCACAGCTTGAGGCCATTCCTTTGGGTCCTGTCACTGGTTTATAGAGATAAGAAGTCAGTGTCTGCCCCTCCTTTTCCCCTCATGAGGAAATTGTAACTGCAATGAGGTCTCCCCTCAGTCTCCTCTCCTCCAGGCTGAACAATTCAAGTGACCTCAGCTGCTCCTCATGGTACCAGCTGTCTTACCACAAAAAATAGAAGAATTTGCACCTAACTCTAACAAGGGTTCAGGTAATGCCAAATGTGGGAAGATTCATGTGCTAAAATAATTTCATATAAGTGTGTATGTGAGTGTTTCAGCACCAAAGTTGGTATCATGCAGCCAATTGCTATAGCATAACTCAGAAGAGGTATCTGTTATGATCTGACTGCTTTGGAAATAGAGCTCACAGTCCCTAATGTGCTTTGGCAACTGCAGTAATGAACATCATGCTTGGGGGCTACAGTCCAGCAAGAGCACAAGATTCAATGTGAAGAATGCCAAGATCAGTCCCCGGAAGGGGCTGTCAATATTGGCAGGATGATGATCACGAGGGAAAGTCAACAGCAAAGATCAGATTAGGAGAATTCACAGGGGTGTCTGAGACATCAGTAGCCACTTTATGCTGTTTGTCTTTGAAACAAAGGTCGTAGTTGAGCTGGTTGGTGCTCTAATAAAACTTTGGGCTGATTCATTCCCCCAGTTCAAATATCTGTGGCTGAGATTTGCATCAGGAGAGTGGAGACCTGAAGTGATTAAGAAGTCTTCAGATGCAGCTGAAAGGAGACAAGTTTCCATGAATGCTTGAAGAAATGCAATATATGTGCTCCTGAGGAAAGGATCAGCTGTCCCCAGGTTGGGGGAGAAATTTCAGGACTTGGTAGACTGACAGGGTCCAGGTCATAGATTAAAATCAAGTGAGGTCAGAAATTAATGCTAATTTTTGGGGGGGGTCATAAAACTAATTTATTTAGATTATCCAGCTCTAGATGTTTTCAGTGTAAGACATGCACAAGGACTGTGCCCACAGGCAATGCCCACAGCTCTGAATACATGATCTCTGCCTTTTCTTGTGGTGGCATTGTGAAAAGGGTATGTACAACGGCACATTTTGTCTGGATTTATCTTGGGCCTGGTTACTTGCTGTTATGGGAATCAAAATTAATGACTTGGTCAGCTGTGTCTGCTTCATCTTTTCCATCTGTCCGGCCAAAAAAATTCAGCCTGCTTGCAGGTGCAAAAAGGAATTGCTGTGTCATTTATACTTGTTTCATGTTTTAAGTGTTTCTGCAAAAGAAAAAAAGTGAACTTCTCCAGCAAAAATGCAATCTTATGTTTTCTAGGTAAATGAATTTAAAAAAAAAGAGATTAATGATTCCTCTGCAAGCCATCTCACCTTGAATTTTTTCACTTATCCAAGATAGAGGAGGCAGGAAAAATTGTAAATAAAGACGTTTCTGAAGAAAGAACTTTTCACATAGTTCAAGAACAATAGAAGTGCACAATGGACACAACTTACTCTAGCATGCTGCAGCTTAAACATCAAGCTTTTTAGAAAGTAAGGTCATTATATTTCAAAACATTCATGTGGACACATCAAAGACATGACTGACAAAACCCTGACTTGTGCTTGCTGGCATTTCCCATGAGTCATAATGATTTCAGGACACCTATGACAGGCATCCAGCAAAAGTGCTTTCCTGTTGTCTTGAAGAAGTTGCTTCTGTGCCTCAAAAACACCTTTTAAGATGGTGTAAGATATGTTAGAAAAAGACTGAACATCAGAACCTGTGGGGTAAACTGCATAAAGACAACCAATAGAAAGGAATGATATTTCATGCAACTATTTTCCT
Source organism: Chamaea fasciata (assembly GCF_029207755.1). Taxonomy (NCBI): domain Eukaryota; kingdom Metazoa; phylum Chordata; class Aves; order Passeriformes; family Sylviidae; genus Chamaea; species Chamaea fasciata. Next base: position 9,315,804 of record NW_027094086.1, on the reverse strand, counting down.
ACATAATTAAAAAAATCTATTTTTAACAGCATCTAAGGGGCTTGATGACACTAAACTGTTCTCCCTCCACTTAGATGCAATTGAAAATGTCTTCCCAAAAATAACCCTTTTGAAATTCTCATTTCATGCCCCTTAGCAGGATGTTATGTCTTTACAAAGTCTGCCCTGCCCTGACACCACCCCTGATGTGAAATAGCTGTGTAGGCTCAAAGCACAGTTAAAAGGCTTGAAGTGCACTGGAAGCTGTGCTCCCTTCTCCTGAGGCCCCTGACAAGAGAACAGTGTGACTGGGCTGTGCTCTGAGGTGAGGCATTATTAATAATTCAGAGCAGCAGATACTTATTCTTCTTTGCCATTGTGACCTTCCAGTGCAAATCTCTCACCTCTGTCACTTGGTGGGAACTGCTAATCCAAGTGAAAAATTAGGAGTTATTCTCATCTTGGTGTCAGAATTAGGTAACTGCATTTTGGGTAGGGAGAGGGAAAAATTCTTCTTGTCAGTCTTTATGAGAAGTTTGTGAAATACATCACGAATTGCAGGTTGTAAGTAGATAATTGGGTTATTTGGAAGGTATTTTATGAGCATTTAATGTGCCTCTTTTTCTTCCCTCCAGACAAGTTCAGAGGTAGCTTTTCCTTTCATTCTTCTTTTACTGCATCCTGTATTTTTCCTGTTTTCTGTTTCCAGGAGGCTTTTCTGGATGTGGAATAAAAGCATTCAGAAGCCTTGTCAGGCTGGGTATCTTACATATGTAATACCACATGTTTATACAAAAATGACAGGGACACATCATTATAATAAACTACTCTTGTAGAAAACCCTTTATTTTTTTAAGTCAAGGCCACATTTCTCGTTATAAGGCAAAATACAAGCACCCTCAGTTTGACAAGGTCACACAACTTAGCACCATAAGCACTTCCTGATATCTCACTGAACCCTGTGTGAAGAAACCCTTTTTCAGAAACAAATGCTCTTCCCCAGGGGGTCTTACAGCCTTGCTTAGAACAACCGAAATGGAGAGTGATTGCTCTGAGCACTGGGGTAAGGAAGGAAAAATGGCAGAGTGAACAGTAAGGGGGTGGGAATGGTGGAATGCAATTGTGGGAATAATTCACTTTCTTTCTTGATGCTTGACTACAGAGTTTTTTAGTAAAATCAATGAAGCAGTTACATAAGTGATTGGGAAACTAAATAGCTTGGTGGAGTGTCTACCAATGAGCTGAGCCACTGGTTTGCAATGCCTCCAGTGCATTCACAAAGGGAGATAAATAACAAATTTTTTACAGGCTCTGAATCAATGCATGAAATTGAAAAGGTTTTCCTTCCTCATCTTCAGTCAGCACTTCATCTTCAGTGCTAGCAAGAGATGTGAAACATTCTCAGGACTGAAGATTTTGTCTTTTTATCTTTTGTTTCTTTATCTCAGTGGTGAAGAAATAATGCCAAATTCATGGATGTAGAAAACAGAAAGCTTGAAATATCCAGTTTGTCTGTTGGAATTTCACAGATTGTAGAAAACACATTGTTCCCCATCAGTGGACTAAGGCACTTGTATTTGAATAAAGTATAATTTCCACAACGATCTTCATAATCTCATTTTGAACTCTTGAGGAGATAACAGGTCCATTGTTTTTCATTGTGTCCTGTTGCAGTGGTTGGGTATATTTGCTGTCAGATGTATGTGCTTCATTTCCAATTTGATCTTGTGTATCTTTCCATCATAATTTTTGTTTTACTTTTCTTTGCTAGATTAAAGAGGTCTCAAGAAACTACTATTTTTGACCTATGAAAGCATTCATACATTGGAATTAAACCAACTAACTCCAGTGAAACCTTCATTTCCATATGCTACACAGGTTGACTCAGTTCTGGCACTGACCTACAACAGAATGTTTATGAACACACTTTTGAGAGTCTTAGGGATCACAAGATCATAGAATCATTTAGATTGGAAAAGACCTCTAAGATCAACAAGTCCAACCATTAGCCCACCTCTGCCAACTCCACCATTAAACAGTGCCCTAAGTTCCATGCCTACACCTCTTTGAAATACCCCCAGGGGCGGAGACTCCACCACTTTCCTGGACAGCTTGTTCCAATGCCTGACTGTGCTTTAGGAGAATATTTTTTTTCCTCAATGTCTAATCTTAACCTCTCCTGGAGCAAGTTGAGGCCATTTCCTCTTGTCCTGTCCCTTGTTAGCTGGGAGAAGAGGCTGGTGCCCCACCTGGCTACAGGCTCCTGTCAGGAAGTTTAGAGTGATAAGATCTGAGCCTCATTTTCTCCAGGCTGAACACCCCCAGCACCCTCAACTGCTCCTCATCAGACTTGTGCTCCAGACTTTTAACGGGCTCCATTATCCTTCTCTGGACACTATCCACGACCTCAAAGTCTTTCTTTTTATGAGAGACCCAGGGCTGGACACAGGTTTGAAGTGCAGGCTCACCCGAGCTGAGTACAGGGAGAATCATTACTGCTCTGGTCCTCTTGGCCTGTTGGAGTAGCAAAGATTGTTAAAAAACTGTGATCCAGGGCTGAAAATATCTGACATCTGAAATGGATTTACAGAGAAGACAGGTGTCCAAATTTGAAGCTATGGCCTTGAGCAAAGGTGATGATGGCTGCTGTTTAGATGTAGTGGCTTCTACATTAAAGGAGGAACTCTGGTTAGATACCAGTCTCTGCTTCAAAGACAGATTAAGAAAGTTTGTTTTTCTTGCTTTACTGGTAATTTCTTAGCCTTTGGAATATGGAGCAAAACCAACTTCTTCCTAATGTATTGATGCTAAGATGCAATTCTTTCTGACATCCACGAGATATGTTCTAGCACGGGTTTAAAAAAAGAGATGGATAATAATTTGGAGCTATAAGGATGGTTTTTGGACTCTCAGTCAAAGAATCCATAGTAGGGTATGGCTAAGTGTCTGAAAGTGGAAGTCCCCATTGCAGTAGCTGCTATCAAAATTTTCTTTCTTGGATGTTTGACAGGGAGAATCTAAAGGTATGGGTTTCTGTGTCTAGAAGAGACTGGCCAACGTCAGTATGCTCTGCATGGGAATACAGACTAGATGTGAAGGCAGCATCAACTGTGAAAATAAAACCTGTGAAACTGTGTTCTATGGGCAATGGCTGATGGTGGTGTTCTCTGTGCTCACTGTGACCTTAAAGCTGAAAATAAAATATTGACTTTTATCCATAAAGCTTGAGATAGCTTGGAACTTTCGCATGGAGTTTCTTTTTCATTTTCTTTTTTAATATAATTCTCAGGCTCATGGAGGCCCTTTTGCTCTAGTCCTCTAGCTCTGAAAATGATATGAGCAGAAAGATGGGCTGAATTGGTGCCTGAGATTGCCCTGCAAACATGCTGTATAGGAAACTTTCAGCTCACAGAGGTGAGGACAGCATAGCTCTGGGAGGGAAGTATGGTGAAGATCCATAAGCTGCAATGGGCATGTGACCTACCCTGTCTGAGAGAGTAAGAGGAGGAAATTAAGTTTTAAGCATTGGTGAGTTGTTTCTGAATAAATTCTGAGTGGATAAATAAAATGGAAATTATAAGTCACTTGGGCTTCTGTTTCTTCTGCAGGAAGCAATAAAAAAAAACAACCCCAAACAAAACCAGCAATAGAAAAGGATGTTGTTGGAGATGGTTCCATGAAAACCTGCCTGCTAACATCCTTATGGTGAATTCTTCGAGGTAATGGGTCCTGCCAAGTTAATTGCCAGGAAAAGGAGAGTCCCACAGGGCAGTAGGTGACTGCGAACTGCAGTGTCAGTTGTGGCATGTGGGATGTCTTCCTTGTGCCCTCATTATCCTGTGAACAGGTCTGGGACTGCCAAGCTGCCAAGTGTAACAACTTGCAGATTATTAGGCTTTTAATGAAGAATGAGCTGCAAAGGCAGTGTGTTGATACACCTTGTGGTGTAGATCCTGCTAGGATCTTCTTCCCAGCATCATTCACACGGGAAAAGTGCTATAGAACAGCTCCCAGCTTGTTCAAGCCTCTGGTCTTGCCTTTCTTGGGAACAGGGGCACAGGGAATGAATTGGTGCCTGCAAGGCTTGGTCTTATCCATACAGAATATGCTGACCCTGAGACAGGGCTGTAGCTCCTGACTCCTGGATGGAGCTTTAGAGCATCGATCTGGGCACATTCAAAAGAGGCAACCACTCAACTGAAGCAAAATTACTTGATTTATAGAAACTTACAAAACTGAGAGCCTGTCAAAACAGCTTCTGTGTGGAATGATGAATAGGAGGAGGCTGTTGTATTTTTTATTATTTTAAGTAACTGATGAGTTAATTAAAATCATACTTAATATCCTGTAGCTGTAATAATATCCTTTGGAGCACCCCATGTCACTACTGCTGGGGGTGGATTTTGCAATGAAAAGTCGTTTCACACATCTAATTTGTTTTAGAACCTTAGATTTTCAGCAAACCAGCTGAGATTGGTTCTTTTTTGTCTCCATGTGGCAACAGTGGTGCTTTTTTGTTTTCAATTAATATTGCAAAGCTGAAGGAGGCACTGATTTCAGGACCCTCAAAACATACATGAGCTGTGAAACAGAGAGATGTTCAGTATATAAATATTAACATAAAATCCTGTGATTCTGTGATCTGGAAATATTTCACAACCAGAAAAACAGAACACCTTGAGGTGAGGGAGATCTGGGTCAGGAGAAGTAGCATGAGATGGCATTTTACAAGAGATTAACCAGCCCTGCATATAGCTGTTGTTTTCACATGAAAGAGCTGAATTAATCAGTCTCTGTGTGGCTCTGTAACTCTGACAGCTATCACATATAGAATAGCTTAGGGGTAAATAGACAGAAAAGAAGAAAATTTTGAGAAAAAAAATGGCCTTATCTACTAAAGTTATATAAACAATGGAAATTTTTGTTCTTCTGGAAGAGCTAATGAGAGCATTCCTTAAAAACTGCTGTAATCCTCAAGTGCCTGGAGATACACATATTGAGTTTTTACCCCTTCCCTCCCATCTGCCAGCTGCTCTGCTGTCATATTTTTTTTTCCCTCCTCCAGCAAAACACAGAGCTGGGGAAACCACAAACCCTGAATTGTGTCACTGTACAGAAGAAGAAGGATGAGGAGGTTAATAAGTTGACTGTGCAATTGTAACACTCACCATGTACCACCGACGATGGTTAATGTGGTTATTTCCTGCTCCTCTGATTATTTTTCTGCCTGTTTGTCAAGTCATCTGTGGAGCCAGGCCCTGCTCCCTGCCTTTCTGCTCCACAGTGGGCAGCCCCAGGAAACCTGGCTATCAGGTATTTTGCTGTGCTGGGTGTTTGTATAAACTCCTTGACTCCCAGTACAGTTAGGAAAGGAAGCTGAAATTCTGCTAATGAGAAAAGGATTAGATGACATTTTTTATGTTTTTATTGCTGTGCTTTTCCAAATGTGAAAACAACCGTGAAATAATCAGGAATGGATTAAAGCTGAAGACAGTGAGTGATTTTTTCCCCCTGTGTTTAAAAGCTATTTTTTGAATTGCTTTTTTTGCTAGCACACAGTTCTAAATGATATCACATCTATCACATTGTACTCAGTAGGGTTAAACTCAGTGGTCTGAGTCTTAATGTGAGCCAAGAGTAGATACCTTGACTGGTATCGGTACCTAACTGTGAATTTCTAAATATACATAATAAAAATTGGTCAATGGCACAAATAAATTAACACAAAAACTCCTTCACTGCCCTTCAAACAAACACTCTTGGTACAGGCATAACTTTTTGCTAGAATTTAGGTGTGATGGTTGCAAAATGCACTTGGACCACTACAAAGTAATGATTATGGTGAGAACTGTTGTCCAGATTGTCAATATTCCATCTGCTTTAATGATTGAGTACTTCAAAGCATAAGCTGCCCTTGATGCAGTTGATTTTATGTTGCTTTTCAGAGAAGAAAGCTGTGGGTTTCAGCCTGTTTATTTAGAAATCATTTAAGAGCTCCTGACATGGAGCTTGTTGGAGGAACTGAGATGCAAATTTCTGAGGGAGCAGCCTGTTACTCTTTATTTCTGTGTAGAGCACATTTGTAGAAAGAAATAAGGTGACATCAAGGAGCATAGTCAAATTTTGCCAAGGCTTTCTTCTCCTAATAGGGAAAATCTAGGAAAGTTCTCAATATTTGCTAGCTGCTTTGGCTGAAGTATTATGATAGCAAGGCAATTTGCTATTATTAACGCAGGCATCCCTGTTTCAAGGGATAATTACTAGGTGTTTGGCTTTATAAGTCCTTCTTGTACGAGCAGTTCTATCCTTTATGAACAAGAAGCCCTGAAGACAGTTGTGAGGGAAAGCTCAATACACTAATGGTACCATAAAATCATGGAGTACAACAAGCAGAGACCATAAATAATAGCTGTGCTCCGCAGAAAACAGATGCTACAGTGAGAAATAACATTGCTGAACCTATAAGGTCACCTCATATAAAAAGGAACTAACAATACAATTGCTGGAGTGACAAATAGCCACCAAGAGTAGAAAAATCGTCTCATTCAGGGATTTACCTGCTACAGTAACAAGTGAAATTCCTCACTAAAGGATTGCTCATGGCAATGAGCTGGTTTAACAGCAGGGAGCTGATTTAGCAAACTCTTTATCTGGTCAACAAGGACTCAGGCTTCACTAGCCAGTGATTTTTCTTGGGGGCACAGTTATGCTAATGGAGATTTTGAGAGGGATAACAGAGAAAGACATCTGTGTCTCTGATAAGAAACAGGAAATTTGGGCCTGTGCTAAGGAGCAGTGAAGTTGCCCTCATAACTCCAGTCTCCAATCCTTTTATCCAGTTAACACCTTCTACTTACTGAGAATTGTCATTACAGAGGTGGCAAGAATTAGAAAACCAGTTCAGCTGGGCTGTTAGCAAGAATTAAATATTTAGAGGACCAGGGGAACTGAACCCATCCAGCACAGGGAAAAAAAAAACCAAAAAAACAGCTGTTAAGGAGAGGACAGGTGTTAATGAACTGTTTAAACCAGCTAAAACTTCCTTATTTAGTGCCTGGAATACCACAGTAAACATGAAATTAATTTAAATGCTTCAGATATCTTCACTGCCATGTCTTCATCTCCTACAGTATCAGCACTTGCCTAGGTAAGCTGAAGGGTTTGATTTTCTACGCGTGGCATAAAAGTGATATTTGTGGGGACTAAAAGGAGTATTACATTTGGAATGAGAGCTCAGTTACTGGTAGAAACATCACTGGGTATATGATTTCAGACTCCTCATTGCTTTCTCTTTCCAGACCCACTATTCAGTGATACAACTTTCTGTGGAATTTACTTGTCTATCTTATTTTCTATTTCAGAATATGGCACTTTACTGATAAAATATTGCCCTACAAACCCATTCACTGGCTCACTTTACAATGAAACACATTATTTTTTATCTCATTACAATTAAACACTTTCATGCTTTGGTACCACTTTTGTTAGTAATCAGTAGTGTCTTCTAAAATGTATTAATCAGGATGTTCTAGACAAATCGGCCAAAAATGAGGCTAATCCAGCAGCAGTGCTCCTAAGAATCCCAAGTTTTTATTAAGGGCCAGGTAACAGCAGCCTGCAAAAAGCAAGCCTATATTTACAAAGATTCTCTATGTTGCACTGTGCTGTTTGAGTGTGGTTCATCTGGGGATTGCTGTGTGATTACAGGTTCTGCTCTTCCATCTGTGATTTACTTTAAAGATAGCATTTACTGAAACAAACCCAGTTCCTTTGAGAACACCCTTGATGAGAGGTTGGTTCATGCGCTTTGCAGCTGGGTGTGAATCATGGCACAAGTGCATATACAAACCTGAGCTATATATTTACTCTTTCCAAGGTGAAGTTGATTAGCCAGTCGGCAAAAAGTTAACTTCCTTTTGATGTAGGGCTTGTAGCACCGAGTTGTGCCCTTGTAGCATCTCACTAGGACTGTCTGTGCTGGCACACAAACAATTTAGGGTATTCTCAGTCTTGGCTTGCCCTCATTTTGGGGCAACTGAGTGGGAGCCTAGCAGTGAGTTTTGCCTCCTGTTGTCCTTCAACATGCACTCATTTTACAGCCGCAGAAAATGCTTGTTTTGGTGACAACTCAGACTGGTGTCAGGGTTAAGAGCTAAACTCTGGAAAACAACACAAGAGAATCTGATTAGTTTCTTGACTGTGCAATTGATGCAGCTGTAGGCTCCAAATGTGTCATTCAAGGTGTAACTCTGTTGTCTGTTTGTCTGTGTGCCAGTCAAGACACCACAGTGCGTCTGAGCCCTCCAAACAAGACTGATGGATGTGACAAAGTGCTCACAGGAGAGCCTTGACCTCCTGCCTTGGGTGCAAGAGGTCAGGTGGACACCAACATTCAATTTATCTGCAGTGCAGTCACCCACCTGTGAGGAGGACCCCTCAGTCTATTTTAAGAGTGAACTCAATGGAATCACTGCGTTTAGGACAAGATTCATCTCTTCCGTCTTCCAGACCCTGATACCTGGGCGGATGACACACCTTAAAACCCCTAGGCTGTATTGTCAATATTTTCCCTGTAGTTAAGGGGCGAGGCAACTACCTTAGATTGTACAAATCTACTTGAAGGCAATTAAAGGTGAGAAGAACTTACTTAATCTCCTTTTGTTTTGATTTCATCTCAAAAATGTGGACAACATTTCCTCCTTTCGCCATCATTATCTTCCTACACAATTCATGTTTTAAATCCCTCCAGTCAGGCGTTTATTCTTGCCTCTTTCTGCAGGTAGATGACACAGCAGAGTGGTGGCCTACACCTACTGTGTCTGGACATACAGAGGTTAACCACAGCTGGCTGAGGAGAGATGCTGGCACCACTTGATAAAACATAAGACTTTGAATCTCATCGAAATATCACACTAGTAAAAAAAAAATCACACTCCTTCTAAAAAAAATTAAACCCTTTTTATTTGTATATTTATTTTTATATATAAAAGAAATACAAAAAACAACCCCACAAACAATGCTGATTATGGCAATTCAGTTTTGTCAGCCCCCTCTGCTTGGGCTGCTGCCTCAGTTCCACCGGGAGTGAGCAAAGTCCTCCGGTTGTAATGTCCTTTTATGATTCCAGAGTTATTGTTCTCATTAAGAATTTGTTTCTGTTTTTGCCTGTTAAGAGACTGTACAAGTCCTAATACAACAGCTGCTAATGAATACTGTCCAGTCAGTTTTCTTGGTTGTAAGATTAGAGGATTTGGTTGAACTCTTCCTAGAAGAAAATAAGTTTTGATTTTTCCTTCCTGTTCACTGATACCTTTGACATAAATTTCTCCCCGGTAGTCGAAGGCAAATCCCCGGTCCTTCAGGATCAGATACGTTTCTTCAGGCACTTGTATTCTGTCACTAACACCTGTGCTGTCCATTCGACTTGCTAAATTCACTGTTTTGCCCCAGATATCGTACTGGGGTTTCTTAGCACCGATAACTCCTGCTACGACAGAGCCATGGCTAATCCCTAATTAAAACAACAACAACAACAAAAAAAAAAGTGAAAAAGAAATGAAAAATGGAAGGTATACTGTATACAATAATGACTAAAACACATATTTACACTTAAGAACCAGATGAAGCCTGGTTCAGATACACTTATTTATAGGCTTAAGAAAGAGGTGCATATATAAAGAAATTAAACAAACAATCAAACAAACCAACCTAGAAAAGCTAGAAAACTTGAAAAGTGATATCAACAGGGTTATTTTATGGGACACCCATGTCAGTGGAATCACAATACTTATGCGTCTTCTGTATTCTGCACATTATTGCCAAAGCTCCTGAAAACTTATTCTCAGGTAGTAGGAAAGATTTCTGGAACTACACTTGTTGAGGGCAACCTTGTTAATGCCATACAGTCAAGAAATTGCTTTCTTCTGTTCCATGAAGTGAAAATAATAAAGCATTTTGTGAAGTTATTGAAAGATTGCATTTTGTAAGATTGTTGCATAAAAAGACAAGCAATAGCTATTTTTTTTTTCATAAAAGTAATTTAAGAATAATTTTACTAGAGTGTAAGAAAACTTTGGAAAAGGATTTTAGTTTTTTAGTTTCTTTTTTTTTCTTTTTTTAAAGATATATTTTTAAATAATGATGGAAATATTATCAAACACTCTTGCATTCATTCTCTATGAAATCTTCGCATGTGATCCACACTTACTAAGTGTGCATGCCTGTTCTTTGAGAAATCTTGGGAACTATGTGTTTTGCATTTAAAACTGCTAGGAAGTGCAGATCAAACAGTGATGCTGTGACTCTCCATGCTGTGACTGATGAATATACTTCAGTTTTTCTATGACAGGACTATCTATAAAAGACATTTCCCTTCCAGGTTTTTTTTTTTTTATTTTGGACAATGATCAAATCTGCATGAGAAGTCATCAAATTTACTCTTTCTATGTGTCATATATTCAGGCCATTTTTTTTATGTCCCATCCCACTAGCCTTGCAGGATATTCCATCCAGAGTAGTAACTTGCTCATCACAGCAATTCAGAGCTGCTGCCACTGGTCAGGTCAGAGATGGAATTCAATTTTTGTGCAAAGCAGAAGTATTACTCCCAAGGTTTAGGAGAAACTAGTTTTGTCCCTTTACTGGAGAAGAGTATTGTACAACGAGATTAATTAGAGACTGTGTGAGTATCAATCTTGGAGGTGGCTCTAGGTTGTCCTGCTCACTTTCTGTGTTATATCTGTGGGTTCTTAATACCAGAATTACAAAAGACAGTAAATTAATCATGTTCCCCATTCACAATTCACTGAAACTTTGAACTCCTGCAATCCCAAAATCAGGGCCTATATTCTGCAAATGGAGTATTTCATGTTTCTGACTTTGCTTGGGTTGAAGTCAATTTGAAAAGAGAGTACACAGTATTTGGACTCCCCTTAATTTTGCATGTCATTGTAGTGTTCCTGGAGTCCTGGACTCAATGGAGTCACATCCTTGCAGACAAAACCCCATTTTATCTCTTGTGTTTGAATCATGCTTACCAATACGAAGTTCAAAGTTGTTGAACGAATGCTTGTTGATCTCCTGTATGCTTTCATTCAAAGCTATGGAGAAGTCGGCCAGGGCACACAAATGTCCCCATTTGTCTTCACATTGCTGAGGAAAAGTTATACACCAATAATATTAATAAAGTTCTACATTTGCCCAGCTGCCACCCATCCCTACAAGTACCAAGTGTTTGCATTTGGAATCTAGCCTCAACATTCTAGATGAAAGAGAGGTACACTGCTATTAATGGTAATGCTTCCCATTATGTTATACTTATGTTATACTGGATAGAGAGCAGCTTAAAGGGCCAGAGAAAGTCACTTTCTGTCGACAATCTGACAGGCAATCATGAGAATTAACAAGGCATGTGAAACATGTCTAAGGCTGAGAAAGAAAGTATAGAGGATTGAGATGCCTCAGACTCAAGGGTCAAAATCTAGTGAGAACAAGGGATGACCCCCATAAGTAAAAAGCAGAATGAAAGAAGTGAAGACTGTGTAATCCTCCTTTGCTGAAACTATCACCCAGGAAAAGCATCAATTCAAGTGCTCTCAGAGATGTAATGACATGAACAACAGGGCAAGCCAGGCAATCTGGGGTCGGTCAAGGCAGAGAGAAAAGGCTCTTCTGTAGCTCATCAATTGCCTTTGCTTAGGGCAGGCAAGTCACTCCCTGCTCCTTCTCTTCCATTTTCATTCTTACAAAGCAGCCAATATACAGATGGGGACCAGCAGTAGGTTTTAGTCTTCCCAGAGCACCAACAGAACAGATGATGGGGCAGGGACTCTCGAGGGAGGCAGCAGAGTAAGGAACAGCTGTGGGTTTGGCCCAATGATTGTATGACATCTTCTCATCTGTTCTGAAACAAGGTAATTCTTACTTCAATTTTCCATTTCATAGTACAAAGGACTGTAAGTCTCTCTCTAGGTCATGCAGTCCAGGCCTTTGAGTTGCCATCATCATATGTGTTTAATCCTGAACATGAACATCTCCTTGGCATCACCCTGTTCTGTTCACACCGTGCTTGGTCCTTATCCTTAACCTGCTCTGTACACAGCATGCCAACCTCCCTCAGCAGCCTGCACTTCCTAGGTGCTGACAAGGTGACAGACATGTATGTATGACAAGTGTATTTAAAACATCCATTAAAATTCCATTAAGCTTTTACAGTTCAAGAAAAGAGATGAGTTAATCAGTCTTGGAAAGGAAGCAAAGCTTTTCTCCCTTTGAATTTTTACCCCCATCAAGAGTCAAAGGAAGTAATTAGGAGCTGTGCAGCTATAACCAACCATCTCCCTGGTGTTCCATCCTTTTTTGCTCATGTCTGCACAGAAGCATTTTGACAATCAAAAATCCCATGCATATCTAGTTTTATGGATTTCTAGCTGTCAGCATCACTTGTTACTCCGTAGGCGGGAGATGCTCAGCTAGTTACACTCCATGTGTTTTATAATGTATTCTTAACAAACAGTGGAAATTTTCTGGTTTATAAAGCTCAAGATAATCTGGCTTCTGCTTTTCAGAAGTTGTGATCAATGTGGGCAAATGTGATTCCCAGCCTGTGCTTGATCAGGGGCAGCACGCCCCTTTTGTGCTGCTCTTCCTGAGGACAGGCTTTGGTTGCCAAAAAAACAGATTTCAGCAACAGGTGACTTCTCATTGGATGTATTTTAAAGCCTCATCTAATTTGTCTCCAGGCAAATTCTTGGGTGGAATTATGAATGGATTTCTCTCATCTGACGTTTATGAGGTTAATGTCTGTGACTGTGTGTATGTCCTCTGTGACTATTTATCCCCTCAGCTTAGTTTGCTTGTTCATCAGTTGAACCGATGATCTGCTTTCTTTTTGATGTGCAGTTATCACGCTGTCTGTAGATATGCTGTATCAAAAAAGTATAAATGAAGCATTACACTTGCTTAAGTATGCTGTCAGTTAATAGCTCCTCTTTCTTCATCGATTATTGGAGGTTGTCAGTCATGTTCCTGTCTGAGTTACTGAGGTGGCTTTAGAGTATGTCTGAAGATATAGATAGACCTGATCTAGATTCACATTGGTGTGACTGAAAGGAATTTTTTTCTCCTCTAAACCTAAATTTGAGGAAAGAATCCATATGGTTCTTGTTCCAAGCACAAGATGGCATTTCAATTCATCAAGAAGTGCAACTGCTGTCTGCCAGAAGCCCCAAATATCTATTTTTTTTTAGCAAAACAAATTTTATGAACAACAGAAAGATAACATTTATATTTTCAAATACGAATGGTCAGAATAACCACAAGCTTTACTTCTTAAAGTATCCTCTTACCTGTTTTTCTGGTGATAATCCTGACACGGCCATGTATGTGCTGCCAATTGTTTTAATTTTTTCAATATCTTGAAATCTCTCTTCTCCTAGTAACTAATACATATGTAAAAAGAAAAATACTGTCACTTCTTTAATTCCTAACACAAAATGCTTCTAAAGATGTGAGAATGTATCTTTACACCTGTGGAACTTCTAGTCAGTCATGTCACACAATTTATTCTGGGTTCTGAGGAACACTGATCTGGAACTTAGGAACACCATTTACTCACTGAGTGCATGCAAGCTAAATTGTGCTGTTACAAAAAATTCCACAATGGATAATATAAGACATGCATACTCCAGCCTAAGAGAAATGCATCCAAGTCCTGCATTTCCTGAGGTATGGTCATTGAATATTAGTGAAGATGAATTCTCTGTCTGTGTATGTATGAATAGAAGACTTGATAACTTAAAAGTGTTTCTAAAACTCTACTGGAGAAACTCAGTTTGCAAATTAAGTGCTGCTACAGCAACAATTAAGGTGATGAGGTCAGTATTCAAGACCAGGCTAGTTTGGGCTCTGAGCAACCTGGTCCAGTGGAAGGTGTCCCTCGCCATGGCAGAGGGGTTGGAACCCAACTGTTCCATTCTGACCCAACCCAAACCATTCTAAAATTCTATGATCTTAGACAGTCAATGGATGGAGGTAGATGCTTCCAAAAAAATGCTGTAAGAGACCAAGTCCTCTTATATCCCCTGCTTCCCTCTACTTAGTGTCAGACTGGACACCAGCATGTCCATTGGATCATTCATTCTATACATTTGTTATGTATTTTCCCCTTCTAAAAAAAATTCCAAGAACCAATGGGAAATGGTAAATCCCTGTATCTATTTGGGATTTGTATAGCTCAGGGTGTGAAGTAGGTAAAAAGAACTTGTCAGATTGAGAATCTAGAAGAGGAAGAATAAATTTAGTCGAGTGACTAAAGCACTGAATGAAGTGCGAGTGAAAGTTTGGTCCCTATTCCAAGTCCATTTTTATGGTCTAACTTAAGACTTTCCATGAAATAGAAACCAGAGCCTTACATTCCTTGAAAGACCTTAGCAGAATTCAGGATGTGGATTTTATCAGTGACAACAGAGTGTGGGATATAGGCATTAATCACCTCATCACAGGAAAACGTTTGTTGGTAGTGTTAATGCCAAATACCCTGTGAAACTCTGTGATAAGCTGTATAGTATCTAATAAATTTAAGGATCAATATGGTTACGACATCATGGGAGAAAAAAAGTGCTTCGCCAAGAAAAGGAATTTTAAACTTTCAATTCTAAAGGCTCAGTTTAGTTGATGTTTAAATGGAAAGTCTTTTTGCGGTCAGGTAAAAATGTAACAAAATATTTTCCCCTTTCTTTTTCTATACTCTTATGCATTCTTTTTTCTGCCTTGTGGGTCAGAATTTCCTGTCCACTAGAGGGATTATTTCATTCAAAAGAATGAAACATACCAAAGGCATAACATGAAATATCCCCTGCCACTGAAGTAACCCCAGCCGGAGTCAGCCGGAGCGCTGGGGCCATGGAAGCTCTGCTGTTGGTGTGCAGATATCACACCATCTGTCCCTAATGGGAGGCTGCACATAGGGAATACAAAGCCATATGGTTAATGGCTCCTGTCCAAACCAGGAAAGTCCAAAGGCTTGACCTGCTTCTCATTTTTCTTCAAACTGCCAGAACAGCCCATTGTGTACCTTTCCCTCTTTCAAGGCCAGCTCTTCCAACTGTTCTCTTAAAGAAAAAAACAATTTCTTGTAGATCTGCCTCTGAGCAGTCTGAGAGCACCATGTGTGTGGGCAAGGGGAGAAAATGGTCTTGCTTGAAAACAGTCCATATTTTCATTTCCAGATGGTTGCTGGAAGCAAGAGCAAACAGCACACTAATTTAAAAAAAATTATAATAAATATCCAAAATTACTCTTTTTAAGAAAGAAAAACATCATTGACTGTGATGTAATTTAGAAAAAATGGTCCTCAGTTATGGGGTTTTTCCTCATTCATTATTATTTCCAAATCTCCTGTTTGTTTCTTTTTTTCCTCCCCTGCTTTTTATGGCTTGTTCAATAGCTTCTTTCCTTCTTCAAATAACGGTCTGTCTACTAATTAATTTCTTCATGGTATGACAGGATGATGGATTTTGATATTGGGGAAAGACATTCCAACTCAGTCCTGAATCAACTGCCATTTGTTAAAACATTTTAAATAGGCTGCTAATTTAACATCATAGTCCAGGAACACATTTTCAAACACTAGAATGTGGTGTGTATATAAAAAGAAACTAATGGCCTGATGCTGAAATTCATGTACAGCCAAGGTTGTGTGGGGGTCAGACCCTGGGATCACATGTACAAAACTGTACAAAAAAGAATATTGCAGGACATGGCAAACAACTGCAAAGTAATCAAAGAATCTGAAGGCAGGATCCAGTGTTCTGTTGAAACCTCTACTTATGGCAATATAGTACATTGATATCTGTTGTGATATACACTATGTAAATCACTGCATGATAAATAAAATGCAGGAAGATAAAAGAATCTGTGTACAAGAAAGCTGTTCTGAAAACACAAATCTCAACTGTAACATTAACATACATAAATGACAGATTAAAAAGCCGGGAAAGAATATTACATTAAAAAAAAAAATCCTTCAAGACTCACAATATCTGCAGAAATGTTATAGTGTTAACTTTTTTTGTCTAACATCTCTAAGAAAGGGAGTTTAGCCCTGTATGCATCTTAGAACTACAGTCATACAAAAAGCAAGTAATTATAAAGGTAAGTTTTCAGTGTTCGTATTTGTTTCTTTATGCCAGTCCAGAAACTAGCACCTCCAGTTCTGCCCCAGCTGGCAGGGAGACTGGATAATTTGGAACTCAAAAACTTTGTGAACCATGAGGGAAAAAGAACAACTGAGTGAAGGCTGTATTTTGACAATAATCAACTACATATTTTGCAAACCTGACTTTTGGACCACATTCTACCACTCTCTAAGAAAGACCCAGCCACAATCTGACACTCCTCTGTGGGCACCTACTCCATGCAGTGGTCAATGACAAGTTCTGCTCCAACATTCACTATTTATTTACTATTCTTTTGTAACTGGCTTTATCTCTAACATATATCTATTATGTGGAAAGCAAAATAACAGATCCAGACTGTAACCTTGCTGTGTTGCATTAGCAAGGAAAACTCTCTAAAAAGAAGAAATAACCCAGATTTTTTTCTTGTGTACCTATCACATTTTACAAACCAGCTCAATTTGTACTTTTATCACAGCTTCTGTTCAGAAGCATTGTTTGGCCCTGTAGACAGATCATCTCTATTATTATTATTATCTCTGTAAGGAAAAGACGCAAGTCACAGTGTAGAATCTGATCTGATCTTAGGAACTCAGTCCAGTTGTCTAAACATGTATGTCCAGTGTGGTCTAGAGTACTCTTGTCCTTAAAACCTCCAGTGGCTTGCTCCACAACATGAGTTGCCTGACTATGAAGTATGGGAGCTGATAATCCTGTGTGGGTGTCCCAAATCACCTAGGATGTGTCAAATGGTATCAGGTGCCTGTGTCTTACACTCCTGTGCTAAGGTTTCAATTTTAGAGTATCTCTACAGAGGTGTTCACTTGATGATGAGAAGCAGAGTTTTCCCATGATAACAGAGCTGTTCTGCTCTCAAGCTGCACATCTGCATTTTGCTCCCGGGGCTGTATTGGAACAGCAGGCAATCTTGGCAAGGAACACGGGGGAAAAAAAAAGAAGGAATAGTGACATTGTATAGTGTCAGTCAATCTTTACATGGAAACATTGCTTGCCCTGAAACACTGCACCTGGAATTATTTCTGGTTCTTTTTCTATGGATAAGGTTACTCCTTTCAGTTCTGTCTGGTATATCACCTTTCAGATTGCTTAGACAGAGTAAACTAATGACATGACCATGCTGCAAGTAGGCTAGCACTCAGCAGGGGATCTCATAATTTCATTTGCTACCTGCATCAAGAACATATCTATTCTTCAATGTAACATATCTGGGACATAATGCAGTCTCTAATTAGGTCCTTTATTAATTACAGAGAAGGTGTTAGGGACCTGACAGTAATATTGTGTTAGGGTTTTGATTAAAACCTTGTCTTCAGTAATTGCCACAGCAGCAAAGGAATTTTGTTGTGAAGATTACATGAATGTGCATGACAAAATATCTTAATGCAAAGACTATTGCTATGAATTAATTTAAGTTTGAGTGGTAATCATTTTAATCAGGTCTGGAAATAAAAACAAAACTATTAATCAAGAAGCATGCTGACAGCTGTGCTAGATCCTGGAGGTAAGAAGCAGGCGTTTATACCCATGGGGAATGCAGTGCAGAAGCTTAGAAGGTGACAGAGTTCTTCTCATGATGGAGAAATTTTGTTCTCTGTTAAAATGCACAGTGAAAAGTTTCCTGTGTATTCTTCTCTTTCCCACTCGTAGTTTCAGTATCTCACCAATTACATGAATAAACTCTCAAGTTTAGTGTCAGTAATCTTAGCCTTGGTACAATCTTTGTGAGCAACCACTCATTCCCCATGCAGATGCCCAGGATGGAGGTCACAGACCAATGATACCAGGATATTTTCTCCTTCCCTTTTCCATCTGGACCATTGCAGTCTGGTGCATAAGTCCAATCTCTTTGATAAGTACTTATGGTTCCAAATCTATTTTTACCCCTCTAGGAGCTCAGGAGTGCTACACACTCCTGGAAACTGCCTGCAGTACAGAGGTTAAAGTTCTCTCTGCTAAGTAATTTTGGCAGTACTTTTTCATCCTTCCTGGTCTTGAATTTTTTATTTAAGATTTTTATTGGCCAATGCTTTGTCTCCTTTCCTAATTCCTTTTGGGCTCATTGCAGGACATGATACCACCTGTATAAACTTCCTCACAAACTACTTTGCAGAGTATGCAAATTTCTCCTGACTTCCCCTTCTCTTACCAGGTTTCTTTGCTTCCACCTAAAAAAAGCTACATTGGTGATCTGACTTTTCTGTTTTTATGTTTTTCCCACCTTAGCTTCTTTTCTGAAATTAACTGGACAGAATACCCAAATAAATTATTTTTCCTTTCTGTGTCCTTTCCATTAAAAAAAAAAAATTTACTTCAACTTTGAATTCCTCAGCGAAGAAAGCAGCTGAACTTCATTTATCTCTCTATAAAATTCCTAACCAGACAAGTCTCCTCAGTTAATATGGCCACCATCACCTTTCATTCTTTACCTAACATTTGCTTCTGAGCTATGTGCTTCACATTTAACTGGACATTGTTTTGCTCTTTAATATTCACTGAGTCCATTCAACCAACACCTTTAAAGCAACACCTTTGCCTGTTTGTATTTAGACCACTATTTTTCAGAGCAGTTGCAAATATGTTCATACTTCTTTCTTCTACAGAACTGAGGTATTTTCTACTTTCAGATACTCTGGTACAGATTTGTGCTTTTATGGATGTCTATACTTGAGCATTGCTTTCATTCTCTATCTCATTAGATCATTCAGACCAACGTTTGACAGGATGAAGGGCAAAATCAGACAATTGTAATATGAGAAAAAACAAAATCAGAGAACTATTGGAAGCAAAATAATTACCAAATTTTATAATTTACAATGACATATTTGCCATTTGGAAACTCATATTTTAAACACTATCACGTTTCCTTTAGTGGCTGGTATTACCTCATCAAAGTCTGCAATGATTTCATTCAGTAAGCGCAGACATTCTACTCCTTGGTTATTCATCTCAGTCTGGGAATAAAAGTCAGCAAATCCAGGAATAGAAGCAAACATCACACCAACAGCATCATAGGACTGAGAGTATAATTCCTAAAAAAAAAATGAGGAAAAATGAAGTGGTAACATACGGGACAGAATGTAATTGGCAGCAATTAAAATAGTTTTCTTAATTTTTGCATGCAAGATACCTTAACATCTGATATCAGCATTAGTATATTAACTGCTCCAGGTTCAACAGGAGGAGGCTGACAGCTCTTAATGTTTTTATTGCAGATTATATGCAGGGTTTCCCCTTTTTTTGAATGCCAATTCTTTCTGCTTCTCATGTAAAACAGCTACACTAGCAAAAGTGAAATAGAAATTTTGCTCTTAATTTATATGGGAAATGACTTGAAGACATGAAAGATTCATTGCCAAATACAAATACCAGTTATCACATTTTCTGGTGGATAATTTGTACTTCACACTACTGCAGCTCTTTACAAGTTTGTTTATTCACAAATTTTCAGAAAACCCTCACTGTCTGGTAAACTCTGGTTCTGCTAAGGTGGCTGTGGAGTCCTTTGGTTGCCTGGCTCTGGGAGATGTTCCTGCTCTTAGGGTTTGAAAGGAGGGAGAAACAGAAATGGAAATGATAATAGAGTTACTGGAGAGGACAGAAAGCAGTTTATAGGGGATCAGTCACAGAAGGATATTAGGATAAACTATGCCCTGGAAAAAGCTCCCACTTACATTATTCATATAATTCACTCTGGTACTGAATGACAGATTTATTTATGGATGGGCTAGTGCCATTACACATGTGAAAATGTTCACAGTCCTTGTCTGAACTAAAGCTAATTTTTAGGAAAAAAATTAATTCCAACTTTAAAGATTCCAAGGAGGTCTACCACAACTCCTGGTATGCTTTTGTTTTGGCTAATATAGCACCATCATATGTATTCTCCTTTGATTTTTGTTTCCTCCTTCAAGTTCTGTAGTTTTACCTAATGGTGGACACTTCCATATCTGTTTATGAATATTTCTTACATTGTTATGACCTGAAGTACTTTTTTTCTCAAAGTTCTTGTTAGTGGCTTTAAGAAATTTTAATGCTTTGGTTTCATGACAAGAAGATTTAATGCTGGTTGCCATATACTTGACATGAACAATTTATGCCCTTCTTTCTTTATTCTGCTTCTCCCTAGAAAAGCATCCTGAACCTCTGCTCTGCGATATGCTGCTAATGCTTCTACTTATCCAGGCTCTTCTACAATGTGTCTTAGAGTAAAAGTGGAGAAATTCTTCTAGTTTCCAAAGCCACTGCAAAGCTTTGATTGAAAAAAAACATTGATTGATTTCCTTCCTGTCCTTACCCTTTTTTCACCAAAGAGCATCTTCAGGGTTGTGGAAGGCATACTCTAAGAACATTCTTATTCCTTTTTGTGGGTATAGAAAAAGGTAATAAACATTAATTTGTGGATGCTTATAAAATACTTGACAATGTGTGCTAGGAGATGTGTGAATACACTCAGTCACACTCTTGCCTTGGACCATGAAGAAAGAAAACAACTGCCTGAGCCTTCAGTTGCTACATTTTTCTATTTTTGGTAAGAAGCATGAGAACAGAAATAATACATCCATAAGAAAGTGCTACAGTACACATTTGGGAATTCATTTTTTTTGAGAGCAGAGAAATTAACTTAATGGCCAGACATGAACTGTAGGATTGATTATACTGAAATCTGGTAGATCTTACTGGCTGCCAGCTCATGCATAAATCATCCCCAAGTGTAGTTACTCCGGAAATTGCTTTACAAAAAGCAGGGGTGGTGGAATTTAATTCAGTGGCAAATTATTGAAGCATCAGCAGTGATCCATGGGGCATCTGCTTGCTTCTGAAGATTATTATGGATGTGACCATACGTGAATGAAAGTGTAAGATGGGAAATTTACTCCCTGAAAATCCCTAATGCTGATATGCCAGAACATACTCTTGCCTGGTATCGAGGTCTGCTTCATTTGCAATGAAACATTTAAACCTGGTTGCTTTCACACACATTTTCTCATGTGCATAGCAGGGTTTCTATGGCCTTTTCATACCCATGGGGTGTAAAATTTCTCTAGTGTGATTTCTAGAGTGCCTTTTCTTGTAGCTTCTCACTGTTTCATCCTTCCCTAGGTGATACTTGAAATCAGAACACAATTCCTCATTGTGGAGACTAATTTCTCTGGCTACATCCATTTCCAAAATGTACAAGAGAAAATTGTAGCCTTAATTCCTTTTTGCTGCACGATCAGTAGATATGTCAGTGCTGGCAAGGTGAATCTTGCAACATTCCTTCCCATTATAAAAGATAATTCCAACATTATATGAAAAAAATTCAATTTCATCATACAGTACCTTAATATATATAAAATATTATAATATGAATTTACTTTGTTTCAAATAAGGAGTAAGTAACTTACTGCTGCTTTCAGAAACAAATTTTGGACTTTCCTTTATCCATCTTCAAACTTCATTTTAGGAATATTCAGACTCCATTATCATGCTTTTCTTTGTGTACTGCAAACACTTTTTAAGAACATAGCCACAAACTCTGTCTCTAAAATGGGTGTTTTGTTATCTGCCACAAACAGGCAATTTAGGGGAAATATGAAATGGCAAAAATGTTCTTTTGTGTCTGAAGATATGAGAGCCTCAGGTCTGTTGCAGCTTGTTCTTTCCATAATCACTGCCAGGGCTCTAATAATACTTCTGCAACACTGGGCTATGATAAACTTGGACAGACATTCTGTCAAATTCATATATCTTTTTTATGAATAGTAGATTTTCATGGACCTGAACACTAGATTTTCATAGACTCATAGATTGGAACAGACTTCTGAATCTCATTTAATACAGTTTGCTTTCAAAGCAGGACTAATTAGATCAAGTCTTTCACAGCCTTTTGGATTTGAGGGTTGAGCCCTGCTCTGTCTTCAGAGAATCACAAAACCACAGAAACACAGAATTGCTGGACTTGGAAGGGACCTCTGGAGGTCATCCAGGCCAATCCCTCTGCCCAGGCAGGGTCACCTAGAGCAGGTTACACAGGAATGCATCCAGGTAGGTTTGGAATGTCTCCAGAGAGGGAGACTCCATGACCTCTGTGACCAACCTCTTCCAGGGCTCTGCCACACTTTATGTGAAGCAGTTCTTCCTCATGTTGAGGTGGAGCATTTTGTGTTTTAATTTACGGCCATTGGTCCTTGTCCTGCCCCTAGGCACCACTGAAAAGAGCTCTGAAAAGACCACCATCCTCTTGGTGACTGCTGTGGAGACATTTAAATGCATTAATGAGATCCCTGCTCTGTCTTCTCTTCCCAAGTCTCTCCTCATAAGAGAGATGTTCCAGGCCTCTAATAATGCCTTCTTTATAAACACTCATTAGGTACTTGAAGACAGCAATGAGATGCTCTTTCAGTCTTTTCTTCTTAAAGTTGTATGACCTCAGGTCTCTCAGCCTCTCCTCACTCATTATGTACCCCAATCCCATAACCGTCTTGGTGAATTATTCCCAGAATTTCTCTGTGTGTGGCCCATGTGTTTCCTCCTGGTGAGTCTGACCATGGAAACCTCACTCCAGATGTGGTCCTAAAACCTTTACTTCAAAACATGATTATTTTTCAGTGTTGATCAGATACCAGGTATTGGCAGTGTTTGTGCAATGTATCCTATTAAGAAATAAGTTTCCTACCAGATCTACTTTTCTTTTACTAATTTGACAAAAAAATCAGAAAACTGACACATACTTCATTATCCCGATCCTTCTCCAGGAAGTGACGGGCAACATGACTGGGTAAAATATTCCGTAGCATGTTTTCATTGTGCTCCCTCAGCTCCTTCATTTCATTGATTTCTTCTTTTGCTTGAACACGCCACAGAAAATCCAGCCTTGCTGTATATTCAAGCTGTAGTTTCAGAAAGAAAAAGAGGCAAAAATAAAACCTGACAAGATAAGAGTAGAGATTGCATTGCCATCTTGGCAGGCTGCTCCTGCCACATAGCCACTTTCAGTGCTGCTGGAGATCTCTGAAACAATTTGGTTTTCTTGCCAGAAAAAGAGATTATTTCTTTGCCTTATGTACAGGGAGACTCTCAGAGTAAACTTCAGCAAAATAATATTTGCCATATTACTGCTATGGTCAGTGAATATAAACTGTCACCAATTTTGCCTTTAAGCATATGTTTATGGACTTAATGGAGTCAAACAGAAGATAAGGTATTGGCAGGTATTGCTTTGAAATAAATATTTTCCTCTTTTCCTAAGGGTTTCAAATTAAATGAGAAAATTAGCACAAGGCTAATTCTAAAGTCTTGGCAAGGATGTCCTTCTCAAGAATGAACATCTTTCAGCAACTGTGCATAGCATCCCAAAGTACTCCCAAAGAGAATGTCCAAATCTGTGGCACAAAAATCATATAGTCATACTGTTGGGACATGAAGTTGTTTGCAAGTTTAATCTTATAAAAAATAATGGAAAACATGCTATTTGTCATTCCCTCCAATGCTCTGTGCCTGTGTTTTGGGATCAGAGTCTACAATCACAGTCTATACTTGCCAAGTCTCACTGCCTGATACCCGCAGCTAAAAAATGGATTGAAATGATTTTCATTTCAATGTGAAATGTGTGGTGTATGTGCAGAACAAAAGCTGTGCACAGCAGAGCTTAAACATGCACACATATATATGCATTGTTGATATATATATATAAATTCATATTCATTTAAATATGAATGGCAACTGTCTGTTAGCTGGAGCGGGGAACATGTTGAAGCATCGTGTGTCACTTTTCCTGAGAGGCACATCTGTGTCAGCACATGGACAAGCCCAACACTGCCGGAGATTTTGTGTGCATTACACTGGAGCAGAATTTTAAGAAGCTTTCAAAGCAGCTGATACTGTAGCTTGCACAAGGGGGGAATTATTAAGGTACAACATTGCTGAAAATGATGGAAATACTTATTTACAATCAGTAAACTGAAAGAGAAAATATATTTGTGAGGACTGAGATGCTCCAACCAGGTATTATAGCACCCAGTAATGAAATGTTTTATGTGAGCAAATAGATTAATTTTACAATTTTGAGACACATCAAAAGGTGCTGGGATAGAGGAATTTTTTGAAATATAATTCATATAACAAACTAAAAAAAAGGAGCAGCCTGGAGTGGGTGGGAATGACTAAGAGGGGGTTCAGGCATTGTTTAGTGACTCATCTTGGTCACAGTTTTAGTCAGCAGTAGTCATGAATGACAAACTCTTCAGAAGAAAAAAAGCAAAGCACTCTGTAAAGGGATCTTATATGTTGGCTGTACTCAGGGGAGCTTTCCTTCCTAAAAGCTAAAAGTGACCATGGCTTGATACAAACTTCCAAAGACTGTAAGCATTTGGCAGTGATTTAATTGCCCTCTGGGTGCTGTAGTCAGCTTTATAAACAAACATTTTTCTACTGATATGATGATCTTCTATCTTGTGACCATTAATTCCCTGAATTAATGGGAAAAAAAAAAAAAGGCAAGCCTGTCAGGAAAGAGTATTTTAAACATTTTTTTCAACATCTTTCACTTTCCTTTGCCCTTCTTTTATTCTAGAAGACAGAGCCCATACCAGATAACTGACTTTTATCTCTACCACCTAACTGAGAAGAAAAAAATTAACTGTAAATTTGAAAGGAGTTCTAAAGTTATTTCAAAGACTGACTTCAAATAGGACCTGCTGCTGGATTTTGAGTTCTTTGATGCTTCAAGATATTTAATGCTACTACAATAAGAGCTTGGAAAAAAACTCTGGTAGTTTTTCAGAGCTGATTTTTTATGCTGCTCTACAGAGAAATGTCACATCTCTAAGCCTAGCTCAGAACAGCAGCAGCTAATTTTTACATTTTAGATAACGTCATTCTGGTTATTTATGATCACATTTTAACATGAAATACTTTTCTTTCATCATCAGCGGACTACCAAGATGACACTGTCAGCTCAAAAAGCAAGGAGTGATACATACAGATAGATATGAAAATAGAAAATATTAAAAAAATGTTTTGCTAACTTCTTATATTTGCTAAAACTAAAAGAATTGTAGAGTTCAGTTCAAAGTTTGTTGCTTGATTGTCTAAATAAATATTCCTGGATTTAAATCCCAAAGTGTCCATGTTTTCCCACCCTGATATGTAGCTTTAAGAAACACCTCTAATTACAATAGCTAGTGAAGAAAAAAAGAGATGTATTACACAGAAAGTCTAACATTAAGTCCTCAACTTGCTGCACAACTCAACCACTCTGCAGATGATTGCCATATGCAATTAAATTATATCTAATAAGATGGTTCCACACACATTTTTCTCAAACTTGCTAAATGGTGCTAAATCACCCAAGTTTTGGCCATTAAAGTTTGGGCATTAAATCACAGTGGATAAAACCCAATAGTTAATTATTCAAAAATTGAAGGTCCATAAATATTATCTTACAAAAATAATCCTTTTCAGTAAATCCACCTAGAATAAGACAAGTTTTAAGCTATTCTACTTCAGAATACTTTTGCAGCTTGTGAGATGGGAGGATTACAGGAGGACAGCTCTGTTGGAGTTAATGTGCTCCTCAATTCACACTTTTGAAGAGTGGTTTTTTGTTTGCTTGTTTGTTTTTTTTGTTTCTTTGTTTTTTGTTTGTTTGGGTTTTTCTTTTAAGGTGGTTTGAATGGAACATTTATATATATTAAGCTGGCAGCTATACAGAGATCTTTAGGTTAACTCTATAATAAGAAATTAAACAAGTCAATGAAATGTTCCTGGACTCTGCCACTGGATGCTGTTAAATTGATAGACTGGCCTTATGAATCATTTGGGAGAACATGCAGGACTTAGCACATATCAGGGACCATTTCTAAGGGCTGTTTTAGTGCAGCCATCCGGTTTTATGGGACAAGGAAGGTCAATAAAATGGAAAATAACTTGTGCTCTTCTTACAGGCCTCTGGA
Organism: Chamaea fasciata; assembly: GCF_029207755.1. Lineage (NCBI taxonomy): Eukaryota > Metazoa > Chordata > Aves > Passeriformes > Sylviidae > Chamaea > Chamaea fasciata. The sequence continues at coordinate 9,289,694 of NW_027094086.1, read as the reverse complement.
CTGGAAAACACTCTTAAACACCCCAGCCCAGACTTTTGTAGAAGACAGACATTTATACTCAGGATTGGGATCCTGAAGAGCGTTGCCTGGCTTCTACCTAATTCTTACTCCACCTAAACTCCTCTAGTGTTATTGTTCTTAGTTCCTTGGCTGATTCCCAAGCCTGAGATTTTTATCTTGACATATGTTAATAATAATTGGGAATATTATAAGGCTTATCACAAATTTGAGTTGTTCAGTTCTTATTTGTTCCATATTTTCCCTAAGTGGACTTTATGTCTTGATAAAGACATGTTACAGTTCATTGCTTTCCATCAAATTTAAATCTGCACATTGTGAAAAACACATTTCATCCCTTGCCTCCCCTACTCACTCATTCTTCATTCCCTCAAAAAGAACATAAACAGTAGGAAATAGAATATTTAGGTGTTGGCTTCTTCTTGCACTCCAGTGGAAGAAATAGAGGCTCTAACTTCTGAGACAGCTTAGAAAGTTATTGCAATAAAGTGTATAATATTGTCTTATTTATCACAGCATCATTCCTCTCTTACTGCCTCATTCCAGGAGGATTGAGAAACACTGGAGTGTATCAGCAGGTCTTGAGGGGAAAATCTTTAGGCAATTCAACAATGTCTAAAGGCAACTGTACTTGGTGCTTTCTTTAATACAGTGTGCCTCTTGGTTTTTGTGATGAGAGCCTGCCTCAACTCGGCATCCAGAGCTTGAGAGCCAGAAACACTGTGCAGGAAACACCTTTCTTTAGCTGGTTTTGATTTAACTCATTTGTTATTTTAAATCTAAATTTGCCATAGTTCTCTCTTCCTGTGAGTTGTGCACTGTGTATTGCTGAAATACCCAGTTTCTCAATTCCTCCTTGAGGATATCGGTCCTAAAGCTCAGGGGCCTCTAAATCCTGTTTAAGGTCTAGGTCGATGTGAAAGGATTCTTGTAAGTGGTCCATGACACAGATGAGTAAGTACTGGTGCTTAACCCAAATTTTCCTCATTTCCTCGAGTCTGCTGTTTTCTCTTTATAAACATAATAAGATATTTCACCATAGTTTCATTATCTACTGGCTTCTATTCCCATTCTGTATTTTGGGTTTATGCCTACTCAAGAGCACTGAAGCTGTCAGGTGCCTCCAGAACTGCACACGTGTCTAAAATAATGGTGTCCTGTTTGTTTCTTCAAATAGAAAATGCAATATAATTTGAGTATTGCTGAATAGAATATTGCACATGTTCTTTAAGAATGCTAGGCAGTGTCAGGTGTGGGCTTTCTTTAATCAGATTCTGCATATGGTTTATTAAATTGCAAAAGGTCATATGCTCAAGAGGGGAAAAAAGGCAGATGGTATTTTAAAAGTAATTGTTGTCACATCTTGTAATTGCAAGAGACAAAGGGAAAGGTTGAAGAAAATGTTTACATTACCTGTTGACCATGATAAAATACAGCTAAAAGGAACATAGCCATCAGTAGTAAAGATGCCTCCTTTGTACCCAGGAAGTCTGTGCTGGAAAAAGAAAACCAAACAAGAAACTAAGTAAAATATGGTTATTGGTTTGTCAGTGTTGAAATTATTCAGAAGTTTCATTTCATAAGTGGTAATTTTTGTTGTTCTTTAAATAAATTTACTGTATTTGAAAATCTAATTTAGCAGTAATTAGTTCAAGAGAACAGGAGTGTAATTGGAAAGCTCCCTGTTTGGAGACACATCTTGAGTAACTAAATTGTAGCCTACAGGAGGTACACAGGAGGTGATGAGCTTTCACTTTCAAATGTGATATGCAAGCTGTGTGTCAGTCAGTGTCTTCCTGGGAGCTTGGTAAGCAGCCCCTGTGAAGTGCAGGAGGTGGCATCGTGGAGGGGAAAGGTTGAGCTGGAGCTGACAAAGGGAAACTTCCAGGCTGTGAAAGTAAAAGCCCAGTGAATAAGGCTAAAGGATGAACTCCAAGGCAGGAGCTGAAATTAAACATCCTCATATTGTGAGAAGGGTCTGGAGATGACAGGACCAAAAAAAAAAAATAGGACCAAAAAAATGGCAAACAGTAGCTAGGAGTGGTTTTACTGAGGTACAAAGAGGAGACAAGAGAAGCCTGTGAACAAGGGAAGTGATGGAAACCCTTGCAGACCACAGAGAAGCAGAGAAGATGAGCTAAGCAGGTACTGGCTGTATGAAATCTGCTGTATGAAATCCCTGAGGGGCTGTGTAGAGAGGACAAAGAAAATTTAAAATAAAATGAAAGGGGTGAAAAGCAGTAACAGGAGGTTTCAAATATTGAGAGAAATTACAGTTATCTGGAAAGATGAATAAAAACTGAAGAGAATATCTCTGTATGCCAGGGTGGTTTTAAAAAAACATGTTTCCCAGGGAGCAGACAAATGAGTTTGGGGAACTGATAGACCCAAACTTACAGTAAAGCAAATGAGAGAAAAAAAATAAATTTAGAGGTGAATTGAACAGGGATGCTTGTCAATTTTGTTGAAGGGAGATGAGAAAAGGAAGTTGTTATGTGGTGATAAAATTTTGAAATTTTGACAAAAAATAATAAATGAGTAAATGAGGACCAGAAATTGGAAGAGATTTTGGGGCAAACTTTAGTCTGCCTTGAGATCTAACACCAAAGCAAAGTCCAGATATTGGATCTGTTTTCCATAGTAATTTTTAAAGAAGTATTGGATAATATTTGTCAGAGAAGGACTCCTATGACAGAGAAATTAGAGAAAGTGCAGAACTTGAGACTAAACCAAAAGGAAACTTTCTAGTGAGAGAGATAACTGAACTGACTTTGTGGTCCTAATGAATTTACTGTGCTGGAAATGTGCTGCCATGGTATGAGTCATCAATAGAAAGCAAGAACAAGCAGGAAGTACCCTTGTCATCTGCAAATATGCTGGGATTCAAATGTTTCCTATTTTGAAGTTGCCCAAAATACAATCTCCAAATGAATGCATTCCAAAAGGACCCCTTGTACACTGGTTAAAGGCAAGAGCCTGTAAGGTCTTAGTTATAAACTCATCTGTTATTGCATTTTGTGGTGTTGTAGGTATACCCACCGTTGCTTGATGAGCTTTGTAAGGAGTTGCAAACCCTTTTATTCAAATGATTTATGTAGCTAAAAAAAAAAATAATTTTCAGGGCACACAATCTTGAACTTCATTTTCCCATATATCAGAGCTTAAGTCCATATCCTTGTCTTGAGAGTGGAGCATTTCAACTGATTTCACTCTGTCTTGGGCTCTTGGCTGCTGCAGGGAATATTCCTGCCTCTTTCTCACTCTTCTGTGAAAACAGTCACTAGAGTTTCATTGACACTGGGAATAGAGGCTACTCTGAATTCTTCACGATTTTCACACAAAAGAGATTCTTTGCCAAGTCTGGTTAGTGACAATTTTCATGATTTGTACTTCTAGTTACCTAGCCAAGGTATTGCTTATGCCATTTGTCACATTATCTGGGATCAGCTCTGGATATATGATATGCCTGTACGATGATAACTAGCTTTAGAAAAAGAAATTGCACCCCAAATCTCTGGTACCTTGCTATTGTAAGAAGCAAGTTAAGAAAGATATGCATGCAGAGCCCTGCTATGTGTAAGGACGTGGCTGTTGTGAGAATTAATTGTACTGCAAATCCATGCTTTTCTCTCACTCTGAGCATCTTCATTTGCAAGTACAAGCAACTGCAATACTACACTGATTCAAATATCAAGGATGGAAGAAATGTTTTTTCTGAATGATTTAAGTTACTGGTGCCCTGGATTCAGTTATTGCAACATTAATTGCACCTCTGACTCTGCAAATCATTGTGGTTCTCCTGTGCTTCTCTTCAGTTCTTCTTGCTGGGAAAGAAACCTGGGAGATGGAGGAGGAGTGTGTCCCTCAAGCACTCTCCTACAAAACAAGATCCTCCCTGTGTTCCTTATATCTTTCACAACTGCACATCATTTGTTTGGATTTTATTCAAAAAAATCAACTGTTCAGTCCTATTTTCTTAAACTGAGGGGAATTTTTCACTTGGCATCTCTGAAGCTTTCAAGAACAGAAATGACCAAGGTATGTGCATTGCAATGCACATTTTTAGTCAACATTGATAGACTATAGGAGACATAAAAGATAAATCCTGCTTAATATTTAAATGTCCTCATGAATTGAACATTTTAATAAAAAGGCTTGAGAAAGAAACAGATTATAAATAATTTTGAATTAGTCATTGCCTGCTGCAACCATCACTCCATATTTAACTATGGTGTTATCCAATACACTCATACTCTGGCAAGACTTGAACCATCACCTTAAGAAAAAGCAGCTCCTGAAGGGGGCTGTGAACACTTACTCTCCATTGTGGTTAAAGTTGTCATATTGCAGAAAAAGGGAAGCATAAATGGTCTCAGTCAGCAGAGAGTAGATCGCAATCATGATGAGAAGCACTGCCAGCTTCAGGACAGAGTTGAGACGAAGAAAGACTGCACAAGTCACCATTGCCAGCACACCAGTGAAGACAAAATACTGAACAGAAAACAGCACTGGTTAATGGGGAGATCAGAGATAAGCATCTATGTAAATAATCAAGTAACCAGAAGTATGGAAAAATTATTTTGGATTTCAGTGCTCAGCTAAGTCCTTTTAGGGCCCAGGGCATTTTGAAAATAAGCATTTTGCTAAAATAGAATGTGAAATTACAAATTCTTTATTTTTCATGGTACCTCCATGTCAGCAGAAATCGTTTTCTGTGCCTTTATGGCATTTACATTGCATTATAAGGGAAATGGCATCCTCTATAATTAAAAGAGGAAAGGGAGACATACTGCTGGCAGTTGTTTGCTACTGAAAAGTCAACTGGTAGAAAACAATTTATATTCCTTTGGAATATAAATTTCCACAAGACCCACAAAATACTCAGCATGGGAAAATCACATTTCTACTTAATTCTTCCCATGCTACTGAAGAAAGAGGATAAAGCCACAGGTTTGGACTTTTTTCCCTTTTTTTTTTTTTTTTTTTTTTTTTTAAATTTTTGATATTGTAGGTCTAGCTTGGTTACATTGCTCTCTTAAAATGTGATCCCTGCTGGAAGTTTTATTCATATCTTATTTTCTAATCTTTTCATTGTGTCATTTTTCTCAATGATTAGTCATCTGCCAAATGCAATCCATGCAGCTGATACTGGATAGAGAGAGACAATCATGGTCATGAGCTGTTCAGACTTAGATAGCAACCTCAACACCCAGAGTCCAAATGTAGTTCAAATTAACTCCAATGACACAACTTTAGGAATGATTGTATTCATTTTTCTGGGTACAGTTTTTTCTTTAGTACAGTTTCCCTGTAGGAAAGTCTGCATCCCTGCTGTTTAGAGCATACTGCTGGCAGTACCATGACACTCCCATATGACTTTCTCAGCAGCATACTTCTCTTATCTACACATGACCAACACATTGATTTCATTGCCTGCTTGCTCATCTTAGGGAGGGTTTCTTTTTCTTTTTTTCTCCAAAACCAATCTTAAAATAACCACAGCAGTCTAACTACTGTCTCTGTCACATAAGAAACTTTGCTCTCTATAACATTCACACAAATTAAGTTTTTTATTGCACTAGGTTCATTGAATCATTGCTAGGTGTGTGGCCAGCATAAAGGTTCTGCAGAAAGTTCAAGGGTTAAATCTACTCCGTAATGCCCCATTAGACCATAAGGTTAATTCCTTCTGTAACCAGCCTCTGATTTTTCTATCAACATATGGTTAGATGGAAACGTTCCTTCTTCACAGTGTTGAGTGCCTGACTCCACCACAAGGCAGTGGTTGCCATATAACCTTTGTGGATCCACACCTCAGATTCAAAAGCACCCTCAGAAATACCTCAGGACAGGAACAGATGTCTGTAAAAGAAGCAGAGGAATTGAAGGTCTGGTTCTTCAGGGCTATTGGTTTGTCAAAATCACACCATAGCTGTGAAGAAATAAAACAAAATCAGGGCTATATTGTGCACTGGTGACTAATTGCTTGTCTGGCTGGCTGGGTTCAGGGGTGGGACTGGCTGACCTGCTGCTCTCCATGCCAGCTGCCCAGCTGGCACCAAGGACTGAATAAATGGACAGGAAGAAGACATACTGTGGAGATGAAATGCCAAAGGGGGAGCTATTTGTGCTGCAGACATTCAGCATCTGAATAACCTCCCTATGCTCTCTTCTCAGAGTGGAAAGATGAGCTCCTCTGGGATTTCCAGAGGACTGATGTTGGACTCTTAAGAATTACCTCTCAAAGTGCTTAGACTTTGCCATAAACTAGAGGGAAAATGATTTAATTGGAAGCATAAAATCAGATTGAGTGGGTGCCTTTTCTGGAAGCTGTTTGCATCTGCTATGGATACTGTTATCCTTTTGGATATGGGACATCCATCTTACATTTTGATATCACACAGACCTGGTTGTACCAAAACATGGTGTGGTTCCAGAACAGCAATTCTGATGCTAAGAATGGAAGGGAATAAAATTTGCTGATGAAATAATGATTCTGATAATATAATATGGCTTTTTGCTGTTATGACCTGCATTCATTTTAATGGTATTTCCAACCAAGAGTATTAGATACAAAGAAACCAGCAGTGTTGAGTTGGAATACATTATGGTCTTAGAATGAAGAAAAAAATTAGTAACTGTTTCACGTTTTGACACTTAAAGCAGATGAAGTCTCCTGTCATACATATATTTATTTACTCTGGATGATTATAATAGGTCATCACCCAACCTGGGGTGCACAAGCTAGTGACAGGTATTTTTTAACAATAGTTAGAGAATTCATTTAATGAGGCCCAATTTCTTATGATTAAATTCAAATTAATTTTTAACTAGGGATTCTTTTGTTTGTTCTTTTAGCCACTCAGACATCTGTGCAGTGCAGGAGTATTACCTGGCTGGCTGTGCACTCTTCCATGACACCAGACAATTAATTGTACCTTCTGAAAATTTATGAGGTATACAGCACCTCTCTGCGGAGCAGAATATCACAAGAACAAGTGCAGGTATTTTTAAAAAAGACTTTCAGGATCAGAAACTTAATTTTATAACAATAAGAATGCACTTAACACTCATAGGAGTCATCTGCTCCCTTGGTGAAACCAAAGCTTTGTGGCTCTTCTCAGAAAGCATCTGAATCTTAGACCTCTCCAGTTGGCTGCATTTGAGCTCAGTAAACACATAAAACTGCAGGCTGAGATGCATTACCTGTTCTTAAATGCATGCAGGTGTGGGAAATTTGCGGCGGGAGAAATGTGGCACTCAATATGAGTGATCGGCAAATCTCGTTTATTGTTAATTCACACAATGCTTTTATAATAACAGTAATAAGCTCATGTATATTGCAAAAGTTAAGCTCAGGATTGGTGCTCAAACTAAAAGTCAGCTACGCCTCTTTCTACATTTCTTTGTGGTTACATAGTTTGAGTAAGTTTTTGTTTTACCGTGTTTCTGTCTCATATCTTTCAGCTGCAAGGTCTTGTTATCATATACCAGCTGTGCTCAAGGACATGCAAGCCTTGCTGTCTTGCTGGTTCTCATGAGAGTGCCTGTGTCCTCAGGAAAGCTCTCTCATGTCTACGTGACCTTTTGCAGCTAGCCAGTTATCAATCACACTCTCCACATGCAGGTCCCTCCTGAACAAATTATTATTATGGAAGAACTTTGGCAAATAAAATAATGAGATTATATTAATGTTGTCATTTTCTATAGAGGTCAGGACTCAGTGACTAAAGCCATTGTCCAGCTAAATATTTGAAAATACATATAACTGTTTACTGCTTTATAGAAAACCACTGTGTGACAGTAAAAGCAATAATTTTCTTTTGATTGTCTTTGGATTAGCCAAAGCAGAAAATTGCAGAGGATGCAATCTTAAAAAATAATTAACAAGAAGTCAAGGGCAGTAACAAATTGGGCATGGATAGTGTGTTAGAGACCTTGTTTTAAGATCAAGACTAATTCTGCCAAAATCTTTCCTGAAAGGTGTTTGATAGACATGATTTTAAAACCTCTGAATTCTAAAACACTGCTTAGTGATTTATATTGTAATACACCACTGTGCTTTTCTCCAGAAAGTTTTCAGCCCAAATGAACTTCCTGACATTTACTGTATTTATATTTTTTCTGTAATGATAGAAATGAGTGGCTATATTTTGATTTCTCTGACTTACTCTCCTATCACTGATGCTTTTAATCTATCAGTGAGATATTTACCACATTCTTGGCTCAGACATAAGCACCTGTCAGGCTGTCTGACATTATAATCTGCCTAACTTATGCAAAGGTCTCTCATGTTTCTGAACACATTAGGATAATCAGGGGTCTCTTGGAATTTTTAAAATTATTATTGTAGCAATTGTTTAATTTTTCTTTGTAACCTAAATAACAGAAGAAGTTTAAGATGTGCCGAGAACTTATGAGAGGAAGAGTTTAATATCCATAAGAATTTTCGATTGATTTTTTTGATTGAGGCTCTAAGAAAGTATTTCAGCATGTCAGAAAATGAGAAATGGTCCTCAAAAGGTGGATATATTGAACAGAAAGTTGACAAAAGGTTTTAAATATAGATGATACTCATGAGGGAGAAATAATTAGATATTTTAGAAATACATAGATTAAGTAATAGACTGAATTTCTTGAAGCTGTGATGCTTTGCCTTTTTAATATTATCTAAATCACAGCTGGCTTATAATTAGCAAGTCCTGTGGCAAGCTTAATAATTCAAAAATCATCTTTTCCTGTATAATATTCCTTGGTTCCCTATAAGCTTACAATATTGATGATGGCTCCAAGAAAATTAATCAGAATGGATGCAAATATAATGACATTCCTTGCCAAGTAGGTCTCATTAATCCAGCAGCAAGTTTTCCGGAGCATTAAGGGTAAACATTTGTAATCCTCTGCCGTAGTTATCAGCACAAGAGCGGAGTGCAGCATAATCAGGATAGAAAACTGAATGACCATTGGTATCACTCTAGGGGAAAAAAAAAAAAAAAAAGAGAGAATCCAGCATTAAACCTCAACACAAGCAGTCAGTAAATCAAGAGAAAAGCTGGACAACATGTCCATGTAGGAGAGCTCATCACATTGGATACAATTCATCTCACTGCATAGGAGTCTCTTAGATTTATGCAGATAGAAGGCACCTTGAGATTTAGATTGGTTCTTTTTCCAATGGTTATACTTTGATTTCGGGTTATGGACACTGAGAGAAGGCCATGCAAGATTAATTCCTTCAGTTTCCCACACTACAGTAGTATTCTGCAGCAGCCTTCTTGCTTTGCAAAGCCAAGTGCCTGCAATCTGATTTAGGACTGATAGTTTCTAGGTATATCTCAGATATATAGAGACAGTCTATATATGCTGGTGTATCCTACCAGTTCTGCTAACCCAGCCTGATCCAGCCTGAACAAAACCAAACTCAGACCTTCAGAAAGAATAGGATCAAGCATCAAGAGGTTCAGCCTGAGGACACTAAACATTAGTTCTTATTTTGGACTGCCCAACTCTACATGTAAGACCCATGTTATTGAATTAAGGTGCTATAAAGGGAGCATTTACACACCTAAGTCTGGGATATAAACCCAAAATTGCAGAATAACCTGCTTATGTGTCCAAGAAACTGAGACCTTGTATTTGTTCACAATAAATTTATAGACAACAAATTTTTTTCCACTGTAGGTGTTTGATTAAAGATTGATGTGCTTGTCTCTTGCCTAAGCCTATTTGATTTAAAAACAAAACTGAAGGTGACATAGTATGACTTTTCATTTGAAAAATCCAGTGTCTGAATCAAGATTTTGATGGGAGTATGCTGATAGGATCAAGTACAATAAAATGCATAGACAACGTTAGAGGAATTGAAACAAAAATCCATAATATTTTCTGTCCATGAACTTCCCCCAGAACAAGGACACCTGGCTTGGACTGCCCCTTCATTCAAGAAGAACTTCGAGACCAATTGATTTTTTTTTTAGGGAATCTCTTACTGCCAAGATCAAGTGAAGTTTAAAAAGAGCTTTTGCCTTCCCCCTTCCTCATGTATAGTCCCAAATCAACTGATTTGAGCCAAAAGGAAAACTCATGTAAAACTGAAGATGCAACTGTTTAAATTAATAACAATTTGAAATCTGCTTTTCTCCTTCACAAGAATAACCCATTGAAAAATGGGCAGAAATAAGAGTATTTCAGCAGTCTACTCTAGTAAGATCTACTGTCCATGTGAGCATATAAATAGTTCATTGCAGGAAATTAATGAAACTCCCAGGCCTCTCAGATGGAGAAGATGAATCACTGCCAGGCTGGCAATGTAACATAATGGTTTCATAAAGGACAGTTATGGCAAAAAATATGGCATTAATTTATCTCACTTAGAGTAATTTCCCCAACTCCATATTTCAAAGAATGAAAACTATTGCAAAGATTTTTCAATTCACATGTGTCTTCCCTGTCAGGGAAAAATGCATGAATGGATTAAATATTTATCCTTAGGGAGACAGATATAAACTGAGATAAAATTATGAAACTTCCATACACATTAGATTTGAGATATGATTCCCTTATTTAACATGCAGACTAAGGTAAACTCTCTGGGAAACTCCCCAGACAACCTTTGTAATGTATGTTCTATCACAATTTAAATAGCATTTCCACCAAATTTTAAGAAACCAAAAGACTCAGCTCAAAATATATTCACACATCTACTTAAGCAAATACAAAATTTCATCCTTGTTCAACAGAAATCTGAAGCATTCACTGAAAAACTCTTATATGTGTTTTTAGGAAATGGGTAAGTCATCATGAGAACTGAATTATAGTTTCCTTGGGGTTTTTTGGAAATTATTTCCATGCTTTTCCACCCTAGTATTTTACTTCTCTGATATTTATCAAAGGTGTTACAAATGAATATGCAGTTATTTCAAGGATTCTCTGAATCCAAATCCTGTCTAACTTTGTGATAGTTCAATTGCTTATGCCTTGAACTGCTTTTAGAACTGGAACTTAGGAAATTTGAACTTCCAGATTATTTTCTCATCCAATATGTTTAAGCATATTGAAACCTTCTCACTCAAAACCCCTATCCTGTTATTTTAGGGTTGCTCATCTGTTGACAGGCATGCCTTTTAAAAAACTGAAACATATTTTTTGAAGCAGAGCATCAGAACTTGAGAAAACAAGATCAAAATTTGTCTCCTTAAGCCTGCCTTGACAGTGATCTTCAGCTTCTGCCGGGACATAGGAACTTCCATAAAACACCATGTGCCTCCAAAACTCCTCTCACAAAAGTGGTAGTGGTAAATACCCTTTCCCTAAATATCTTCCCAGGTTCCAGCAATCAAACTTTCACGGCATTCTTGAAGACAAGGTCATATTCTTTTAAAAACCTCTGCTGATCTTTCCTTGTAGGAATTTATCTAATCTCCATTTTGAGCTATTTGTATTTGCAATGTGTTTAACATTCAGTGACAAAAAAGGTCCTCAGTGAAAAACACAAGACTACTGGCAAGATGAGAAACTAGGAGGTGAGACAGCTGCAGGCAATGTGTTTGTGTGACTCCTTCCCCCTCATTCCAACGGCACTGGATACCCTCACCAGAATTAACAGAGATGAATCTCTGCAGATAGAAAAAAATTTTGGTTGGTTGTTTATTTTTTTTTTCCCCACTGGTATGGCAGTGATTGATATAGCAGCAGAAATCTTTTTGGAAAACAGGTTCTGTTAATAAGATCCATATATCTTCTTGTACATACTGAGGAAAAAAATAACAAACAAGCAAACAAACATACAAACAAACGAAAACATCTAGCAGAAGTGAAGAACATTAAATGTGTATTGGGAGAAGAGCTTTCAGAAAGCAAGCAAACTTACTAGGGGCAATATAGCACAGAAGGTCACGCACTACTCCGGGTACTTTCTCAGCTGGGAATTACAGAACATATGAGACACCAGTGCTACAGAATGTAGCTGCCTGCCTGCACCTAACCACCACTTTGGTGTTCTCACACATCAGCCTGGTAACTCACATCTTCCAGAGATGATCCAAGAAATCTTGCTGCACTACTGTAACACAATAAATGTCTTATTTCTTGTACAAACAATATTAGTATAAGCATAATATAGTATTTTCAATAGTATAATATAGTATTTTCTAAGTTACTCTACTGCCAGCCATAAATTAAGGTTCATCTGAGTGATGAACCTTAAGTGACATCTGAGAAATATGTCAGGATATATGGATATTTCTCTTTTAATATTTGCTCTGTCAAAGACCAAACGGGACCAGAGGATTGTTATAGAGGCAGTCCTGTTTTAGAAAACTGACCTCAGCCCTTGCACATACTTTTGTGATCTCATTACTAAACTGTAGACAAAAATCCTAAATGATAGGTTTGAGTCTGTGAAATGTGGACACTGAGGTCTCATCTATGTCACATTCATCACCTTGATAGGAATATATTGCTTGGTCAGCCCCAAAGAAGGGCAGAAGTGAAAACAGATCTACCAGATCACCTCCATGCTTATTAATGGCCTGAGACTGCTTTTCCCAGCTGGGCTAATCACATTGTCAGCAGCAAAGCAAGCAGGACAATTCTCTTACAAAGCATTTATGAAACAAAACCAAGAAAGTCACTGATACCCAAGGTGATTTTCAATCATTAGCAAAAAGGCACAGCTATTGTTCTGGATCATGTTTCACCAGGACACACTGTGGCAAATTTTTGTGACCCAAAATTTCCACTCAACTTGGTGGTAGTTCTACTTGAAAGCATAACAACATAGCATCAGTACATGCTGCTGTCTCACTTGAAAACTTGTAGCTGCAGATAAAGTGATAAAAAGGTAGCTAGTATCACAAAAAAAATGAACAAATATTTCCAAACAATTCTGAGGAACAAGCAGATTTTATTGGTTCATTGCACCTCAATCCTAAAAATGTTATTCCACTGTGTCCCTAAGAGTGCCTTCAGATATATAGAGATATATTTCTGTATTTACCTGGAAGAAGGGAGCAAGCTTTGGATAGCGGTGATAAATACAAGAACAATAAATGCACACACCAAGTTTGATTTGAATACTTCATCCCGCATTTGAGAATACTAGAATAAAAAAAAACACACACAGAGAACCAAATTAACTGTTAACACATGCAGGAGTTTCATTAAGGCTGATGTATATAGGACAAATGGGGAAATTAGAATAATGCACCAATAAATCAATAAACCTGAATTTTTGTTTTAAAATCAAACCCATTGAATAAATTTTTAATATTCTGGTAAAATATTTTAACCAAGAGAGCAAAAATCTGTAATTGTTCTGCTTAGTTCAAAATTATTTGCTTCAAAAATCCTGAGGTAGATACCAGGAGCTTGTGCTGCTGAGTATAATACTAAACATTTAATTGCTTAATAAAATACCTAATAACCAGAGAAACCATGAATTTCCTCACAAGCACTGGAGTCATCTGTGACTCCGCATGCATGATGGCACAGAGGTGTCTCCATGATGGCCAAATTGATGCCGTTCTGCTATTTTATCTGATTTCCTTTTTTAAGAAAATTACGTAGATAGAACATTCTGTGACTATTTGGGATGCTGGAACTCTGTATCTTAACTTACTCAGAGGCTGTGTGGAAACTTGGCAATATGGGCATTCTCCAAATATAAAAAACTATTTAAGGTGCATTATTACAAAGATTTATTGAAAAAATATTTTTCTCCAGCATATCAAATAACTGAGAATGCTATCAAGTTCCTTTTTTATGGGAAATACCAAGAAATGGAGTAACAGACATATCAATAGACCTCAGTGGATCAACTAAAGTGGAAATATTAACCAAGTCCTCAGCTGTTATTTATCATTGCTAATTCAATTTAACTGCAGCTGTTTATAGAAGATGAAGATTAGTCCACAGGAATATTTTTTGTAATTTTCTACATCATTTATGGATGCCACCAAAGTTACTTTGTCTTATAAGAAATCCTGCGAAGGCTTGCCCCAGTCATTTTTCTTCCTCTGAACAATAACTTCATTTTGTTTAAATCTTTGAAGTTTTAAAGGGGCTGAAAAAAAGGTTATAAGAGTCAAAGCAATATCAGATACCAGAATATCTCTCCAGAAATTTGGAAAATAGGGAGAATTGCTGTTAGAAATGCCTAGAAAGCATTATAACATTAAAAAAAAAATTAAGAAATGTGTTAGGAACATACACTGAGAGAGTCCAGCTATGAACTGGATTTCATAGCTAATTTGCTCTTGAAGGGAGATCGTAGCTAGACTTAGAGTATTTTCCCTACATGGACCTTTGGTTGGGACATCATCTCAGCTATAAACATCTGGTGCAAACAGTCTCAAGTTCACATATGGAAAAAAGGTTTCTCACTTCCCTGCTCCTATTTGTCATGAGTAAGAGAGGGGGTTAATTTGTTGGTGTCCCTCATTTTGGCTCCCCCACTCTTGTGTATATGTTGTGTCTGCTGCTGGCAGTATCACTTTGACATGATTTTTGATAGTGTTTACAGGTAATTCCACTTCATTTTGCTGCTGGAAGCCCAGAGGCACTGACCCTGATTTCATGTGCAAGGCAACAGAACTGCATCAGTCTGCATAAATAATGGACCAGGGCTTTTGTCAAAAAGGGAAAAAGAAAGGTACGTTCCTTAAAATATAGCATGAAATCCCAACTGTTCCATAGGGAAATTAAGGCAAACCAGATGAATGAAACACAAACATAGAATGGCCTGCTGTGTTGAGCATTCTGTCAAAAGGATGGATGCTGTGTTCTAATCAGTAACAACATTGTGATGAGGAATTGTTGGCATCCCTAGGCAGCACTGACATAAATGATAAACGTAACAGTTCTGTAGCAGTCTCCCCCTTAATGACTTGGAGAAGTAATTGGAGGACTGACTAAGCCTCAAGGCCCTTCAAAAAGCATGGGAAGGCATGTAGCCATCCAGAGCTGCGCAGAGTGGCAGGAAGAATCGTGATGTGACCTTGTCTGCAGTGAAAACCTTCACTGCAGCATCCCACTTGTGTTCACTCATGGCTCAGTGAAGGCTCCCATGGGGCTTGGGCCATTTGCCTGCACTGTTGGGAGGGAACTCTTTATCCATGTACCTTCCCAGACTGCTGTCTGAAACTGAGAAAGGCCACAGAAAGGTTTCTTCTGTGGAGTAATGCTGCTTATTCCTCACCTCTCTCTTCCAAAGCCTCTTTGAAAGGGAAAAACCAGTAATATGACAGGCTTCACCTGTTCCCCTAAAGAAAATGTTTGTGCCCTGGGGAGGAAGGTTTTTGGTCTTATTCTTACTGCTGCTCTTTCACTCAGATAGGACCTTATAGATGAAAAGGGAGACCAGATTTTTTCTTCATCAGAGTAATGTTGGAAAAGTTTCTGCAATACAGGACAGGGATGGAAGAATATGTTTCAAGAAGTCTAAGACAGGAGTGTAAATGAACTCCTGAGAAGACCAAAGAGTAGACAGAGATCCATTTGCTGACCAACGACAGAAAAGTTGCCGAACAGTCACAGAGTTTGCCCAGCAACTCTGGCAGACCTCCTTGCAACTCGAAGTTAAAGGAAAGAGGTGATGCCTGTGTCTGCTGAGGTACAGCAATCACAAAGAGCAAAATTGTTTTCCTACTCGTGTAATTTCTGTTTATCTTACCAGACAGAAATTCTGAAACAGAGAAACTCAGATATTTAGGTCTAATATTTGAACTAAGAAAACATATACTTCGAAATTCAAAACTCTTTTGATATTTCCAGTGTGCTCATCTCACAGAAAATATGTAAATGTTTCATGTCTAAGCCCAGCTTGTTTTCTAATCCAAGCACAAATATGCAGGAAGACTTTGAATATCCTTAAACAAACCTTTACATTGGAAATTTTCTTTAATAAATCCCTGCCAGCGTGTAAAATTCCCTGTCCCGTGCCTCTGCTTTACCCTGTATGAAAGTACATGGTATAGATATTTTCAAGTTGCTATTTAGGGAGATCATCATGATGATTTTTTAAATTATCATCGGAATAATCTGAAGTAGTACCAGATTTTCCTATGTGCTATTACATATTTGGAAATTTTAGTATCTTTTCATGCTGCCATGAGAAGTACTTTCCTGTGATGAGTTGCTTTATCTGCCTACATGCTATTTGTGAAGAATAACTAGCAAAATTCAGAGTGAATTTTCTCTAAATGACGTATCGAGTGTTAATGAGTGAAATACAGGTGAGTAATGAGTAGTTCACTTTGGTAAAGAATCTATAAAATATACCAGTTGGGGTCCTGTACAAATCCTATGAAAAATGAGATACTGCAGAATTCATATGGAAATACACATAATTCCTCAGAGAGAAAACCCATTCTCTAATGAAACTGCTACTGCTTGCTGTGGAATACACACTTACCCTCTCACCATAGAAGGACAAAGAGCAATGAGATAAGAGGAGTGATAAGATGTTCCAGTGGCTTAAACTGCAGTGACATAGCAGTTACCTAAACCAGTGCAAACCAGGATCTGCGCTAGCTTCATGGTAGTTTTGTGCATGTTGACTCCAGAATTGTTTTGGGGTTTTTTTCTAACGTTTTGAAGTCTTAAAGGAAGAAAACCAGAAATTTCATGGCTAGTGTGAACCTGATATCTGGAATTGCTTTATAGTGAAAAAATTCAAACCAACCCAGACTGTTTAAACAGAAGTCCAGTATGACATTTCAGATCGATTCGTGTCCACTCACGATCCCACCTCCTGGTAGTCCTGTTACTAATGCAGGAGGAAGAAATATAGTTGATTGTTCATGTGGTTACTCACTTTTCTGTCATTTGAGGTTCAGAACATTAACACAATTCTTACTGAATAAGGTAAAGGTAACACTTCTTGGCCAGGATCTCAGCTATGGGTCTGTTTTTTCTGCCTCCTCTTAACTGTAAAGCCTGGGGTGAGGGCACTTACAGATTATAGAAATCAGTATTTAGCAGATGCCAATGCTTCCTGAAAGTGTGATGGCTAGATGAGAAGACACGAGATTTTACATGGGGGAGGTTACTTTACTTCAGAGCTCCCTCTGGCTTGAAGCTGTGACTGTGCTGAGCAGAAGGTGTCAGCCAAGGGGAGGGAGGAGCACTGGGAGAGGGGAGGCCCACGGACTCTGCTGACTCTCAGCCGCACCACGGGGAGCAGGTCAAGGTGGTGGTGTATAAGGTCATATAAGCAGTACCAAAATGTTAGTGGCTGGAACAAAAACCATAATTCCAGACTGAAAGGTTAGGGGTGGGGGGAGCAGAGGGAAAAGGCTGCTGAAAGAGCTTTGTGATACTCTAATTTAAGCCTGAGTTTGGTGTGTTTCCTAAATGGACCAGAAGAAGGAAGGAAGTGGTAGTAACAAGACAGCATGGAGGTAATAGCTACTTTCTGCAGGAAAATGATTCAAATATTACTTTTTCCATTACTTCCTGTAACCTGTGGTTAAACACTAAGGTTATAAGGACAAAACTGTAATTACTGTACAGGCATGCAGGAGGGAGGGGACGTTTCCCATGCTGTCCCACAAGACAACTGCTCCTGTCTGCAACAAAGAGGACATTATGATTCATCTTCCTTTAATCCACATCATTTCTTTGTAACCTGGTACATTCCCTATCACTATCTGAGCACACTCGTGATGTCCCAGCACCCTGAACAGAAGCAAGGATATTGCTAACCAGAGACTGTCCAGCTATTGGAGGTGAATGTGTCAGAACAAATAAAGCAGCAGTGATATTTTTAAAAACTTTACTCCTTCCTTATGTGAGAAACCAGTTTAATTTATGGAACAGAAAGAAGACTCAGTCAACTTTGCTGTATGGATTTTATGCTTCTATTGCCTGTGCCTACAGGTTGGCACTAACACCTAAGGAAATACTGAATGAAAGCAGAATTCTGCAGCCCAATTCTCCATTGGAAATGCCCTATTGGGAAGAAAATGTAACAAACCTGGTAAAATGTTAACTTTTAAATAGACTTTTTTTCTTTCAGATGCAACTAAAAACTTTATTAATATTTTAAATCTGACCTATGTAATGTGATGGATTAAGGCATGGAACGTCTTTTAGTTCCTTAAATTGCATTTAAATTGAATTCTACACTTTCCTTAGAATTTTTTTTTTTGGCTGACAATTGTGAAATCTAAAATATTAAGAAAGTTTATATTCTGGATATAGGATCTGATTCTGGACAGTGCCCCACTACACCAGCCCATGCTCAGGCCTTGTGTGATTAAATAGCAAATTAAGGCAAGGTGAACCACTGACAAGTTTGCTCATTCAGCAAGTTGTTTGTGACCAGGCTGTTTCCTCCTTTGAACAAAAAAAATCAGATTCTTTCACCATATTTTTTATCTTGTGTCTTGTAAAGATTAAAGATGATTCACGACTTTTGGAACTTTATGCAGTAATTCACATGGTATCAGAGATCTTGAATCTTGCTTCCTCTGGGTGTCTGTCAGCTTTGCATGATGACTGCACTGAAAGAAATATCTTCACATTATCCTTTTCAGCAGATAATTATTTGTGGATATTTTGGGTTTGGGGTTTCTACTTGGTGTCTCAGTGTAAACATCCTTATGGAGAAATGCAATCTTGTATTTTTGTTTTAACAAACATTTCTTGTTTCTTCTACAATATTACTAGTGCAATAAAGGCTTAGATATATTTCAAGCAGAATTTTTATTTTCCAGTTGTCTTGATAAAAATCTCACCAATCAGCCTTCCTGAGGACTAGTCTGCCATAAATCATATAAATGTCTGTTTTCCAGTGGAAGTTAGAGTGATGATGGAGAAGTGAGCCTCCATGCTTCCAATCGCTCAGTTTTCATTTCCTTTTAGTCAAGTGCACATAGTATTGCAGACCTGCTGTTCTTACACTGTCATAGCATATGAAATTATCAATGAAAGTCAATGAAATTATTTGAGATCTGTGCAACCTCACCCTGTGCCATCAGCTCTCAGTGTTCTCCCATTACCTTATCTTTTAAAACTTTTAACTTACATCTGCATGTAGACTGAAAGAGAAGTTAATGAGATCATATTGCTGCTGAGAAGCAGCAAAGATATGAACCATATTTAGCTCTTAGAAACACATTTTTTAAGAAGGACATTTAAAACAGAGATTTGAAAAATTACTGTTGACTTTAAATAAATATTGCAGCTGGGTAGAGGACATAAGAGGGATTTTATGACTAATTGGAAGGAACACATCTATATAAATATATATATATATATATTTCAATAGAAATGTCTGTTAATTAATATGCTCAATCATTGTTAGTGCGAAGTAACCTGTCATCTGACAGAAAACTGCTTGTACTTGATACCAAGTTCAACACAGCCAGTGGTTGTTATTTTCAGAAACTGAGTCTGCTCAGTGTAAAAATTTTCCCACAAAGAAATGAAATCATTTCAGCATTATAACACCTGCATCATGTCACTGTGTTTTATGAACTCTAGCTCATCCCTGCCTTCTGAAAACTGAAACAAAATGAAAAAGAAAAACAAAACAAGAAAAAAAACCAACACAAGCCAGAACCTACAGCTTCTCTACTTCAGTGAACATTTATTACAATTTGAGTTGTGAATAATGCAGCTACCAAGCCCCAGCTACCTTATGCTCCAGGCTGGAGTCTTTAAACATCAGTGAAAAAGGCTTGATATGCTCTCTTCTCAATTTATCGCCACTCCGTAAGTCGATGGTGTGCTCTATTCGCTTGTTAATTTCCTCAGGCCCAGACTGGACATGCAAAGCTTGTGCAAGATGGTTTGGAAGCAGATTTATTGAATTTCTTGTTAGGGCAGCCAGAGTCTAGGGGAAAGCACATGCAAACAGAATAAACCTGCTGGTCCCCTTGGGTTAAAAATGCAATGTTTTAGTTCATGTTGCATTGCAAACCATTACAGCATTCCATGCAATTCATTCAATGAATTCTATAGAAGTGTAAAATAATAAGTCTGTTCCACTAAACACATACAGTAAATTAAGGGGAGCATTTTAATGCCTTCTTTTTTACAGGCTAGGAGTTTTGTTGCTGCACTGAGCATAAGGACTATATTCTGCTTTTGAAATCTAATATTTAATTATTAAAGCATGCATGAGGGGAGTACACACCAAAATCACATCAGGATATCTGACTCAGTGGTGTGTTTTAATAAATAAGAATGGAAGTCTTATAAAACAAAACCCACAAAACTGGAGTAATGAAGTTTTTCTTATCTCAAAGTTACTGGATGTGTGTAGTTAAGGAACAGATCACTTAGTCAGGAGTGAAGAAGGTGACATTGCTGATTACTTCAGCATGGGTTTTCAGATAATATGTTCTTCTTCACTACTGGTATATTTCAGCCAATCTAGATTACAGTTAGGCTATATGATTTAATTTAACTGTAATTCATATTATTATTTAAAATACCATCTCAAATACATTATTCCTTTGGTATTTCAATGACTAATCAAAGGAAAAAATGAAAATACTTTTGCTTCACAAAGGAATTCTAGCAGATATAGTATGAAGGGTGTTTCATCTTCAGCAAAGAGTTAGAGTTTGCTTTCTTAAAGAGAATAACTCATTCCCATTTCATGGTGCCATTTCATGACACAAACCACAGTGAAGCAGCTCTTTCGCACTTGAATGGGAAAATAAATTCTACTACTGTAATATTCCCAAGGGTTAAGAAATGTTGATGAATGGAAAGGATGTGAAACTTCATACATCATAGCATAAGACACTTCAGCACTATTATGGGTGGGAAATAAAATTCTGCCTGAGAAAAGTTATCCCACAGGTCCTTCCTGAAAAGACCATCAGCTCTATCTCCTATTGGACATTGCTGAAACAGGAGCTTAGGATGTTTTGTCACCAGATGCCCCTGGAAAGCCAATTCTTTTGTATCTCAGGATTACGTAGGGCAAATGCTATAGGGAGGTTTCCCTTGTTGATATTCAAACTAAAGTCAACAAAAATATTCTAATGAATCTTGGACAGCACATTAAAACACAGGAAGGGTCTCAGGTACTGCCAAAGCCCAGGTGACAACTTTCCTTACAATCTTAAAATCAAGTCCATGGACTCCGTAGTCACAGATAATATTTCATATTGCATCTTATTATTGGTAATTTAAGATCCTAAAATACAAGCAGAAAAGTATGTCAGGATTGGAATCTTCTCTCTCTTTAAGTGAAAAGCAGTTTTCCTGTTTTTTTAGTAGAAAAAGGTCTTGAGTAGAGAAGGTTTGGGAAGACACTCTACTTGAATCCTACCTTCTTCTGTCTAGCAAATCAGTATCAACAACATTAGGTGAAAAAAAAGTATCAAAGAAACTTTTCTCATGCTTAAGTTTCAGATATGTCTGAATTCATATCTTGGCCTTGGATAAAACAGTCAAGGCAAGTCGATAAATGAAATATTACATGCTGTCACACTACTTTAGTTTAAGTACTCCTATCTCTTTTAAACTGAGCTAGGAAGAAAAACTTTTATCAATTTTTGGTGGCTGAAAAGGCATGAGTGTGTCTGAAGTCCCTGTTAAAGGATAAGATCCCATTAGATGATGGTGCGTAAATTGGTTTCTCAGAATTACCTTATAGTTCTGCTTCTGCACTGGGAACAGGGGTGGAGAACATCCCTAATGTTTTTGATGAGCATTTTGTTTTGTTTATACACAGAAAATAATCTGAGTTCCTCCTAGTAAGTGATTATATTTTGGTTAAAATTCTATTTTAAGCTGTGATTGATATGAAGGCTTGTCTTCTTGCTGAATGTATGAAGTGTTTTACAACTCATAGTAGATGAACATGACATAATATCACCACTATGGCCATGGTGACTGTAATATTTTGCAAAAATGGACTGAATTTGCGTTTATATTCACAATATAACAAGGAAATTCATATTTGTGTTTCATGGTTTTCTCTCCCTTGCATACATGCACATACTTAAAAAAACTGCTTCCCTGTATTTAGAAATAAGAACAATGAAAAAACATAATGCAAATTATTGTCTCAAGAATAAGTTCTAACCATGTTTTGTCTCTTATTCCCCTCTTTGCTCTGCATCTTTAAAGACTTCATGCAAACACAAAGAAATATTCATTCTTCCTATTATCTCTCCTACACTTTTGTGAGCAGTTCTATGGAAGACACAGTCATGAATTCTATAATGGGCTTTTGAAGTTTTCTGATGCTGATAATAGCCATTCATCATACAGGAACAAACACAAAGTTCTGTTAAAAAAAAAAAAAAAAGAAAGAAAAAAGAAAAAGCCTAACCAAACTTTAGCCAAACTTGCATCTGAAACTGAAAGAAGATCAATTAAAACAAACAAAGAATAAAACTCCAGCTTTAGACACATTCTGTAGAGACAGGTAGTTTAGATTAGATTTCACTTCCTTCCTGGGAAGTTTTCTGCAAAATGTCCAAGCATCCTCCTCTCAACAAGAAGGGAAATTTTTAATCTGTGCCATTTAGAAAACCTTAGGAAGGTTTCATTTTTTTTTTTTTTTTTTCATAATGCAAGCATCAGGCTTTGGAAGGGAATAGGAAAATAAAAGGTCGCACACTTAAAAAGACAGGTTGAAGATAGGATTTTTTTCAAGAGGAAGACACCTAAATGAGGGTGTCTACAAATTTAGTGTCTACATGCTCAGTGTCTAAACTTTTATTTCTTCCAATATACTTTCCAGATACTTTCAGTTGTCCACTCACATGTAGCTGTGGTCAGCAGAGATGCCTTAAGGAACTGGACAATAACCAGGAGATGCGGCACAAGACACAGGGACACCATATGCCACTGGTCAGTGGTGAGGACCAGCTGGGGTGTGGTGGGGTACCTCAGCACAGAAACAACAACCACAACAATGGGGTAGCTGTTACACGCAGGAACCTTGGGTTTGAACTGAATTCCACCCTTTTGTCTAGACCTGTCCATCATTTTGGCAGTTTTTTAGTATCATTTCTGTGCTCACTGTTAAGCTTCACTGTAACCACTACTAAGGTACACCTATAGAAGACAGACATTTTAATATGCTGTTTTTCCTAATTCACATCCTGACAGGCCCAGCAGGTGCCTCCACCAGCACATACAGTGACCATGTTTTGCTTTCAGCTACTCCATTTGTAAGGTACATGGAAGAAATCCAACTTAAACAACCATTAATTCATTCTAGAGGAGGAGGCATTTACTCTCTTGAAATAAAATAACTTCTGTCCAATGTTCTTTGCTTTAAGAAGCCCAGACATTTGTTTCAATAACAGAAACCTCCATTGATATTGGGCATGTGTGAATTTCAGACAAGAACTTGCACTCTTGGCTTCCGTCATGGTCAGAGCAAGGGCAAGGGCGGTAGACAAGTATAGTTTTTGCTAATATTTGTGACTGCCTACATAAAAAGTGGTTATTTGTTTCTTACTCACATAAACACATCTACAATTCATTGATGCAGGCTGCTCACAGAACACAAGTTTGAGGTAATGAGTATGGATCGGCATAAATTTGAGTTTGGCTTAAGAATACCCCAGAGATTTCTTTTGATATGCTTTCTAATATAACTAGAGTTAAAAGTAAGATACATGTGATCAGTTGCTCAAATTTTGTTGTAATTTATATTGAGTAAAGAAATAATTTTAATTCTATTGGCAAATATTCAAACATACAGAGTGATTCATTGCTGGTTGCTGCTACTACAATTCTCAAAGCCTGCTGCTGACAGTGACCTTTAAGCTACTTAATTAGTGTTATTAAATGCTTATTTAATCCAAGACTGACATACCTCTGGAAAAAGCTACTACATCCTAGTATAATTTAAATCTATCATCTGAATTTTTTAACTAAAATACATTATTTATGAGCAATACTGCCTATTGTCTCAACTGTAAATTAAAACTTACATAATAATTGAATCATACATGGAACAGCAGATTTTTGAAATCTTGTCTCCACCAAAAGGCTTATTGTAAAACTGTGTAATATAAAATTACAGCTTTTCCCAACACCACTTCAAATTCTTTATGAAAACAGTGAGAAGCTGTTCTAAAAGTAGTTTGTTTATTGTCATAAGAAAAAAAAAGTTTTAAAGAAACTGTTAAGCTATGTCTATTTCAATTACTTTCAAGGCCTTTTTATTAATACTGGGCAGGAGCTGATCAATAATTGAATAAACCCACTAATCCTTCATTTTGTTCTTTTTTTAGCATCAAGGTCAAGTTTAGCTGAGAAAATGATCAACAAAATGAGAGACTACTCTGCATAGATTTTTTTGGACAACAGAAATTGGAATATCTTAAAGGGAAAGAAATAGAGATCAGAAGATAGTCACAGCAGCATGCACCCATATGTCTCTTCCTAATGAAATGACAATATAGAGACAGGTCAACAAAATACAGAGAGTACTATAAGGCAGTGTACATGCAGATACACAGATGTACAGAACATATATTAAACAGGTGTTTTATATAACAGCAGACAGTGCCATGCTCAAATTCAGTTTGGAGAGATGAAGACACTGCTGTGGGCTGATTGATTGTGAAATTTTATCACTTCTGAGCATATTTGTAAGAAGCAGAAGACGGTTGACAAAAGCAAGACCTCCACACAACAATGCTTAAGGCTCAACAGACAGTTCAGACAAATAGGAATAAGGATGTGCAGCAGAGGAAAGGATATATTATGTCATTACAGATCCTTCAAAGAAAATGAAAGAAAACTTCAGCTGACCTTGCTTCATAAAGACTCATCAATTTTTCAAGTGCAGTGAGAAGAGTGGAGTGGAGGCATTTTAACCTTTCCATCTTTAATTCCTCTAAACAAGCAGAATTCAGGAAATGATTCTTTTACCGTACTAGAATTGTTGGTTCCCAGGTTGCTGGCAATCAGCCATGCAGTGATTTTGGAAAACATCTGATCAGGAGAAGTTGCTATTATCTCATGTTTTTATTGAGCTAGAGAAGTGTTTAGAATCTAACTCATCTGCTGGTGAACCTTAATTATATCTTAGACTATGAGTTTTTAATATTTTTTTGTTAAAAAAGTGAGAAATTAAGGACCTGATTTCACAAGGTGCTTTTTTTTTTCCTTCCCTCAGATATCAATAAACTACTTTACGCTTTTTCCTCTGGCAAAATGTCCTTTCCCTCATCCCTTTAATATGATGGCTCTAAAGTGAAGTTATGCGATAAGATATTCACTTTGACTAGAATGTTCCAACGAGTTTAATAACATTAGATTTATTTTTAATTAGTTTGTGGAGTGGTTCAATCAAAACTAAGCTGTGTAGTATTTAATTTCAGTTGGGAAAAAGAATAAAAAACAATGAACCCAAAATCTCTGCTTCAGTGGCATTTTCCCAGTTTATATACATGATTTTTCCTGCCTTGAAACAATTTGTTCAATCCTCTGCTGTTACAGTTCACATTAGAATAAAGGTTAAAGATGAATTTGTGTCCTCTGAGGCCTCCATTATTGAAGTGCACTCAATCATGCATTCATCTCAATGACATTAAAGGAAGTTTGACTTACGTTTTGTTTCCCCACTATGTTATCAAATGGAAGTTCAGGGCTCCAGGAACCTTCGGTAAATGTAGCTCCACTGTTTCTCCTGTCAGAGGAGCTGACAGCCTCTTTCACAATATCTTCAGGTAAAGTCAACAGACTCTCCTCAGGTTGCTTAATTAAATAAGTCTCAATGTTATGTTTCCTCAGGAATTCATTGCGCTCTTTGCCATGCCCTTCTTCAACTTTATAATCCCCATTCAGGCAGTCCAGAGTGGCTTTGGAGATGTGAATCCTCCTGCATAAATGAAATAAGTAGTAGCGACTACTGATTGTGCTCTACTATAGCTAGGTTAGAAGGAGGCTTTGAACTCTGTATATTGTTTAACATAATGGATAAATACAAGGTTTTCTATTGCAAACAATGAAAATTAAATAATGCATTTAAAAACATGAGCTTTATTTGTGGTCAAGTAATCTCAAGACATGTTTACACCAATAAGATGTGATTAATGCACAGAGTCCTGTCACAGGAAAAATGTTTTGACATTCACACCTGATACCTTTGCTCATAGTTAATAGTTTAATGGGAGACCTTTCCTAGTAAAATGCTATTCTGAGTGAAAGAAAATTGTATTTCAGGGAAGTATGTTGAAAGAAAAATAAACGGTAGGCATTAGAGCAGTTCATGTGAAGGTCTTTAATTTCCCTCAGTTTCCTGAGGTAGCTTAAACATTTGAAATTAGTGGTCTGATTGCACCTGAAGTGAATTAGGGAAATAGGGGAACTATGCAAAGGCAAGCAACGTATTCATTTACATTAAGACTAAGCAACGAGTTCAATAAGCTTTGGCCAAAGTGAAGTTGAATCTAAGAGATCACATGCAAAAGAACTCAAATTTTGCAATGGTATGATAGGAATCCGGATGTGTTCCAGCTAAACTATTTTTAAGGAATGCTCAAGTTCCTGCATGTAGGAAAATTGCAGACAGCTCTAGAACACACCACTATGGACAGCTATGCCACACTGTAGAATGCAGCATCCTGAATGTAGTGAGAGTTGTTCATTAGGCATTTATCTAATCCAAGCAAATAGTTGTAGTGAGTCTTTAAACCAGCTGATTTTTTAAACTTTGAGTGTATGTCACTTTCTGAAAGACAGACTTGCATACAGATTCCTCATATTCAGAGTGAGCTAAAATTATTGATCCTTTCTTGATTACACATGCTAAGTTGCTTTTCTCAGGCACCACAGTTTGGCTTCCTCCTGTGAAGGAAATGGTCCTAGCATGCCCCTTGGGAACTTCCTTCTGCAGTTCAAAGGATGCCAATGCAAAATTGAATTGCATAATACTTTGATGGAATAAAAGAATGTAAGGGCATATACAATGTGTATGCTTTGCTAGAAAATGAAGTGCTGGTTGTATTAAAGCAGTTTGAAGTGCCCAGGAGTATCAAAACCTGGCAAACTGTCCCTGTGGAGCATTAAATACCAACATCTAATTAAAAGGTCAAAAAATTGTATCCCAGCCATTTTTAAGCTGTCTCAACTTCCCTGCCTCTTCCCAGGTTTTGTAAAACTTTCTCTTTCTAAAGTCATGCTGTTATAATGATTGCAGAGATTAGTAGTATTTTGTAGTGAAAAATCAGTAAAACTCATGATAAAACCTAGTAAAAATGTTTCTCAAATATAAGCAACTTTTGGCCTGGACTTAAACAGCAAAGCATATGACCTCTCAGAAAGATGATGTGCTTCCTAGGTCTAAGAAATCCAAATAGGCTAAATTGATTTAAGTAAAGTACTAACCTAAAACTAAAGAAAAAAAAATAAATAAAGTGAAACACTAGTTGCCAAGGTGACTATCTCTCACTTTAGATTCAACTAATATAATTTAAGAAGGTTGAGTAATAAAGCCCTGAAATATGGATTTTATGATGGATATGATAACAGCTTTAAGAAGAGTGTGGAGATAGCTATTATTGTAACATCCTTAAATGGGCCAAATATTAAAAAATAGTTGGCAGATTATAAGCATTTTCTAGTTTCACCTTTTGTACTGCTTGCTTAAAAGCACTAAAATGTGGAGAGATATCTTTTAATTTTATACAAATACACTACACTGGGAACCTGAGTATTGAAGTCAAAAAGTATTGCTGACCTACTCCTGGAAGCATATCAGGTCCACAGTGTTAGATGATACCTGCCATTGAGACATCACTGAAAATTAATTATAACCTAGGATTTATGCAATTCAGTACTAGAGACTAATACCTACATACACTAAATAAAGACCAATAGAAAATGGGATCCTGGCAGAAGAATGTCACTGAAATAATACTGTAGGATCTTACAAAGTTTCCTTCTCAGATGTTGTGGACACACTTTTTATTTTCAGGAAACTGGAAATTACGATTTTTTTTCTCAGTGCTCCTAACTGCCTTCTCCCAGGGCAGCTGGGCTGTTGGCTTATGCTCCTTCTACCAGGTGCAATCTGACCCTGCATCACCCATGCTCATGGGGGCTCATGGGGACATGCAGGCATTGAAGGAAAGAGCTGAGCCCCTTTTTTCCTGCTCTTAGACTGGGTGAAAGGATGTTTCCCATCCTCAGCTGCCTCTCTTCACTATGCCCTCAGGAAAAAGCTGCAGTTCATCTTTGCTCTTGTTTTACAGCATGAGAGCAGGACTGCTCATAATTCCAGGGTAGCTTTCCTGGTGAAGCTGCTCTAGGAATGGGAATGATCTCAGTCTTACAAAAAGTAGAGGGATTTGAATGCTGGTGGCAGTGAGAAGTAAGGAGAGGCTGAAATGAACTTAACTGCTCTATTAAATCTGCTCTGCACACTAGGAAGCTCTGATGTAAATCACTGTTCTGAGGGACTTGGTTCATTGCTGTCACATAAAGGCTTTGTTCTGCTGGCACACTGATACCCAGGAAATCACTCTGACAGGCTGAAAACCTGCCAGGCATTTTATCTACAGCAAGGCTGTGCATTTTCTGGGTTCTTCATTAATAGCCATACAACTTGCACACATTAACAGCACTAGACTTTTTTCCTGACTTTTAGACTCTGTTTTCTGCAGGTGTGGATGGTGAAACTTAGTTGATCAATTTACTCATGTGAACAAAGCATCCTCTTAGTCATCTGGGGCTATCCCGTGGGATAAGCAGCAGGCAATGACCTTTTTTTCTGAAATATTATACACGGGTGACATATACAGAGTACAGAAGTTGTTCTCAGAGCATGGAGAATTTCATTTTCTGCTAATTCCAAGAATATATATTAGAATAAAGGTTTACTATGTGAGACTGTGGAACAAGCCTGCATTTGCAATATATGAAGCAAATTTCCTTCCAGTTTCCTGGGAACATGACAGCTCTGACAGATCCTGATGTGTGTGTAGGGAAGACAGCACATGACTCAGTTTTGATGACTTAAAATCTCTGTCATTCAAGGTGACAGCACCACTTAGACTTTTTTCCACATAAAGATGTCTGCTGCTATTGCCTCTAAATTCCACAGCTAAAATTGGAATTGTCTAGGTGATCTTTTCTACATCTTTCATCATTGGCAGGTGGAACTGAAAGTTAACAGAAGATTCCTGCAATCACTACTGTTAGTTAAAATTTAGGATTTGTAGCTTCCAAACAAGCAGGATATATAAGCCATATCAGGCAGAAACAACATTCAACTTTCAGGTGAATCAGTCAGATCAGACACTCAGACATAGAAAAAAATGGGATTTTTTTTGTGAAAAACCATACATTTCATGTATAGACAGGCTAAGATAAATATCTCAGAATATCTACTAAAGCATCGAATTATTTAAAAAACTTCCTAGAGAGCCTGCTGTTCATAACAACTTGTTATTAACATATTGACCTATGAACACATAATTCTTCCCACATTTCGTGCATTACGAATTAAAACAAATTATAGCTTTGTGCCTCATAGTATCATTTGAATGAAAAAGGTGAGAAAATGAAGCCTGGGAAATTTCATGAATGGTAAACACCTAACTGGGAAATTTGGGCTACCTCTGAGGATAATGCAGGCTGAAAACAAAAATTGATCTTTTCCAGAAAATCAAGGCTGACAAAGAAAGATTAAGACTTTTGTCTTGTCTTTTCAAATGGCTCTACAGTCTGATCATTTCTACCTTTTTTAGCTATAGCCTCACTAATCCTTGCCAACTGCAAAATAGCAAAAAAAAGGTCATAGTTGATGAAATGATGTAAGTTAATCTTTTGGCAAGGTTACCAATGCAATGTGCTGGCAATGTTTTCTGACTGTGGGAAATACACTTTGCCTTACCCAGGAATTCCACCTGACTCAAGTTTGTTTGCAATATCCACGTCCCAGGACCAGACATCAAACTGCCACTTTCTGAGGCCCAGCACTCCACACAGAACCGACCCAGAATGAATCCCTATTCTCATGTCAATGTCATGCTTTGTTCTTGATCTGACATATCTGTTAAACAAAACACACAAAGAAAGAAAAAAGACCAGAGTTATGAAAATATATGCCACAATTTCCCATTCCATTTTGAAAAGGGTATGACGTAAAATACAATGTCAATTAGCTGTAAAGTGCAGTCTAGACTGTAAAATGAAGATGGGACTTTCTAAATAGAAAAGGTAGAGGTAGTGATAAAATTTTTCTAAAAGCCATGTTATCATTAAGCACTTAATTGCATACCTGGCTCAGTGGCACACTTATTATTCCAATCAGATAGAAAGAGAAAAATGGAGAGAGAAAAAAATGTCTAAGTGAAAGTATTTTGTTGGACTTATTGAGTGCTTTAGCTGGGAATTATAAAAGGTTCAGGAACAGTATGGAACTGTTGGAAGAGTATGGAAGTCAGGAACCACATGGATGCTTCAGGAACAGGAACTATTTTCATCAAGCCTGTCTATTCATTTATATTCTTGTGTATTCTTTACTAATTTTCAATTTTTTAAAAAAATATTATTTTATTGATTGGGATTCTTCAGAGTTACTTTTTGTCAAATGATTATTTTCATTAGATTTGGCCAGAATATAATGAAGACCACGTGAGTTTAAAATCAGTTTTGTCCATTCAGTGGGGTGCTGAAGATCAGTTCACCTCTCAAAAATAAACACACATGAGAATATTTGTTGAGAGACTGCTTTTCCAGTTCTGTTTTTGTGACAATAACGGTTTGCAGCAGAAATACTATTAGACCTTGTGTTCATTAATCTTTAAATAGTGTGGTCAGGATAGGAAAAGCACATTGCTTCTGCTGGTCTACAAACCTGCTGTGTCTCTGTAAAGGGCTTTATCTCTGCAGTCACTGAAGTCAATAGAAACACAGCAAGACCACACCACAGAGCAGGCAAAGAATAAACAGCTCTATTTCACTGCTCTCAAGTTAACTACCCTGCCTCAGATGCCTCAGCAATGACCTTGACAGATCCTCTGTAGAGGAGAAAAGGGTAAATTGCTCACTGCATTCAATACTTGAGCTTTCATTTTTGCAACTGAGCATCAGCTCAGTTCGTAAGGGAAAAAAAAAAAAACCAAAACAACAAACCAAGAGTTATAAAATGGAGAGAAACTAGTTGCACAAAAACGTGAAAAACTGAAAATAAGAAATTAATCTTTATTTCCCTTCATATTATGAAAACTTGGAGAAAGGCAGGCATATGATAAGTCTCAGTGCAGCAGTTTGCCTACAAGACCTGTTCATCACATCAGGAAGCCAACATATTTCAAATATCTAAGAGAAAAAGGTTTTAAATAGTTAATCATAAAATAATAAAAAAGGAGTTTTGAGAAGGGATTTATTTGTGTTCTTAAATTTAGAGCTTATAGTTTTCATTTACAAATTTCTTCATTGCATGCAAGCAAAAGGTTTGAAATATCAAAATTAAACAATTACCTGTCTCTGGAAGATGGGATATGCAACAACTCCTCCACACTAAAACACTTTAAGTGTTGTGGGAGCAGCTAATAGAAGTGAGTCCACTGAGATTTTAATCTATTTTGAAGAATTTTTATATGCTACAAAATATCTAAACTGACACTCATAACTGTCAGAGGAATTATTACGCAACTCCTCACATGATTGTTTTCCCAGTTTGCCTTTTCCTTTTGTTCAGACTAAGGTAATTATTTCTCCTTTTACATCTGATTCTCTTATCTTGAAATAAAAGATAATTTTATCTAGAAGAATAATTGAGCGAAAAGCTTTTCATTGAAAAATGCATTTAATAAGAAGGGCTTAAGTTTAATAAAAGGTTTTAATAGCCTATATTTATGTAATCTTTCTCTACACATATATGGAAACACATGCTATTTTACCAATTTCATTTCTATTTTACCAGCTGTCATGTCCTGTGATGAGCAACTGATGGTAACAGGTCTGTCTAGTTTAGAAAAGAGGAGGCTGAGGTGTGACCTCATTGCTCTCTAACAGCTTCCTGAGGAGGGGAAGGGGAGAGCGAGATGCTGAGCCCTCCTCCCTGGGATCCAGTGATTGGATGCACGGGAATAACTCAAAGCTACGTCAGTGAAGGTTCAGTCTGGACATTAGGGAACATTTCTTTACCATGGCTGTGGCCAAACAAAGAAACAGGCTCTCTATTGAGGTGATTGATGCCCCAAGCTCATGATTGTAAGGTATTTGGACAATACCCTTAACATGCTTTAATTTACGTGACCTTGAATTGTCAGGCAGTTGGACTAGATGGTCGCTGTAGGCCCTGTCCAATTAAAATACCGTATTCTTCTAGTCTAGTCTAGTTCATTAATTCTGAATACTGTAAATTGTGGTATTGCATTTGTATCTTACATAAAAACCAACACACACAAGTATCACTGGAGAGACCAGGTACAAATGAGGGTGCAACTGAGCAATGTGCCCCTCTATTTCTAGTGTGTTCACTAAGGATTGCTGGTTTTAACTTTTCCTTTGCCGTAAAAATGTGGTGGTGGCCTGAGGAGGCTTTGGCCTCCTCCATCAGCCACACAGGATGTTTGGATTTGTCCAAAACCTCACGCAGCTGTGCTGTCCACACCACCTCCTGCAGTGCACTGCAGACACTAGTCAAGGTCCTCTCCCCCTTGCCTTATCTGTCTTTCACAGTCTCACAGCAACTCTTTATGTGCCACTCAGGTGATATTTGATCTCAGCTCTTCATCGGCAGACAGAGTGGATTTGGCTTCCTGCCTGCACCTTTTGGCTGAGGGACATTCTGTTTCTCTGTCTGCTGCAGTGCTTGTGCACATGGAGGGCTTTGTCTTTGCATCCTCCTCTTGTCATGCACAGCAGTGTGTTCCTGTGTTGATAGGTGGGAAAATAATTGCAGGAGGGGACCTAATGGTATGAAGTCACAGACAGTCTGAAATATATTTAAACAGCCCTGTCCAGGACATGAATCAAAGAACAAGAGTGATCTAATCTCACTCAATTACTTTATTATTTGTGACACAAGACTGAAAGCAGAACTGTTGAGAACATGTTGTAGAAACAATAATCTTCATAAAAGTTTTATTGTTAAGATATTAAATTGAACAAAGAATAAATGGTTTACTTTATTTAAACATTTCTCTGCAAAGACTGAAAGGTTTAAAAGCGAGGTGATTTGTTAGCCTGTAAAAAGTAATGGAATTACAATTATTCTTTTTATTAAAAAATTGGGAGTGATATGGGTTGAAAAGGATTTCTGAATATGCAAAGAAGGGGACTTAATCATTGTCAAATCCAACTCCCTAGCAGCCAGACTACCACGTAGTTTAGGAGGTCTTGTTTATATACAGGTATAGGAAAAACAAAGTCTGAAATAACAAAGCCCTGATCACCATAATCAATAATGGTAGTTCTAGCTTATTCAGAAAAATTCTCAGAAATAATAGCATATAATAGATAAAAAATATAGAGATAAAAAATTAGGAGAGCTCAGGTATTCCACATCTAGTTCTTCTCTCTCTTAAATTTATTCAACTGTCAATGGAGCTTCTAATTAAAAAAAAATGTATTTTCTTCAACTACTTTACAGGATTTCTGCAGACACGTTAACAAAATGCATGCAGGAAGATGCATTATTGATGATCTATAAAGTCCTCTTTGCATCACAAGTGCTTTGATATCTTATCCAGGATGAAGTAACTGTGACTGGTGTTATTCTTCCCATTCATCTCATTTCAGTCTAGTCAGAGATAAAAACATTCAATGATTTTAATTGGATCTTGGTTTTTTGTGCATTCAAAGGAAAGAAGTTGCAGAATTACATAAACCCATTCATCTCTACCTGGTTTAGTTAACATCATCCAACAGCAAAAACAGGGAAAGAAAAACTATCCTGATGTGTTCTCCATTCAGAGTCAGTGGCTGAAATGAACATGTGGAGGTCAAAGTATGATCAAGTCTCAGTGAGAAACTTGTGTTCAATCTTAGAACTGTCTAAAAAGTGCTGGCTGAACTTGTAAATATGTCACAAAATCCCTTTCCACCACCACACAGAAATGAAGTTAAGCCTTAGTTTTTGGGTTTCGGAAAACATCCTCTCTTCTGTGAATCAGAGCTCACTGCATCATAGGCAGAGCCTTGTAGATCATAGGAGAAATAATCTGTGGAAGGAATCCAGAGCTGGATGAATTATATGAATATATAATTATATAATAAAATAATTTATTAATAATAGAATATGAAAGCAATTTATGTTTCTTTTACTGCCTGAGTAACTTCTTTAACAAGAATTGGTCACTTCATGATTTTTGTTAATACTCAACAGATGATAAAAGCACTTTTTTCATGCTAAAAGTAGGAAACCTGCCAGGGCAGTCAGTCTTCTGAAATAGCTGAGGTATTTTTGGTTGTAGGTTTTGTGTGGGTTTTTTTAGTTTTCCTTTTTTCTCTCTCTCTCAAGAATTTGCCTTAATATTAGTACTTAATTACAGACTTTTAATGAGGACAAGCTGTTATCTAATGTCTGGAGTTTAGCCTATATTGGATACTGGGACCATTTATTCTGTCATAATAGTTACCCTTTCAGATGGTTTTCAGTCGGAAATGATCCAACAAATGAAACAATTCAGGACTCCTTGATTTACTAAACATATATACCAGCACAAAGTTTGTTTGAATTTCCACTGTTAAATATATTGTGCCATTTCCATCATTACACTATGAAAGAGAGTCCTTGAGGAACTGAGTCTCACAATCTCCCTTCCCCTCTACTCCCAGTCACAGAGATTTTTTATGAATAAGGACATTTGAGAAGGTGATGTTATCCCTGACAACCACTTAGCTTGGGTGATAATTGTTAAAATGAAACATTATAATCTGGTGACTAAAAATTCCACTGGAATCCCATTTCCATCAACAGTCAGTACATACAGGCATTGATACAATAAAATTAAGCACAATTATTGCTGCATGTGAAAAGATAAAATTGAATAAAAGAAATCCTTGTGAAGAACTTGTCCTTTTTACTTTAATTCACATTTTCAGCTCCAGCTAAATGGAATTTACCGGTCCTTGGGTTTTGAGCGCAGATGGAGTAAGCATTTTCTTTCCTGCCCAAAGGTGGTGGAGCAAAACTGCCTTACTTTGGAGTAAATATCAGATTCCATGGAATCTTCCTGTGGTTAAAAGATGCCCATCAATTGTTTTCAACAGTTAAGGGAGCAAAGAACAAGGAGACAGATTGGAATAATAACAATAGTGCTTCTTTTATGAGATTTTAACAAAGTATGGTGATGTGAAAAAACATTACAGAGAAAATAATGATCTTGAATTATTTTGTTGAGTTCTGAACAGTTCCATTCATCTGCAAAAAGAATTGTGGAGCTGCAAGACTCAAGCTTAAAATCAAGTTGTAGACATTTAATTAACAATAAATTAACAATTTAGCTGTATGGATACAAGTTGTATGAAAACACTCAGAAATCCCTTGTGATACAATCTATCCATGTAGATTTATTTTGCATATTGGATAATGAATGGATTTGACATTCTTGTTCTATTCCCTTTGACTATGGAGTCATCAAAGACAGTAGAAGGAGTATTGAGTAGTGGTATCCTGAGATCACAGGAGTTTTTTGGTCGCTGCCTTGGCAGAAGAGTTGTACTGATCAGTACAACATTACCAACCACCTGTTCTCAATGGAGAGAAATGTTTGTCTGTATAGCTTCAATGCAGCTCTCAAATCTGAACGATGGTTTCCCATAACTTGGATCATCTCCCTATTATTTGAAACTTAAAAAATATTTATTTTCTGAAATCTTCTGATGAAGAGAAAAAAATTTCTAGTCATCAAAATATCATTTCCATCGTGTTTTAAATATGGTAAAATTTTGTGGGGACCAATGTTATAAAAACCTCACTTTTATAAAGAGGATTTTTTTTTTTCATCTTAACTGTGAGAGAGATTTACTTCTTTAATTCTAGTTAATGGACTGTAGATAACTCCAAATTCTCTTAAAAATGTGCGCAGAAGAATTTATAATATTCCATGGCAGGATTGGTCCTCCCTGTGAACTGTTAAAACACACATTAAGATAAGCAACATAAGGCTCCTACACTCTGAACAGAAGAGCCTAGGGGAAGAATCATCCTCATTGCATAGACAGAAAATCAGATACTGGGATTATCAAATTAATTGGAGGCAATCTGAACTGAATTGGTCTGCGATGGATGACCCAAGTCTTGATGGACTCTGGTGTCACGGCTCCAACTGACTGTAGCTGTCATTTAAGATACTAAAAATAGAGCACCATTTGTACTGGATTACTGCCTTCAAGACCCTGTTCATTGAAGGGCATGGGGTGTTACAGACTTCCACTTGTGTAAGGAGATGGAGAGAAATTTACTGTCTTAGAAGAAAAATGGCTTAAAATGGGTTGTCTGCAGGTGGTGTTACCAAGGAAATGCAAAAGATTAGAAGTATGTATCCAAAAATATTTAACAATGCTGGTAGGTTATTTTTCATCTCTGTGTTTTCTAATTCATGTTTCACTTTCACTGTGGGGATTCCAGAAGCAAAGTATTGATTACTTTGTTAAACATTTAGCCTGTGATAATTGAATCCAGCCTTCTTAGATATCACTGTTGCATAATCATTATTCAGTTACATTTTCCATTAATTAATTTTAGTCAAATTCTTTCTCTATTAAGAGCTCGTAATGTGGCTACAGTGTGCATTAACTGTCTGCTGTATGTCATGAGACAGACCCAGATAAAAGGGGCAAAGAGGTCTGGAAAAGAAACAGACAAAGAGATTGGACAGCAAAATATCCAGGGAAAAGGCAAGAATGCTTGTGTTAGGCAACACTATTTTAGGGAAGATAGCAACACAAAATGTATTTGAATATGAGAAACTCAGTATTTTTTTATTGATACCTTACATCATTAAAACCCCATAAGTTTCAAAAAGATGGACAAAACCTCTTTTGGTGTATTAGACGTCAGCCAATGTCATGGTAACTCATTGGACAAGCTCTACCCACAGGCTGCTGAAACATCATTATTATTAATTGTAATTACATCAAAATACAATAATCTAAGAGCAACATAATTATATTTACATGATGGGAACACATTCCTTCATTAAAACACTTCCAGTGCTTGTGAATTTAAGCAAGAACCTAATTTACCAGGTAAAATTTGTTCATCTGGAAAATCTCAGTACTTACGAGTTTGTCTATGAGCTAGTTTCCAAGCTAAAGGAAAGCCAAAGCGGTCTATTTTGTGTTTATATTGTTGTTTAAAAGGGATTATAGAAAGAAATTCAGACTCCTCTTCAGTCTCCTCTTGAAATTGACAACAGTACAAAGTGAGAACTGTCAAGAACTGTGAAACCTCTCAGTTGCACACATAGCTATTGTGTTACATCTCTGAAGTAGCACAGGTTAATAAAATCATTTCAGTAACTGTTCCCATGCATTACATGGATTACAAAAGTCATGTCCTTTTCACAGTGGTAATGCTGAGATTTTTGAACCAACAGAATAAATACTTGTCTAGTGATAGCATTCTCAGGTAAGATCAGAACGCTTCCAGAAACAATGAAACAGGGGGAGAAAAAGGCATTACCTGATAGTTTTGATCATGCTGAGCCCCATTTCAACACAGCAGTGTGCATGGTCCTGGCGAGGTTCTGGGAGCCCTGACACACAGTAGTAACAATCCCCCAGGATCTTTATTCTGAGACAGTGATGTTCCTATGCACAAATTATCAAAGAGAAAGAAAATATTTGCATATTTTTTAATAATTTTAAGGTGAAAGTTAAAGTGGTTGAGAAATTACTCTTAATAAACCAACCAAGCCCCCACCTTGTTTCTGGATGTTTCCTACTTGTCATTAGTATAATTGTGATTTATTTTACTTTTTAAATAAAGTACTTTTACATTTTCAGCAAAAAAAGGGTACAGTGATTTTTCTTTTATGCTAATCAGAGACGTCCTTGCTGATGGGGAGAAAGGTTTTATCCAAGCTAGGTGGAAGATAGGCCAAGGATTCAGAAATGCCAGCTGAGATAATGAATAACCCAATTTAGGCTATGTTCCCCCAGGGCATGTTTTCCTGTCCACTTTTTACTGTGGAAATAAAGGAAAAAACTCTTTCCTCCCACTGAAATCTCTTCCCATCTACAGTTTCCACAGTCACACTCAAGTATTTCCAACAGCTATAGGAACTGATCAAGTATCTGCACGTCAAAGATCTCAAAGAAGCTCTCTTGCATCAGGCTCATACTGTGGAGAAACGATGTTTCTTTGGCATCCAGCTAGAGACATCCTTTACCCTATGAGCAAATAATGAATTTAATTCCTAAAATACATATTAACAGTATAATTGCATACTAAAAAAGAATATTATTGTGTGATTTGATCATTATTTTACAAGATCCTTTTCTACTAAGCAGAAATATCTGAGTTGCTGAAATTTTGCATTTCCCAGGCCAGCATGTGAGGCCAAGATTACCCGTAAATTTTCCCAATGTATTCTGCTTGTTGGGCCCTCACAGGAGGCAATCAGTGCACAGGAACAGAGAACATTACAAGTTGTGTCAAGGGAAGTATTTTTATGATGGAGAGTCATTGGAATATTGAGTATAATATTAATAATCCATCAGTAAAGGCTGTGGTAACAGACCTTTAAAAAGAGAAATTTAAGTCAGTTCTGGGAGCAAATGTGAATGCAGGTTCTCCCAGGAATCAAGTTCCACTCAAAGTTTTGATTAGGAAGAATGAAGCTCTGTAGTCAACCTCAGACAAAGTGGGACATGGAATCTACACACTTTTACCCAAAGGTTTTTGTGAAGTCAGCTGAAGCCTTAAGCATGCCAGCAAGGGTAAAATCTGCTCTGGGCACGTGGCCAAAGTAAGCTGATTCACCCTAAAATCTCCTTAAACCATCAGTAGGAACTGACTGTGTTTGAAGCTTTGGTTAAGTCTCCAGCTAAAACAGTGCTTCCTTTCAGAGTGCAATGCCTTGCTATAAGTTTCACACAAAATTCCAGACTGAACTCAGGCTTCTAAAATGTCAAAAATTCATATGTAACTCTCCTTTTTCCTCAACCCCTTCTTTTCAGCCTCTCTGCGGACCCACACGAGAACACTGAGAATTCTTCATATGGCTTCAAATGAAATTGTACATCATAAACCCCTCCAAAACAGCCTTTTTTTTTTTTTTTTTCAGCAGTTTCCCCTCAATGGAAAGAATTAGAGATCTGATTTTACCACATTTCCCACCTATTTTTTAAACTATAGAGTGAAACTATGAAACATAAAAGTTAATTGAAAAGTAGGTAGGACTCAATGGCATAAATCAGTGCATGTCAAACAGTAAGTAGGCTTCCTTAAGCTTCTCTCCATGTTCCTCGTTTAGACAAAATGCAAAGAGATGAAGATATAAACCACAGATTCTAGAGTTCTTTGGCTTTTCTAAAGGTTCTACTCAATTGATTCTTACTAGAGGTGATGTTTTCTTTTGCATCTACAAAGTAGAAGGATAGTGTTTGATGCCATATTGGTTTGACTGAGGTGGAATAAATCAAAAGGCAGCACTTCAACTCTCTTCAGAGCCCCTACAAATACTTTACAAATAATAACATCATAGTAAGATAGAGGGGGAAAAAAGGGAAAAATGGAATATTTTAGGAAAGAAAGAAAGACTGGAAGAAAAGAAGAAATATATATCTCAGGTATTATCATATTTTAAATTTTTAATTACATTTTTAACTTGAACATTTATTATGCCTATCTGGTGATATGGGAAACTCTTATTAATGAGAATTTATTTTAGCACAGTTAAAGATTGTAGTCTTCAACAGGATAAGATTGTTGTTGGATTCTTAATGACTCACTTAAACTGGCTAAAAGGCAGATTCCAGTGAATTCAGATGAGACATATCACCTTCCTGCATGTCAGAAATTCAGAATAAATCAGACAACTTCAGAAGGATGTGCTTTTTGTAAGAATAAGAACCTTAATGCATGGCAAGATCTGCTAATGAGGGTCTGATATATGCAAATGTGACTGCATGTGTGTGACACAAGAAATCCATTCAGCTACTCATGAATGTTTTCTTTTTCTTGTCATGTGATGTCACCTGACTCATCTGCCAAAGCGCAGGAAGTCGTTTACAGAGTGCAATATCCAAGTGGAGATGACTGTGTTAGGTGTCCCTGTGCCAGCTTGCAGTGGAGCTTGCCATTGCAGCCCAAGGAGAGCCAGGCACGGCAGTCAGGGAAGCCTGAGGACAAATTCAGCTCACAGATAAAGGAGTTGGCTGGGCTTCAGGTCAGTTGTCTGTACCTAAACTCACCATGTGTCTATAAGACCCTGGATGTGTGAAACACCCACACAGGACTTACAAATATGACATAAGATTTATGCCCTGTGGAACATTGCAGGGGTCAGGCAAGGTGTCTACTGGCACAAGAAACCAGAGGGAGGTTTTAAATGACTCCCTGTCTTCCTATTTTTTTTCTTTGTTAATCAAATTATTATGGCTGCCAAATGTGATCTGTGTTACAGCCGGACTACATTGCTTTTGTATTTTTTATTCTTCCCTAATTATTCCCGTCATACTCATTTCAAAAGTAAACTATGGGCTTTTTATCACTGGAAATATTTCATCTAGAGGAAGATAATTCATTGACTCTCAAGAAGGACAGGGGGCTAATGGTATCTGCCTTTGGCAGAGGCAAACTGCCTGGTCTCCTGAGACTCCCTCAGAAAGCTTAATCATATCTACAGTTTAGAGTCAAAGCTTTGTCAGACTGGTTGTACGAGAGCATTAAGATTATATTCATGGATAATATGGGCAGCCATGCCCTAGTTTTGAATCAGAGACTGAGTTTTGTCAAGGCCTGCCCACCTTTCAGTGGTATAAAATGACATTAGTAGCAATCAAGATTTTCCTCACACTGTAGAGCTCAAGCCCCTTCCTAAGATCATCTCCCTGCAATGCCATCTAGGAGTGGCAAGTTGATATTAAACAAAAATGAATGAAAAATCTAAATATGTATGAAGAATCTGTAAAATGAGTAAATTATTTAAATAAGAGAAAATTGTCATACAGGAACTTTGATATAGAAAATATTTTTCACAACAGTGATAAATCCTTACAGAGTTGTGAGGTTATTATCATCTCGTCTTTATTCCATTCCTCTTCCCTTCTTCATATGCAATTCTAGAAGTTGTCCTTGGGCATGTAAATGACAGCTGATATTATACAGACATTCACATCGGTATCCATCAGCCTCACACTCCTTCTAATACTCATTCATTGATAGCATTTATTGAAGGGATCAATTAAAATCTCAGCTTGTTTTAAATAGGGACTTCTTTTCTCTCCTTATTTGCAGCTTTTCATTTGCTGCAAGTGGAAGATTAAGGGGCCTGATTCTGCCAAGATAAATTTAAATCAGAATTTTTGCCTGAGGATTTTGAACAAACACCCAACTATTTTAAATAGTAATTCTAGATTAATTTGGCAGCGATTGATAAGAAGCCTTTTTCCAATTCACCTAAATCCAGAGAAAAAGAAAATATGCAGATTTTTCCATAAATAATTACCTCATATGTGGTGAATGATTTATGTTTGTGCTTATTAAATATACCCCTAGTGACTGGAAAGGAAGCAAAGCAAATTGGCATAAGGTGGAACTGCAGAAATGAGTTTCTCAAATATCAAGTTACTGAAAGACACAGTCAGAGACTTCATTAATATTTCTTGTTTCCTTGGGATAAATTTCTGACAAGGGAAAAAAAAAGTGATTTAGTTTTATAAGCTATGCTGCTTTTTCAATTCTGCCAGTGCTGAATTAATCATTTCACCTAGTTTTGAAGGGTACCCCATAGATTAGCAAACAGACCACAGAAAAGTCAAATTTTTTTGCAATTTTATAATTTCAAGCTAAAAGTTTAGAACACTGGGGATGAAAAATTACTGCAACTGAACTACAAAACAAAGAGAAGTCATACACTAAAGTCTTCTTTTAAAAAGCAGTCAGAGTGGGAAGAGGCAGGGTCTTGGCCTTTCTGTACAATAGCTCAGTTCCTGAAACAAGCGCCAAAGGCAGAGGAAACCTGGATAAACCTCATTTCTCAGCATGGATGGGGGCTAGGCCAAAGCTCTTAATCAGCAGTCTGTTTCAGGGCAGGTTGGTGAGAGAGGTCCATCCAAATTCCTTCTATTGCAGCTCTGTCACTTTGGAAAACAGAACTGGGACCCTGAGAGAGGCAGATGGAGGGGGGTTCTCAAGCTGGGCCATGTAGGCAAGAAAGAGGACCGGATATGGCATAGTTACAAAGATTGTTTCTAATTTTTATACACAGAAAGGGAAAAATATATCAGTCTTTCATTTGCCTGAACTAAGGAATACATAAGTAGGGCCCTGTATTAAACATTCTCTACATATTTTAACATACGGTATAAAGAAATGGTTTTTTTTTTTTCTTTAGAATAACCTGTGATGGGGTTGTCAGAATTTCTCTGTGCTGCCAGAAAAAAAAAATAGGTTTGAGGTCTCTCATGCTGCAGAAGGAATTGAGGTGTGTTGGTAAATTAGTTTTATAATATATTATATCAACAGTTTTGTTCCTTGACATATGGTAGAAAAAACCTGCTATGACTGTTGTGTCTAGTGAGCAATTTGCCTTGCCAGCTTGTGTTAATTAGACGACTATACTTTAAGTGATTTAAGGGACAGAAATCCCCATGAGAAAAATTCAAGGTGTTTCTTTCTAGCTAAGGTAGGAAAAATTCTGCATGGAAATTCTCCCCGTTAGGAGTTTCTAGAACTTAATTGCTTCAGGTACATGGGACACTGGTGAGTTGTAGGAGAAGGGAATACAGGTGACCTCACACCTGATAAGTAATAGCTGTGTTAATTACCCGATACAGCCTTGCCTCTCATGAGTCACAGCTATATCCAGTAAAGATTAGTGTGATAAAAGGGAGTGGGCTAACAGGTAAAGGAACCTTGAGGAAGAGGGAATGAGAGGATCATGAAGCAGGATCCTGAGGTGAGAGAATCACTGCTGTGATGTCAGTCTGGGTCTGCACTTAGAGCCTGGTATTGGAGCCTGCAGCCACAGTCTAGCTGGGTAAAAGCCTGCATTCAGAGTCTGCAAACTAACCCCTGCAGTCAGAGGCTACAGGGGAAACCTGCAGTAGGAGGTTGCTGCAGCCAGACTCTGTGAATAGTTGGAATCATGATGGCTAAGCTGTAAAGAGGAATAAACCAGGACCCCTTTCATGCTGTGACAAATAAGAAGCCTGTATCTCAGCTCATTTCTACACTCTAACAAGAGGGCTGCTGCAAAAGTCAACAACATTAGAACATGAGCCAGGGTATGCCCAGAAAGAGGCTGTAGCTGGATGAGGGTCAGTCTCTTCTCCCAAGCAACAAGAGAGAGGACAAGAGGAAATGGCCTCAAGATACCTCAGCAGTGATTTAGATTGGATAATATACGGTAAAGTTTCTTCATCTAAAGGGTTGCCAAGCATTGGAACAGGCTGCTTGGGAAACTAGCTGAGCTGTCAACTCTGAAGCTATTTAAGGACATGTGGATGTGCTGCTTAGGGACATGGTTTGGTAGTGGCCCAGGAAGTGTTAGGGGAATGGCTAATCTTAGCAGTCTTTTCCAACCTTAATTATTTTATGTGTCTATTAAGGATGAGTTGGAGAATTCCCAGGAATTTACTTCTGAAGCCTTTAACTCATATCTTAATTTAGTCACAAAGTGAGGCTTCTTTTTTGGGAAGGTTGAATTTGAGTAAGTCTTAGTTTAAAATCACTGGGAAAATTTTAAATAAATTTTATTTAATCTGTCATTTTCATCTGCCTTTTTTCATAAAAAACCCATATACTACCACTTCTAAAAGTGCTTTGTGGGCTGGGATTTATTTGACTGTTTGGGTCTTTTGCTGGGCTCTTTACCATCTGAAAAACTGTAAATGTAGGGAGAA
This sequence comes from Chamaea fasciata, assembly GCF_029207755.1. Classification (NCBI taxonomy): domain Eukaryota; kingdom Metazoa; phylum Chordata; class Aves; order Passeriformes; family Sylviidae; genus Chamaea; species Chamaea fasciata. Next base: position 9,245,708 of record NW_027094086.1, on the reverse strand, counting down.
CGTTGTGAACAAAGTTGTTTATTCATTAGTATGAGACAATTAATTATTGAAACTGATTGGGAGGAAAAAATGCCTCAGAATTAAGCACTGCAAAAAGAGCATTCACTAGATCCCTTTAAAATCATATAATGTCTTTATAATGAGCTACATATTATATTTGCATACTTGTAATCCAGGAATTCTTCTTCTTGCTGCAGCATCCCAAACATATACAGATGAAAAAATTCACACCTGGCATATATGTTTAAACAGGTTTTTTTAGGAAGTCTCTGGAGTCCTGTGGGATACGTGCTTGAAGATAATTTCACCACTGAACAAAGCACTGCCAGCTCAGAGCTGAAATGTGGCCTGGGACAGTAAAGCCCTCCAATGGGATTGTCTTCATTGAGGAAACAGAAAAGCCCTCAAAATCCTCCAGTCTTCCCTTCCTGATACCAACTGGTGAAGGTATTTTACTGGGACTATGGGGTGATATGTTCCTGTGGAGACAGGTAGTCAGGTTGGTTTCCACCCTTGTAAACAGCAGTCATAAATAAGATTGGTAATACAGTGTTGAAGGAATTTTTGACAGCTTGTCTGCAACATTACAGGAGACAATTTAACTGAGGTTACAGAGGAAGATTGCCTCCTTAGGAAAAAAAAAACAAAAACCAACCCCATCAGTCCTTTAGTAAGATCCTTTATTTAGGCTTTTACTATTTCCTTTTGTCATATCTGAAACTGAATCTACAAAGAATGTAGATGAATTTAGAAATATGATAATTTAAATCATGGTATTGCCTGACATCTAGCACTGCAGAGAAGGCAGAGGAAAAACAAACCTCAAAATAACTATTATTTCACCCAGGCAGGACTTTTTTTAGGCTTAAATATCTTGCTGAATGTCATCTTATTTCCCTTCTCAAAATTCCTGCCTAAGGAAAGTATTAATATTAATTAAGTTTCTGTTTAGGCTTTTTAGTAGATGAAGTAGATATAAGGAAATGTTTTCTTCAGTTCTGTTTTATGCCAACTTATTTTTCTTATTTTGTAAATGTCACTTTTCTCTTTAATAACTATAAATCTTTTCCAAATATCACAGATTGATTAGAAATAGGAAATAACCGTACATAACATATTACATTTTTTCTTAGAAGAAATTTTGAACTGAGTTCTAATTTTTTTTCAGAGTATTCTGTGGTAGTGATACAGATATTATGGATTTTTTAATTAATTATATGCATCAATGTATGCCATAAAACTTGATGTAACTTAGGGAAGATTAAAAAAAATTAGGGAGTTCTCATTACTTCTGTATTGCTTAATAGGAGAAAAAAGAAACTTAGCCAAATTACATTTTTCAGTATGCTGTGTAAATGTCTTCTTTAATATGATTTATATCGGCTGTTTGAGCAGATACAACAGTCCTTTACATGAGATTATAATTTAATACTTTTATTTAGAAGTAAATAAGGATTTATACATTGTTTCTTTAAAATTCAAAGAAACTGCCTCAAGCTTTCTGCAATTGACCTCTTTGCCTTGATGGTAATTCTTAGCAAAGTCCAAGACTCTGAGTAACAGTCTTGGATTATTTAAAAACGTTATGATAACTCTAGTTAAGCTGATTAAGAACCAGTTAAGTGATCTGAAATCTAGATGTGGTTGTGTAATCCTCCCTAGTGAGAGATCCTTCTAGGGAAGCCTTGAAAAGACAACTTTCCAAAAATCCTGTCGAGAATTTACAGGCAAGTAGGAAACTATTGCTAATAACATTTACAAAAGGAATAAGACCAGTAAAAAAAACCCCAAAACAACAAAAAACCAAAAAAAACAAACAAACAAAAACAAAACAAAAAAAAAACCCACCACAATTGCCATGCAGACATGGTGTGTACAACATGACAGAAAGATCAGAAAACCCTGAAATAATATTTTTCAGTACAATAGTGTTATCACACTCTGTTCAGAAACATGGCATTTGGACAATGATCGAGAAAAGAGAGGAATAGTGATGATTTACCTCCACTGCACTGGAGGTTAGTCCAGGAACACTGTTTTCAGTGCTTTAAAAGGGGTTCTCAAAAACAGGAGGTGTTCCAGAAAAGTAGTCCCCAAAACTATTTGAAGGAATAAATCTTACAGAATAAAAACCTTGCTATGACTTTGGTCTGGCTTTTTTATTGAAAGGAAATCTGAGAAGCACCTTGATCAAAGCATCCAGATGCATTCCTAGGGAAAGTCAGTGGCTGGAAGATTCTTTTGTCTGGGAATGATAGGGCCATAGCAAGAATCAGTGGATGTAATTTAAAGTCAGGAAAAAAAAAAAAAAAGAAAAAAGAGAAAAAACCCATGCTTGAATAAACAGTGAGAATGTTAAGGCACTGTAATATACTGCCAAGATATAAAAGTATTAAGACAAGAAATATTAAAAAGTATTAAGATCTCTTGGTGCATTCAGATGAAGACCAGGATTTTTTCCCCAAAGATATACCTTTGCAAGGTGTGAAAGCTTTACTCAATATCAGATGGGTAGGTTGATAGGCCCATGTAATTCACAAGTCCTTAAAATTCAGGACCAGTCAGTGTCCACTTCCAAAATTTTCAAAAGGAAAAGGTGAAGTTCTGTACAACATTTAGACCCTTTATTTTATGCAGCTGATCCCCTCCATAAGAGTCCAGTGAAGAGTCTTGGTTTCCTGTAAAGTTCAGAGGAAGAACTTGTCTCCCTGAGTTGGACAGAAACACCAAACCCTTTGTAGGGAAGTGATAGAGCTTCCTCTCCGTTAGGCTTCTCTATTGTCAGGGCATCAGACAGGTATCATGACCTCTAGGTCACGGAACTCACAAATAAGGAACACACTCAAAATATCTTTATTTTTACTAAATTTTGATTATTTATGATCATGTAACTCTAATCTTTGTACGCAGATCTGTTCAATTTCTGCAGGAATTCTTCCCTGTGTCTTCTACCTTTTGGAGGATTTTTCTAGACCAGTGGATTAGTATAATCAACAATGTGTTAAAAAGAGAAGTAAATTCCAGACTAGGAAGGGAAATGCATGAAGCAGCCTAGGGTCTTGAATTTAGTGACTGGAACATTCACTTGAGAAGTAATTGTCCTGATAATGGAGTTTTGCAGACACAGATGTTCTTTCATCCCAAACCACAGATTTCTGGATAAGAAATTCTTGGCTATATTAGAGAGACTGATATATTTATCACTGTTTCTTTAAAATAATCTCACTTCCATGTTTAGAATACCTACTACTGTGTGGCACATTTAATGTTCTCCAGGAAGATTTATGAATTTAGAACTGCAACAGAAAAAAATATAGCAAGTTGGAGATGTGTGGCAAGCCACAGAGAAAGGTAAAGCGTCTAGGCATTTAAAGAAGCAAAATATTCAGTTCTCATAAAATTTAAAAAAAACCCCAAATAATAGGAAATTGACTTCAAGGTTAAGTGGCAAGTAAGGGAAGATTCACTGTATTAGACTTTTAAATGTAAATGCCTTCCTTGTTCCTAACTCTTTTACTGGATGCAGTCATTCTATACAAAATCACTATTGGTTAAATATAGCTTGTGGAATGATTACAAAATATGGTTAATGATCATGAATGCTAGCCAAATTGAAATGTAAATCCAGGCAATAAAGCATTTTATATACATACTCTTCCTAAAATATTTGTGATATACATACATTCAATTTGATGTAAAATATGTTTCTTCAGTTAAAGTAGTAGCTATTTTTGTCAAGCCGTACAAAAGCAGACATTACTCCTATAAGCTTTCTAAAAGACAGGATTGAGGTACTTCTTTCACCTGGCCTGGTTTACAGAATAGACCAGAGCTGACGAGGGCTTTTTATTGCAAAGCAAATATTGTAGGTTGCATTTATTAATTTGCCACCACCCGGGCAATGGGTTATGGCATCACTCTGTACAAGAGAAAACATATTGCTATTTGAGATAAAAAATAGCTGAATCAAAAGAAATTTCAATCATTACGGAAGTCTTGACGTTCTTGACCTTAATGTGTAAGCTGAGAGAAAACCGCAAGGCTCTTACTGATACTGTGCAATATGTGTACAAATGCCCCATAACCCTGATTCAGGAATCTATAAAAGCCAGTGAGGGATGTAAATCTGTACATCAGACCAAGCCAATTTATGTTCTTTTTATAGTAAATAGATAGCATGGTCTATGATATTCAGAGTGCAATTAGCATTTTCCCATGGTATGTACTTACATTTAACTGGATAAAGGATAAGATAAACCCCATTAATTTACTTCATTGCCTCCACTTAGAAGCCATATTAGTCAGCTCAGATATTGACACCGAAGGATAGCCATATTAAATTAAATTTTGACTAAAAAACATGAAAAAAATAAAATATACAAGCCTGGCAAAACTGAGCTTATGTTCTGCTTGTATTTTTGTGCTTCACTTTTTTTCTGATCAGTGCCAATTAAGTAGCAACAAATTTTCTGATGTGATAATTTACTCTGCTGTGTTTAATTAATTTCATTGTTGAACAAGATAGAATCCACCCTAAAGACTGTAAGCCCTGCTAGTAAGTAACCACTGCAAAGGCTGTGGGAGCTGATTAGATGACCTTAAATGAATACGTCTTTTATTCCTCCTCACTTTGCAGACGTAAAGCTAAAATAAAGCCAGGGTCTTAAAAAAACCCCAAAATTCCAGCAAAGATCCAAAATATGAAGCTTTCTTAGAAGGTGGGGGAGGTGAACTGATTTCATACCATTCTTTGTCCAGCACTACAGAAGCCCAAAGATCTGATGACAGCTTCAGCTTTCACTTGCTATCAGGACTCATCATCATTCATAAAAAATTGTCACTGTCTTCCAATCTCAAATGCTATATAAAATCCTGGTGGGGAGAATCTGGGTATATATTGTTTAAAGCAATCAGAGGGTATTTCCCAAAACTCCCATACATGGAATTGATTTTGTCTTTTTGAAAATAAATTGTGTTTAACTCACATGTGCTAGTCGATCAAATCTGGCAAAGAGTTCATTCAGCATTCGGACCAGCTCCTGGGCTGACAGAGTTGTGGAAAGGTTGGTGAATCCTTTAACGTCTGCAAAAAGAATGCTAAAAAGAAGATGATGCATTAATATTTTTATCTATTTCCTTTAATTACTTTGTTACCTTCTAGCATTTTACTAGTGGAAGGGTCATTTTACTGCCTTTGAAGTCACACTACCTTTGCTCTAGACTTCTCTACATTCTGGAGTACTGAATATAAGTATTGAAGGGACTAAAAAATACTACTAAGTGTGAGAAAAAGTTTTGTCAAAAATGGGAGTCATGAAATTCTGGATTTTTGAATCATGAAAGACTCAAATCCTAAGACTACAGACATATTTGTGACAGTCTTGGTATATATCAGACTACGGCCAGTTTTATTGCACCTAATTTAGGCATTTGACAGAAGTACCTGAGTTAGAACTATAGTGCTCTCTTTTTAAGGTATAAATCCTTAATTGGATTCCTTTTTCATTCTACTGTCTTTGCAGGGAGCCCAGTGTGATCATACTTTGAATTTAGGTGTATCAGCTTGTGTGCCTGAAGTTGTGGTAGGATCCCCACTAAAAAACTATTTGCAAACAGACTTCTAACCTGTGCTTGAACATCCAGTTATTTTTCTTGCCTTTTGGCTACTCACTATGCCTGGAATAGTGAATATAGAGAAACAAAAACACACACAAAATCTGTGGTATGCAGGAGACCACCCAGAACAAAGCATATAATAGCTTAGGACTTATTAGACAAAAAAAGTATTGGCTACTTTATAAAGTAGTGATGTTCAAAAAGACGCATGTCATTCTGGCAAAAACCTTGTTAGCACTTGAAAGGAATGAATAGTAATAATAGACTAAATTTATCAACATAAGATTTTCAAACTACTAGTTCCTGCACTTTCAATTTTCAAACCAACAAAAAAATTTTAACTGGATACTACTTTTAAGGATTCATATATCATTGATTTAGGTAGTGTTCAGTACTGAACATTAAAAAAAAAAAAAGTGAATGAAACCTAGTTTTTAAAATATCTAGTTTCTGGCAGCATGCATAGAAGTCAACCAGTATCTATGTTTTAAAACATGTAGAATCTTAATTTCAAATATCTTACAAGCATAAAATATGTTTCAACTTCTCACTCTGTCCACAGCCCTTTTCCATTAAAACAAAAGGGCCATCTTCTCCATATTTTGATTATTCTACAGCAACACTTAGTCTGAGTATGAAAAAGGTTAATGGAAGACATTTTCATTTAGTGCAACTCAAACCTTTATGAGGGTTCTTGATACTTTCAATCAGATTTAATAAAATAGCATATCTGAGCTACTGCATGGCCACAGAAGTAGCAGATAATCAATTTACACTTCTGCAGAAGTGCAAATTATTTTTATTGAACTTGTCCAGACAAAGTTATATTTTGGTTTCATTGAAAGGCAAAGTACGTGTTTCCCAAACAAACTATCTACCATTGTATTCCTGCTTATTTTTCACTACGTTCAATGATGATTTCAAAGATGGTCACTCAATAATTTACCCTTGTGCTTTGGGAAAAGTTTATGGAAAATGCTATTGCCTTATGTTATATCATGGAGTGGAAATTGATCACTCTGGTGTAAATGCACAATTAAGACTAATCACCTTCAGTAGCAGAGCATAGAACAATTATCACCCTTTTGATAACTACAGGAAAGAAAAAAATTAGATTGAAATAAAGAAAGGAAATGGATTTATGAAAATAATAGTAAGACTGATTAAAGTGGTTATAAAGCAGAGGAACCATACAACTGGTCACCATCTTTGAAAGCATCTTTCAAGTCTTCATCTCATTCTTCAGTGTGTGGGATGTACCATCAGGTTGTGACAGAATATGTGTCCACATGTAGGCAGGACCCCCTTTCCTGTGCAATCCTGACCATTTAAGTGAACTGAGTGTGAAAAAGTGAAAAAACTGTGAAAAAAAAAGTGAAAAAAAGGCATAAATAGTCCAGACTTAGTGTTTAGTTCAAATGGGTCTTGCCATTGCTGTGGCATCCAGCCATCCTGATGAGTAAAAGCAGGCATCAAAATGCTTCTCTGCTCAAATATTAAACAAGGGTACACTAATTTTCTAATTTATGAATGAATAAAGAAACAGAAGGGAAACTCTCAGATAAAAGTAATTTAGCAACATCTGAGACCTTAAACATTACAGAAAGGCTGCTCCACTCACCTGACATTCTCATAACGATGAATGTAGATCTTATGGAATTGGTGCTGCAAATGTTCATCTTCTACATTGGTCATATCATTTATCATTTCCAGGACTACAAACCGTGGTAACACAGAGAGCACCAGCCGTTCCTAAAACAAAGAGGAAACCAAAATGTCAGTATCAGTCTGAACTGGTATTTCACAATGCCCTGTTTGAAGATCTGGATGACTGGTTGTTTTATATGTGACCCTCCTCTCTAAAAATTATAGCTCAAGCCGTTTGTGAAAATCCACTTTATCAGCCTGAGCCCAGAGTCCAGGACACCTCTGGTTTGGGTAAAGAAGAGTAAAATGAGCTCACATGCAGCCATTCAAACCCGTCCTCTGGACTAGGAAAACTGGAGGACATATTCAACGTTTCTAATTAGGTTTGTCTGTGTTTCAAGAACACTCAAGAAGAGTAAACATTTGAGACATATGTTTAGATACATACACATGCTTATTTATATTAGTAGAGTATCCATGCATATTAGTTTATTATTAGTGTGCAAACACAGTGTATCAGTGCATACTAGTGCACATATACTTCTAGTATTAATGTATAAGGAGATATATACATATTCACAGAAGAGCTGTTTCCAGCCCTGTCATAATATAATTAACCCTAGAATTTCCACTGAATTTCACCAAATATTCTGAGTTGTAAGGGACCCATAAGGATCTTAAGTGACTGGCCTATATGGAGATTGAACCTGCAATCATGATTATTAGCACTGTGCTCTAACTAACCACATCTTAGTACTGCCAGGCAAGCCCTCAAAAAAGTAATCAAATTCTTTCATGAAAGCCCTAGATCATCCCCTGAGAGATTTTAGACTGTCCCTGCTTCAGTGGCTCATCAGTTTAACAGCTTTGACAGATTTTGCAAGTATCCAACCCAAATCTGTTTCGCTGCAAATTAAACCTTCTTTTTATCCTTTCAAATTGGGCATGGATAATTATTGACTGCTGCTTTCTCTGTAATAATCTTTCTGTACTAAAATAATGTTATTGTGTCCTCTTGCCCTTAGTCCCTTTTTTTCTTTTTTTTCGATTAGAAAGCTTGTCCAGTATTGGAATATATCACTCCCAATCACTCTGAAGCCAAACTACCATTTTCCACTTTATTTTTCTTTACAGAATTGTAAGTACTGAAATCTTATTGAGCTAAAGAAGAGAATGTTAGTTATGTAAGCTACTTATCACCAAATTTCAGACCACATTTTGGGGAATAGGATATATCTAGGGAAAACCAGATGTGAACTTCCAAATCAGGCGCATATGTAGACTACAGAATGCACAGATGAATTAAGTCCTGTCCTGTCCTGTCCTGTCCTGTCCTGTCCTGTCCTGTCCTCTCCTCTCCTCTCCTCTCCTCTCCTGTCCTCTCCTCTCCTGTCCTCTCCTCTCCTCTCCTGTCCTCTCCTGTCCTCTCCTGTCCTCTCCTCTCCTGTCCTCTCCTGTCCTCTCCTGTCCTCTCCTGTCCTCTCCTGTCCTCTCCTGTCCTCTCCTGTCCTGTCCTGTCCTGTCCTGTCCTGTCCTGTCCTGTCCTGTCCTGTCCTGTCCTGTCCTGTCCTGTCCTGTCCTGTCCTGTCCTCTCCTGTCCTCTCCTCTCCTCTCCTCTCCTCTCCTCTCCTGTCCTCTCCTCTCCTCTCCTCTCCTCTCCTCTCCTCTCCTCTCCTCTCCTCTCCTCTCCTCTCCTCTCCTCTCCTCTCCTCTCCTCTCCTCTCCTCTCCTCTCCTCTCCTCTCCTCTCCTCTCCTCTCCTCTCCTGTCCTCTCCTCTCCTCTCCTGTCCTCTCCTGTCCTCTCCTGTCCTCTCCTCTCCTCTCCTCTCCTCTCCTGTCCTCTCCTCTCCTCTCCTGTCCTCTCCTGTCCTCTCCTGTCCTCTCCTGTCCTCTCCTGTCCTCTCCTGTCCTCTCCTGTCCTCTCCTGTCCTCTCCTCTCCTCTCCTCTCCTCTCCTCTCCTCTCCTCTCCTCTCCTCTCCTCTCCTCTCCTCTCCTCTCCTCTCCTCTCCTCTCCTCTCCTCTCCTCTCCTCTCCTCTCCTCTCCTCTCCTCTCCTCTCCTCTCCTCTCCTCTCCTCTCCTCTCCTCTCCTCTCCTCTCCTCTCCTCTCCTCTCCTCTCCTCTCCTCTCCTCTCCTCTCCTCTCCTCTCCTCTCCTCTCCTCTCCTCTCCTCTCCTCTCCTCTCCTCTCCTCTCCTCCCACCTTTTCTGTCAAAGAAACTGATGTTGAATTTGTTTTGAGGCAACCTGATATCAGGAGGATATAAAATGATCTCATAGTATACAGGCTGTGAGTATGTCCCTTCTGGAGGGGGAAATTTTTTTCAGAGAGAACAAGAAAAACCAAAGAGGAATGATGAGTGGAATGAGAGAAAGCAAACCAATCATGAAAAAAAATGATTTTTATGCCAGCAGGATTCAATGTCATGGACGAAATGTTGCCATAGATGAAACATCTGAATAAATGAAGGAATCTCTCCCTAGCTTTCATAGAAAGTGATATCATTACTAAGTTACAACTTTCACAGTGTAGGTCATGAAGAATTCTCACTCTGAGCAGTCTCAGTCAGCAGTTAGGATTGTTCACTAACTAACAGCTTTGATGGAAACGTGTTGTGGATAAACACTTGCATTTGTCTAGATGGCAGCCCCAGCTGAGGTGAACTGTATGTTTGTTTAAGAGGGGAGAGCACATGCTGCCAAAAGCTGCACGGGAGCGTTTCACTACTGGAGCACAGGAGTGTTTCACTACTGGGGCACAGGAGTGTTTCACCACTGGAGCACGTTACAGCCCCCTCCAAGGAAGCACTCCTTCCTGCATAACATGCTGACAGAATATGAGAGAACTGAGAATCTCCTAATATTTAATCCACCTATTGTATAAACCTTTGCTAAATCAAGCCTTGAGGAAGAGACAGAAAATTATCCGAGTGACGGCTGATACAGAGCAGGCTGTGAACTGCAATGCAGTGAGATCATCCTTTATTCTGGGAAATAGCCAAGTTCAGACTTTCTGTTTCCCCATACAGAGTGGTTCTAATTTTAGCACATCTGCTTTGTCTTGGCTTTTTTTCCACTTTTTCCACCTGGGAATTCTGCTGTCCTTCATTCTTCTGATGTATAAACACTGGATGTGATGCTTGTGATAGCAAGAAGCAAACCAGTCCCTCAGGAGGTCCTTCATACTTCTGCAAACTCAGGTTTCACAGGAACATCTAGTCCTCAGGTAGCTTCACTCACAGAAATATTTTTAACATTTTGTGTCCTTAAGCCTCCTACGATAGAAGGCACTTAGATTTTCTTATTCCTTCACTATTAAGATACATAGCTCAATTTGACAAAAAAAAAGAAATCCACCTTCTGAACAAATCACATCAGTGTTTCAGGGAGTTGTATGAACAAAGTGCCCAATTACTCCTTGTGAAGATACATTCAGAATAATACTAAATTTTATCACTGTAAAAAGAAATATGTTATCTCGTAGACTACCCATATTAGATGACAAATTGGAATACAATTTAAAAAAAAGATATTAAAAAAAAAGAAAGCAAACAGAAATCCTGGTTGTTATTGAACTGTTTATGAAATCTATGATAAGAGAACATTAGAAAAAAGGTCAGTTCCTTCATATATATATGGCTTAAACAGAGCATGTACCCTTTTTTTCCCAGAAGGAAAATCTTACATTCCTTATTTGCATTCACTTAAGGGGGTATTGAGCAATGCCTCTAGAAAGTTTATTTAAAATAAAACATAGTTGGCTTGGCCCATGTTCACGAAGCCAAGAAAAATGTGCCTAGCACATTAGATATCTTAACCTTCATGCTACTCATTAAGGTAAGTTAAATGTTCTTGTCTGCACATAAGATCTGGCAATGACCCATAAAACCGAGGTTAATTAGTTTGCCTCTGTAGCAGCCCTCCTGCATTAATACTGAAGTGTGTGGTGATCCTTTGTTGGAATCACAACTGAAGGTTCATACACAGCTCATGCCACTACTCTTCATAATGTATGTTGTGCTGAGGACCGCTGCAAGAAAAACAGCATTAAAGTGTGTATGTGTGTATCTATTTATATTTTTGAGGTTCTTCTGTTACCATCAATTCTCTGTTACTGAAACATTCAAACGTCAGAAAATTTTCCCCTCTATGTGTGTCAGCAGTCCCTTGCTATGCCGAGTTGCTCTTACATCACACCATACTGGCAAGATGGTGGAGATGTTGAACCAGGTTTCTTTCCAAACTGGGAACTCAGGTGAGCTCTACTGTGGATCATTTCCATTCTTTCTTTTCCTACAGCTGATTCTAGTGTTCTCTGGACCAGGACATGTCCTTTTTCAGAGGTCTTTCACATCACTTTTCTTCAATCCAACAGTTAAGAAAGATTTTCGGTTATTCAAGAATGAGTGACAGGTCACTCTTCCCTTGATGTAAAGATCCTTGCCACATAACTCCCCTTCAAGCTACTTAAATACTATTGCTCCTATTTCACAGATTTAGATACTGTGGCACAGAAGAACAACACAAATGTCTGGAGGTCATGTAAAAAAAGCAGTAGCTAATCCCAGGGGGAAAAAAATAAAGGTCTTTTTTATTGTCCTCTGTACCTTACTTACTATTTACATGATCAGAGTCCTCACATTTCTAGTCAGTCTCTCTTGGTAAGAATTTTCAGAGCTGGAGGGAAACACATGAGGAAAAAATCCTTCTCTTACAGAGAAAGGCCTAATAAAGAAGTGTTATGAACTCTAGGGTGAAGGAAACTCCAATACCCAGCTCTTTTGAAAGCTTACTAGCTGAGCAGTGGGCTAAGTGGAGACAATTCAAAGCAGCAGTGATAAGTGGTTTGAACAGGAACAGAGATATATTTGTTCAAGAGAAAAGACATAGAAGAAAGAAAATAGCAGCAAAGGAATGCTGGAAAAGAGCTTGTGAACTATTCTTCTAATAACCATTCATGACATAAAGCAACCCTTGTCTTTAAGAAAGAACAGTCAGAGTTTAGAGTAAATAAATAAAAAAACATACCTTTAACCCAAAGGATAGCCATGGTAAAAGAAAAAGACCAGTAGAAATCACTAAATGCAACAAATTATTGGTAGAATTCGGGACTGCATTCAGACACCTGAGTTTTGTGACTCCAAGGTAGTTCTGCCCACACTTCCATTTCATCCAATGAATCTGGAGAGGTACTCAACCGAGTAAATTACTCCTTCAGTGTCTCTATGGGTCTCTTTGGGTTCTGTTGTCTGTTTTGACTAGATCTTAGGCGATGGTAGTAGGAGCTCATAGATGTAAAGAGTGTGGAGTCACCTAGTTTAGGAAGTGTCAAATATGGAGCTGACTCCTACCCAATCTACTTCTTCAGGAAAAGTTAGCAGCAGTGAAACAAATCCTGCAAGGATAAGTAAATTAACTTCATGAGTCACCCACATCTACTTAAAGTCCTGAGAGTGTAATTTAAGGTTGATACTGCCTCTAAAGCCCATTTACTGTTTTATGCATCTGCAATAGTCATTCTTTGTTGGACAGCTTTGCTGTGGTCTGCCTGCACTGATCCCTTGGGTCACTTGTACTGAAGTCAGGGAGTACCAGTGCTTACAACTGCACAAATGTAGCTAGGCACACTCATGGAGAAATGGGACAGGTCCCTGATGAATAAGTAATGACATTTGCAGCAGTTTTTGAGAAGGGTCAATTAACCAGTGCACAAGGCCTGAGTCTTGTGAGTAAAAACCAGAGACCTTTCCACTTGGGCTGATCAAAGAGACCAAAAAACCAACAAGTACAAAACCCTGACAAGCAATTTGGGATCTGGAGGAGATTGCTAAGAGGAGAGTGAAACTCCCCAAGGTTTCTCTGCAGGTCATGTAAGGGCATCACCCCTGCAGGGTCTGTGTCTGCATAAACGATGTGCACCAGCTCCACTTAGATGGTAGAGATTTTTCTTTGTTTCACATAATTTTTATTAGGAATGGCTTTGCCAAGGCATGAAAAAGTCCCCTTGACTGACGGGTCAGTTCAGGTTTTGCTCTTCCTCCCCTACATGTACCATCAAAAGGGGGAATCTACAGAGATGTCATGGGAGTAAGTCTGGGTTTGAAATCGTGCTGCTTATGGCTGTTCCAAAGAACTTGTGTAAAACTGGAGTGGGTGTACCCCAGAAGTGTTTAATGATAGATGCTCTAGAGAAAATGTTTCACATCTCTCTGCTTGATTTTTAGGAACCATTTTCCCACAGCCATCAAGGTTGTCTTTAATAACATTTACAGTTAATATCAGAGATGTTTATTGTATGAAACATTGAACTTGACAGATGGGAAAAGGGCCATTCAGGTCAGGAATAGTTTTAGTCTTTCTGGAGCACATGAGCTTTTATTACATTTAAGGGAAGTTGATGAAAATGGCATTGTTTTCTACTGAAAATCTGTTCAGAATAGACATAGTTATTGTAGATGCCACTAGAAAATGGAAATTAGCACCTCTCATTATGATGAACTGCTCTGAAGAGAAATTCCTTTATGCTTGCTTAGTGTACAATGGACAGTCTACTTGCAGCTGTTCTTTCTTGTGTCTCATCAGCACAATGGGAGTTAATTAAAAAATACTGAAGGAACTGCAGTACCTAACTCATTTAGACTTGTCAGGTTTTGAGTCTGCCTTTTAGCTTTTACTACTTAATGCTGCAATATGTGATATTAGCTGTATCAACTTTGTTTTATTTTAATTCCTGCAATTACTATCCCAAATTATCCCATCCTTGGCTGCATGTTCCATTTAGGCATCTGCTGTTTTCAAAGAGAAGCAAGGCCAGATCACATAGGAGGTCTTGGAGACTCCTTTTGTTTAGCTTTTGTCTATGAAACATAGCTAGAATCTCAACCAAACTGATAACCTAGTATTTATGAGAGTCATGGTCCTTTATAAAAGTGTCTAATCTCAATTAACTGATACATGTTGCAAAGTTTGTGGCAATGAAAGAAGGAAGGAAAAAACTTTGTCCACACTATTCTTGCAGGAAGGACATGTTATCCAATTGTTTCCTCTATGCTGTTGTGCAGAACAGCATAAAACAATCTATGTAGCACATGCTGAAGGGAGGAACTGCAAGGTTCTGCTGGTCCTTTGTTTTGGCTGGATAGCAAATGATGATTCAATACCTGAAGCCACATTACAAAATCTTGGCAGGGCTTGATGACTAACAGTCTCCTGCCAGGTGTAAAAGGAGGTTTCTTTTTTATTATCCAGTTGGCTGTAAGGAGATCACAATCAGTCAAGGTGCCTGCTTATCCTGCAGTTCCTGAGATGTAGAAGGATAATTCTAAGGCTGCCAGTTTGGGTTTTTATGCCTTCCCAGTATAATTTTGGGTTTATAAATATTTAGCTTATCCTGTAGCATGGCGCGAACTGGTAGAAAAACACTCCCTGTCTTTTTTATTTTTTTGACATGATGCTTGTTATTGCTGATGCATGTGTATTTAATTAAAAATATTTCTCTTCAAAATATTTGCAAACATATTTACAAAATTAATTTTAGAAGTAAAACAGTTGATCATGAAGCTAACTGCAGGCAGTGATTACACCATGGCACAGGCACAACAAACCAACTTGTCATAAGGCCACATGAGCACCACTAACTTGTACGGGAATGGGTGGAAGCACATCATGAAAAAATGTCCTGACAATGCTTTGTGTTGCTTGAGTTGTCTTTAGGCTTAGGAAGTAGGAACTACAGGTCTCAGATTAAGTGCTCGCAAATAAAATGTTTGTACTGAACACACGCAACTGTTAATCATTCCAAATCCTCTGAATCCTTACTTATGACTTTTTGTCTCCTGAATGAAGAGCATGTTAGATTTATATTTCATTGTGAAACCCAGCCATGTCAGACAGATGAGTGGTGAAAAGCAGGAGCTACAAAACAATTTGTGTTACCACCCTGCCTTGTAGACATGAACATTTATTATAGAATCATGTGATGGTTTGGGTTGGAAGGGATGTTCAAGATCAGTCAATACCCCCTCCCGGCCACGGGCAGGAAAACTTTCCACTCAACCAGGTTGCTCAAAGTCCCATCCAGCTTCCAGGCAATGGGCAGCCACAACTTCTCTGGGCAACCTGTTCCTGTGCCTTGCCATCCTCACAGTCAAAAATTTCTTCCTAATATATGATCTCAACCTACTCTCTTTCAGTTTGAAACAATTCCTCCTTGTCCTACCACTATATGCCCTTTTCAAAAGTCCCTCTCCATCTGTCTTGTAGCCTTTTTAGGTACTGGAAGGTTCTATAAGGTTTCCCAAGGGGCTTCTCTTCCCCAGACTGAACAATTCCAACTTTCTCAGCCTGTCTGCATAGGAGAGGTGCTCCAGCTCTCTGATCATCTTCATGACTCTCCTCTAGTTTTCTTCAACAGGTCAATGTCCTACTTATGCTGGGGATCCCTGAGCTGAACAAGTGATATTCTCCAGCCCCACAGTAGCCCATTAGACTCATCTAATAATGGAAAGGCATATTTTATAGTTTTGTAATTTTGTTTCTTCCAAATATCATGATTTTTTTTGGTTTTAATTCTTTATTAAACAATAGTGGAGAAGACAAATATTCAGTAGAAAAAGATTTTTATATAAATAAGACATATTATGACAAAAAACTTTGTACTGTCTTCTGGTGTACTGGCTTTCATAAATTTCAGTTAGTTCACAAGGAAGGCTGGAGTCAGAGCTAAAGAACAGGAGAAAGATAGACACAGCACTGGGGACTGATTTAATAATAGCATAATCTTAAGCTTTTCCTTGTTTTACTGAAATATAAAATGAGCACAAAACAGCTCCTACAATTCAAATTTGTTCTAAAATATCAGAATGGCCCCATCTGACTTTAATGTTTATTGTGCTATGTTTCTCTGGAACAGCTTTGACTTATCTGTTAAAACTTCATTTAATTCTTCTGCACTATTTCTATTTTCTACTGATTTAGATGTCTCTTTTTCCGTTTTGTTACTTTTTTGGGGCTGTTTTGAAAATTACTAGAAAACTTCAGTAAAATACGCTTTTATCAGGAGTACTCACGGTAGCTAATGACATGGAAAATATCAGAAATAAGGCCTTAAATGCCTTTAATTGTTCAGTTTTATATGACTAAATTGCTACAGAAAACCAAGATGAATAAGAGATACAAAATCATATTTTCTGGTCAAAGCAAGGGATGCACCTTGTCAGAGAATTACAAGACTCTAGTACTAAACAGCACAAGCAGGATTAAGCTTCCTTTCAGTTGGGGGTAGCAATAGTCACCTCCTGAAAATCAAACCCCTTTAAATAGGCTTGTAGATGGGCAGTTGAATACTGATGATATGAAAGGCCATTAGCCTATTTATAAATGTCAATCCAAATATTCTATCTTACCTTAAATTATCTAAGTAACGACATCCAGTGACTTGACTCTGTCCTCTCTTGGAATTGGTACTGCTCATGGTTATATGATTTAAAACCGTTACCTAGACTCCAGAGACCCTCTATGAATTAAGCAGCTTTTAAGGACATTAATTTTAGAGTCCTCCTACAGTCCTTTTAGGGAACTAAGGAAAGTTTCTTAGTACACTAACAGTTCTGATCCTGAACGAGATAGAAATGTGACCTTAAAATTAGTAAGTATATTCAGAGCAGAGGCATTAACTTGATTAATTTGGAGCTTGGAATTCTTCATTAAGCTGAGAGGAATGTGCGGCAGCCCAGCTGGTAGAAGTGTCTCCTCACTGCAGGAGGCTGAAACTATTTCATTCCTCTTACTCATTCCATCTCTGTCCACTTCCCTGACACATATGCAAGGGTCACTAGTTGGTGGCATCTCTGAAAAACGCTTTTCTTTTTTTTAAAACACTTCACTCTTTAGCAAAAGATGAGATCACCGGAGACACAGCTCACCAAAATCCAGTCAGTCTCATTCACTATTGACCAGCACAACATTTGAACAACCTGTTTTAGATATCAAAATACCCCACAGGAGTTTTATCCTTAATGAACCCAAAATCCATGTACTGGGAATGAGGTTTCCTTCTCACTAATTTCTTCCAGGGAAAGCTCCCATAACTTAAGACCTGACAGACTGGGATTTTTACCCTATTTGAATTGCAGTTCAGGATTTGGCTCCTATCTCTCTGGCATTGGCCTTAAATCTCATTATTCTGTTTGAGTCCATGTGACCACCCCAGATTTGCAAGGAATGGAAGAGAAGGCAGCAGATAATTTTTATCTGGATTTTACCTTAAATTTCTACATGAAAGCAAAACATGGAGGTTATGCTTTGATGACAAGAAACAAACACCAGCAGCGAATGTGAAGGCACAAATCTGACTTTACAATGATCTAAAATCTGACTTTACAATGTTTGGATTTCTACCACAAATGGGTTTAGTAATAGGGTGTTTTAAGAGAAGATGTGGTAAATATCCATCCTGGTATCTATGAATCATAAGTCCACGTTGTAGAAGTGGTTTCCCCGGGGAAGAAGAGAACCCTGGAAAAATGCCTTGAACCCATTCAAAATGCCATAAGCAAGAAGCCTATTCACATGTTCAAGTATGCAAATGTTGCTAAAATGTTCCTTGTTTTCTGTGTTGCCATAGGTTAATTTTTGGTGCAGGAATTTTAATATTCTTAATAATTTTCCCCCCACTGGATTTTTCCCTCAGACCCAACCTCAACTCCTCACCCACATTGGGGTGCATAAGTACCTCTGTTGGACCCAAGACCCTGTCTTTTTCCTTTTGCCCCTTGTTACTGCCTTGGTCTAGATGGCTCCAATACAGTGGGTGCCTTACTGTTTGTTGTTTTCATGTTATTAAAATTGCTTTTTGGACAACTGGATCAAAGCTGTCTCTCCCTCCATCAAGTCACCATGGGGCTGTGTCCCAAGGAAACTCAAAAGGGGTGTGATTGTCTGGGCTCGAACCTCTTGGGAGTTTCAGCACGTAAATATTTCTTCCCCCCAATAAGGAAGAAAAGTCTATTATTGGATTTAGAAAACAGGTCACCTGCTAAATCAGAATATGGCAATGGATTGTGAAGAACAATATAAAATGTTCACATTCCTTTATTAGTTGGATTAACCAGTATGTTAGAGTTTGCTCCTCTAAGTGCTGATGGAGCAACATGAAAAAAAAATTTCTGTGGGGAACATGGTTCTTTAGAGAAAAGTACTAAGATGAAAGAAAGTCTGGATAAGTGTGAAACTTTAAAAATAAAGCCTCAGTTATTGTGATCATAATTTTTAAATATGAAGCACTTAAAACTATTTTATAAAGACCATGTGCTCTCTAAAATTAAGATTATTATTTTATTTTAAAAACGAAATCTGAACTTTATCCTCATACCAATTTAGAAGGATTTTAATATTCTTACTTATATATAAGTATATTCTTTTATATATATATATATATGTATATATTTATATATATGTATATATATATAAACGAGACTTTATGGTGCTTAACCCTCTTAAAGTGTCCTTTCCAATCTCAGTCCAATCTGCTCTTATTTTAGAGGTTGCAAAGTACTGACAGTTGATTAAAATCTAGATTTGTAAGAGCTTGATAAAACCTACATAACATGTAAGCTGCTTTAAAAAGTTTAAAAAACCAAAACCAGAAAACAATCCAGAGTTCATCAATCTGCAGAGAGCTTCTTAAAGCCATGGGAAATAGAGGTTGTTGCAGGGGAAAGTGTGAAAAAAAAAAATCCCCTGGAAGTAGAGGTAAAAGGAAACAAATGGTCAAACAGAACAGGTTTTTTAAATGGGAAAAGAGATTAAGGAAGGATTACAGTTTTTCCAAAGATAATAGGCAGAAGATACCAAATATGCCAACAGCAGATTGTTCTGAAGACTAAGGGCTGTCTCCCCATTTTACGGCCCTGATACCCATACTAGAAAGATAGAATGTGTGATCATACCTAGAAAAAAGTCTATCCTCTTCTCACCTGGACAAATGGTCCTTTTGGGTGGTGAGCTCTAATAGCTTATGCAAGTCAAATTAAACAGTATTCAAACTGTTGTGACTTTCAGAATGAGCTTTAACTGGATTTGTGGAATCCCTGATGAGAAAGAGATTACCTGGAATGTAGGTGCTCAGTAAGCCAGTAGCTTACTTGCAGGAAGGAATTGTCTGTAGGGTATTCTCTCAGGGGACTCTTCTCATTACACCATTTAATGTTGAAAAGGTTTTCTTCTTTCTCCCCAGTGATCTGACTCAAGCCATAATTAAAACTTGCAGGTTCCCATCTTTGTCCCACCTTGATGGGAAGCATCCCTAGAAGCCCAGAGGATCAGGTTTGATACCAGCCTGGACTTTCTGCCCTGAATATTCCTTGCAAGACTGGAAGCAGGCAGTGCCTGCTCCCCACCTACTCTCCTGCCTCCAGCCTTCAGCTCCATTTCCTCTGCCAGTGTGTTAGATGCCCAAGAGCATTTTCATAAGGATTAAGGAAGATATTAAGAAGGGCCTTTATTTCCACATAAGAGGACCTTCTTTGTGGAATTTGAGATTATTTCTGCAGAGAAAGGGGCCTGCTTGCTGAGGACTGTCTTGGAGGGGGATTTAAACAATACAGCTAAAAAGACTAATGCATTGTGGCTTTAGTAACTCCTAGGACTAGGTATCTGCACTGAAACTGCACAAATGTAGTGCTAAAATTTGAATATTTTTCTCCATTTGGCTTGTCAAGACTTAAAACCTGGAGGATTTGTTTCTGATTTGAGCTCACTCCCTCCCAATAGTTTATCACAGCAGGGGCAGAGCAGCCTTGCTGGCAAGCTCTGCACAAGAGGTAAAGAGTTTTCTCATCATGAATGATGCATAACCTGCTACACTGGGAACAGTAATGAACGCCTCTCCAGAGGATGAATGTAAAAGTCAAACAGATATGCACTGTTTTCTCCTCTGATCTCAAACAAATTCTTTATAAAATATTATCGAGTGCTCTATATCTACTAGAAATAATGCAAACAAAATGTTTGTGAGAGGATATATATTGGGTTTTCTGAAGATTAGTCCAGACCCCAGGTTTTTCATGTTAGTAAGACACAGTTTAACAATTTTGCTTAGTTTGAAAGCAGCCTCCCATCCATATTTTCCTATTGCTTTGTCCAGGCTTCTTTAGTCTCATTGGTCTACAGCAGTCTTGGATAGAGAATTGAAGTGTGGCCATGACACCAGAGAAGTTTCTAATCATGACTAAATGCCTTTCCTATGAATAGCTGTCCTGTAATGTTGTGATCTTATTACAAGAGAAGTGGTAAGGGCTGGACTGATCTTATAGTCTTCTAGCTATAATAACTTTAGCTGTTTAATTTTTTGTGATTTTCCCTGTTTAGTCCTTTTAAGTCATAATTTACAGCTTCAGTTAGTAAAATATTCCTGCAGAATTTTTATTGCACAACAATATTCCTGACTTCACTACACAATAATTGTTTTCAGATATGTATAACTTGACATATGTATGTGTGGTGCAGGAAAAAGCAGCATGACAAAGTTATCTGAGAGACTCTTTATAATTAATTTGTAATATTTCAGGGTTTAAATGTTAAGCAAATTTCAAGTAAAGATGGAGAAAGAGCAGGTTAGGACACCTGATATATATTGAATGAAATTCTTCATAAAGTTATCCTTTCAATATGTGTCTGGATTTAATTCGTCGCTCATTTAAAACTTAGGGATTTTTTATCCTGAGAAATAGAAATGAAAAAGAAATTTAGTGCAGGTTTCTGCTCTTCATTAAGGAAATTTCACAGCATTTTCACAATGAGGGAAATTACATACTCATTGGTTTTGAAGAGTTTTCAGTAGCTAATTAGGAAAGTGAGTTAGACTATCTATTTTCATTGCTCAGATATGATGAAAGCAGAATTGCCTGCTGTGTCCTTACAACAAAATCAAGCTAAGAACAAAGACAGTGTCTTTGAAGTGTTCATTAACGAAGTATAGCACTGGTTGTCAACATTTTTGAAACACATAGATATCAAATGAAATATTAAAACAAAATTTCAAGCAGGTAGTAGAAAGTTATGATTTTTTTGGAATAAAATAGATTTATGGAAACTGAGACCTTCATGTTTGGTTTTTTAGTCGTAATTACAATGTTTTGAGAACAAAGTTGGAGGAAATTTTTTGGTGGCCATATTTCGTTGCTTGATATAAATACATTTCTTAAGAACAGAAAATATTTAAATTTTCATTAGAAAATATTTAAATTTATTTAATCAATTACTCCTAAACAGAGGCTGTTTTTACAACATATTTGTCTGTGCTTCCTCCTGCAGCTTGCTTCTCCGATATATTTTCATCTTTTGATGATAAAGTCTTTCTGGTACTCATCAACTCCTTTAACTATGTCAAGCTCTGAAATGTTTTATATTTTCATAAAAATTCTAATTTTTTAATGAAAATTAGGAAATAAGTAGACACAGATGTTCCCTCAGTTTCATAGGGTGCTGGGACTTCCAAACGGTGTCACGCAGATAATACCATACACGTAAATGCATAAACATCATTAGCAATGACTGCTGGAGTAATTCTCCTTTGTAGCTACACTGCTGTTCATTTTCATAATCAAGTAATTAGAATTAGGAAATTAATTTCAGTTAAAATGCTAATAAGTACTTTCAACTACCCCAGGTGCTTAAAGAAAAAGGATACCAATAAAAAATCAGATCCCTGATGGTCTGAAAATACAACTGAAAGTTCTGACTTTCTGAAACACTTCTGAAAATTTTGTCTACAAGTTTTGTTGAGAGTAAATAGGCATGCGGGAGGCAGAATGAAAAAAGATATCGGAGCTGTATTGTATATAGACTTTTGGAAACAGACATTGGAAACTGAGTCACTTCAAAACTGGAGTCAGGTTGCCCTGCATCAGCCAGGTTGCATAAAGTCTTTTGCATCATCCAGGTCTGCACTCATTCTCTTCCTTCCTGTGAAGTTACTGAATGAATTGCAATTGGTGTAAAAGCAGAACTTACATCTGAAGATACTTTTCAGTGGAAAATAAGCATATGGAGCTAACTCAGATTTACAGAGACCACAGGCCCAGACATTTCTGAACAACAGAATGGCTTTGAGTGTCAAATTGGAAAACTTCACAGCAAAAGCAAAATAGTGCAAGGAATTCTTGAGTCCTTAAAACCCACAAAGGGAGACACTGCTGGAAAATAATGACATCTGGAAAGCACATGACATCCATATTTCAGGTCAGAGTAACATGAAGGAAAACAAAAAAGCTTTTTCATCCATAGTGGCATTTTGGTGATTTTACCTCCCATTTTCATTGCTGCTTATGCAACGGTAGCAAGTGAATGAATGAAACTGCTTTCACTGAAAAAAAATCAGCTCATATATATGAAATGTTTCTGGAAATACAGAAAAATCTCTTGTTTTTCACCAGCAGCAGAAGATGACACAGTAGAAAGTTTATATTTGTATTCCAGAAAATACAGAAATACTTGTTAGGGGGTTCTTAAAAACCTCTGGCAATGAGAGATTTTCCTTGTCAGTGTTATAGTTTCCTTGTAAAGCTCCATATTTCTAATGGTACCTCTTGCTTTTCTCTAAAACACATATTATAAAATGTTTGGCTCACAATTGGGTGGCATTCCATCAGTGGCTGTTTTGGGCATTGCACAATACTGCATAATGATAGCAGTAGCATTTATCATTATTAGAATGACAGAAGATTGGAGATTATGAATCCAAGGGATATTGAGAAATTGGAAGGGTCATATTGAGAGCAGAAACTTAATGTCTTGGTTTTAACAATACACAGTAATGAATAGAAGTATATCTGAAGCATTTTTATAACTTTCATGATTATATAAAATTGGAGCCTAATTCTGTAATTGTTTATGGACAAGCATACCACTCCTTGTTGTAGTTTAAAACTCATGTTGTTTTGTTATTACTTTAATTTTACTTCTGATTTAAACAAAGTAAATTAAAAACAGACCTTACAGGATCTTTCTGGCAAGCTGTCACACTTCACATGACATGTCATACATCTGACATGCCAATACATCTTAATTTTCTATTACTTTCAGTTTAAGAATTAGAAGATGTGTGGGAATGAAAGAAGCCTCAAGAGAATTAAATTAAGTCACCCACTACTATAAAAAGTAGCAGTACCACCACTGAAAGCAACGAAAAACTTGCCCTTGCTGTAAGTACACTTAAGTTTAAATAGTTTCTGGGAAGTCAAGTGGAAATAAATTGAAGTGAAATAAATTTGGAATTCCTGGAATTATTGTCTGGAAGAATTACACAAATAATTTTTCCTCTATTTTCTCTGCAATTTTTTGCTCCTCAACAGTATTTCTTGAAGTTTTCAGAAGTCACATCACAACTATCATCCTGCAGACTCTTTTTCCACCTTTTTCCCCCCGTTCATAGGAAATTAAAATAATGGAAATAATTTAGTAAACTTTAATCCTCTTTTTTTTGAAATTTGATATGCATTAACAGCTAATAATTTTTTTTACATTCATCTGACCTACAGATTCCATGTATTGTGAAATATTTGTCCTCAAGACAGAAAAATGTTAGCAGTCACTGAAATACTGCCTCTGTACTCATTAAGTGAGCGTGAACAAGTTGCTAAAAAAAGTGGTCACCTAAAATGTGACCTTGTCAGTCTTCTTAAAGTAGATAGGTTTAAAAATTGCTTAAATGAGATGCTACCTCAGAAACAAATGGAAAAAATAGAATGCTGTGGGAAACAGGCTCTCCATTCCTCAAGATGTTCCAGTATTGGAATATATTTTAATGTTGCTGTTCCAAATACAAATGAAAAGCTGAAACATTTATTAAATATTTTTATATATAGTGGTGTGCATAATAACAAAATTACAAACTCACAAGAAAATTAATCAGAAATATTTCAAAATGCTTTTTTCAAAGTTTTGAGTTAGTTTATTATTAAATTAAGTTTTAGAATAGATCTTTCATTTGGTGTCCTATTGTCTGTATTTTTCCCCTGTGGGCATTTTCCTTGGCCCAAGGACATTACCCCTTATGCATTTCCAGTCATATGATGCCTATGACACACTACTTTGTTTGGTTATAGGTGAATCTCAACTGCAGTGATGTAACACTCCAGGAACTTCTGCCCTCAGGGAAAAACATAGTCCTGAAATCTTACAATGCACAGGACCAAGGCAAAATTCACAGTTCAGCCTGACTTAACAAAAATAAATATTTCAGATCCAACCACTACTTCCCCCCTCTCTCTCTCTCTCTCTCAAAAAAAAAAAAAAAAAGAAGAAGAAAAAAAAGAAAAAAATCTGCCACCCAAACAGAAACAATCTGTTTTCATTTTCCTAATAGACAATACAAGTTCAGTAAAATTGGATTTCTCAAAATATTTGTCTTTGTGCTAACTTCATTTTACATGAGAGGATAAAATAATTCTAATGAGAAAATCTCAGTATAATATGGAACAGGAGAACAAGAGAATCTTTTGTTAGTGTTATGAAGTTTTTTACAATGAACTCTAGAAAACTATGGTCAAAGTAAAGCTTACAGAATCATGGTTTATGAAAAATTAGGCAAGAATAAAAAGGAAAAAACCCAAACACCTCCAAATCCCCAAAAGGCATGAAAATATGATCCTGCAGTTATAAAAAGAACAGAGCATCCTAGATAATATCCCTCAGTCTTTTCAGTCAGCAATGGCTGCAGAGATGTTCTGGCAGAGATACCTGGCATTACTCAACACAGTCATGTGTACTGAGTCATTAGTCAATGAAGTCCAGAATAGGACATCTTCCTAGAACTCTGTATAAGAGCATGACTTTCGGGGGGCAAATGAAATAAATTTGAGAAGTCATATACATAGTTATACAGCAGGGCGAAATAAAAGGCTAAATTCATCTTAAAATGATACAACAATGTAACATATTAGGTATGGATGCTGCTCCCTTGGTGGAAAGTAATAAGCAGCAACCTTCTTTTTATTCAATATTTATTTTGAGTCAAAAAAAATTATTACCTAAGATCAACCATACCTGTTCAGATCAAAAGTGCACCTCACCCAGTATGCTACTGCACACAGTAGCCAAAACTTGATTTTTCAAGACAAGTTTAAGAACAGAAAAACAGAATAGTGATACTTTGCTGCAGTGGCCTCCCAGCTGCAAAAATCCATCTATGAGCCTGAAGGGATGCTTTAGTATTTTTCTGCCTAGATAGAGTGCACATCCATGAACTTGCTTAGTTTTGAAAAAATCACAGAAGCAGTCAAATTGGAAGGAGCCACATCTGGTCCAGCCTCCCTGCTCAGGAAGAGCCATCCCAGAGCACATGGCACAGGATTGCATCCAGATGGTTCTAGAATATCCTTCAGTTGACTAATGCAAGTTTTAATATCTACAACACTCTGAAACATGAAGTTCCACAGCTTAACCCCTCTTGTTGTGTAAAGAAGCATTTTTAAACACCTGCCAGTTCCTGTTTCATTTGATAGCATCTTCTGTGGGAAAGGATAATGAACAGCCACTCTATTCATCCTGTTTCCTAGGGGAAATCTTTTTGATGTCATATCAACTCAATACACACCAGCACAACATAAAACTCACCTAATCTGCACAAATCAGGGGGTATCACACTGGAGCCAGCAAGGCTAAAAAAGCCTGGTCTTGCCCAATTATCAATACCAGTTAGTACCAAAATAAGAATGTTTTTCCTGGTGACCATACCTGTCGCTGATTTTCTGTCTCTAGTCTCAGTCTGGCTTCCACACACCTTCTGGTCTCCAGGAAGGCTTGACGCTGTGCTCTGTCTGATAGGTAGCTAATGAAGATTCCTGCAGTGTTCATACACATAAATAACACTGCCTGAGCTGCAATCTGCAATGAACAACAAATGAGATTTAATTAGACAGGAGAAGAAAAAATATCTGTTTAAAAAAATGAAAGAGAGACGAAGACAGCTTTGTAGGCTGCAAAAATAGCAGTTAGGAAAGTTTGCATAAAAGAATGTTTTGGATCTTAAGTAGGGACATCAACTTTGTAAATAGTCTCTGCCTTGAGGATGAGATATGCAGTATTTGGGGACATTAAACTCTTGTTGAACCACAAATTATATTTCCAAAAATTGACTCACAGAGCTCTGGCCAGGAATGATTACAAACGTAATTAGCAATTTTTTTTGGCACTGCTTCTTCTACAAGAGCAACTTTGTGATTTGTTCCATGGCTTTAGTTTGAGAAGCAAGCCATATTAAGGAAAATAAGGAATGTCAGTTAGCCAAGAATTAATATCAGTGATAATAGTTATTGTATTATTATTGGCCAAATTAAATACATTCATTTTCAGCTGATGCCAAAGCACAAATTTGCACAATCTGAATTCTGAACCATTCAACAGGGGAAGCTGAAAGGATAACTAAATTCTTGCACAGCCAGTGCCAGTGTACACAGACTTTTTATTTGCTGAAATCTACGTAAGAGCTGAACTGGTTTTCCTTGTAGCAGCTGCGTCACAGCTTCTTTTCCATATTAAGTCTAGACACCCAAATGGTAGTGGGTCATTGGACAGTGTAAATTTCAGTGGATTATTTGTCTTTCATTGACCTCTCTTTGTGCTCTGCATGTTTGTAAGGCAGGGCACATCAACACCATTGAAGTGAGGATTGGTTGGGAAAGTGAGTAAAAAACTGGCAATATCTTACTGTACTAGAGAGAGGACAAAGTTCTGCAGCCTCAGTACATTTATCCAATATCTCATCCTTGTTATTGGTTGAGATTTCAAAGGCTCTGAAAGCTACAGGTGATACCCACAGGGTCATAGCAACACCAGGACAGCCACAACAAGGCAGTTTAAATGTTCATCATTCAGGATACTCTCTCTAGTAGTGGAAAACAGAAAGTTCTCAGGCAGGAGCAGAAGGATTAAACAGTAAATAGTGTGTACAAAAGTACAGCAAGCATTCAGTGATGTCTTGCCAAAACAATCTTGAACACTCTAGCAATCTGTGGTTGCAGAAAATTTTGGAATAGACATTGTATTTTCTTACTATCATCTAATGTCCTGGGTTGTAGTATAGGATGTGCACAAAGTATTCTATCACCATCTTCATGAACTGTTGAATCCAGGCGGGGCAGGGTTTTCCCAGACCCCCTCCCTCTGGGCCATTATCTTCTGTTAATGGCCCATCAGATGCCTTGCCCATAACTCATAGATAACTCCCTCTGGGAGCTATCTCTGTTTAATGGGCCATCAAGGACCCCCTGCATGACCCATCATCTCTTTGTGAGATGCTCCGCCCAGGGGGAGGAACCAAGCATTCTCATCTGGATATAATCTGGGGTTTGGGACAGTACGGGGGGCCCTTACCCACTGGATTCCCAGAGGAACAGAGCTACCGGACCTTTCTACAGGATCACTGCTTCAGGAAGACCACCTCATCTGAACTGCTTCCATCACTCTGCTCAGGTTGTATTCTGACTCTGTCAGTGGTCTTTTGTATTACTGCATCTTTTTTATTTTACTTTCTTTCCTTTCTTTCTATTAAATTGTATCACTGACTTGGAGCCTCTCATTTGTTTTGCTTTCAAACCACTACATCTAATAATCAGTTTTCCTAAAATCCAAGTGTTGTTTGTCCTAATAGAAGACTCCTTAATCTCATGTGCTGACTCAGATCTGCAGGTCTTGCTCCCCACAGTCATGTGGGTTCGAAAGTGAGATCTGGTATCAGACCAAAAGTAGCTGGCTGAAACTTCAGCTTTATATATTCCCATATTTCTGATTCTGGAGTATTGTTCTACTATAGTACAGGGAATTAATTTGCAATTTATATGCCATGATTAAATAATAATGCATATCCTGGCTCCAGATGAAGTTTTGTTTAACCTTTTCAGGAAGTAGATGTCTAGACAAGGCTCGTGAGAAGTAGGGCATGATTAGCATGATCCTTGCATCTTCCTGTCTTCCAGGATCCTCTAAGCTGGAGGTGGTATACTGAGTGCACCTGCACAACTTTTCCTGATGCTTTTCTCAAGTTAATAGTATATTTGGCTCCCATGTCACTCAAAAAAAAAAAGTTTTTTTACAATTTAATTAGATCCTTTGTGATAAAAATGTGGTATTTTCCCTTTAATTCACAGTTTTATAATTTTTTGAGTGCTGCATAATATTTATAAACAGTTAGTAATCATTTCCAATTAATTTGCTCGTCACCATTCCTTGATTTTACTGACTTAAAACATAACCCCTTACTTTTACTTTTTAAAAGGGAGGAATTTGATAGTCACTCTGCATATATCACTATTCTCCCTTTGCACTTCCAGCTTTTTTTCCTGTTATCTACCATACCTGTTTTACTTGAGAGATGTTGCCCTGGACCAGCCAGCTTTCCCCAGACACTCTCTGCCTTTGCTCCAAGATAAATCAGAGAAGGCAGTAATTTATCTATCTATGAGATAACTCCTTTCTGGCACAAACTAAGAGGTGTATGATGATCTGACATGAGATTGAGACTAGCTCAGAACTGAATTGTTCAGGAGGACAACTGAAATCAGCTGTGGGAAGTTGGAGGAGTCAACTTTACAAACCTTTTCGACTGACTTTTAATCTTGACCTGGACTGTATTTTCACACATACTAGGAAAGTAAGAGTAGAGGGTGGGAAAAAAAAAAAAAAAAAGAAGAAAATCCCTCCAGAACATTTGAAAAGTGCATTTCAACAGTGAAAGCAGTGGCAAGGTGGTTGCCTTTGCTTGAAAATTTATTTGCAATTTCCTCATAAGCCCAGTTCATTCACCCATCTCTGCTAATACTCAGGACTTGTTCCACTCACTTCAGCAGATCTCCTTAGAACAAATGCACTAGAATTTGGCTTTCAATTAGATTTCATGAGTACATAATTTGATTTGGAGGAAGGGAATAATGGAAAACGTGTTACAGGTAAAACAACAGCTTATGCAGGGGGAGAATCAGCTTTTCTGACACATAGTAGTCTGATTGAAACTGTTCCAAAGAGTAAAGCACTATGACTTGCAAGACATGCTAATCAGGGGCTCTTGTTAATAAAATAATAAAAAATACTCAAGTCTTATATTTAAAGACTTGAGTCTCTTATTGCTGCTCCTTTTTTCCAGAGCTTACTGAGGCCAATTCCAGAAGTCTCAGAGGGTTTTCTACAACCTATCAAGGCTACAAGCCAGGACAAACTGTTTTCGAAGATGTACAGAGTTTCATATCTTTTTTACTGACCTGAAAATAATCAATGCTCACACAGTAGGGAAGCTGAGGCATAATTTGAAAAAAGAAAATACTTTCACAACATTTAGAAGTCTATTTGTACCTTGCACAGCACTTAAATAATGAACAGTAGTAGCACAGCAAGTGATCTTAAAAAGCCATGAGTGATATATTTTGATTTTAAATAGGGCTCTGAGGGGATCTGCTACTTGAATATTAAATAAAAAAGCAAAGAAGGTACCCTTCACCACACTGCTTGGGAATATCTCTGTAAAAGGATCATCACTGTCCCTGCTGAACCTGCAGTTACACATAATCACATAATAGGATGAACAGAGCTAAAGGAAGTTACATGACAAGATCACTGAGGCAGTAGAATCACAGAATCACAGAGTCATCAAGGTTGGAAGAGACCTTCAAGGCAATCCATTCCAAGCATCAACCCAGCACCATAATCACCCTTAAATAACATCCCAAGGTTCCACATCCAGATGCCTCTTGAAAATTTCTAGACTCAGTTACCTCTCTGGTCAACTTTTTCTAACCTGCCTGACTACTCTCTCAGAGAGTATTTTGTTTCTAATATCTAGTCCTGGCACAATCTAAGACCATTTCCTTTTGTCCTTTCACTTGAGACATGGCAGAAGAGACTGATTACCACCTCACTGAAACCTCCTCTCATGTAGTAGTAGGAATCAATGAGGTGCCTCTGAGTGTCCTCTTCTCCAGAAGAAACAATCCCTGTTCTCTCAGACACTCCTCACAGGGCGTGTTTTCCAGACCCTTCACCAGTTTCATTGCCCTCCTTTGGACAAGCTCCAGCACCTCAATGTCCTTTGGAAGTCAGGGGCCTAAGAAGAAGCAGCCATTAAAATTCTTACTCCAAAACTCTGCTCTTCATTTCTCATAGAGGGTGATTAAGAATTTAGTTCACTTAGAAATCATGTGTCAAATAAATTGTCATTTATAAAGTGTCCTCCACACAGGCACCTCAGAACCCTTTTCAAAATCATTATGAAAACTAGCAAAAACCTAAGGATATGAGAGGATGCAAGTCAGTCATCAGTTCAGTTTAAATTTGACAGAATACATTGATTGAAATAACATCATTTTTATCTGCCACTCATATGAAAAAGGCTTTGCCAAGACAGCTGAAACCAAGAAAATATTTTGAGTTGATTTGAGAACCACCAGGTTTCAAAGAAACAATTAAAAGGCACCAGACATGGCTCATCAGGAAGAAGTGATAATCAAAGCAGGTAGAGTATAGAGATGCGATAGAACAGAAAAAGGAAAATTCATTGAAAAAAATGGTGAAGCAACTCCCAAGTCTGTTGTGAAGTGGTAGGTAATCAGCTACAGACATTTTTCAATGCCAAGTTGAATCTGGTTCAGGAAGCAGGAAGTTCAGAAGAGTACAGGTCAGATACTGGGCTGAGCATAACAACAATTTTAGGTATTTCTTCTATTAGGAGCACCTAATTGAGTTGGCCTTCCTTAGAAGTTTACACACAATCCTGTAATTTTATGAATGACTGGAAGCAAGTTAAAGAAGGTTTAACAAATGTCAGAAGTTTCAAGACTTCAAAAATCATAACTGAACTGTGTTTTAGTTTTACCATGATGTCCCTTTTTGAAATACACAGTTGTCCATCAGGAAATTTAGAGCCATAAGGCCAGTCATTAACAGATGTTTATGGAGTGTATAGTGATTGACTGAGTTCAGCGCTTCTAAATAACACATAACCTGAGGAAAAGTGAATATTTATGAACATTCAACAAACCAAATGGATTGGAAATATGTTGATTGATATATGGCCCTAAAAGATTGTAACCGATGCAGGGAATCTTCATCATGAAGTTGAGACAACAACAGCCAATATCCACATGGAAAGCACAGTGGAGGCAGAGGAGAGAAAGCTGACTAAGTTTAGAAATTATTCTGAAATCCAGACGGACCGTGAACTTGTGTGTTACTACCTCAAGTGCAGAAATACGCTCTAGAATGTTTAGCAGAAATAAAACTATTATTAACCTCTTCAGCAGGAAATTTTGTTCTGCCACATAGAAACAGAGCAGTGTCGGAGCTGATGTCACCCAAACTCATGTAAGAAGTAAAGAAATGGTTTTCAATGTAATCTCCAGCTAGACATTCTCAGGGCTTTAGCAACAGATTAAATTATTTCTTGTCTATTTTGGAAAAACTGGGAGGATAAACTTGTGCTTCTTAAGGAGTGTTTTCGGCATGTGCCACATAAAGAACTGGTTGCTATGGTAAATACTATTGGGTAATTAAGTTTGGAGAAGCATTTTGATTCTTCATTAGTTTTTTGACAAAATAGAAGTTCACCACAAAGCATTTTTTTTGTAATTAAAGTGTGTCATAAAACGCTCTCTCCCGTCTTGATCACTGTCTTGCTTAGGTTATTTGAGGAAAAATAAGAGGCTCATATAAGAACTTATCACCAGGAATGCACTGAGAGTTGCACAAGACCAAAATGCTCTACTTTCTCTAAAATAGGAACATCTGGCAGCACAGACTCTACCACTATCTCACTGCTGGGCTGCAGCAAGCCTCTCTCTCTCACTGAGAGTATCATTTTATGAATCAAAGCTCTTGGCAGAGAAAGTAGTAAGTACCTGTTTCTCGGTACTGCCTCATGCCCACCTTGATCCCTCAGTACAGCTTCCCCTTTGCTGTGCCAGATCAATTATTTGTGGGACCATACTGTGAACTATATCAGGGAACTTAGCCAACTTAAACAACAAGCATTTGGCGTTGGCAGTGATTTTTGTATCTAGAGCAATAGTCTGATTAAGTTCACAGCACAGCCTCCACAGGAAGAGGAAGCATGTGAACATTCATAGCTGGCACTGCTGCCAACTCATTAGATGGAAATCATTGCTGCCTTATTGTTAAATCACCTTGTAAAGAGTGTTTTTATTCCCCATGTTCACTCATTGTGACTTCTCCTGGGTCTAACTGCTAAATTCCTGTGGCAGTGATAAGAGGGAGTTTTGTTTGTTTAGTTTGTGGGTGCTTCTTCGCTAACTTTTACTGGAAACCAGTCTGGGCCACAAAGGTGCCCAAACTGCTGCCACGACATTTCAGAAAACTCACCTGTCCCTGATCCTCTCTATTTTCCAATGCAAAAGTACAACAGATGTTTAGCTCCTACTCACGGCTGGAGTGAGTGCTACTCTTTTATCTGATCTATGTACACGTAATTTAATGAAAGACAGAAATATACCATACCCCTCAGAAGATGGGGATGGAAAAAAGCATAATTTATCTGTCTATGAGATAACTCCTTTCTGGCACAAACTAAGAGGTGTATGATGAGCTGACATGAGATTGAGACTAGCTCAGAACTGAATTGTTCAGGAGGACAACTGAAATCAGCTGTGGGAAGTTGGAGGAGTCAACTTTTCAAACCTTTTATTTATGGTAACTTTTTATTTATGGTAAAGTTTATTTAGCAACTTTTTATTTACGGTAAAGTTAGACAAGCACAGACTATGATGGCTAAGAGCACCTTTACCCCACCCACCATTGATTTGCTACATGAGAAAGAAGCCATTTGTACCAGTGTCACCATCTGATTTCATGTTTAGAACTGAATTTTGTGGTTCAGCTGTGCACAGCTCCCATGGGAACATTGGCTGATTCTTCAAAAACTCCAACCTTATTCATTCCTCTAGGAGAGCTGAGATCTTTTAAGAAGCCTAATCTTGCTGCTTCCAGAGCTGTTATTGGAGGACTTCACTGTGTACTTAGGAACAGTCTGGCCTTTAAGGTGCATGAAATTTGCAGCCTGCAAGCAGGTTGGCCTATCAAAGCATAGGGTGTACCACAAGAAATTATTAGATTACCTTCAATGAAAACAACTGGTTTCAGACAGAGTTTTCTCCATCCTGTTGCAGAATATCCTAACACAATTTTTTTGTCCTGTTAGTGATTTAGAAAACAAAAACCATTTTCCCTCTGAACAATGACAAATTTGCATAAAATCAATTGTTCCAATTCAAGATAGTAGTTGAAACTATGTATCTTTAATATTCAAAACAGGATTGTAATTTTCTATTAGAAAAAATAGCTGTATCCTTTTTTGTTCTTCCTCCCATTGAATCTATTTTAAATGAAGAAAATTGGTTGTCTGATTAAGTTGCATACAAATAGCTAAAGTCACATAAATTTGGTAAGTCAGCTACTAACTATTGCAAAAGTTTTGCAACATGGTGTGGTACAAGAAATCTTCCAAGAAAATAATATAAATAATATAATACCATAATTATATCATATATCATATATCATATCAGACACATAAGCACTGACATAACTGAGGGATGCAGAGGCAGTCAAGCAAATACATAACACTGCTAGTGCCGTCAAGCAGCCCCAAAGTTTCAACATGTCCTCCTGTTCCTCTTGAGCTTGTCTAAAATTTAGAGTTCAGGAATAATTTTAATAATAAAAAAATGTATTCTGGGCCTTTGGATAATCTTTTTTAGGTACTTTTCTTTTTATAGATGTTAAAGTGGCTAGACGTGACTGGGACAATGTCAGTGGCAGGGTCAGAGCTCATGCATACAGGGGAATGAATAGGCATGGGAAAATGACTTTCACTTTTTAGAAACTGTTTTCCATGGCTATAAGGTATTTAGCTGAATTCTCTGACACTTACCTAGGAACTGACCCTGAACTATGCAATGAAATCTGGCAATGACATTTCCAGATGTGATCTGAGCAGCACAGTGCCCTTTTGTCATCATTTTATATACAGGATGCTATCACCTTCAGATATCTGAAATGTTCCCATTTAGAAAAAACAGTCTTATCTTTTTTGACATTAATAACTTTCTCCATTCAGTATTTTCTGTGTGTTAGGTACCTTTTCCCTCTATTTTGAGATAGCTGTATTGCAGGGTAATTACAAGGAGAACTCTATAGCTAATCTTCCAGATGTAATTATTTCATTGCCAAAAAACATCACCTCATTTGGTGTGTTTATAAGTAAACATAGATGGCTCAGACAGGAATCTCTTCTCTTCCCCAAATATATGTGACCTTGAAACCACAGCACATGTACTACAGGAATACTTTAAATTACCTGTGCTATCTAACCAGGAGTAGATCCTGCAGCTGTTTCTCTTCCTGCACTTCTGTATTTCAGACTCACAAAGCTCTGTCTGACTCCAAAATTTTCCCTATACTTTTCAATTACCAGTTACAATAAACTGGCAGGAGATATTGATCCCCCGAAGGCAGAGAGACCCTGAAGATTGACCTGAACATATTAAAGTTTATGTATGAAGTTTAACAGAAACAAGTACTGGATTTTGCGCCTGGGGCAGGGCCCTGCAAAGGTGATGGCAAGCTGAATGTGAGTCAGAGGTGCCCTGGCAGCCAGGAGGGCCAGAAGTGTCCTGGGGGGCATCAGGGACAGCATCACCAGCTGGGCAAGGGAGGGGATTGTCCTGCTCTGCTCTGCTCTGCACTGGGGTGGCCTCACCTGCAGTCCCGTGTGCAGTTTTGGGCACCAGAGATATTAAAAAGATATAAAGCTATAGGAAAAATTGCAAAGGGAGATTATGAAGATGGTAAAGAACCTAGAGAAGAAGACATATGAGGAGCAGCTGAAGTTACCTGAGGAGACCAAGGGGACATGTCATCTGCAGTTTCCTCACAGGGGAAATGGAGTATCAGGCATTGATCTCATCACTCTCCTAACCAGTGACAGCACTCAAGGGAATAGCCTGAAGTTCTGCCAGGGAAGGGTTAGGTTGGATATTCAGAATAGGTTCTTCACCCAGAGGGTGTTTGTGCCCTGGGACAAGCTCTCCAGGGAAGCGATCACAGCCTCAAGCCTGACAGAGCTCAATGAGCATTTGGACAATGTTCTCAGGCACGTGATGTGATTGTTGAGTTGTCCTGTACAGGGCAAGGAGCTGCACTCAAGGGTCCTTGAGGCTCCCTTCCAACTCAGGATGTTCTATGATTTTATGCAGAAATTGTCCTCCCTTACAAGCTGTATATTTATTGTTCAAAACAAATATCCAAGTAATTATGTTCAAAAGGAGCCAAATTCCATTTAAAGCTGCTTGAGAAATAAATCATTCCATCTGAAAGTTACAACATCTAAACAAAGATTTACAAGAAATTAATCTGAAATGGGGAAGTACACCCATGAATTCCTGGATACTGAGAATTAAAAAAAAAAAAAAAAAAAAAAAAGCCTGTGGACTTTTTTGAAGCAATCCCTACAAAACATTAAATTTTCCCCTTGCATTGGAATGCATGGATATCTGAGTTGTAAATAACTGTCTTTCAGTAGAAATGTACTGGTACTTGAGGACCAAGCATTAAACATCATCTCACTGGCAAAAAATTCCAGCTGACACCTCATCTGGAAAAGTCTGAGAGCATCACTAAGTTTAGGATGAACCTGGACAAGCTAAAACTAGGATACCTAAAGTGAAATTCACTTCTGGAAATTTTCTTCAAATTATTACAATAGTTTTACCTAGGTCAATGTCAGATAGTCAAAGCAGAAGAAATCCTAGCAGATCCCTTGTTAGATTGTGCAACTGTTTAGGAGTAATGGAAATAAAAGAAAAAAACCCCACATCATAGCTGTTTTACAGCATTGCAAAGAGTCTCACTACATTTTAAGGAGAAGTGAATTATTTAGTGTGCATTTTTGCTAAGTGTTTTTGGGGTGTTTTTCTGCACAGCTGTTTTTGCTCTGGATAATGGCTCTTATCCAAAGTAAGATGTCAAAACAGGGTGACCAATAATTATGTTTGTAGGGCTGACAGCTGTTCACCCTTTCTGGCATACCTCATTGCTCTTTTCATCTGGTGAATTGTATTAATGTCCCAGAAATTACCTGCAGGACACAGTCCATGTCTCTTCCCACTAGAACTGGCAATTGTCATAATTTGTGTGCAGGTGACCCTGCCTTGGTGCATTCCACAGAGCTCTAACAACAGACTGAACAAGAGAAGCTTTTCTTTATTCTTCCTAGTTATGTTAGGTTGGTTTGCATGTATTTTCCCCTGAATTACCAAGCTATGGCCATAAGACAAAGAAAGAAGCACTATTCTGTAAACTATTTTCCCTTTTGGTATTATAATGGAAAAAAAAAGGTAATAGCAAAATGTAATGATCTTAAATTACTCTTGAACTCTTTATCAAGAAATAGACAACCTTATAAATTCCACTCTAGTCTGTGTCAGAGTGAGACTAATACCTATTAAAATTGAATTGGTTTAACTGAAATAATACTGAGAATGCTGGTAATGAAAAACACATGAGGGATATCACAGTGTTGAGTGTCCTTTTCCAAACAACCTTGGCCTTCAAAACCTGCTTGTATTCTGATGGGAAGCTCTACTAATTACCTGTGTATGTTAATCAGTGATACCTGCTGGCAAACAAACCATCCTTACAGCAGTTCTTTTTTTAAATTATTAAAAAAAAAAAAAAAGGCACCAAAACAGTGATGGAAATAAAAGTTCTTTTCACTTTCTTATTAGCATTTTTTACAGTAGGCCAGTCTCAAGGCTACCTTTTCCCCACAGTTTCACCTATAAGTGGCTGCCATTTTGTGTGCGTGTCACTGGTGATGGAGTTTGCCCATTGAATTTACTGCTGATTGATGTGTGAGACAACAAGAATCAACTTAGAGTTCTCAGATCAGGCGTTAGCTTTGCTAACTAGAAATAATAGTTAGCTTTTGCTGACTAGAAATAATATGGAAAATATCTTCTCCCTCCAAATTCTCCATCATAGCTACTCTGCTTCCATTTCAAATTACTTTTTGAAAAGTGACCAAAAAACTCCAATAAAAGCAATTAATATTCCTATCTTTATTTTTTTTCCCCTCGATATCTCGTTTTGTTGCCAGCTGTGATGATCTGGAAACCAGGAAAAGACAAAACTCAACAATACCATTTTAGAGTCCTGTCTTAGCAAAACCTTGAAAAACCCTAAAACGATCAAAAAAAGCCCCAAACACCTATTTTCTTAGCTGTCCCTGTTGAGCTGTAAACATGAGATGTACACTTCAGAGAAATCTTGGCGATAATAAAAGAATTAGTTGTCGTCTGACTTCAGTGTACACAGAATTTCAGGCATCCTTAACTGCATTGAGAACCAGTGCTCAGACCTTGGGAGACTTCAGGAAATGGAGAGCCTATGAAGATACAGATGAACTTGCAAGGAAAACTTTAGGATGGCTGCGGATTCGTAATAGAGCCCAGGAGACTTTGTCCTCCAGGGCTGAAATGAACACATCTTAGGCACAGCAGAAGACATGAGTCACTCAAGGTTAAACAGGAATTTTATTGATATCTAGTGTTATTTGATGTTTTCTTTAAAGTCTGCTTTAACTCAAGATTTTTAAACTATCATTTAGGGCATACCCTGAACAGAAAACAAGGAAAGGACATGGGAGCAAATGGAAATGTACCAGACAAAAGCCATGAGAGGTTACAACATTCCAGACCAGCTGGATTAAAACTTTATCTCAGAGAGTTAGGCAAGGACAAACATTTTCCTTTGTGAAACCTGTGGGTGTTGTTCTGCTATTAGTCATGGTGAACGCTTCAGTGTGGTGAGCTAGAAGAAGTCAAACTGACATCAAAAGTACAGAGAGTGCTGTGGGAAAGAGTTGATTCAGTCCTTGGTTGACAGAATATACTAGAGACAAATAATGAAGGATTAGGCTTCTCCTGACACTTTGCTAGCAGAGGAGACATACCGTGCAGGATTCATTTTGCACTGACAGTGGTGTGATTTAGGACTAATTCCTTTGAAGGCAGTGGCTTATTCTGGTTTAAAACAAGGATGGGATTAATATCAAACCCTGATATTTACCGTGAGCCAAATTTCCCTTGCCTGACAATACAAGCCATGCCTTTGTTTTCCCTGCCTGTATAAGCATGAGAAGCAGAAACTGGACTGCTCATGGAATATTAAATAAATGGCGCAAAGCAAACAACAACTGTCTCTGATGTTGAATAATGAATCCTGCTGATACAAGGAATGCTGCTGGAGACTGTTAAATCTTGATGGACATAAACTAACAAGAGAAGTCCCTCAGATGATTTGCATCAGGACAGCTGTTTACAGGGTTTGATACAATGCACAGCCATGAATGATGTGGACATTTTTGCAGTTTGAGTTGTGTAAAGGCATCCACTCAGGAGCAAGGTCAGTCTTTACCTGCTCACACAGAAGCTGATTGTCTTCAAAAGGAAATTTTCTTGGGCAAAGCAGTGTTTGGTCTTAGTGAGTATTTAGCTCACGGATTTAATATTTAAGTCAATATCTGCTTGAAAAAACTGCTGTCAGGATACGTAAATATTGTGCTCATAGGAGCACCCAGCAGACCAGTGCTTGAAAAGAAATTGGGTGTGGTTTTGGACATGCTGGCATATGAATTCCACAGCTTTCACATGCTGGCATATGAATTCCTGATGACGCTGTGTTTTGTGGCACAAAAACCATCCCATAATTTCAGCCAAGAATTAGCTGATAAAGTTGATTTCTTATGGGAATTTTAGGCAGGGGAGAGAACATTACTTCTGAGCTTTAAAAAAGAAAACCAAAGACGATCAGTTTAATAAGCTGATCTTCCAACTGGCTAATATTTTTTGAAAGCCAGTCCTAGTAGTTAAATTATGAAAGTGTTGAAGGAGAAAGGTCACAGGTAATGACATGGTGAGACATTTCATTGAGTTTAACACTTGATCCAGATCTCCATCTGTTTGATGGAGATATTTATCCTGACCCTGATGGTTTTTCAAGCAGTCTCTTCCAACAATCTTGATCTGTTAGATATCAGAACAAGAGTGAAACAAAGCATTTCAGATATCCTAAGGAGTCACTTATGGATCCTTCCTGATAACAATTTGAATATTTTGGTTTCTCTACAAAGATAAAATCAGTTCTTACTGCACAAGTTCTGCCACTCAGCCAGTTAGCATTGGTCAGTTTGTTTCAAACTGAAAAAAAAGAGATTTTCTGTCTTAAAGTAAAATAAGGCCTCAGCCAAGCTCCATTGTTCAAGCTATTTTCTTCTCATTTAGATAGTGTGGTGCTGAAAGCAATTAAAGCCATGTCTGTAGAGAGCATTATGAACTCACTAGTTGTTGATCTAAAGCTGATATCTCAAGTCTGACACTGTATAGTAACTACACATGTAACCTATATTAAATTCTAGGTAAAAACAAGAACAAGCTCAAATGACTTCTCCATGTTGTCATCCTCATGAATATTCACATCCATTTGTTAGTCAGCATAATTAATCATTATATGAGTACAAGCCTAATATATTTTTCCAAAAAATACACTGTGTAGTAGTATAATAAATTACTTTTTCCAGGCATTTTGATCTTTCTTACCTTCTGACATGTTCCTATATATAGTATTTTATGCAAGGAGTTTATAAAAAAGAGAAAGACTCTAAATCATGCCAGTTATTATTTTTAAGGAGAAAAATACTAATTGTAAAAGTAGAAAACTGTGACTAAATAATTCACAAGATGATATTAAAAATGCAAATATTAATTATAAAAGTAGAACACTGTGACTAAATACCTCACAAGATAATATTAAAAATACAAATATTGGAGAACAATGTCTGGAGACAAGCAACAAATATGGAGAACCAGAATAGTTTTATGAAGTGCTAAATTTTTTACAAGTGTGTGTTTCTATGTTAACATTTTCAGTTCCTGGCAGAATTTGAAAAAAAACCCCCTAACTCCACCCCCACATCTATTATATTTCCCTAGTAAGTAGTAAAGCATTGCAACTGCTGCATTTCTGAAAAACTCAGGCTTTTAGTAATAGAAATGCCTTTCTTAGACTGATACAGTTCTGGTGGCCCCCAGAAGGGAAAATGTGGCTACATAGAGATATTTAAGATTTAGACCGCACCTGCAGCATGTGCGAAGCATGTGGCAGTCCTCAGCTTTCAGTTCAACTGGAAAACTGAAATGGAAGAGTCATTGCAAAAGAGCAATGCAAAACCTCTTCTCTGGGAGGAGTCAGATCCTGCTGACCTCAGTATTCAATAAAAACTCTTTGCTGGATGACCAAACGCCACTGATCTGCAGGACTTGCAATTGTGAGGTAGTAGTTCAGGAGCCAGTCCAATCAGGAACAGAGCAATACCACTGCATTTGGATAGGATGATCCATCTGGAAAAATGCATCCTAATCTGTACACTGTCAATGTGCACATCTTCAAAATTATTATAATCATGAAAAATACAGAATGTCCTACCTTTACCGACTACCTGACTTCCACAAAGAAGAACAAGAGTAGCTGGATTTTTCCTGTGTGTTTAATACCATCCTCTACCTTGAACAGAAAATCCAGGATAATTTGCAAAGTATTCATTTTTCAATGAGATCCCTGTGTCTGGCAGGAGTAGAAATGGTTGTCTGAAAATATTTCATTAAAATTGTCTGTATAATTACCCTGAACGGCTGCTACTGATTTTGTAGTTTGCAAATGAAGGCATTTTTATGAAAGACTGGATCGCCCTTCACAACATGAGAAACTTGATTAAAATACAGTGCCAAGGTCAGAATTTATTGCCCTTGAAGAGAGCATTAGCCACCAGGTTCCCTGAGTTAAAATTGTCTGCTACTAAGGCTGTTCTCATTATTGGAGAAGGAAGGAAATATTTTGTCTGATCCAAAGTAAAAGCCCAATTCTCTGTGTCAGAGTGGGATGCCCAGCCTTAGGGAAGGAACTCTGTTACTGCAGCGACAGAAAGTATCCTCAGGTCTAATGAATCTGTTGTGGGTGTCACACATGGAAAACTTTGCGAGAGACAAGATGTTTCATGAGCATTCCCAGAGCAAAGTTAGAGACAAGACTCTTTCCTCCCTTAATGATGCCCCAGACACTCAGCAAGCATTAATTAATCTCTATATTTACTTCTGTATTCCTATATTGTTTCCATTATTTTCATGTGCACCACATGTCTAGGAGTAGTCCTAAAGTCAGCTGTAGTCCCAAAGATTTCTGAGACATATTTTTAATGTACACAATTACAGAAATATTTGCTTAGAGCAGGAATAACCATGAAAATTCTTATTCTTTGTAATTAAGTGGTACATGCACATTAATACAATGGACAGAATTTAAAATAACACTGCTCCTCTGAATATATGGATGTATATATATCCATAAAAATAAATAAATCAGACAAGGTGATTTATTTATTAATCATCAGACATAAGATGAGGAAGATTAAAGGTGAAATGAAATGAGCTGATGATGACCTAAAAAAATACTTTTCACTGGGCAAAAATAGCCCCCATTCAATCAACAGATTCACTTTTCTCTTTTTTTTTGTCTTCAACACGACTTTATTTGAAACATAATCTCTCTACCAGTTGTTACTCTTTTGGAAAAGACAATCGAATTCTGACATTTTCTTGAACCAGCAACAATATTAATGGCTAATATTTGATCCCACATACTCGTAGCAAACACAAATATAAATACCTGAAGCTGCAGCATTTCAAGCTACATAATTGAAAATAATTCAGACTAATCCATAAGCCTTAGGGCAGAAATCATAATATATATGGAATGGTTTACTTCTTTTGAAACTGGGGGTGAGAACACTTTGCATCATAGTCAAAATTAGGAGCAACTATCATTTAATTATAGAAAGTAGGGCATGAGAGGACCTTGATAAGTCACTTAACCCATGCTCCAGGGTCCTGGATATTACCTAAATCACTCCTAAAAATTGCCACTCTAGACTGTTTAATTATACCTCAGGGTAAAGCCTTCCAAGCAAAATGAGGTTATTTAAGATATTGTTTTTAGGTTGTTTTTTGAAGGCTTCTCCTATTATTATTTAATGTAATTATTCCTTAGAATAACTTAACCCATCATGTCATGATTGCTCATAGATGAAACAGAGGACAATTGATTTCTTCCTCTCTCTAGCAACTCCTTTCATATTTGAAGGTTGTCATAGCTGTCTCTTAATTTTCTTTTACTCTAGAGTAATCCTCTATCCTGCAGAAATTGTGAAAATAAGCAGGATCAACTGCAACTGAAAACAGTATGTTTAAAGATCATCAGTGCTTTCTTGGGAGAAGGTTAGTTTCTACTTTTATTTTTTTAAAGGTTAGTATCTGTTGCTCATAACACTGTTCTTACTTTGATAGACCGACTGCCTGTGGGTAAACCTGCCTCTAGCTTTCTTTGGCACTTACAACTGCTGAAGAAGCCCCAGGGAGACCACAGTACACACACACACACACACACACATATATACACTTATATCACATATCTGAACATTAATGTAGCAGTCTGACTACGGGAAATGAATGGTTGGTACTGCTAGAGGAACTTTTTTTTTGCTCAAAGAAAGAAAGATGTGCTACTAATATTGTTCAAACTCTTCCACTTGCAATGTTGCACAGATCATGGAGATCTAGGAAGTGGAGACAGAATTGTTCCCCAAAAGAAACATGGAGTGAGCATGTGCCTGATGTTAGCTGTAAGCTTGTGCTCAGGCAGTGCTTGATGTTCCTAGATGGGGATGGGGAAGGCATGGTTGCTGCTTTGAGCTTTGAACCATGTGATGGTGATAAGCCCATAAAATAACACTCATGAAGAAATGAGAGCTGATGACATGTGGTGGACTGTAATTTTCGGTTTATGGTTAAACTTGATGATCCAAAATGTCTTTGTTAGCATAAATGATTGCATGATTCTATGATACAGGCCTGCAGGCCAGACCCTCCCATGACTGGAGGCTAGAATGGACTGAAGTGAGTGCAGAAGGCATAGCATGTAAACCAGGTCTCACCCTGTGATCATAGGAGATGTGCCTTCTACGTGACCATGTAACCATGTTTAGTCTGGATTCCCATGTTAGTTCTGCCCTCCAGATCCTCAGTAGATCTTTGTATCTGTCTTCTTGAAACAATACCTCTACTGTTATTGCAGAATCAATGAGTTTGAA
Organism: Chamaea fasciata; assembly: GCF_029207755.1. NCBI lineage: Eukaryota > Metazoa > Chordata > Aves > Passeriformes > Sylviidae > Chamaea > Chamaea fasciata. The sequence goes on along the minus strand of NW_027094086.1, from coordinate 9,202,194 downwards.
AAGGACTTCTGGAGATCATATTGTCAAATTTTCCTCAAAGCAGGATCACCTGCAAGTTGCTTAGGGTCTTGTCCAGTCAGATTTTGAATATTCCCAAGAATGAATACTTCACAATATCTCTAGGCTGTCATAGTGCTCATTCACATTTAGAGTAAAAAAAGGCATTTTTTTATGTTTAAGTGGAATTTACTGCATTTCATTTCATGCACATTGACCATAATCCTGTCTCTGGGCACTGATGAGAAAATTTTGTCTCTGTCTTCTTACTTTAGAGTAATCTATTTATAGAAAATTATCAGATTACCAGCCCCCATACACCCCGGTTCTTTCTCATCTCCAGCCTGAACAGTCCCAGCTCTCTCAGCCTCTCCTCATTTGGCAGCTCTTTGCAGCCTTTCTCTGGCCTACCTCCAGTATGTTCATGTCTCTCCTGTGCTGGGTAGTCCTGCACTGGGCCTGGCACTCCAGATTTGCTTCAGGAAGACCAAACAGAGGGGGAAAAACTGCCTTCCTCAACCCAGTGAGAATATTCTGCCTAAGGCAGCACAGGAGCCCATTGGCCTTCAGCCTCTTGGTTCCCGGTCAGCTTGGTGTCCACCAGGTTCTCCAGGGCCTTCTCTGCAGGAACTCCTTTGCAGCTGCTCAGCTGCCAGTCTGTTGTGGTGCATGGCGTTATTCCTTCCTGGGTACAGAATGTTGCATTTCCCTTCTGCTGAATAAAGCTGTGGAAGGGGCTAGAGCACAAGTCTGATGAGAAGCAGCTGAGGGAGCTCTGGGGGCTCATTCTGAAGGAAAGGAAGTTCATGGAGCACCCTGTCACTCTTTACAACTCCCTGACAGGAGGGTGTAAACAGGTGTGGGTCAGTCTCTTCTCTAGGTAGTTAGTGGCAGGACAACAGGAAATTGCCTCAAGTTTTTCCAGAGAGATTCAGATTGGATATTAGTAAAAATTTTGTTACTGAAAGGGTGATCGTGCATTGGAACAGGCCGCAGGGAAGTGGTGGAGTCACCATCACTGGGACTGCTGAGAAGGCAAGTGGATGTGTCACTTGGGGTAATGTAGTGGTGAAAACAGTGGCACTGGATTAAGAGCTGGGCTCAAGGCTCTCAGAGATCATCTCCAACCTCAAGGATACTGTGATTCTGTGACTCCATGGTGGTCCTGTCAGCCCATTTCTCCAGCCCACAGAGGTCCCTCTGAGAGACACTAGAGTCATTTGGTGTATCAGTCACTCCTCTCAGTTTTGTGTTGTCTGCACAACAGACTATTAAACTCGGTTGAGTTTGGTGGGAGTTAGTGAGTCCCACAAGACATTCTTAAAACCATTAAAGTGATTTAAAGAGATTGTGTAGTGTTGAAACTCTCTCTCATCACCTTCCTATAATTTAAGTTCCTAGATCACTTTGAAAAATGGGCTTTAGGCCAGATAATTATCCTGGGAATAATTTCTGTGACCACCTATTCTTCCATGTTTTGGAGACAAGTTTGATACAAAGTCTGTAAGAAAATACGAGTTTTTTCTGTGTATAAATGTGTTTATGGTTTGTATTTTTAATGATTTCCTTATATGGAGGATCCTCTAACATTCTCTTTTTCCTTGTCTGAGGTTTCTTAAATTGTCATTCTGTAGCAAAGGGAACTAAGCTTAAAATCTGCAGCTGCTAAATCCATACTGATGTTAGCCAGAATATGACAGTTTGATTTCCAGATTATAGCTTAATGACAGTAATTAGAAATAACATCTCTTAATTATTGGTGTGCATATTTTCCATCTTTAAATTGCACCTACAAACCATCTTCACATACACACAAACTTTAAGGACATAGTAAATATTATTTTGACTTGCAAATGTAATTACTGAGCCTGAAAGCAAGGTCAAAAAAAGGAATAAAGCATGAAATTTCACAGCATTACTCTTGCTGAGTATTTGCATCATATAATAAAAATATATATAAATCTATGAAGTTTTCTGAACCTTTAGAAATTTAAATGTGAAATCTTACTAGATATATACATTGCTTTCAGATTAAAAAAAAAAAACCAACAACTCTGTCAAGTCAGATTACAGAAGCTTCACATTGCAGAAGAAAACCAGAAGTGATCTCAAATCCTCTTTCTTCTTGTACACTATCAGAAGTGTTCTTTAATAAATTCACTTGGATAGACTATTTGTAAACTCAGTGTGGAAGTTAGCATGTTGTGGTGTCATGGACAGCAATCTGGCCAGCACAGTTCTGTTAACTGATTGAAGAGGAAAGGTGCAACTACCTTCACAATATTTGTGCAAAATCTAAGGGACATTGAACAACTTAAATTTATACCAAGGTTATTGCATATCTCTTTATGCCAATGAGAGTTTTTCTTGAGTTTAAAACAATTGGCATGTTAAGGTGCATTCTTTTACACTCATTCGCCCAAGTCACAATGCTTTGGAGAGTTCTGTACATAAAGCTTTTAGATTTTATTGTTTTGATTTTTGATGAGATTTGAAGTAACTGAATGCTTGTGTTAGATAATGTACCATGCAGTGTTAGCAAAGAAGAATGGCTGTCATCAGAAAATGTAACTTAAGAATAACCAGACACAAGTACATTTTTACAGGGAAGAAAGTAATGTCATTGAAAAAATAATTTCTAAGCATGAAGAGCTATCGAGATTATAAGAAGATTATTGGGGGCCTACCATCCTATACCACCACATAGAAAATGGGAGCACCTCTTGTGTACCTCTGGCATTTCTAACTGCCTCTCAGGTGACTAATGGAACACAGCAGACAAGAGCAATTCCACTAGCACAAATTAAATACATGTAATAAATTCTTTTCTTCCTATTGTTGTCATCAAACTGCTATTACTCTCAGGATTGCAGAGAATATGTAAATTGTCATAGCATCAGTCAGAGTGGCATTTGGCTACATTTAGAAATGTCAAAAAAGTTTTACAGCAACTTGTAAAACTTGTACAGCCCTTAGGCAAGTTTCATATGGCTTCAATTCTACTTAATTCTCAAAAAGGAATTTTTACTGGCTTCTCTCAACAACCTTCAGATCCTGGAGAAATCTACTGTAAATCTCTCCAATCATTTTGAGGTGTACTACACACTTAATGTTTCAAGACTAAGTTACTATAAAGAAACATAGAATTAGTTAGGTTGGAAAAGACCTCTAAGACCATCAAGTCCAACTGTTAATCCAGCACTGCTAAGTCCGTCACTAAACCATGTCCCTAAGTGTCACATCTACATGACTTTTAAATCCCTCCTGGGATGGTGACACCACCACTCCCTGCACAGCCTGTTCCAGTGCTTGACAATCCTTTTGATGAAGAAATTTTTCCTATTATCTAATCTAAACCCCTACTGGGGAAATTTGAGGCCACATCCTCTTGTTCTGTCTCTTGTTACTTGGGAAAAGAGATCAACCCACGCCTAGCTATAGCCTCCTTTCAGGCAGTTGTAGAGAGTGCTAGTGTCCCCAGATCCTCAGCTCCAGGCTGAACACCCCCAGCTCCCTCAGCTGCTCCTCATTTGACCTGTGCTCCAGCCCCTTGCCCAGTTCCATTGTCCTGCTCTGGACACATTCCAGCCCCTCAATGTCTTTCTTGCAGTGAGGGGCCTAAAACTGGATACAGGATTTGAGGTGTGGCCTCACCAGTGCCCAGCACAGGGGGATAATCACTGCCCTGGTCCTCTTGGCCACACTATTGCTGATACAGGTCAGGTGCCATTGACCTCCTTGACCACCTGGGCACACACTGGCTCATTTTCAGGCAGCTGTTGACCACCACCTCCAGGTCCTTTTCCAACTCTTTGACATCTACATTTACATCTTAGTACAGGTGGATGTTAGAGTTACTGATGATCAGGCTGAAAGAATAGAATAGAATAGAATAGAATAGAATAGAATAGAATAGAATAGAATAGAATAGAATAGAATAGAATAGAATAGAATAGAATAGAATAGAATAGAATAGAATAGAATAGAATATTTCAGTTTCATGGGACCTACAACAGTGTTCTAGTCCAACAGCCTGACCACTTCAGGGGCCATCTAAAGTTAAAGCACATTATTAAGGATATCGTCCAAATACCTCTTAGATATTGACAAACTTGGGGCATTGATCACCTCTCCAGGAAGCCTGTTCCAATGTTTGAACACCCTCCGGGGAGAGAAGTTCATCCTAATGTCTATTCTCCAAGGTCCCTGGTCCAGCTTTGAACCATTCCCGCACGTATTGTCAATGGATCCCAGGGAGAAGAGCTCAACACGTCGCTCTCCCCTTCCCTTACTCAGGAAGCTGTTAGGGAGCAACAAGGTCACACCTTAGCCTACTATTCCCCAAACTAGACAAAACCAGAGGAGTTCTTTACGTCTCCTTTTATGACATACCTTCCAGCTCTGAAGAGAATGATGTGGAACCAGATCTTTAAAGAAAGAATGAAGTCAAATGCCTGCATTCCCACTATACTCAATGTATTCATATTTCAACAAAAATGTTCATGGCTGAAAGAAACCAATGCAGTATTCCTCTTTTGATGCATCATAAAACATATTGGGATGTTTTACATAAAAATCTTAAAGCAATTGAACATATTAGTCACTTATTACAGCAGCTGAGGAAGGCAAAATTTCAAATCAAATGAAGCTCTGAAATGCATAAAGATGTGTGTGGGTCACCACAGACCAGTGATTAATTTAGTGATGAAATGGGTGTGATCCTCATTCCCAATCCCTAGCTGAAATCTGTGGTGAATATGACTCCTTCTGCTAAAAGAACATGCATATCTGCACATCAAATTATACTGAGCACACGTGGGATGATTTCTATGTCAATTATAACCCTGTCTAGTATTCTTATTAAGTTTATTAATATTAATAAGCATTGAAGGTACTTTCCCATATGACAAGAGGATCATAGGATAAAAGAATGTGTACATCTCGATCTTGTGCCATTATTTAAATAACTTCCTTGAGATCTAAGTAATTTCTTTACCTAAAATCCTAGCTTCAGAATTATATAACCTCTTCTACACCATGTAATATCACTTAGTTTTTCTGTGCTGATTCATCTTCTTGGTTTTTTATTTTTTCTTCTTTTCACTGTGGTGATAGTTATGGATTTATGAATGAGCCTTCTACTGTGGCAGAACTAATGAAAGGAACACAGAATAGATAGTTCCATCTCTGAGTAGTTCTAAGGTAAAAGAAGCAGGAGAGTTTGAACAAAGGAGAAATAGTAAAGTGCCTGAAGATTGGATCCACCCAAAGAAATAAACTGAATTTCAAAATTAAGATTCTGACACTACTGAATGCTTCCACTAATTTCATTAAAGAAGGATTTCTGCATTTTATTTTTAAGGGAAAAATAAAATTTCGCAAAGGGAAAGTAATGATAGAGGAAAATACAAAACTACAAAGTGATGATTAAATCAAAATTGAAAAATAAAATTGAGATAAAAATTAGATTATTGAACACAGATATTATTTCCTTTATACTGGGGATACTGTTATCTAGATTAAAACTAATGCATCATATAAAATTACAACACCAACATCAGACTATCTGGAAGAAGTATAATTATTTGTTGTGATTGTGGAAAAAATTGGCTTGTGTTAGTTTTGATCTTTTTTTACATTGGTATACTTCAGCTACTTCTCACAATGCAGCAATGGTTAATTAATTAACTATGCAGCCTTCCTCTCTCTAGGGCTAACTGCACGAAACCTTGTAGCAGAATAAGCTGGCAAATGAAATAACAGCACTTCTTAAAAAAAGTTTTTAATAAACACGGCTTGGATGATGAGACATTCCTCTGACACCCAACGGCTGCCAGGCTTTGCACTTCATTCTGTGTACAGTTCCTGATGTTTTTTCTAAGTTAAGCAGCACCCCACTGGTATCTCTGTCAGCAGACCTGGCTGTTTGGAGAGATAAGCATAACAGAGCTCATTCAGAGAGACTCCTGGAGGAGTAGGATGTCTACATTTGTCTTCTCTTTCAGAAGAACTGTGGACTCAGAGCAAAACTTTCCCTAAAGAGAGTCCTGAGAAGTCATCTTCATGGTTCACCTAAAAATCCTAATATATATGGGATTCTTTATGTTACATTCTGTCAGCTTTAAATCAAGGATATAAATGATGCTGTTGGAAGCCTGTGAGTAAGTCAGGTCTTAATAATATCCCTTAGAAAAATCTTTAGTTTCAAGAAATGCCAGATCCTCAGGACTTTTTGTGATGATCACTTCTGATGAGCCAAGTCTCCTCCATCCTGGTTTCAATGACTGAGGCTGCTAACATAATGCTCAAGATTTGCTGCAGCAGTAACACAGTGATTTGCATTCATCTCCCTCCTTTGGTCAGACTGAAACTCTACTGTCCTTTCTGCACTCATGATAGGTACAACCTGCACTGCACCAAGAACAGAGCAAGTGACAGAACTTGTAAGAAAGGCAAGATGAAGAAAAAATGGCTCATGAGCCACGAAGCAAGATCCTTGTGCAACTCATCTGCAGACAAGCAACAACTACAGTTTAATTCAGAAGCCTATGCTGAATGCCACCATACTCTTACAGATCCTTACACAGTATGCAAAAAGACTCTGGAACAATAAAATGCAGGGAGTATGTCTAAAACCTTGGTTTTCTCTAGGATTTAGAGAATCACTGTTATGTTTTCCCCTACATACTTGGACTTTTCAGCACTCTGAAAAAGAGGTTCAAGATTCATCATGTCAGAGTGGGGATCAGACTGTATAGTCTGGTGGCTGGGACCTGTACTTGAGGGAATGATTTAACAACATTATATAAAACACTAAAATGTGGAGCAAGAACACCTCCAGTGATGAATTCCATAATCAGTTGTCTACAGAGTCAGGATTATTACTTTTTATTTTTTTCTTTTTTCACGTTTAATCTTAAACTTTTATCTTAACTGAAGAACAGTCATGCTAGGAATGGGAGAAGTTTTGCTTTGGAAACTCTCTGGTGAGGTAAGAGAGATAGACTTCAATCCCCTCTGGGAAAAAAGGGATTCAAACCTTGGTCTATCACATCCCAGGAATATTTTCATTACCACATTTTTTACAGAGGAAGAGCACAGTAACCTTCTCTACTGACTTTGACATTGGACAGGTGCTGTGTGTGTAGTACAACTGCAAAATATGTTCCAAGTAGAACAGTGTTTGGATGTTGGGTAGGGTAGGCTGCCTGGTAACTTAAACGTAGAGTTATTGAGGCACTTCAGGGGATGCACGGAAACAGAAGCACAGTTATGGGCAAGAAGGCTACACTTTGGGAAATGTGATCCTGTAATCACAGACACATTGAATGCAAGGTTGGAAGGGGCCTCCAGGATCATATGATTCAGACTTTCTTGACAAAAGTACAGTCTAGATAAGATGGCCCAGCACTCTGTCCAGATGAATCCTAAAAGTGTCCAATGTCAGTCAATCCACCACTTCCTTAGAGAGATTTTTCTCATTGCAAATATTTTTCATCTTGTGTCCAGTCAAAATCTCTACAAGAGTTACTTTTACACATGACCACACACCTTTTCCATAAGACTCCCTGTAAAAAAGGAGTCTGATCTTTGTTGCCATCCTTTAAATACAAAAGGGTGAAAATGTCTCCCCCAAGCCTCCTTTGTCCAAGGTTGAACACACTCAGTTCTCTCAGCCTTTCCCCATAAGTTAGGCTTCCCCCTTCTTTGCTCATCTTTGTGCCCTTTCTTTGGGCCCTGTCCAGCCAGTCCATACCTTTTTTGTATAGCTGGGACCAAACCTGAACACAGTATTCCAGGCCATGAAAGTGCTTACCTAGAATAAAGTGAGGTAATGACTTCTTGACTTCTGCTGGGGATGTCCTTGTGAATGCAGCCCAGCCTCCTGCTGGCTTTCTCTGTCCTAGCTGCACACTGGTCACTCATTCTGAATTTGATGTCCACCAGGGCCCCCACATCCCTTTCCATAAACCTGATTTCCATCCAGGCAGATTCCAGCCTGTGCTGCAGTCCTGGATTATGCTTTTTCTGATTCAACACCTTACACTTGTCCTTGTTGAACTTCATAGGGTTCTTGCTAGTCCACTCTTCCAGACAATCCAGATCTTCCTGCAGGGTGGCTTCTCCTTTCCTTACTCAGTTTGGGACCAAGGACAAACTTTGTAAGGGTATACTTGATCCCATCTTCCAGATCACTTATAAAGATATTAAGCAGTGTTGAGCCCAGGATCAATCCCTCGGGGACCCCACTTGTGACAAGCTGTCACTTTGGAAAGGAGCTATTTTCTACCTCCCAATGGGTGCTGCCTTTCAGCCCATTCCCCACCCATGGCACTGACCATTGCCTGGACCATTATACATTGCGTTAACATGATGTTGACAAAGTGCCTACAGGAATGAAGTGCCAGGCAGGAGCTGAGTAAGGATTTTCAGGTATGGAGTTTCCATCAACCCAAGCATTAATTTAAAAGCATAATTCATTTTCCGTTTACTAAATTTCACCTTTTTTTTGAAACACTTTAGTTTATCTCACGCATTGTCAAATATTCTGGAAATAAAGAAAAGGTAAGAAGAAAGATGAGAAAGATCTCCATATTCCCTGCCTTCTGGAAAAAGACTAATCCCTTGAACAGTTCTAGTTTTGCCTTCTTCCCTTTCCTGTCCCCGTGACATCACTGAAGTGTTGAGAAGTGCAATAAGAAGCTGAACTGGAGATGTTTATCCCCTTCAGACTTCTGTACAGGCTAATAAGGATCATTCAAACATGATCTGCTGTTAACTGTGGGCTGTAAGTGCAGTGCTCTGTTATGTGTTTATTTTGCATTAGATGCTGCTGTTTTGGAGCACATGCCTCTTTCTAGGCCATGAAAAACAACAAACAAGCAATAAACAAACTCCTGAAAGCAACCCAGAAATGTTTTGACAGCAGGAAAAAATGTCATATCAAATCTAGCAAGGTAAGTTTTAGTGATAACAAGCACACTGACTGTTGTAAGCTGAAATTCACTGACAAAAGTGGGTTTCATTCATGGTTTTGCCTGAGTTTCTATGTATTGGAGGCAATTAATCATCAAATTGTAAATATACTTAGTGCATTTGCCCTACTTAGCACAACAATGATGCAGCTGCTTTAGAGAAAAGTGTATCCAATGCTAATCTAATTAAGCTGTGACCCACTGATACTGGTCAGGTGATATTAAAGGATATAAAAGGAAAGCAGTCCATAATCCAGTCTAAAATCACACACTCCATTTATAACTTGCCCACAAAAGACTATGGCAGAAAAATGCATAGCGAAATAATGCTACAAAAGTAAACATGAGGAGAAAGGTTGAGTGCTTTGATTCTGCTCCTCAAATGGTAGCTAACTTCGAAATGTCCTTATATTTTACAGATTGAATAGATTTTCCACAAGCATTTAGCAGAAATTTTGAAGAGGTGAGTGTGTTTTGCATATACTCATATACTGATATCTATGATCAGATTTTGAAAAACATGTAGCTGAAATACACATGCAAAAGCTGTCAGTTTCCATTGTACAATTACACAGATTTATCTCTGTAGGGCTCCTTGTGACTTCATAAATTCTGCCTTTCCCTCTATTAATAACCCTGAGAGAGGATCTGGGGAAAAAAATAAGCAGGGAAAAAATTAATTCACAGAACTGCCTAGGCTTGGAAAGATAGAGGGAAAAGAATGAGCTTACCCAGTCTTAGTATTAACCACTTCAAGGTTATTTCTAAATGTACTTTTAAAGTTTTATTTAATATGTATAATTTAGGACTTGGTTATTCAAGGTATCCCTTATATATGTGATTTAGTAATGAGAGTAGTCTTACTGACTCAGGTGGAATTTGCTCATGTGAATGAGGAGTGCAAAGGCAGAGGATTAAAATCCAGAGTATGTGTGTAGCTTACATAATTTCAAGCCTGTCAAAATTCATGTCTATTTTATCATCTGCCTATGTTACATAACACGAAGGAGCTCTGAGTTGTTTGTTCTTCCCCATATGCCTGGAACACACACGTGGTCTTTGAAATTTTGGATTGCATATATTGTTACCCAGAAAAAAGTAAAAATAAATGCAATACAAATAAGACTTTAATTTTGGGGAATGTCAGAGACAAACACTACCCCCATCATGGTATCTGGCCAGGCTCACAAATCCATGCACTGCACTTGTTTACCAGTAAGATCTTTCATTTCTCATTTGCTTCCTGTCCCAGTCTTTAATCAGCATCAGTGCAGCCTTTACTTAAGTCATAGTATCAGTCCCTTTTTCATGGTTCCTCTCAAGCTGAGCAGCAGCACATTCCTCAGCATTTCAGGCTGGAGTCAGTTGTGTTTAAGAGTGATCGTATCTCCCCAGAAACACCCAGAACTTAGCAGGATTGAAATTAGGTTTTGGGTTTTGTTCTTGTTACTTTAAGAAAATCTAGTTTTAAGCTTTTCTCCTTCAACTTTTTTCTAGGATGATAGGGAAGAAAAATTAGGTGACATCCTAAGTGTTACTGTAAGAAAGAAAGATAAACAGAGAGAATTATTTTTATTCATGATAACGCATGAGAACAACAATAAACCAGGCAGCAGTATTGCATGCTTATATGCGGCATTACTGGTGGTTTGACCTGCTTGTGAACAAACTTTTCAGTGAAAACTAAATTGAGAGGTTAGGGGAAAACACATCAAAGCACATGATTTTCCTTTTCAACAATGTAAACTGTTGCAACTTTATGAGTCTAGATAAATGTATGGCTGACTTATACCTGGGTGACTGAGAAGAGGTCACACAACCTTTTTGCCCATGTACGCTACTGGGTACAGTACTAAATTGACTGCAGACGCTTTTTTTTTTTTTTTTCTGTTCGGAACTGAATTTAGTATTTTCCTTGTATGACATCCTGATTAAAAAAAAAAAAACCAACAGAAAACCCCCCACAAAACAAAACAAAAACAAACAAACAAACAAAAAACCCACCCAAAAAACCCCCAGTAGAAACCCCATTATTTGTACCATGATCAGAGTTTTGCTATCTGCTTTTTCTTTCATTGCATACTTTAATTCCTGATTTTTGTCCAGCATATGGATCTGTCTGTATCCTGAGGCAGAGCGAGATGCTCACAGATGTTGGTACATAATGAAATAGTTCATTTAGTCTTGTAAGGCTTCTTTGAAGGGAAGATGTTGTATTTTACCTAAGCCTTGTGATAAAACAGAACGTCTTGCCTGCAGGATGAAGAAATCTTTATTGGCCCAAAGATTTCCTACATGACCTGGATGACACAGTCATTTAAATTCTCTGTCTTCACCTGTGAAGCAATAGTTCTATAGCCTTCATCAGCTGCAAAAGCCCTCATCTACTAACGCTCGAGAGGGCTCAGCAATCCTCTGCCAAAAGTAAGAAACTGGTGCAACACCAGAAAGCGCCAAAGTAGGACTGTGCCTCACCCGCGCACCATGTCCGGCTCCTCGGGGCCGAGCGCTGGCCCGCCGTGCGAGGGGTGGCCCGGGAGGGTGGGGGCCGTGGGGCGGAGGCGGCGGGCGTGGGGTCGCGGGGTCGCGGGCGGGCTCGGTCCGAGCGGGGCCGCTGGAGGGAGCCCCCGGGCCGCGCCGCGCCGCCTTCAGCACCGCGCGGGCGGACAGCGCTCGGGGCCGCGCTCCGCGCATCGCCCGCGCATCCCCCGCCCGAACCAGCGGCTCCCCGACCCCTCCGAGCTCCTCTGACATAGGACCGGGAGCCAGCCCCGGGGCGGGGAAGGGTCCGGCCTCTCCCGCAGGGGCTGGAGGCAAAGGGCCGAAGGGGCGGGCTATGTTAAGTGGTCCTTGGGCAGGCGGGAGCCGGTGTAAATCAACACCGACGTGTGACAAGCTGCGCGGATCCTGTTAAGGAGATTTATATATGTAGTTCATGAAGGCAATCATCTGGCTGGTAATCTCTCATTGTGCACTGCTCCAAGGCAGTTGGTTCATACAACTGGCTGCAAAACGAAGATATTAGTATCTCTCCTGGGAAATGTCTGTGGGAAATGTGTGCGTTGTGTGTAGCAGCTAAACAGCTGTGATACTGGTGCGTAATGAGATAGCAGCGCATTACTCATAGCTCCAGGAGAGGACATGGAAGAAAATTAACAAATCAGCATAACTCACACAGCTTTTGACCCAAAACTAACAGCACCAGCAGTGCATGGGAGTAGAGCACGGTGTGCAGCTGCAGTTCATTCATCAGCACATCACCAAAGGCTGGGCAACAACTCTGCCTCAGCCTAATTGTCTCACGTCCACAGGGCTCAGCCAGTCACAACACACCGGGACAGCTTTTCCGAAAACAGGGTGAGCCCAATCACTGGGACATGAGCTCAGGCAGCCCACAGCTAGCAAGTGCATGTAGTAAGGGGATGGGCAGGGGTGGGCAGGGGTTTCAGGAGGACCAGGGTCTGAGGAGGGTATATGTGTCCCAAGAATCATGGATATCAAACTTCCAGGTCCAAGATCAGTCACTTCCCAACACTCATGTAAATAACATGCCACCAGCAACAAATTCCTCTGTACCCTCCCTCCTTTCAGGATTATCTGACAGTATCTCCACCCTTTTCTCCCTGATTCCGTGGAGCAAGCCAAATGGAGACGATAATCTGCTATGAAATATTGATAGCACTGAGTTGTGACAGTCTAGAAAGGGAGGGGAAAGGGAGCACCAAGACTCTCTGGGATTAAGTTGTCCTAGTACCCACTGTTTTCTTGCCTTGCAGGGATATGGGGAGCTTGGTGCATTCTCACTTTTTTGTGGAAGAAGTCATCTGAGTATGAAGTCAGGTAAGAACTGGTTTTAAACCCTCAGACCCACCCTGACCAGGGTCTCTCAGCATTCTGCAGCACACAACCATGTAACCAGCACTCTGTCCTAGACATCACTTGTAAGGATTCAGCACAACAGTGCTTTGCCTTTTGACCACCAGCAGAAAAGGCTTCTTAGTGTCCTCTAAGACAGCCTAGGATCTCACACCAAATCTCCTGGGGGAGCTTTGCTCTGGCTTCACTGAGGTTTCACTGGTTTCTCCTTGCAAAAGAGCAGCATGCTTTGCTCCTGTTTTCCCATAGGTCTGATCAAGCTGCCCTTCACATATAAAAGTACCAGTTGCCCCAGCAGATTCAGAGTTAAAAGGCGTGAGAAGTAAAATGGGAGCACTGTGAGAGTTTGGCCAAGACAGGGTCATCTCAAACCCCAAACCACTGCTGGAGGTCAGGGAGGGGAATAATAAATGACCCATCCTCCCCATTTGCTCCAGGAGCTTCTCTCCCAATGCCATTTCAAGGGACAGCAACATAGAGAATATACAAGCAGAGGGGACAGGGTGGTTAGAAAGTGTCCCAGCTTGAGGTGAAACACTGGGATGGGCACTGGGAGACTGAAGAAGGGGAGACAAGAGGGTTGATTTTTGCCTATGATCTCTCCTCCAGGTAATGAACTTCTGAGCACCTGATTAAAAGGGAAGGGATCTTTTGGGACATACCCCACACCTCTTCTCACTCAGGGTGATGGAGAAAGAGGACTGTTCCCACCCTCTCCTCACCACGGTACCTGGTTGAGGGAAGTCACAGCAAACCTGGGGATAACCAGTTGCATGACGAGCTGCAGGACAGAGGTGACCAGTCCAGCCAGGATGGCCCAGGTGAGCGGCAGCGGGAGCATGCTGTAGGTCGCAAAAAGCGTGAAAAGCACATAGCCAATGCCGTCCCCAAGGAGGCCACAGCCCAGTCCTGCTGCCAGAATTTGCGTGGCCATGGCCACCCAAGTGACAACTCCGCTGTACTGCAGGTAGGTGTATGAGGTCGTGTCCTTCCTGACCACCACTAAGGCACAGATCACCACCTCAATGCCAGTGAAGAAGCCCAAGAGGATGCCCTTAATGGGGTCCATGGGAGCAGAGGCCAGGGTCAAGTGGAGGAACAGTAGGGTCAGCTTGGTCAGCACGTCCAGGATGTTCATGACCACCTCAGATTTGCGCCGCTGACCCAAGAAGTAGCGCTGGTAAAGGCGCTCTAAGTCCCGAGACTTAAAAGAGTTGCGGAGAGTGGGGAAGATCACCCCGCGGTATGTATAGCCCCAGTTGAGGAAGAAGTCGGAGTTGCTGGGGGCACAGTCCAGGGGCAGAAAGCCCAAGTCTCCGCTGCTGCTTGTGCCCTCCGGGAAGACTTTGGTGCCTCCGTTGTTGTGGCGCTCGCTACCCAAACTCCGTCCGACCGACTGCCGCCGGAGATGGTGGTGGTGGTGCGGCGGGTGCGGGTGGTGGTTGGGGCAGCAGGTCTCGTCGGAGCTGAAGCCCTTGCCCCCGCCGCTGCTGCTGCCGCCGCTGCTGCTGCTGTGTTCCTGGATGAAGCGCTGCTCGGTGATGTGGCGCACGGCCGTCTGCCACAGCAGGCGCTGGGGTCTGCCGCTGCCGGGGGGAGTCCTGTTGATGGTGTAAAGTTCATCGCTGTCGCTCAGGCACCGCACCTCCGAGAGCTCCATGGCGGTGACTGGCGGGGGGCAGAGCACCGGCGCGGGGGGGGGGGGGGGGGGGGACAGGGGCGGGGGGGGGGGGGCACACACCGTCTTTGGGGAGGGGAACAGGAGGAGGGATGGAACCGCGGGAGAGGAGGGAGGGGATGTCGAAGGGCGGGTGGCGGCGGCGGGGTGGCGGGGTGGCGGTGCGGGGATCACATTTATAGGCAGGTCCCCCGGTCTGGCGGTGCGGCTGGCGGCGGGGCTGGTTGGCCGCCGGGGTCCGGGGGGCGGCTGCGCCGGCTCAGCGCAGGCGGCCCGAGCCCCGTGCCCGCTCCCGCGGCGCCCCGCGGAGCCGCATCCCGCGGAGCCCGGCTGAGGCGCAGCCCCGGCACCCCGGCGGGCTCGGTGCGAGCCCTCCTCGGGGCGGTGCGCGGCGGGGAAACCGAGCCGCGGGTCCGGAGACGAGGTGGAGGGACGAGCGGAGCATCTACGGGCGCAGCCCCGCTGCCCGGTGGGCGATCCTCGGTCCCATCCGGAGGCCGGAGGCACGGAGGGGTGGGGGCAGCCGCCTTGCAGAGCCGGTCACAGCGGGCAGCTCCTCCCTCCGGGTATCCCGGGGCTCCGCTCCGAGGTCTGGTGCCCGAGAGTTGCT
Source organism: Chamaea fasciata (assembly GCF_029207755.1). Classification (NCBI taxonomy): domain Eukaryota; kingdom Metazoa; phylum Chordata; class Aves; order Passeriformes; family Sylviidae; genus Chamaea; species Chamaea fasciata. The sequence continues at coordinate 9,187,058 of NW_027094086.1, read as the reverse complement.
GTAATTTCCGCGGCTGCGGTCAGCGGCAGCGCTGTGAGCTCGGGCAGGAGGGGAGAGGCGGCCAAGTCTCGGGCGTCCTCGGTCACGGCGCCAGATCCGCCGGCCGGGGGCTGCCCGCCCGCTTCCCCCCGGCGGCGGGGCATGCCCGTGGCTCACGGGGCGCCTCTGCCCGGAGGGGACTCGGGGCTCCCATCCATCGCAAGCACTCGGCTTGCTTGGCAACGGGAAAAAGAGAAAAAAAAAAAAAAAAAGAAAAAAAAAAAAAAGAGGGAAAAGAAGAAAGGAGGAGGGGAAAAAAAAATCACATCAAACCCCAAATCTAAAAAAAAATCGAAAGACCGGGTAATGAAAATCCCGCCCTAAACTCAGAGCTCTGGGAAGCCAGATGGGAGTATCCCAACTTCTCCGCGGGCCGGGAGTGCTCCGGCTCAGGGACTTCCCCGGCGGCAGCGGGGAGGAGGAGGAGCAGGACGAAGGGGCGAGGGCAAAGCGCAGGGAGCGCGGTGCCTGCGGGGCTGCGGGGAGCTGGCGGCGAATGCTGCCCCGGGAGCCGCGGGACGAGCACGGCGGAGCCGCCGCCGCCGCCGCCGGAGTGGAGCTGCGGGCGGGCGGCCCGGGAGGAGGCAGAGCCCGGCGCGGTCAGCTGATGCCCGCCACGTCGGCGGGGCTTCCAGCACCCCCCCGGCCCGGTTAAAGCAGCCGCAGCCGCAGCTCTGGGTGGGGGACAGAAGGCGGAGGTTGCCGCAGAGCAGGTCCCCTGGTCCCACGAGGCTCCTTCAAGCGTCGCTTAGGTTTTTCTGACCTGCTGTCCTCTAGGTGCCCCGGACTGTCCCGCCTCGCCTGACAGGTGCATCCCTCCACAGCGCTCAGTGAGAGCTGATGCCGCGGCCGGCATCCCTCTGCCCCTCCACAAGGAAGATCCTCAAGCTTTGCTTGGAGACAACACACTTGCCCAGGGTAGGGGAGCCCTACGAAGCCCTCCAACTCTGCTTTAGCAAGTTCAAACCCTCTCAGAAAGGTGATGTCACTGCCAGGACTGTGGCTCCGACCACCCTGTGTTGAGTGCTTGATGATGATGTCCTGACAGCATTTACATTAAAGATGCTGGAGAAATAACAGAAACTGTCCCATGCGCAGAGCCTGGATATAAAGTCACTCCTCACTCCCCATGCTGGCACATGAAATAGTTCCTGCTCCTCCGCTTGTGGAATCACTCTATGCCGGCAAACCTGGATGCATTGTGCGTGGTGGCACAGCCCGGAGAGGAAGAAGTATCTATCTTTATCTCTACCATTCCTACTCTGCCCAAAGTAAACCTTGTTAAAGTGTCTGAACCCTCTCCTGGGGGAAAGGCTGAAACCTCCAATTTTGGAGCTGAAGCAGATATAGGCTACACATTAGACTACAGCAAATTGAGGGAGAAGTATTTTCTTTGTGTTTCAAATGACAAGAGTGATGCCTGCTGAACTCTTTGAGATAAATATGCAGCTGCATATTGTAACAGCAACAGTGTGGACAGAGGCCCTGCCTGGAAGGGAGCTGTGCTACCCCACTAGGAGGTAGCTTTTTGGGAGTTGGGGTGCTTAAAAATGGCATGTGATGCTTGACTTCCAGTAAGTCTGAGCCTCCATGAACACCCCTCCAGATGTCATTGCTTAACTCACCTTTCGTTATTATTATTATTATTGTTGCCAGGAAGACATGGAGATTTAGGAAGGATTTCACTGATTGTTTCTGTATTTACACTACAATAGGTTTGGGAACTCAAGCCAAGTCTGTGTCCCATATGTGAGGCAGGTTTTGTACAGATATAAGCAGAGGAAATTCTTGTTCTCCAGAGCCCAGATAAGGAAAGAGGGGCATTTTTGTGAACAGAGATGGGTCTTTCCTGTGGTTCAGCATGACCCTGCTAACCTGGAAAGGGTTAGTACTTGTTTCACAATAGTAATAGAGACACATATCTCTGCTCCTAGATAAAGCCCAAGGAAATTGTAGCATTACTTCAAGATCAAAATTATACTATAAGAGGAGATATCTTTTGCAAAAACTTATATATTTCTTTAATGAAGGAAATTGTAATTGTTGGTGCTATTACCCAAGAGCACAGAATGAAAGCATCTTTTTCATTCAGATTGCTCAACACAAATCATGATAAATAAAAGGAAAAGGAAACAAATATATAATGCTGTTTAAGAAGACACCCATTCAAAACAAATAAGATGAAACCAAGATAGGGACATCCCAGTTCTGTTACTTTATGCACTGAATCACAGTGCTGGCAGTTTGCTTTGCCTCATGGCAGAGTGAACTCTCCTTTCATCATTTTTCCTGTGATAGAAGTTCTGTACCTCCCCAGGCAGTCTATTTTTATGCTTCTCCATCCTTATCATTTTCATATCTAACCTGAACATTCCTTGCAGCATTCACTAAGCACATCAGTTCTTGTCCTGTCCACCATGAACAGGAAGAACAGATTATCCTGGCAGTAGTCTATACATATTTAATGAATGTCTCTTCTATCCACTCCCTCTTCCTCTTCTCTTTGCTTAGGCTAAATAACATAATTTCTGTCATTTTCCCCCCTGTGAGTCATATTTTCTAGATCTCTGATGTTTTTGTTTGTTCTTGGTTATGTATTTTTGTTTCATTATTTTATTATCTTTCTTCCCGCTCTGTGAAATTCATACAGGTCAACTTTGTTCTACAGTGGAGGGTTGTTTTATATCTAGGACTACTACTTGTTTTATGATCTGCACTCCTATTTATACATCTTGGGACATATCTGTCGTCCTCCCTTCACAGGCTTATCCAGAACTGATGACCTACTGAAACTTTACTGTCCTCAAGGCCTGGACAGGTGTCACTTGCTCCATATGTGCATAACAGCCTCCATTAAGTATCTTGCATTTGCCCTCACTGGAATGCATTGTTTTTTCCACCCTGCATGCCAAATTTGAAATAGAACATGTTGAAAACTAAACCTGTCCTCCTCCATGCCAGCAGCCCTCCCCAGCTCTGTGCCATCTGTGTGTTTGGTGAGCCTACTCTCTGTTCAGTGGTGATGGCAAAGCAGTGCAGAGCATTTAGGTGACAGGTGGTGTGCTCATTTCTTACATGTATTTCTGAGTGAGCCACTGAAGTACTGGGCACCTTTGTGGAGGGTTACCAAGAAGGGGACAAGATCTGAGCATTGGCACCTGCTGCAGCTCTTGGGTCTGCAGGGCAAGGAAGAAGCCTGACCATCCTAGGGAGCAGGAGAGGAGTGATCCTGCCAAAGCCTTGGTGGCCAGTGAAGGCAGGATGAGCTCGGGGTCCAAGAAGGTAATTTCACACACACACACAAAGTCCTGGAAGTCCCAAAGTCAGTTGCACTAAATTAATATAGTGCATTATTCAGTTTTTGCTGTTATTGGATTTTTTTTAATAGAGCTAAATGACTTGGCAGTGTCACAAAATCACTAAAAGCCATTTAAAAATAATACTGTCACTAGAAGGCTTTTGAAGGATGAAAAATCAGGCAGAATTCATTCCTCTTCTGTCACCTGCAAGTTTATGTCACACTCCTCTCCTCCTTCCCCCTCTCTACCCACAACAGTAGCATTTAGGTACAATTTAATGTTGTGATATTTAATCATGCAAATAATGATCTCATTCACTTTAGTGGTACTATTTATGTGTTCAGGATTGCAAACATGGCACCATGCTCTGCAAAGCTCTCTAGGGTTCTCCAATAACGATGGCTTCATCTCCAACACATTATGAAGGAACACTTGTGTTAATATACATATTTTTTGTTTAAATAAATATTTGACAAAACAGTTTAAGAAAGGAAAAGCAAATAATTGACAGAAAGCCACTGGATCTGAAATGTGAAATTTGAATAATGACAGAAATGACAGAATATGAGCAAATTAGCTTGGAGTTGTCTCCTTACCTGTTTGGTGGTTTGAGTTTTGTTCCAATAGCTCTTTATTTTTTTTTTCCCTCATTGGCAACAATTCAACAATTTAGATGTTCTAATACCACCAAAAAAAAAAAAGAAAAAAGAAAAAGAAAAAGAAAAAGAAAAAACTTCTGGCACTGATTGAGTTTTCTTTTAAAAACCCTGTCTATCACTTTCCTCAGATGAATGCATATCCCAACATGATGTCTGTAAAAAAGCAAGGACAAGGCATAAGAGAATGGATAAAAAAATTGTAACATTGGTTTGTAAAAGCATTCAGACTAATTAATGAAAGCCATGGTAAAAGAAATGCAAAGCCTCGTGGACTGAAACATCAGAGAGAAGGAGGATGAGGACATATAGCTTAGCAGAAGATGGAAAAAATCAACATTTGCTGTGGTTTGCAGATAAGTTTTTTTCAGTATGGTAAAAATATAAATGAAATATTTTAAAGTTTTTTAGCAATGAAGCTAAATTATTACATACCCAGTGATACCAAAAAGCAGGGGGAAAGAAATAAAAGACAAAAAAAAAATTGTCAGAATATAAAGAGGCAGCAAGATATGTCAATTTTTTGCTTCTCCATGTTGCGAAGCAGCAGTTCCCTCACATGCAAATAAATTTCTTATCTATCCTGCCATTCACAGATACACATATACACATAAAAAGTTCAGAAGATGGTCTAAGCATGGAGATTCTATGAACAGAAATAAGGGATTTGAGATGAATAATACACCTTTTACCCAATGGTTGGAGCAGTGTTTTTCTCCTCTCTCTTCCAGGTCTACTCCTTCCTCACCCACCCAGCTATTCCTCTGGCTTTCAAAATGGATTAGCAGCTGTGACCACTGCAAATCTTTTACTCAAGGATTTTTGGGCACTGCTGCTAACCAGGAAGAGATGTTTTGTACAGAAAAAGGAGGCCTGTAGATACAGGCAATTGTAAAAGCAATGGAAATTTTTAGATCTTTAGAAGAAATCCACATTTTTAAGAAAGTGAATTTAAGTTTTTTTTATTTTAAAATGATTCTTTCAATTCAATTCTTTTCAAATGATTCTTTTGCTGTGAATAGTAGTATTGTTGGGTGTTTCTATTTTTTGGTTGGTTGTGTTTTGGTTTGTTTTTTCTTTCAGAACCAAAGAAGAAACATGATGGAGCAAAGGGAAAAATAAAGACTAGAAAGTATTGTTCTTCCTTGTTAGGAAAGGAGGGCCTTTATCATAAATCAGAATCAAGCGCAGCTTCAAGAAATTGAAAAAAAAAAACAAAAACAAAAACCTTCCCAAAACAGAACTGCTGTCCTTCACATTGCCCTGCAGACCACCCAGAACTTTCCCTCAGTTCTTTCTGAGGGAAAGAAACCAAAAACCTTTCCCCATCAGGTTTTAGAGAACAACAGTTTCTTGGCTCATCTGTGTCCTGTGCACACCCTCACTATCCTGTAATGCCGTTCAATCCCTGAAGCACCTGCACTGCTGAATGAATCATACTTTTTACAAAGCAGTAAATGCTTCTTGACACTTTATGGGCTTCCTTTGAAACAGGGATTTTTTTTTTCCTTTTAATACATAAGACCTTTGACTTACATGTTAATTGCAGCAGAAGTTAAAAGGAAATAAATATTAAATTCATCTGTAAAGTGAAATCTTTATAATCCACAAGACAATCCATTTACAAACATTTTATTCTTGATTTTCTTGACCCAACATGTGCTAGGAGTGATAGCCTGATTGGTGAAACTACAACTGAAATTAATACTAGAATGGAGACTTGAATTTGACACATTTGAAAGAAACTAAAAACATGAAAAACCACATATAAGACTATTCTGTATGACTTTTTAAATTAAAAAAAAAAAATTATTAGCTTGCCTTAGATGGCTTAACATTTAGATCTCAAAGGGTTTTTCTTGCTACAGGATGGAGTTGTTTCCTGTGGATGTATATAATAAATCTAATTAGGCTTCAAATAGGGAAATGTTGTATTGTATGAGATTTTAAATCCATCCAGATCAGTATCCTGCAGTTACTGCAGTATAAGACATATCCTCAGAGGAAATCCCCCCATCAGTCACTTCAAAGAGGGGAAAGTCTGCTAGGGTTGTGTATGTGTGTGCTAATGTGCATGTATTAAACCTTGGAACAGGAACAAAACCTAGAAACCTCCATATTTCCAAGGGAAAGGAAATTCCTTTTGTTTTTTCTCCTCCTTCTGTCTGGGGAAAAGAATTCTCTTCAGTTTTAAAATTAAAATATGAATCCAATTATTAGGCTCTTGAGAACTCCTTTCTTTGCATCCCTGTTTCACAAACCAGTGAAACTGGAAGCCCTGGGACTGTCACTTCGGACTCCAGGTGTATTGGGGTTCAAGGATGGTAAAACTACAAAAACGCTGGGAGTCTGGGCCAAAAAAGACTTTCACTGTGTCATCTTAGAATCAGACCACTGAGCTGAGTTCTCAAGCAGCTCAAAAGTTGACAGGGTGGCAGGCAGGTTTTTGAAAGACAATGTTTTTGAAACATTGCTTCATCAGATACTTACATCAGCATATGTAAATGTGTAGGACTCCAGTTTGTTGGCCTGTAGATAAACACAGGGTTTAATTCAGCTGCATTCCTAGGCAGTTATTTTCCCCACACAACTCTTGCCCCTAACTCTCTTATCTTCTTTGTGAAGGTTTCTTGCATTAAGAAATGGAGAGTATGCAAAATAACAATTTAAATGACTGTTTGTATGGCAGAGAGAGTACTGATGCCTGGTGTGCTGCTGTTAATAGTGATTTTTATTTCAAACTGAGCTGCCATCATAACTGAAGCATGTTAATCTGCTCGTTGCCAGTCAAGCTGGGATGGTAGGTGTGCTTAGACAAAATGTTTAGGAGGAATCGTTGACTCATGGCAATCTTTAGTCATTCTCTGAAATGATACAATTAATGTGTATGGGCTCAGCAGAGTACTTGTTTCTCCATTCCATCATCTTGGTTTTACATTCACTAACATCTTCCTTGGCACAGGGGGAGGATAATAGATTCATGATTGAGCGATCTATTTGATATTGAATTTCTCTAAATCACCAAAACCTGTCATTTTCTAGTGTTGCAGGATTTGCTGTAGAAGATTAAATCTGACTTCCTTTTGATAGCAATGGCAGGTTTTTGGTGAAGATGAAGATTTAAGAATGGTCTGTAGGTGGTCTATCCTACATGTGAGATTAATTTCATCTTCTCTTACATGACAAGAAAAGGCAATGAAAATCTTAAAGCCTGCATCTACTCTGCTTTCAATATTGTGAGGTTACTTAGAACCCAGGAAAACATAATCTCATTGCCAGATAATACAGGGACCTACAAAACATCCAAATATCTTTTCAAGGAAACAAGCCTAAGAATGTTTCTGACACCTATAGGGCTCTAAATTGAAGTTAAACAGTTCCATATGAGAATCAAGCTATAGGTAATGTTATGGTGATCAATATTATTTACAATGATACCATCAATAATTTACACGGAGGATGGTTGTTTCTTGTACACAAAAATATTTATTCTGGAATCATAATGGGAGACAAATGATCTTAAATTCCAGTGCCTTGTGAGAAGGAAATTTCACTACACTCTGCTCTGAGGTTTTTTTGGCACCTCCTTCATCAAGACATTTCCAGTGGATGTTTCCAGCATACAGCAGCTCAGACATTTTGTTTTAGCAGTAAAGGAACACTGGCATACTACTGCCTGTTGGTCCCAAGTGTTACTCCAATACAGTTCACATCATAAAGTGAAATGAAAGCCCAATGTGTTTGATTGCTCTAAGCTTTTGCATATGATTTTTTCTTTGAATTCAACTTGTGAATACAACCTCATTGCATAACTCTCCTGATAAGTGTATATTAACAAAAAATTTCCAGTTCCAATGGTTTTGCAGCCCAGGATGGGACACACCACACAGACATAGTGAAGAGCCAGTGACCACTGTGTTAAGCAATGGTCCTTACATAGCATTTGACCTCTTCTGAGATCTCTTCAAGAATTATGGTGAGGAAATATTTAGCACTTAGGGGGAAAGACAGTATCTTTCATCATTTTTACAGAAGCAGGAGGCTGTCGAAGTGGTGAAGCTTTAGTGCCACAAACTGAAGATAGAAAACGGAGGCCTTTTTCTAGATTTGAACTGAGAGTTATCCAGTACCACTCCAACAGCAAATGTACTTCTGGTCATTCAGCTTCCATGTTTTAGCCAGCTTTATTCAGAAACTCTTAGAAAACATCCTGGTGGACCATTTTGTCTATGTTCATAGATCCTTGACTCTTTTTAACTTCAGTGGCACTGCATTATTTATGCTTTAAAATGTCTACCAGAGTTAAAAGCCTGTGTGATGGAATACATGCTGTACTTACTGAGTACCAGGACAAACAGTAGCACCTGTAGTTGAAGGGCATAACCAGATTTAAAAATAATGTTGGCTAATTCAAGATATGGGCAAGAAAAACAAAGAAAAGAACAGAAGATGCAATTCACTAGAGGCAAGTGGAAGGCACTGCATATAAGCAGAAATAATCAGTTACACTGGCACATGATGAGGAACAGCTGCTTAAATAGCTGTTCTGCAAGAAATGATCTGGGGGCTACTGAAATTGAGCCAACAATGTCATGTTGTTGCAGGGAAAACAAACATTGTGGTGCATAAGCAGAAAGGTATTCTTGCAGAATAATCTTTTCTACTCTGTTCAATACCAGTAAGGTCGTAGCTGAGGACTGTGAGGGACAGAGACTCTCTGGGCAATGGATACAGGAGACAATTCCCTGGTGGGGCTGTGCAGCCCCATCCCAGGTCATCAGGCACTTCTGTGGGGACAGAGACGCGCTGAGGCTGGGACATCAGCCTGTGGGCCTGAGGACAGGTGTCTTATGACCTTGTTGGGTAAGAGACTGATGTCCCTGAGATGGGCTGGGATAGGATCCTGAGTCATGGGCAGAGGTTAGAGAGGCCCTGGGAGAAGTGCATCAAAGCCTATAAAGAGCTGATGATGGCTTTGGGTGGATGGGCAACAGTTTTGGGACATGCATATCAAGAAATATTGAATCTTCTAGAAACAGTCATGAGAGACGTTGATCTGAGATGCAGGGAATGTAACCAGAAGGAAAGTTTGAAAGAAACACTTGTTTGGTTTTTTTATGGTGCTGCCTTCAAATGTCATCTCCTAAAAAAATATTAAAGAACAGTATTTTAAGAATAGTAAAGAAGTAAAGCAACACAAAGCAAGTATTAATGTTTTATAACTGCAGAGGATATAGCTATTTAGGTATTTCTATCTGGCTGATGCATATTTCACTGAAGAAAGAAGACATTCAAACTGCATTAGTGATTTTCTGAAGAGTGTGGTAGATGTTACTTAGATGTGATGACACTTGTCATCACCATATGTAAACTTTATTTATAATATATTCTTGACTCATTTTCACATTTGCATTTCAAAACTTCATTTATTCTGTGTTAATTTAAATTGTACATATAGCGCGTGGGGGGGGGGGGGACAAGTTAATTTCCTTTTAAAGAAACAGCAGCTTTTGGCAGCTCAATTTCAACTATTTCTGCAGAAATAGAAGGAATTAATTTTTATCCTTGATGGGCTCTCAACAGTTGAAATGTAGCTATTCAACCTTTCTTTATTTCAATAGCTCAGAGTCATAGGTGGTGTACATTTTCTCTCATAATGCTTTGTATTTTTGCAGACCTCAGTATTTTGTATGAAGTGAACATACAAGGCCATGTTCTCATCTCATTGAGACTCTCTTGACTCAGCAAAGAGAGAGGCTGGCAGAAGTTCAACCACTTCTCTCCAGTTCTGCTTGGCATAAGGCCAGACCCAACATAGTCACCCATCCCTGCCTGGAAGGAATTTAATATCCAGCAGGCAGAATTCAGCCTTCAGGGTGCAGTGCGAGTCTCAACATATTTTCTTGCTGTATCTTAGAGCAGAAAGAATGACCATTGAGCTGGACCTCTTTTCACTGCCTCTCATTTGCTGCAGTGGCTTCTCAGAAATGGCAGAACAAAAGCTGCTGAATGGCAGTGTTGAATCTTTTTGCTCTTGTGAACATACTTGTTCCCAGGTGAGCTCCACTGACACCTGCTCTGGTTTTCTCAGTAAAGAAAAGCTTGCAAGCATCTTACTTTGCTGTACTCTCCTGGGAAGCACTATTTTCACCCAATGAGTCCATATATTTCACCTTATCAGCTTGTCTCCCAGTTTATTTTTATATGGCCATGAGTGAGTCATGAACTCCAGGTGCCTGAAATTATAAAGTCCTGACATTGATATCCTTGAATGATTGACACCATTACTTTCACTCTATGCTCTGAAACTCATTTGCTTGGACACTGTGGAAAAGGTGCAGTGCCCATAACCAATGAAAAGGGCACTTCAAAGAAAGAAGAGAGAAGAGTTTTACTACCTCTTTGCAAAGTAAGAAGCAAGGACAAATTTCTCTCATATTCTAAAGTCTGACATCAGGGAATGCCTATGACTTTTACTTTTGTGTTTCAGCCTGACTCCTCACTGAGAACTCTCAGGGAATGACCCACTGAGGTAAATCTTAATCTAGGAGAGGACTTCTATTTTGCCTCCTGCTTTTAATTTTGAATGGCATTTCCCACAGAAGTGTACCAAGGAGGCACATTCACTGTTAACTTCTAATTCACCCCAGGATCGTGTAGTAGGTGTAACCTTCTTTTCATGTCTTTTTCAGGAGCTGATGATGTGGTGGAACCAAGCACACAGGGAAATTCTCACTCCAAGGGGATCCTGAGTCATGCCTTGGTTCTTGTTTGAGTTCAGAAAAGGAGAGGAAGAGAACAGCAGTGATAGCACTGAGGAAGATGGAGGCACTGTCAAATTGGCAACATTTTTGTCACTTGGGAGAAACCAGTGTTAAGAGCTTTCCAAGTGAACAAAGCCAGCCATATGTTCTTGTAGTGTACTTCACAATACAAGAAGTGAAGAAAAAAGCCCAAAGGAAAAACTACAGACTCAACTGTGCTTTTTCTAGGAGAGGAATTTGAGGAAGGTTGTTCAAAGGTGGTTGAAACCACTGAAAGAGGTAGATCATAAGTGAGGAAGTATCAGAAAAGTGTGACAAGTACTGCCCAAGACAGGAACTGGAGATAACACAGAAGAACAGTGCCTGTCACGCTGGACGAAAGATTATTTTTCTCATAAAACTCTACCAAGAAAAGGTTTATTGACATTTCTTGTCAAAATGAGAAATCGTTTCAAAGGTATTCCTAGCAGGGATCTAGTGGTTCAGTTACTCCTCTGAAATAAGGGAAATTAATCTCTTAGTCTGTATTGTATGTGAGGCAGAGTGGGATTTGAAGCTACGCCTTTGGGAGTGCTGTGGCCCCCTCATCACACAGGTGCTAGAAAAATCTTTGTCTGACCCACTAAGTGTGGAGCCATTTGCACAAACCATTTATACAAATATCTGCTGCAAGGAGCATGAAACAGACCCAGACAGAGTGATCCACTCTTTCCAGCTACAGGTGGTTGTGTCACACTGAAGTAGTGAGTACCAGAAGCTGAGGGTGAATACCTCAGTGTCATTCACTCTGGCCCTTAGAATGCAGGCTCCATTCACCTACACTCTTGATTCACATCACACAGATAATAAGGACTACCAAGGTGATTTTGATAATGTCTTATTGGAAACCACTTCTCTCTCTGAGTCCTTTGGATGTAGGAAAACCTGCTGTGCACCCTGACAAATTTTCCATTTATATTAGAGAAACTGCCTCAGAAAAACAGAATGACCTTTATGGTTTTTTTTCCCCTAAAAGTACAGTGCAGGCAGAGGAATGCTGGACGGACTGGAGAAAGAAGAATTTATATGGTTCATGCCGTTAAGCTTGGTAAAAACAACAGGGATTATATATGCCTGCAGTGTCTTTCCTAAAATACAGCATTGACATCAGAGGTGTTTGCTGCCCCCACAACAATTGGAAAGGCTGAAGCTGTATTGTATTAGGCCCTCGATTTCTTTGCAATGACAAGGATAAAATGTAAGTGTATAATTCAAATGCAGAGTAATAATAACTTTAGTTGGATGACCAGTAAACATGTAGAATGATCTAGTAGGTGGATTCATCAGAGCTGTGGAATCCTAAAAACACCAGAGGCAGATTTTCAAGTCAGCAGATTAGAAACGAGAAAATATAATTATCTATGTCACAGTTATATTCTCCCATTTATTTCAAGAGGGCTGGTTCTTGGAATCTGAACTGCCAAGGCAGAGGAAATACTCAAGAGATCCTTTGGCTAAATAAGACCTGAACCTACATAGTTCCTCCCTAGCTTGATGGGTTGCAGGTAAAAGCTACACTTAAATGCTGGGAAGTGGGCTGTGAAGATTTACTGTGTCTAGGGAGAACGGAGTAAATTTCTTGCATTTTTGCCTCATACTTTTAAGGAAGAAAAGGGTGATGTTTCTCTATTCAGACAACTAGACTGCCAACAGGGAATAGAGACCCTTTTGCATTAAGAGGAGTGACTGTAGAAGGAAGGTTGCTGGCTCTCATAAAGGCATGGGAGTACAGAAGAAGGGAGGAAGGTTTTGGGTGAAGAAGTGTTGCACAAAGAAGGCAGGAGCAAGATGATATTCTTGTTTGTATGTTTGATGACATATAGCTAGGACGAATTTGTTCTCAGGAAAGATTTCTTGCTTTTCTCTCTCCTGGGTTCTGTCAGAGCTGCTTGGAGCTGTGTTGGGGAATGGGCTGTTTGGTCAGAAACATCCTTTACTTGACTGTTTCCTTCCAGGTTTCTTGCTGATGGCAGCTTATGTGCGGTGACATGCTGACATGTCACCCATCATGGGAGAAACTTCATCAGGGACTCCCTATGCACAGCTTCTAACTCGCTTCGCAGGGCTGGAGCAAAAAAAAAGTATTAGACTCTTGATGCTTTTAGGTTCCTTCCAAATCAAAATATTCTATAATTCTCTGGTCTCTGCCATCTACCCCAATCAGGCTGTCTAGTGGGCAGAGACAAAATAGACAAAACAAGGACCAGTTTAGCTACCACAAAATTCACTACTGCATAGGATTAAGGATACCATGATTAAGCATACCATGAATTTTAAATGGCAGAAACACTAGCTCAGCCCAAACTATCCAAAGATTTCTCTGCATCTGCTTATTGAATTTTTTTTCTTTATTCAGTAATGATGTGCAGCCTGCGTTCACAGGGATAAGCCCTGCTATCAGTCTCCTTGTCAAAACTGGGATACACAGTCCTACACAGACATCCAGGGCAGAACATCAGACTGGCAGAGAGATGGGATGAATATGTCTCCAAGCTTATACCACTTTGGAATCAAATCTTGCAGTGCCTTTAACAGGTCTGTTTTGACTGAAATCTAGAAAATTTCTAATTCAGCCACAATCAAAAAATCATCCATGCTGTTTATTTCCTTCCTTTGAATGAAAGAGTTTCTGTTTCCAGTTGCCAAATACAAACCCATCCAACACACATCCTCCTGAAGACAATGAAACTTAGCAGATATTGTTCTACATGTCAGATTTTCAAGTCAGAGATAAGATTGAAAGGAAAGTTTTGTTATTGAGTAACCTCCTCTTCTCTCTGCCTATACATAATTGACTTCTTGTTCCATTTTGCCCTGTTTTTAATTACTAAAATTAAGCACTGTCTACACAGGCATGTTTCTGTCCATCTGACAGACATTATCATGAGTCTATTTCTTAGAGGCCAATCTACAGGTATTTTTTTCTCTGTGTCAGTCTTTACCTTCTGTTTCTCTCCCCCATATAAAATAACTCTAATTCCAGCTCCAGAAAAAAATAACATATATTCTTGTATGTGTTTGCCAATAACTGCTTAACTTTCCATTTGCCCTCCTTCCAGGTAGTCTTCCAAAGCCTTTCCTTTTTTTCCCATACTGGAATATTTAAGTTAACCTTGATATGCTGCTGTGTTATGGAAAAAGTTTTTTCCTCTCATGTCATACGAACAGCACAACAGGACATAAGCACTGAGCAGTTGTAAAGATATGCTCACAGGTGCTAAATCATTTTTTTTTTCCTTCAGTTCTGTTGTTCCTGGGTTTCTGTGGTCTCAGACAGATTGAGTATTTTCTGTTGAAGGACTTGGGTGTCATCCTTATGCAGACAGTGCCACCTGTAATAGGGCAGAACCCCACAGGGTCTTGACAAGTTAGACAGATTTGGGCACTGGTAACAGGGTCTGCTTGCAGTACAAGACTTGGCAAATGATGAACCATGGCCTGGGTCCCTGGAGGGGTTTTAGTTGTGGGTAGGAGATGATGAACCAAGGAATCGTACTGGAGATTGGGCTACAAAAAGATTGGGCCCAAACAAGATTGGGCTCCTAAGTTCATCCAATAGAGAGCCCTAAAGCCAGGGCTAGGGACAAGTTCAGAATACATCTGAGGAGTTGGATCCATCCAGGTTAGAGTTTACCTAGAGTGTAGGTTAAAGGTTCATCCAGGAGTCAGACCCAGAGACTTGTGCTCTTACGGACAGAAACTGAAGCTCCAGGACTGAGCTGAAAACCTGGGCCCATGGGCAGAGAACACAGGTGAAGTCCCCAACAGATTCTGGTCAGTGACGTATACACCTAATAGTGCTCCCAGGGCTCTGACATTATTCCACTCAGAGTGAAAACTGGTTGAAGGTTATGGCACCTAAGCCTTCTTCCATGTTTACATGTGATAGTTGAGTTCCATTAAAGCTGTTAAGGACCAAAAGATTAAAAAATCTACCTGAAGGCAGACCAGGGCTTATTGGCCACACAGAGACATATCTGACATCCACCTGAAGCTGTCTGGAGACCATGTGCACATCCCTGAAGCACTGGAGGCCAGGTAAGAGTCTCTAGGACCACTGAGCTGGACCCAGGCATCCCTGTCAGACAGTCATGTCGGCAATGGCTGCTGCAGACATAGAGAGATGGACAGTTCATAGCATCCAACTCAGGGGCATATTGCCACTGTCTCAATTCATTTTAGATACCATGGAGAACCTGTCTAAAGAACTCAATATGGAGATGAAAACTTTCCAGGATGATATGATAACCTTTTCTTTTATTTTTTGCTTGTCATGCTCAGCTCTGGAAGAATTTATCTTATAATTATTTTTTCAGATAATTCATGTTCTTTCTTTTACCTCTTCTTTCACTACATGGAAGAATCAAGCCCTGAATTCAGGGAAGGACAGTGATTTCATAAAAACATGGACAGCAGGTGGGAAAGAAAACAATGTTTATCTTGAAAAATCTTTGATCAAGTCTTCTTCATTCCTTGTCAGTTATGTGTTTCAGCCTCACGCTTGTTTTGTTGCTATAGTCCTAATCCTCATTTTCGGAAACAGCTGTGTTACATTGGCAGTACCTTCTTGACTATGAAAACCAGGATGCTGACACATGAACTTGTCCAGAAAGGAGAGCAGTGCACTTAAACTATAATCATCATGAGTCATTACAGCAGCCCTTTAGAAGAAAGGGAAGTGTTTTGACTTGTGCTCTATTTTCCATAAAAAGCTGTAATGTTCTTCAGAAATCAAACAATATAAAAAATAACAATTACCTCAGTAGCCCAAATTTGCATCTACTAAGTTGTTTTGATGTAAGTTTCTCATCTAGCAGTTGAAATGATCTTGTGTAAGACAGGATTCTTTGAAAATTTTAACATCAGGGAAGGTAAAATTTAATTAATAATCCAGTCTAATCCATGGTAGCACAATCATGTCAAAGTTAAACACCTCGGGGAAAAGGAAAAAAAAAAAAAGGAAAAGAAAAAAAAAAAGGAAAAGAAAAAAAAAAGGAAAAGAAAAAAAAAAGAAAGAAAAAAAAGCAAAAAAAAAAAAAAAAAGCTCTCACTTGCTCTTCCCTTGATGAAAGTTTAGTAGACCATCACTAGTTTTGGGTTTTCTTTGTTAAAGCTCATTTGAGACAGAAGGAAAAAGAACAAAGTCTTGTTAAAAACTACAAAGTATGCCATAAGATGTTCTATTGAGGAGACAACTGTATTTATGTAGCTTGTAATTTTAAAATCTCTTCATGAGAAACCTTGAAAGATGACCATGAATAAAAAATAAAAAAAAGTTTTCTGCAATAATAATTTGAAAGTGCATAATGTAAGTGGAGCAAGACTAGAAAACGTCCAAAGGCAGTTTTTAACAGCTTAGCACCCTGAAGCTGGGGTAAAAATTGATCACAAACTGTGGACTTGCTTTTGAAATAGTTTTTCCCGCAGCTCATCATGTCTGATGCCACATGATCAATGCACATAGGTGCATGCAAGTCAAATGCATATACACTGGACAATTGTAGAAGGATGCCAGGCACCCACCAAAGCCTCTCTCTCACTCCCATCTGCAGGTGGACAGGGGAAACAAAATATAACAAAAGGTTCATGAGTTCAGATAAGGACCAGGAGGGATCACTCACCAAATACTGTCATTGGCAAAACAGGCTTAAATTAGGGATATTAATTGAACTTATTGCTAAGAAAATCAGAGCGGGATAATGAGAAGTCAAATAAAATCTTCAAAACAGCTTTCCCTCACCCCTTCTTCCTTCCCAGCTCTACCTCCTTCTCCACCACTGCAGGGAGACAGGGAATGGGGGCTATGGTCAGTTCATCACAAGTTGTTTCTCCCACTGCTCAGGGAGAGGAGTTGTTCCCCTGCTGCACTGTGGGGTCCCTCCCACGGGAGACAGTTCTCCATGAACTTTTCCCATATGGCTCCATCTCACAAGAAACATCTCCCTGCTGCAATATGAGTCCATCCCACAGGCAGGAGTCCCCCTCACACTCCTGAAATGTGGGTCACTCTTGCATGGGGTGCAGTCCTTCAAGGACAGGCTGCTCCAGCCTGGGCTCCTCTCTTTATGAGCCTCCCACGGGGTTACAGCCTCCTCTCAGGCACCCCTCTGCTCTGGTGTGGACCTCCTCCATGGGTGATGGGTGGATCTCTGCATTCCCATGGATCTCTGCATCTCCATGGATCGCCAGGGCACAGCTGCCTCACCATGAGCTGCACCAGGGACACAGAAGAATCCCAGCTCTGGTATATGGAGCACCTCCACCTCTCCTTCCTCTCTGATCTTGGTGTCTGCAGAGTTGTTCCTCTCACTTGTTCTCATCCCAGTCTTCTCTGGGCACAATTACAACTGCACAATAACTTTTTGTTTATCTTTCTTCTTCAATATGTTATCATGAAGATGCTACCACCCTTTCTAATTGTTTCAGCCTTGACCAACAGCACATCAGAGATTGGCTCTGCCAGACATGAAGGAAGCTTCTGGCAGCTTCTCACAGAAGCCACCCCAGTGACCCCACATTACCAAAGCTTGGCCACGCAAACCCCATACAGCTGTAAGCTGGACACTGGCATAATCAACAAGGTTTCACCCAAAAGGGCAGGGAAAACCCTTTGTAACTTCTGCACTGAACACCTAATAAGATATAGAAGCAGCTGTAGTCCATATTTTAGATCATTAGTTTTAATGGTCTGTTCAGTTCAGATACTGAAAGATAAAAATAAGTCTAGAAGAACCTCAGATACCTAGGAAATGCAAGGCAAAGCAGACTAACTGGACTGAAAGAGGTGCATGGCAGGACAGAGCTGCTTTGATGTCAGATAACCCCTTCCCATAATGGACCATCGCCTAACGTTCACAGCTGCCCCTCCAAAAACTCCTTGCACCAAACCTGACTGCTAGGATCCTCCAGCACAGCCAACACCTGCAGCAAAGCATGAAACCTGGAAACTATTAGCATGGAAATGAGCTAACTGGGGTGTGGGGAGTTAGTGCTTTTACATTATTTCTCCTTCCTTCATCCTTACTTATTTGTGGCAGAATTGGTGGATTTTTCCTCCCATTTTTCTTAGAAAAGAACAGTAAAACTTATTAGTTATGTGCATGTCAGTTTCTCCCTTTTCAGGATTTCTATTCTTAACCTCTTCAATTGTAGAATGACAAAATTGTCAGGCTCCTTCTCACCTTCTACCAGTCAGAAGCATATGTCACGTTGCTTTGTTTCATTAGTGTCTTAAAGCAGTCTGGAAGTTGGAACCATTGAAATAGAAGTTGTGACTTTTCTCTCAGAGGAACTTGAATGGAGTACTAATGTATCTGAACCAGATTTAATTCCTCTCAGTTGCACTGCTACCTGAGGCTGGAAAATCCAGTGAACAGATGAATCACAGAATCATACACTATCCTCAGTTGGAAAGACCCACAAAGATCATCAAGTCCAGCTCCTGGGCCTGCACAGAATCATCCCAGGTATCACACCTGGTATGTTCCTGAGAACACTGTCCAAATGCTTGAACTCTGTCAGGCTTGGGGCTGTGATCACTTCCTTGGAGAGCCTGTTGCAGTCACCAAACACTCTGGCTGAACTTTTTCTAGTATCCAATCTAAACTTCCCCTGACACCGCTACAGGCCATTCCCTTGGGTCCTGTCACTGGTCACCACAGAGAACAGATCAGTGTCTGCCCATCCTCTTCCCCTCATGAGGAAGTTGTAGCTGCAATGAGGTCTCCCCTCAGTCTCTTCTCCATGCTAGACAATCTAAGTGACCTCAGCTGCAACTCCTTTGGCTTCCTCTCCAGACCCTTCACCATCTTTGAAGCCCTTCTTTGAATGCTCTCTAATAACTTTATATCTTTCTTATATTGTGACTTAGGCTTGTCCCTGAGAAAATTTACTCCTGACTCCATAGGGGAAATGAACCTGCCTCTTTGCAATCCTTCAGATGTCTTCTAGCTGTTTTGAAGACAAAAACTGTTCCATATGGCACTCTAATTGCACTATAAAAGTGATTTAATTGGAAATAATTACTTTGTTTTCAAAGTACCATAATTATTTCAGCCCAGAGCCTGCTTTCATTATAGTATTTTGTAAAAGAGTTCACAGATGATGGAGCTGTCTGGTTAATTTTTAACTATCGTCTATATCCTTCAATTTACCTACTTGGTATTGTTTATATAGCTGCAAGGAACAAAGACAAAGGGTTGTTGGTAAAAGCAGTCAGAAATGAAATGAGGGCAGATAAAAAATATCTTCAAAGAAAATATCAGAAGACCTTGAAAGAACAAAGAAGGCTTAGGGGAAGTGCCTATTTATCTGTCTGCAGCCAAGTACACAGACATGTTGGGCTTTTCTACAGTTTGTGGTCTAAGATCAAAAACTAAAAGAACACTTTACAAACCATTTCTATGGACAGTTTTGGGGAAAGCCAGAGCTGGCATAGGGGAGTAAGTGAGGCAGGAAAAGAGCTATTTAAGGGAGATTTTTCAGGAGTGAACCCAGAGAAGCAAACGAGGGTGAGAAAGCTTCAGGAAATAAACCTGGCTCTTTGAGTGAACAAGGAGCATCTAAAACTTTTGAGAAGATTGTGAACTTTAGTTAGACTTGATGATGCTTTGCTCTTGGGCTAACTCTTTCCTCTGGCAGCTGTTTGAGTAAATAAGCAATCCTTCATTTTGACAAAGCTCCTTTTTCCACAGCAGCTGGTCAAAAGCTTCCCAGAGGAGTCTCTTGGAGGTGGAAATGTGGCTGAGAGAGTGAGATCAAGCTACAAAGCATCTGGACCTTGAAAGAAATACAAAAAAGAGTGCTGATTGCCTGACAGAGGTGCTTAAAAGGGGCTTAAGGGGTGTCATACAGAGTATGGTTTACTTCATGATGGGGATTTTTATTTTGGGATAGCTTTAGCGTAAGAGCTATTCCAAAAATACTCCTTTTACAGCCTGTCATAAGATAGTCTAAAGCAAGCAATTCTGCTGCTGAAATGCATACTCACACTGCCTTTGGGATTACTTTAATGATCCAGGTGTGACTCCACATTAGCATCTGTACTTGATGCAATTTTCACCTGTAGATCAGTTTGTGGTGATGCCTCTACATTTCTGCTGTCACTCAGTACATCCAGGCTATGCTTTAATACCTCCTCAGAGGCTTGATCTCATGGAATCAATTATCTTGGTGTGATGTGAATTGCTAAGGTCATTCTGTTGTTAATTACTTGGTTGTGCCACATGAAAATAATCCCCCTAAAGTTCTCTGCATTACAGATTAATGTGAGCTTCTCCACAGACCTAGCAGTTTGAAATGTCTCACCAGTAATCTAAATGACACTGATGTGCTGGGTTGATAGTTATTCTCTGTATTGCAGGAGGGAAAGATTTCAATAACATTTCAGCTGTGTTTGGATGTCTGATGGAAACGCTCTTCCTGAAATACTAAATGAAATCCATGTGCCATAAAGAGATTAAGTAGCAAAGTGAAGATCATTTGGCTATGTTTGAAGAGCTCATGTGAGCCCATATCATTAGACAGCTGATGAGGAGCAATGAAATTATTGTTTTTTAAAAACATGGATGATGAGATTCTGGGAAGACACCTGTAAGGAACCACTAACTGCTTGACCCCACTAAGCAACTGACCATATTGTTTTTAATAGTCTTCAAATGTAAACTTGGGGAAGTTTATTCACAAACATCATTGCAATTTCCATGGGCAGCTAATCATTGCTATTATAATCATGCCCAGCTGCAGCTGCCTGCAGCTAAAAATGGAATGCTGAATGTTTTTTCCCCCTGTAGTTTGTTTTGGTAATTAAGATTCTGATAATTAGAGCATTATTGTGAGAGTGAGAAATATTAAAGCTTTGCAAAGCTCACCTTGTGATCAAGCTTTTCATCTGAAAAAAATGGCTCAGAGGCTACTGAGAGGCAGGATTATTGCCTGAATCGTCCACTGCTCGCATTCTTGTTTTGACATTTCTCTTAGGATCCCAGAGTGTTAATACAAATAGCTGTTTCCATTATCAAGCAGCACTTAAAGACTTTTCTCTGAATTCCATTTGTCTAATTTCTCTAATCAGCCCCTTCCCATGAAAG
Source organism: Chamaea fasciata (assembly GCF_029207755.1). Taxonomy (NCBI): domain Eukaryota; kingdom Metazoa; phylum Chordata; class Aves; order Passeriformes; family Sylviidae; genus Chamaea; species Chamaea fasciata. The sequence continues at coordinate 9,166,173 of NW_027094086.1, read as the reverse complement.
CCACTTGTCTTTCTGACCATTGGAAACTCCTAGTTCTTCAGTTAGGATATAAGGAACATAAGAACATAAAAAAACCCCCAAAATCACCATGAGTGTTGTTAAACACTGGAAGAAATGTTCACAGAGATGTTTGAAACTCCAGTCTTGGGGATGTTTAGACCTTGACTGAACCCTAAATAAGGATCTGAGCTGCCTCACCCAAATTGGAAGCTAGCTTTGACTTGAGCAGAGGGGTGGCACTAGATATTTCCAGGAGTCCTTTCTGAACAAAGGTTTTCTATGGTTGTGTTCTTATCCCAGAGTTCTCTTTCCATTTAGTACTGAAATGCACAAAGGGTCATTCAATAATTTAATCTGAACCCTTGTAGAGTTTTGGCTATGGAAACTAGGATGTTCTCAGCTGAGTTCAAGACGAAATTCAGGCTTCAGACAGCTCTTTGTACAATTAGATGTTGTCTTTTAAAACTTAAATCCCTGTACATATACACAATTTTTTTTCTAAAGCAAGTGGAAAATATTGCCAAATCAGAGGGGGATGAGTCTTAAACCCATATTGCCAAGAAGAGTAGGCAGCTCCTTAGCATGAGCTGAGCTGGCACTGCCTCAGAACAGCAAAACTTCAACTGAATGTCTCTGGGAAAGGGAAAGAACTTTCCTCAGGAGACACCAAAGGCCAGTGCTGTGTGAGGTTTTGCATACATGCCCTTGCAGCAACAGTGAGACACTCAGATGAATCAGACAAAACTGACAGAGAAATAAAAGGTTGTTTCTGTTGAAAAGTGCATAGTCCCAGGGACAGAAGCTGTTGCATTCCGCAGTATCTGTGGAAATGCCTAAGCATGATTTGCAAGACAGTAAAATAGTGATAGAATTTAAGGTTATAAAGCCCCTAAGCACGTGGAACAAAGCCTGCAGGTTCCTGAACTCCACAGACACCTTTCCAAGCAGCAAAACCTCAACCCAACTGGGACTCTGAGAAGAGGAGGTTTCTTCAGTTTTCTTTCCTAGTGAGCTGACTGTGCTGCCCACCATAGTCCTCTTTGTCTCCCTTTATGGGCCAGTTGAATGATTAGAGAGTTTGGCACAGAACCAGGGAGGTTCAAATTGCACTTTGTCCTCCACTCTAAATGTTTTGAAGTTATTTGCCAGTCAGCCTCGCATTCTGTCCATCCTTCCAAAGTAGGACCTCTGGTCTTAGAAAAAAAAAAAAAAGAAGACATAATTGTGGTGTTGTGGATATAGCACAGAACTGGGGTGGGGAAAAAACTTTGTTCTTCTCCTAATTCTCAAAAACTACTTCTATGCATATAGGTTTCTGTTGCAGAAATCGTTATGCAAAATACAGGAAACTCTTACTACAGTAGTAAGAATACTACGTAATTTAGAATGCAAATCAAACACGTGATTATATTTTGCTTGGTTTGTAGGCTGTTTGAAAGACATAAAAGCTATGTGAAGCCTAGAAATGAGACATTAGGATTCAGTTTCAGTTCTTCCCAAGATTTTTATTAAAAAATTACTTGGAATAAATGAAGATCAGACAAAGTAATTTACATATGAAATGAGGTCTGCTTGGAATGCTCTGATATTTGAGCTGCTGCTGAGATAGTTCTTTACAAAACCAACAAAATAGAAAGATTTACAGAAAAAAGTCATATCTTTTTATTATTTCAACTGATACTCTTGAAAAAATAAACAAGTTCTAAAGAAAACAAAGCCTTCTGTAGAAATGTAGACAGTTATGGCTACAAGAACATTATTCAAAATAAAACAATAATAATGATATTTTAATTGTAATTGCCTGAAAAGGTCAATTGATATTTTGAGGGGGGGGAATAAATGAAAGAACTACAAAACTGTCTGCATTTGTCAATATCAAAAAAGGAATTCCAATTATATTTTTCTTTGAAATGTCAGAGAAACTTGTGCTGTTTCAGAAATTAGAGGAGACTGTCTATGTTTGTGTTTAAGTGATGATGCCAGTGAACATTACTGAATAATCTTGAGAGAAAGGACAAAATATCCAACAATCTGAGTATGAGACAGAAGTACTGATAGCAATTTGGGGAAGAGATGGGATCTACATATTTGAGTAGCAGAACAGGAAGCTGCTAACTTTCATTCATATGTTACATGGGATAATTGGGCAAGGTAAAGCCATTATTTTCAAAAACAACCTGTAATTTTGCATGCATATGTTTCAAGTTATTCTTAATTAAGATACAACTTTCAGAGATAAAGGTCTTACCTGATGTGAGGGTTTGAGTGGTCTTGGAATTTGATCTTCCACTTCTAAGCTGTAGACCACCCACACTGTGGCATCAGATGTAATTAAAAAAAAAACCAAACAAAAACCCAACAGTTTTTAACGCTTGACCCATAATCATTCCTAGAGTTCTTAAACATCCCAAATATTCATAGCTATATTTCCACTGAGCTCATTAGCAGTAATCATATTGACATATTCATTGATTGGCTTGCATATAGCATGAAGGTATGGTGGAATTTCCTTGGTATTTTTATAGTAATTCAGGAAAAAAAATTTTTTTCTCCATATATATTCAGCAGTGATGGGTTGGTAATCCTGTTCCCCAAAGAATAGTCCTGGGCCTTCTTATTATTTTCCTTTCTAATTTAGATATTATATTAAGTGTGAAGATCTGTTTTCTAGTGCAGACTTTCATTTGATTAAAATCAAACAATTTTGTAAGTCAGGTTTGTGTGTTTGAGAGCTGTTTCCTATGGCCATGCAAGCTGGTCTGTCAAACTGTGACCCTTTCTCTTCCCTGGCATGTTTACTTTGGCAAGGTCACAAAGGGAGACATAAATTGTTTGGTTTAAAGAAAAACAATCAGAACATTTAAATCACAAGCAGATCATAACCCGGTGACATGGCAATGGAAATCTCTCAAAGTGCTGCCCACATTTTTTGAATGAGATGCTGTTATTGCATTGATTTATCTGCAGTTAGATTTTAACAAAAGAGAAGCTTGAAAATATCTGCATCTGGCATTGGTTAGGGGAAGTCTGGAGGCATCTGGGGCTAGTCCAAGCCCCAGTTCCATCAATTCTAGTAAAATACCTGCGTCTAAAATTGTTTAGTACTCTGGCTGATTGGCACAGAACAACCCCTGTCCATACTGTTAACTTTGCTTGCTCTCTAAAGGATGACTGTACACAGGCTACTTACTGAGAGTTTCTGCCCTCTGCTAGGTCCTAGGGGAAGTTCTAGATGTCCCAGACCAAAATCATGCTGGTCTGAAGAATACAGCGGAACATATAGTCTGGGTCTGGAGGCCATTGTAGTTCCCTCATCTTTATTAGGACAGTAGCTATAGCCTATAAATGCCTCTTGCTGTGTCCAACAAACTCCACTTTCCTTGGCCCAGATTCATTACATACAGTGGAAACCTAGCTGAATGATTTAATGTAAGGCAGGAGCTGAGAGGAATCCATTTTCCCTCAAGGAGTCGGGTGGAATCCATTGTGTATAAGGTGGATAGACAACTCTGCTTTCATGGAGATAACTGTCTTTTTCAGAATACATGGGAGATTTAGACTGACAGCTCCCTGAAGTGGGCACCTCTTGCTTATGCCTGCAGTAAGCCAGGATGAATCTGAGGTTTTTGTTTCCATTCTTTATCAAGGGAGTTGGGAAATATATGGACCTAGTGAAGTTTGAAGCTCAGGAAGTTGTGGTCCAGTGTATTTTAAGTGCTCAAAAATAGTTCTTCTTTCAGACTCAATTTTAAGCAATACATTTTTAGTCCAATAATGAGACACAAAACCTGAAACCCAGGCTGGAGGTAAGATAAACGTGGTCTCACACGGACTAATAAAATGGAGTGTTAATAAAAATTGATGATTAATGACTGGTGTTTACCATCAACATTGCATGAAATACATAAAAGGAAAGAAAAAAAGATTTACATTTACATGTCTGCATGACACACACTTTCTGGCAAGTCTCCATATTTGTGTTATTATCCCCCACTTTAAGGTGGATAATGGAGTAGTTTAATGCAATTAGAAATGTTTATCTACTTCTCTCTGTGTCATCAGCAATACACAAGGGTTGAATACATTCACTGGGCCAAAAAGTTCAGGAATATCTTAATGCCATAAGACACATTTGGGAAATTAGGTTTTCTCCTTTATTTCTAGTGAACAGAAAGGAGCAGGAATGCAATATCACAGAGCTGAGTCAAAGCCAGCAAGAACCCCTTGATTTTTTATTTACTTTCCCTTGTTTTAGCAATCATTTTCGTTCTTCTAATTTAAGTGGCCTATGTGTTTCAGGACCAAAAATAATGGGAGAAGAGACATCTGCCTGATAGTCTGACAGTAAAATACTATTAATAGCAATACCAATACAATCACTGCTCACACTGGAGTCCACTGATTTATCTTCTAGATGGGTAAAGAGTCACAGTGCAAGGCTATGTGCCTTTTCCAATGAGGAAACTGTCTGGACTGTCAGAGCTCACATTTAGCTGCAGGGAGGGAAGAAGATTAAATCTCTTCAGCCCTCTACAGTGAGAGAGCCTTTGGTTTACAGAAGAGGGTTTGTGGGAGCAGAAATAAGAGGTCCCTGACACTTTGCCTGGGAGGATAGAAAAGGAGAGTAGGAGTGGGGCAATCACTGGACTAACCTACTCCTGTTATAGTGCTCTGTAGCTTCCCTGCATGATGGATCATACTTTTCCTATCCTTCTGCTTGGTCTTCCAGAATCAGGAGGCTGAAGTGGGAAAATACAAGACTCACTTAAGCAGCAAGGTATTTTAAAAGTGAAGGAAAAATATTAGCATTGAAATTTTAATTCCTCTGATATTAGAAATATACAGCACCCTTCTATGTTCAGAAGGTCCTTTTCATTACAAAAAGAAAAGAAAAGCATAATCCTGGGTATTAGGGCTTCAGGAAGTACAAAATACTTTGAGACTTGGAATCAAAGGCTGCAGTTGCTAATCTTGCACCCACATTGCAGATGTGTTACCTACCCTGTATGAGGAGAAAGACAAAGCCTGTGCACTTGTATCTCTTTCTGATTTGTGGAGGTTAAGACCCTGATGCTTATGCAGTGAAATCTGGGGTTGGAGCCTCTGTATCCATTAATCCTACTATTGAATTGAAAGTCTTCCTGGATTTCAGGCCTCAATTTTCTGCAGTGAGCAATCAAACAGAATATTCCTCTACAAAGCCCTGCTGACATGGCTCTAGATCTTTTGAACCCTCCAAACTGAGATTCTCCACTTACAGTATCCTTTTGCAATTTTCTGTGAGGCTTTTGGCAAATCTCATTCCCTAATAATAAGACAAGATGAAAACTCCAAGCAGGAACTCCTGCTATTGTGAAATTTTTGGTACAAAGACAAGTTTTTATTCTTATACCTCTGGCTACAACAGAAATTGCTGCTTGAGGGAATCCAGCATTACCTGTACTTTCCAAACACATTGTGAGTGGAGATAATTTCCATTTTATATCAATAACAAATCCAGAATTGTCTTTGTTTTATCTCTTTAGAGGGTTCAGAAAAAAGCAATTTCTTAGTCTCAAAGCCTTCTTTTCTCTCTCTTCCACTCGGGATCTCCTTTGTGCAAGAACTTTTCTCATGCTTGAAAAAATTCTTCATTTCTCTGGCTGACACATTGCCTAAATCTCCCTGACAGTTGCTTTGCATCTTGGTTTTTTATGCTATTTGCTTTCAGTACACGATTTGCTGCCAGAAGGACCAGGGTTCTCAGCCATCCACTGCAATAACAAAACAATACAGAGGATAACAAAGCAAAAACAAACTCACAATTTACAAATAGCTGAACTTTCTTTCCGGTTTCATTCTGTGTCCCCATCTGTTAATTTAAGAGGAGAGACCTCTGAGACAACAAAGAACCCTGTAGGGACAGCTGCTTCCACAGCCCTGACAACCTCAGGAGGTCACTAAAGGACACATCCCAAAATACGAAGTGTCTATTGCAAAGAACTGATGAAGCATCTCATTTCTAGGGTACTCACTCCTCCTGGGCCTAATCCTTACTGCTGACTGCAGTGAAATAAGGGTCAGATTGTGTGGCATTTACCCAGATGACAATTTGCCTCTCTCAAAGCACACAAAGGACTGAGGCAGCTGGGATCTTTAGACCAAGTGTGTTTCCTTCCCTGGAGTTGCACATTACGATAAAAAACTGACCAACCAACCAACCAATCAAACAAACAAAAAATACTAGAGAGGGAAAGAATGAAAACTATAAAAAATATGCAAGAGATTCCATCCTTAGCTCACTCATCAAGTCAAAATAATAATAATTATAATTTTAAAAATCACCTGGATTTTTTTTTTTATTTTTCCCAGATAAATGTAGGTTTGTTGTATGTTGAAATGCCACTGTCAACTGCAAAATATCAAATGATATGAAAAATACCCAGACCCAGAAATAATAACAGTTTAAATTTTGTTTTCATTGATTTTCCCAGTTAATGTTAGTTTGCAGAATTTAGGTTAAATTTACAAGTTATTAAATAATTTACACTCAGGCCTGCTGTTTAGGGGCCTTTTTTGTATTTTTGGGTTTTTTGTGTTTTTTTTCCTGGTTTGGGTTTTTTTTTTTTGTTTTTTGTTTTTTTTTTGTTTTTTTTTTTTTTTTTTTTTTTTTTTTTTCTTTCTTTCTCAAATAAGATACCCATCTAAGACCTTTTGCCTGTCTCTGAGAAGTAGGAATACGATTTTCACTTCCATCACACAGCCAAACTCTTGATGGATGGGTTGATCTGACACAGCCAAGGAAAACTGAAAACTTGGACCTCATATCTTCACAAATTGGGCAAATAAAGCTTATTTAGATAGAGGCACCAGGTCACTTTTCAAGTAGAAGTAGAGGCTGGACAGCCACCACAGTTTAAACTCAGCTTTTCAGCTGTGATGGGCCCAGGTTAAGCTGGCTCCCCTCTAGCTCTTGCTAGGGAGCTGAGCATCTTCTGGTTTTCAAAATCTTGTCTGCTCCATGAGCAACTTTACTCTTTCAGCAAATTACTGACATTCCTGGAGAGAGCCTCGGGGCAGGGATGACATCTTTCTATGTTCCAGAAAAGGCCACATTCATCTGTCTTCCACTGTTCCACTTGAGGACAAATTCTGGTTTCAGAACTTTTTGTTGTTTGATTTCATTCTTGATTGCAAAACATATTTACATGAGGCCAGATCTTAGTGTTTGGAGTGTTTATCCACTCTCCCGAAGGCCTAATTGCTTGTTAGTCACCTCCTAACTGATTGCTGTGGAATAGTGATTAGGAAGGCTCAGACAGAGGATAATTCTTCACCTCAGGTGGGATGTACCCTGGGAAGCCTGAGTAATATCAGACATTCATCTAAATCACTCTCTTAATAAACAGGAGTTAGGTCAGGGCCAGCCTGGGGAAAGTGTGGTGTGGTGAAGGACCTTTCACTCTTCATTTGGCCATGTGAGCTGAATGACAATTCCAGGAGCAATTGGACCCTCAGTGACATCTCTCTTAGTGGACAGCTGCTTTCATCCTCTCTTTCTAACTGTTTTTTGGGGTTTTTTTTAACACTGTCTGTACCACTGGCTACATTTGCTTGTGGCCCTTGTCCAAGGCACAAACCCCAAGGAATATAGATTGCTCCCCATGGAATTCTGTGTTGAGTTATCAAGCCAAGAGGGGCAGAAAACTGCCTCTGACACCAGTACAGACAGAAATTTCATTTCAGGAACCCAGAAAACTCAAACTCTTTGTCCTCTGCAAACCGAGGAAGTCTAGGCAGGAATAAAGGACCAGGTGGACATGGCAGGCATCAATGCTCAAAGGGAGCTCTGCCCTGGTGAGCTGTTCACCTTTGCTGCGGAATCTCCATGGATGGGCTGGGGGCAGCAGGCAGTGTCCTGAGCAGTGGAAGTTGGGTCTTGTCTCCACACAACTGTCAGCATCTCCAGTCCCTGTATGAAGTCACAGGGGAACCCCGAAATAATGAAGGGAAGCTGGCAGAGAAAATGCACATCCGATCAATATGATTACTGCTACGTTTCTCCTTTATTCTGTGTAAGATGGCAGGTTTTATACACTCTATATTGTTTACACTTACAGCTACATTCTCACTGGTACATGGCACAGGAAAGAATGCAAACACCTATTGTTTAATAAACTGTTTAAGGTAGCTACTATGTCCACACCAAATACTATACTTGTTAACTACTATGAAACCCTTTGACCCTTGCAACACCTTAAAAGAAAATTTCTAAATGCGACACACACTTGGCACTAATTTCTACCTGCGCCACAACCTTACAGGCCTCAGGATGAGGCCCAGTCTGGATGATTCAATTATAGTCCATATCTGCTACACCTGTACCCTTTGGGGGAGAAAAATCAGGGGTGGAAGGAGGAAGGTAGGCCTGGGAACAAGGGCTGAGGGACAGTGTTTTAATTTTGCTTTTTTTCTTACTACTTGAATCTATTGAAAGTGACAATAAATTAAATTACTTTTCTCCAAGTCAGGTCTGTTCTGCCCATGACGGTAATTGGCAAATGAATCTCCCTCAATGTATCTCAAACCATGGGCCTTTCCAGTTTATTTTGTCACCTGTCCTGCTGAGGAAGGATGATGGAGCAGCTGCATGTGTATCCAAGATCAACCCATCACAGTCACAGCCTGTCTTGCAATCTGAAGCTTGCTGTAATTTGACACAAGAGACCTGTTCTATACAAGCTCTTGTTTAGCTCTTAGCCAGCATAGTCCAGGTGTGATGGTGTATAAAGATAACCATGAGATGAACAATATTTTATTAAAATAACTGCTAAAATGGGGTAAACAAACCAAAAAAGAACCTTGACAAGTGTGTAGCCTTTCATCAGCTAGAGTGTCTCTCTGTCAGTAAACTTGGTCTCTTTTTGTAAAATAATCTAATGCCTGAATACAAGACAATCAAGATCTAAAAAGCCTGACTCACAGTCTGAAAACATTATATTTTGTCCCCCTTACTCGTTGGAGACAAGTAACTATCTCTGGTGGGTGACCCTGGCCACCTAAGGAGTGAAGTCTTACAGCAGGGATAAATTGCTTTTCTGAATGATATGTTTTTCTATCACTTCAGAGGAAAGTTAGGCAAACTTTAAAAGGCTATTTAGCTTTAAGTAGGCTGAAATGTATGTTAGGTGTGATGTATGGGACCTACCCTTAGGTCCTGCCCTAACCAAGAGGGATAACTACAATGCAGTATGAGATACTGTGTGTACCACTGGTGCCTACAAGGAGCACTTTGAAAGGCCCAAGTTGTCTGCCAGCTGCATACAGGGATCCACAGAAATATGCCCATGGGTGTCAGCACTCCTGAAAGAAGTGACCTGCTGCAGTGCACAGGCCTGGACACTGCAGCTGGTTTTAATATGGGACCTTCCTGCAGGGCTCCAGAGTCTTAAAGATGTCTGGAAGATCTGCAAAAATTATCCATTCAGGTAAAACATTAATTCTTACAGAAGGTAAAGGAGAAACTCATTTGGATGCTTTAATAGCTCTCCCTTGACACCTCTTAATCTTTAGAGGTCTAGATACCACTGTAAATCTTGTCTGGTAGGCCACACAGGGAGTTAGGTGTGATAGTGCTTCATCAGCAGCTAAAATTTGAGTCAATCCTTGTTTTCCTAGCCATCTTTGAATTGCTGTTTGTCTATCCATTTGAATTTGCAGAGAAAACTGCCATTTGCCTTGCCCTTGCACTAGTTTAGCAGTGCTAAAAGTTGTTACCTCCATAGCAAATGGCAGTCTGAGCACTGGTGGCCAAGGAGTCCAAGCAGACTGAAAGTGTGTCCATTTCCTGCATGGAGGAGAGAACAGTGATATCAGTCTCCCAGGCTGAATGAGTAGATGCCCATTTACAGATGAGAAAATTCAGGATAAACGAGCACATATGCTGTGGCCAACAGCCATTGCTTTGTTCTCAGACTGTGAATGTGCCAAGCTTATCAAGAACATCATCGAGAAGTTAATTCACAGCCACAGACAGCAGATGCTGAGGCATCCTCCACTCCCTGAAGCCTGTTTATTTCTCACCAAAGGTAAAGCCTGTGCTGTGCAAAACCCAAGATTCCTGAGACAGAAGGTCTCAGCAGGTATGGTTTAAGCAAAAGCTCCTGGCTCAGAGATAACTTGGCTCCTGAGAATGCAGCGTAGCTTCTTCTAATTTTTTTTTTTCTTTTTTTAACACCTGCCTGCTCAGAATCAGGAGGTATTTTGGTAGGATAATAAATATAGCCACATGATAATCCACCAAGATAAGCAACAGTTCCTTTTTCAGAGGCAGAAGCAGAGATTTGGAGTGAGAGCGCAAGGAAAGAGTCAGTCACCTCCAGGACGAGTCCATACAGCCACCACAGGAGGCACAGGAGGAAGACACACATCCTAGCAGTGACCAGTTTAACTTGGTCTGTGCTTCTGAATCTCAGGGGTGGGGAGAATGACCTTTTCATCTGGGCAAGATTTTTCTAGCTTCTTTGTGGCAGAGCAAAACTGAAACCTGCACTTCTTCCCTTACCCACAGAGATTTGTACTTTCCTGTAGGTTTCTGCCTCCAGGCTCCTCCTCCATGGCAATACTGCTGTGCCGTGGGTTCAGGTCAGTGCAGCACAAAGGATCCCTGAGAGAAGCCTGTCCTCTGCCCACGCTGCCAAAAGCACATCCCTCTGCCCTGGCTGAAGGCATGTGGCTGTGTGAGCTGCAACCTCACCCTTGACAGCTTGTAGACACTTTCTATTTTTGGCTGTGTGTTCCAGCTGCTCCCCTTCCAGCTCCATTGCACCTTTAACCCAGCACTGAGCGAAAGGATAGTAAAGGATTATCAAGATCTGCCTGTCATAAAGGCTGCACTCTGATACCTGCAGTTACTTTTAAAAAGGAATATGTAAGTGCTCAGTGACACTGCCTGTGCATCTTTATTTAACAGCAATTTTTTGTCCTTGTTTCTCTTCAGTTCAAATAGCTTGAATTTGATATTTTTCCCTTTGTTCTTTCCCTTCTGTGTGCCAGCACTGAGTTTACAGCTTCTGTTTGTATCACCATGGTCTATTACGGTAGGAAAGTGGGACCTGAAGATTGACCTTTGCTCACACATAAATGTATCTGACCATGGTTTCATGAAATTCACCCACATTTATTCTTAAAAAATTGTCAATCAATACCAATACTAACTCATTTTTAAATCATAGAATGGCTTGGGTTGCAAGGGACCTTGAAAATCATCTAGTTCCAGCCACCTCTGCTGTGGGGAGGGACACCTTTTACCAGACCCGCCTGCTCAGAGCTCCTTCCAACCTGACCTTGAACATTGCCAGGGATGGGATTCACAACTTCTCCGAGCAACCTATTCCAGTGCCTCACCACCTTCACAGGAGAGAATTTGTTCCCAATGTCCAATCTAAACTTACTTTCTCTCAGTTTGAGCCCATTCCCCCTCATCCTGTCACCACATCCTCTTGGAAATTGTCTCTGTCTATCTTTCCTGTAGGATTCCTTCAGGTACTGCAAGGCTGCAATTAGGTCACCCTGAAGCCTTCTCTTCCACAGGCTTAACAACCCCAATTCCCTCAGCCTGTCCTCATAGTAGGGGTGCTCCATCTCTAATCATCTGATGGTCTCCTCTGAGTTTCCTCTGCATCCTCAGGTGGTATCTTCCTAGTGTCTGGTTACTGGTCTCAGATCCAGAGGCATGGGTTTAATTTGATGTACAGTTAGTCATTTATTTATGAATCAAAGAAGAGCAGATGAGGACCATGTCCTACCCCCAGCTGGCAGAAAGCAGTTGAGTGCAGCTGAAATCAACTCAGTTAATTGATAAAATAACAGCTGAGGACCAAGCTGGGTAAACCTCTCTGAGTTCTTACTGGAAAAATGTCCTTTTTCCCACATCCAAATTTCTACTGCAGTTTTATACTAAAGCAGCCAAACTTTTTTGAAACAATGAAGATGAAATGAGAGGTTAAGATATTAACCATTGCTCTTTTTTTTCAGTGGCTTTTCAGAACCACTGTGCTTCAGCACAGGTCTGGGCTTCTCCCTGAACTGAATTTGGAACTAATTGAGAACTAGTCCAAAAGAGATATTGTGGCTGGCTTTACTTTAAGTACTTGTATCCTCAGGGCTACAGAGCTCTGCTACAGTCTGAAGAAGTGGGGAGCCAGATAAGAGGAGAACTATTATCTGAAAATCAGGTAAAACTGTAGTCTCTGATGTTTGACCTAAGATGAAGGGAGAGGCTGGTTGTTCATTTTCCTTTGGTAGAAAAGGAAAGTAGGACTTGCAATGTCAAGACTGATTAGGCAGCTGTGAGTAATCAAAGGAAACGCTATTGTGTTTAAGACCCTGGGAATGTAAATATGAAAAAAGGGTGGGCAAAATCATCCTCAGCTGTAAGAAAGACAGGTTATTCTTGTTGGAGCTTAACAATGTACTAAGTGTCAGGGAGGGTTCAGCTGCTCTTCTCGTTCCATCCTGGTAGGAAGGCTGGGAAGGGACGGGTTGGTCAGTGGGGCCATGTGCAAGAGAGGGTGACTCCTGACCATGACACAGGAGGAGCCTGCAGAGATGGATTCACACACATGCCAACACACACACACATACATACACTTACACTCTGTAAACTATGTGTGGCATCAGGTCCAGATCTCCCCACAAAGATACGTTAAGGTTCCTTGCCTGCTCTTTTTTAATCCTTGGTTTTGGAGTACCAGCTTCATTTCCCTATTACTAAAAACTGTTTTGTCCTACAGGGATTTTTTCTATACACAAATTCAGGAGTCTCCTTCATTTGTAGCTCATAGCCCAGAAAAATCAATTAATTGTATGAACCTCAACATTTGAACGCTTTTTTAGGAGCCATGGTGAACTGAATCTTTTGTCAAACTCTTTTGCAAAAATCGCCACCCTTGAGCTCTGGTCTAAGGGGAGGAGGAGAAGATAGTGAAATGAAATCATATGTCCCATGTGAGCAACAACTGCTTGGTATGTTAGCAATTCACGGATATGCAGTAAGGGATTTTGTAAACTGCAAAACTTTCTCATGAGACTTCTTTCACAGTAGCTGTTGGATTTATATCATAGAATTCTTAGGAGAGAGCATACTTTTCATTATCAACAAGGTAAAAGCAGCATGGCCTCACTCATTTCTGGAGAGATCGACTTGATTTATACATTTGAAGGAAAAAGGTGAATAAAACCCAGGAAGAAGCAAATATAAAACAATAAAGATAAAGCTAAAGATCAAAATTCTGTAAGTTTGTTGTCTGACAACTCCCATAGAGTGAGAGAGGACAAAAATGCATAAGAGCTTGCTGGGCTTTTAATGGTTATTTTATAATTAACCAGTCAGATGAGACTGTTGAATTCCAAACTGAACATGCATTATTATGAAAATCAGAAAGTGGGTTAAAAAAAGAGATAAAATATAGCAATTACCCTTTATTTTTTTGCCAACAAGGCTTTAAACCAAATCCTACCAGAGAGATAATTTTTCAGCAGAAAGATAAGATTTTATTGCTTCCAGGCATTTACTCCAACCCTGAGTACTCTCTTGCTCACACTGTTTTAAACCTACCCACAGTCGAGACCAGTGCAGTAGAGTGGTTCTCAGCTCTGGAGTTCAGCTACCTCACTGCAGTTTTAAACTCTTCTTTCTGGAGCCTACAGCACAGCAGAAGCTCAGATGATCTCAGAGAAATGTAGAAACTCTCACGAAGGTTTATTTCCTAATCCTGATGCAAGAGCATCAGTCTGTACATCTGAAGACCAGCTTGGCCCTGGTCTGCTATCAAGTGTTCATTCATATGGGCAGAGGCAAAGGGTAGAACTCAATTGTTATAATACAGAAGAAAGTTTTTGTGGAAAGAGGAGGGAGCCACACAATAATTCCTGCTGCTCTATGAGGCTCTTCTGCAGATCAGGTTATCTCAGATTCCTGGATCCCAGACGCCTCTGCTGTGCTGTGGTCAGGTGTTTATAGTTTAAAGGGACTGGCAGAGCAAACACTGAGGCCCAGTGATGGTGTTGCAGATACTCTTGACTCATCTGCCTGCTGACTGTCAGTCCAAGGGAGACATTTAACGCCTTCCTCCTCTGAGATTTTTAGATTATTTTATTCATTTCTCTGCTAAATTGATTTTAGTAGCAGTTGTGAGTACTCAGCATTTGAGTAAATTAGACCCTGGGGTCTGCTGTTTGACTCCTTCCCAGTAAAAAGAGGAGCTCAGAGAACAATGTCTTCTGAAGTGGTTTTGTCCAGGATCACATGAAATCTATAGCACAGAGAAGTGGAAAATCCAGTTCTTCTGTTCTACATGTCATCCTACTGAAACTGCCTTTCTGTTGCAGGAAGCAAAGGAGGTTCTTGCAATAACCCCCAAAAATTATTCTCCTGTATGAGTTTGGCTCAATTCAAGGACAGAGAAGCAAAATCATGATCAGGTATTTAAATATGGTGTTGTAATGCTTATACACAAATCATCATCCCCAGGGCCATATTGACTGTGATGTTTCCTTATTTCTAAGTGCTTTACTTTGTACCCTCAAGCATTCATCAGTCTGCATTAAAGTTATTTTTGTACAGACAAGGAAGGGAGAAAGTTATTCTAATTTAATTGCTTCTACTGTCAGGACTGATAGGTTTAAACCATATCAAGGGAAAAATTATGCCTACCAGAAATCTATAGGTGGTTCAGGGCTTAGGACTCCAGTGCTCCAGATCATGTATAGACATTAATGCCCAAGCAAAATAAACATCAGCTTTACAGAAGATTATATTGATATGTAAGGAATTATTATGTTTTAATTCTTATTTAGAAACATAAATTGCTAAGGGCCTTTGGGCTTGGTTTCCAGTTTTACTTTTTCTGTCTGCTTGTCCCACCATGAGTTTCTGTTAAGACACATGAGGTACTTTTGAGAGGATTCTGCTGTATAAAAATAGATCTATAAAAATGTACACAGTGATGAAACTCAATATAGGAAAGAGTAAAAACAGCATAGTTTCACTCTTCTGTGAGGCTTAATTTCAGGGTGTGTAAGAGATGATATAGCTGCACTACTTTCTATAGAAGATGTCAATAAATACTGCAACAGTCTCGTGAAAGCAGCTCTTCACCCTGGTTTGAGGATAGGCACAATTAAGTGATATCTTCCTGATCTCCTGTGTGTGATGCCAAAGAAGACACTGAATAGCTTTTAGCAACATGTCATATGTCAGTACTGTTGGTTAGGCTGTTTTATGTGTAACATCTCAGTGCAAGAGCACATTGAAGATTCTCAGGTCATCATAAGTTGAATGCCCTGCCCAAGTTTCTGAATATCCTGATAGAGAAAGAGGTGGAACACTCACAGCTCTGCTGGATTCATGGCCAGTAATTTGAATGAGAAATTAACAGGCCATGGCAGATATATTTACTGAGCTGAACAACATACCTCCTTTGTGAGAACAACAGCCTCCTTACAGGGCATTTAGGTTTCTTCTTCTCACCCGGTCTTCATTCTTTTCCACTTGATTTTTTTTTTTTTTTTAAGAGAAATGATGAAAGTAGAGCTTTCTCAGGCAGTTATTTACAGCAACAGAAAAGAGAATGGCCTTTTTCTGGTTACATAAGGACTATATTCCATCCCTATGTCTCCAGCCTCCTGACGATCTTGATGGCCTTCTGCTCAACTTGCTGCTCTTTGTCAGTGTCTGGGAAGCCCAAACAGGGTTCCTTCCATTTAGTGTCATCTATCAGCTTGCAATGAATACATTCCCTCTCCCCATCTGGGCTCTTTTAAGAGTAAAACCGTATCAGTCTCATCATCACACCCTGGAAATATTATTTGTGACCAGAGATTTGCATAAACTTCACCCTTTTTACTGATCTGATCATTGGCCAGTGAGTTTCCAGTGTCGATGCCCTATCTGGCATCACTGATCATCCAAGTTCCCCTTCCAGGGAAACAAATTACACTTCCCAAAGTGAAATTTCCAACGTCACAATCATCCCCTGGAGTGAATCACAGCTCACTCCAGTAAGTTGAACATCTGAATCCTTCACATTTTTCATTACTGTATATTCCTCAATGAAAACTTTAATAAAATCTGTGAAATCTAATAGCAGTGTACAAAAAGGATAAAATTTCCAATCTGGGAGAAAACGGCCTCATTTTAATCCCAGCAGTAAATATTAAAAATGGAATCAAATGCAAAAGAAAGAAAAACTAAGAAAATGTGCTTATATGTACCCAACAGAGCTAGAATCCATATAATATTTCCAACTACTTTTTGTTATACTTCTCCAGTGAAGGGCACACTAGGCTGCCACACTAGTGTACTTTGCAAACAGTTTGACCAAAGGGCATCTGTTATTTATTTCTGCTAAAAGACTAGTTGCAGGGTAAGATTTTAAGTAATGACAAACACAGCAATTAAAAAAAAAAATTATAAATCAATGTATGTAGTAACTTATTGCAGACATAAACTCTGTCTTTGGAGAGAAGAAATGTATTCAGTAGACCATTGACCTATGTCAGAACCTTTAGAAAATAAAACTGTCCAGAGATGATTTATTTTGTTTTATTCAAAACTTGTTATTTGATATCAAATGAAATCTTGGGCTTAAACAATACGTATTCATTCCCTGAATCTTTTCACATATATACACCTGCCGCTTACACCTTTACTGCTGAGAGGAACTCTCTACTTCAATGTTTTAAATTAATTTTTCCAGCACAGGCAATACCGCACAACATTCAGATTTGTGTTCCAATGGTTTAATAAGGACGTGAACAATGGCCAGTGGCAGTGTGTGACCTAAGCAGATGAGATTGTCAGAACCAAATAAATGAGATTTGTGGTGTTTGTTTGGTATTTTATTTTTTCTAGATGATTATTTTGCTACTGCAGGTAAGAAAATTGTAAGACAGGAGATGTACTTTGGAAAACAATTGCTACTGCAGGCAAGAAATTATCAGTGCAGTGCACATGTACTGCAGGTTTTTTTCCCAAAGTCCAGTTCTGCTTCCAATGCTTGTTTCATGGACCTTCAAATTACACATTAGAAAACAGAGAAACAAAGAGAAATAAAAAAAAAAAAATTATACAACCACACACATAACACCACTTAAATTAAACTCCATTCAAATATTACTGTAAGTTCTACTTTACCATTTCATAATATCTAAACTACAATAGGTTGAAATACTTATGAAATATCTGCATCAAATATCCCAGGAAAACTTCAGCTAATAATTAAAAAAAAAGTGGTGACCCCTCTGAGGGTAAAAATAAGGAAGAAATGATCCTTGTTTTTAAATTTCCACCTCTGAAAGAAGTACCACTATCTGACTGTAGGCACCTGTGCCTGGGTGTCTAAGGTAGAACACCTTTCCCTGGAGGTGAAAAGGTCTATAGAGATGATTGGACTCTTGGTACTGGACAATACATGCATGTTGGGCTATAGCTCTGCATTACCTGTGGGGACAGATGACTCTTCTCTCTTTGTGTATAGAGCCTGAAGGCAGGAGGATTTCTTAGAGTGGACCAGTGAGTTTGATGCCTAATATGAGGAGGTGTGAATACACTTAATTTTATGGTGTGAGGCTCTGCTGAACTACTATAAGCTTCAACACATGACCTGGTTATTTCTAATGCTCGCACAGGCAGTGAAAGAAAGACCACAGTACCACACATCTCACACAAAAAGGAGGAGTCTGAAAGTGAACACAGAAATTTTGCTTCAAAAATGCTATGTCTTTCCACTGACCGAATCAGGAATTTTAGTCATTTTTAAGTCATATATATATACATATCTATCTATCTATCTATCTATCTATCTATCTATCTATCTATCTATCTATCTATCTGGATAATGGTCTGCGTAAGTTTAGCATAAGCTAAAATTAAGTGGTGTGCAGAGCTGAAGTCTGTCCTACAAATCCAGAATTAAACTGCCCACCTAATCTTATCAAACTTTTAGTAGCTGGTTTTAAGGCAGGTTCCACTGTTATCAGAAACACAATTTTACAAAGTGTTATTTATTAGCTGTGATCTTTCCACTGTTGAACAAATTCTTTACTAAACAACATGAGTTAACCTTTTCTATTTCCATTGTGAGAAAAAGACTTGGAAACTGCAAGTCTATTAGGACTATGAAAAAAATATATTAGCCTTGTTTTAAATAATTATATATAAATCCAAAAATATTCCAGGCTAATTTTTAAAATAACTCCGTGAGAACTCTTTTGATCTGCCCAAACAGAAACTGAATAATGACTGATATAATCCACAGATTCTGTTAAAATAAAATTTTCAAATCTGGATACCTAAAGGCAGGTTTAACATCCACATTCTGATAACTAAATGATTTATCTATGTACTTAAAAACTTCAGTTTATTAAACACAATTCATCTGCCTAAACACAAGGGTACTGCCATTTGAGACATGGTGTCAAGTCCCAGAGTAACCCTAACTCCTGTGCCACACGGTTTATGAGGAGCCCTGCTGTCCCAGCTGGACACTGGAAATCAAACACCACTGTCCCAGGTTGGGGAAAGGACCCTGGTCTATAGAGGCAACACAGAACTGAGGAGGGTTTTCTCCTAGGACCTGGAAATCATGTGCCTCTCTGTTGATGCCATTCTGTAAGCAAACAAATCACAGAAGTTTAACCTCAGCTATTGAAGTAAATGCCCTTAATGGAGTAATGCCTTAATGTAAGGCACTTTGGAGCTCTGTGTGGTCTCTTATACTAATGGAGATTGCTGGTCACATTTAATGTCTTTAGTAAAACATCCAGTCTCTGTGGGACTGCAATTATGCATGAAGAGGCCAAAGAATGAACAAACAGATCTCACCGCAGGCAAGTGAGATCAGCTCAAGTTTGTTAGAGGTAATGGGTAAAGGGGCTGCAGGCACAACGTGTTGCTCTGTACTATCAGGAATAACAAATTCAGCTGTGATATCTTCCACCACACAGGGTACCGAGACCCCACAGGTCCCAATATCTGTCATTCAGAACAGTGTCTTTGCTGGTTCCCAGGGATATTTGGATTCTTGAAGGAAAATGCTGAATGGGCCCAGAGAGTGCAATGTGTTCTGGACACAGCTGGCAATGTCCCTGCAGCAGTCCTTGTGCAGGTGTGACATTCATGTGTACAAAGCATGTGCAGTCCCACCTGCCCTCAGCGTGTCAGGCCCAGTGGTCACAAACTGCAGCAGATTCCACCAACAGAAAGGAGGGAACCCTAAGGCTCACCCTGACATTAGTCCACCAAAGCCATGGCACTGAATGGCACTCAGCCCTGTTCTTCCCCTGTAGATTCTGCTTGTTCCTGCTCTCAAAATATTTATCAAAGACCTTTAAAAATGCTAAGTGATGAGTCTTAATATACTTGTTGTAAGGTGGTGTTTCCTTTATCCACTACACTAACGACATACAAAAAATCTCCAAGGAACTAGGGTGACATCATTTTCTTCTGCAAGGGTTAGGCTGGATGGTTCCTCTCCTGAGACACCCTCCAGACATTTGTTATTTTGGCTGCAGTTCTTTACATATGACATTTACTACCTTCTGTTTTAGAAGAATGGGTATTTTGAAGACAAAATGCATAATTTTTGTAGATTATTTTACCCTTCCCTTGCTCTCTCTTAGAATTTTCAGGTGTATCTGATTTGGGTATGATGAATTTTATCACTTTTGAAGTTACTATTTCTTCCCCTGATATTTCAATATCTAAAAATGTTTCCTTCTCCATGCCAGGAAATAACAAATTCAAGGTAAATATTCACACAGAAGTCTCCTTCATGAAACTTCTACAAAAATACTGCTAAGCCTCTCATCCATATGCTTATATTCCTTCATAGAATTCTTCAGCCCCTGATGATTCAGTACAATTATTGATTTCTTTCTGACACCCTGATTTTTATTTGTTTTCATACCATTAGCTATTTATTCTTTGAAATCCATCTTGGCCTTCCTAATTTTCTTGTTACTTAACAGCTGTTTACTTATCTTTCCGTTTATTGGCTTCATTAGGGTCATATAAAAAAGGTTTTTGTTTGACTCATTTTGATATTTGGAAGTTACTATTTAATCATGTCAGATAACTTCTGGCCTCCCTTCTGTTCCTCCTTTCCCCTTTTGTTTGTGCCGCCTAGTTCCACTACAAACTTGATATGTAGAATGTGGGGTTTTTTCATAATTGACTTTGCCAGATGCTTTATTTTTAACTATGGAATAATTTCACTCATTTAACAGGTTTTTCTTAATCTTCTTTATAAAATTTTTGGTCCATGTTGCTCATTTTGTGATTCCTCCTGTGTCCTTGAGTGGAAAGGAACTAAGATATGTTAGCAGTTATTTCAGAGGCTAAGGACTCTGACTTGTGCTGTCTAAGAAGGGGGTCTCCATAAGAGACTCCCCTCAGTCCCAGAGCCTGCCCTTCTGAGGAAGGAAACTATCCAATTCCAAAATTGGAGCAGTTGAGGGAATGCCTAAGTTCCAGCCACTGCAGTTCACTCTCTGAGGGCTCAGTAAAAATTTACCTTCTTTGGTTTTTAAGATGCATCTTTTGACTACTGGACTATGAACTGAAATGATTTAGTAAACATTATCCTTCTATAGAGATGAGAAGGGAAGGTAAGAGATAACAAATAAATTACTGGAAGTCTCCTTTCAAAGTCTTTTCATACTGACACTTCTTGAATTATTTTCAATATGCTGCTTCAGATGAAAACAAAAATGTGGAAGAATGAGGATGCCACTAGCAAGTCTGCAAATTCCACTTCCCCCTTCTGTGACCCACATTTTATGGAGAAAATGTACCTGCTGCCTGAATAATTTGTGATGTGGACATGATATACTCTGAGAGTGTTTGGATGTATTCTGTGAATTTCACTGAGCAAATGTCTCTCTCTGGCCACAGTCAGGTTTGGTGGAAACTAGAAGGTATTATTTCCAATGACAAATTAAAAAAATAAACTCTGACCTCATGGGTAACTAAGGCAATACTGCTTACTGCTCACACAGTATAAATATGACAGTGTTGCTGTTTTCATCCAATGAATTCTTAAAACTGCATTTCTCTTTCCTTGTGCTTCAAAAAGTTGATGGTCTTTTTCCCTCCTGTTTTGAAATGGGAAAATATGTGGTGATAGAGTCTCTTAATGGTCATTCAGAATGACATGTTTGCTTACAGTAATTTGTGCAAATTGGAAATCCACTTTTCTTGTCAGGAAATGAAATCATTCCCAGTGTTGACACATGTTCCCAGACAGCTGAAATAAACAGACAGTTCATGTTTCTTGGAACCATGCTGCAGGCTGTCTGCAAACTTATCTGTTATCACTTACAGGTAGTCAATCAGTTGTGAACCAGTGTCACACAAGGTGAATGAAGGCTTTGGAGTGGCTGTGTATCTTCTGGTGCCCTTAGAAAGCTGGTGTGAATCGCTGCAGAGAAGGCTGAGTGTAAGGCCACTCACTTTCATTTGTCTAAGCTCACCTCCATCCTTGTGTATTTGCCTTATGTAGTAATTTTGCCTGATGTATGCAGAACATTGATTCATACCACCATTACAAATTTCCTGACTCATCTGCTTCTCCCTTTCAGTTTAATTTTATTTTTCAGTCTCACAGAATTTATCTCCCAAGGTGTGTTCCATTATCATAAGTGGAAAATATTAGTTGATTATGTCATATGTAAAACAGAAGACGAGAGCTAGTCATGCATGGAATCTCATTATTACAAACCCACCATGTGTCTGGAAAGTTGTTCATTTTCAGTCCTAGATTTCTTATTATTTCTGCAGAGACTATGTAGAGAATTTCCAAATGCAAGTGGTTAATGTAATTTGCCAGGTAATGCAAACAGTGAAGTAT
Organism: Chamaea fasciata; assembly: GCF_029207755.1. Taxonomy (NCBI): domain Eukaryota; kingdom Metazoa; phylum Chordata; class Aves; order Passeriformes; family Sylviidae; genus Chamaea; species Chamaea fasciata. Next base: position 9,144,283 of record NW_027094086.1, on the reverse strand, counting down.
TTTTTTTAGAAAAACATTAATTCTATTTCATAAAATTTTATCTACATATAGCCAATGCATCATGAATTTAGTTATTTCTCAATGTATTTTTTCTGAACAGAAATAATGAAATTAAGAAGCTGTGGAATCTGTAAATTTTACATATTTTCAGTGACATGAGCATATAATTTTTATGTTGTATATTATTAGCTTTTTAGTCTTGAATGACAATCTCCTTGAATGTCAAAAAAACTCCAACCCAGAAAGAACTTTGTTGCATGCTATTTCTATTAATGAAATATGAACACGATTATAATTTTATGCTTTCCATGAGGGAGTTACAATAGTTCTGACTTAATATCTTCAGTATATTAGAAAAGCTATTATAAATTATGCATAGTATAAATATAATTAAACATTACCCAAAGGCTTGTTATTACTTTCAGACTCATCTCTCTCCTTACATTCTCTGTCCTTCCCATATGATTTCATATCTCCAAAGATATGAAAGGTTATTGGTATACTTCGAGGTATACTTCGATTTTTCTTGGATCTCAGCAGCCATTGAGCACTGCCTCCATCCTCAAGACTTAAACAAATACTATGAGTGATTTGGCCTTGATGTGTAGAAAGCTAAAATGAGGATATCTTGTTTTGCTTTGTGTTTTTAAATAAGGTAGCAAAGATAGCATGCTTTGAAAGTTAAGTGATAGTTTAGCTGTTCTGTACAGGGGTTCCCTGGCTACAAGGCCATGGAGTTTCCATCCATGGAGGTGGGAGCACAGCACAATGGGCTCCTCTTGTGGCCCACAAAACCCAGTAAGTTTTCCAGAAGCAGTAGGGAAATGTGGATACATTTGATTTCCCCTGCTTTGCTTATACAGAAGCACAAGGCTCAATGCAGGAGCTTCTGGGTGAAACTCCATGGCCTGTACTATGCAGATGTTTAGTGTAGCTCACTGAAAGGTCTTTTAAATAAGCAAAGAGACTGGCGACATTTATGTTCCTCAACACAAAGAAAGATGAAAGGCATTTCACAGAATCACAGAATCACAGAGAATCACTAGGTTGGAAGAGACCTCCAAGGTCATCAAGTCTAACCCATGCCCTAACACCTCAACTAAACCAAGGCGCCAAGTGCCACATCCAATCTTTTTCAAACGCATCCAGGGATCGTGTCTCCACCACCTCCCTGGGCAGATAGTTCCAGTATTTAATCACTCTTTCCTAATATCCAACATATATTTCCCTTGGTGCACTTGGAGACTGTGTCCTCTCATTCTGTCAGTTGCTGCCTGGAGAAAGAGACCAACCCCCACCTGATTACAACCATCCTTCAGGAAGCTGTAGAGAGTGATAAGGTCACCTCTGAGTCTCCTTTTCTCCAGGCTAAACAACCCTCAGTCATTCTCACAGGGTTTGTGTTCCAGGCCCATCATCAGCCTCATTGCCTCCTCTGGATGCTCTCAAGCATCTCAATGTCCTTCCTAAACTGAGGGCCCAGAACTGGACACAGCACTCGAGGTGTGGCCTGACCAGTGCTGAGTTCACGGCAAGAATGACCTCCCTGCTCCTTCTGGCCACACTATTCCTGACCCAGGCCAGGTGCCATTGGCCCTCCTGGCCACCAGGGCACACTGCTGGCTCATGTTGTCTGCTGTCCTCTGCCTGTTGAGCTGCTGTCACTCCCAGGTCCCTTTCTGCCTGGGCACTGTCCAGCCACACTGTCCCTAGCCTATAATGTTACAGGGGGGTTTTGTGGCCAAAATGCAGGACTTGGCACTTGGACTTATTAAACTCCATCCTACTGGTCTCTGCCCATCCATCCAACCATTCCAGGTCTCTCTGGAGAGCCCACCTACCTTCCAACAGATCAACACACACTCCCAACTTAGTGTCATCCTCAAATTTACTAATCGAAGGCTCAATCCCCTCATCCATGCAATCAGTAAAAATATTGAACAGAGCTGGTCCCAGCAGAGACCCCTGAGGAGCACCACTGGTGACTGGCTGCCAGCTGGATGCAGCACCGTTCCCCACCACTCCTGGGCCCAGCCATCCAGCCAGTTCCTAACCCAGCAAAGAGTGCTCCTGTCCAAGCCGTGGGCTGCCAGCTTTTCCAGGAGTGTGCTGTGGGAGACAGTGTCAAAGGCCTTGCTGAAGTCCAAATACACAATATCCACAGCCCTTCCTGCATCCACCAGGCAGGTCACCTGGTCATAAAAGGAGACCAGGCTGGTCAAACATGACCTACCTCTCCTGAACCCGTGCTGGCTGGGCCTGATACCCTGGCCATCCTGTAAATTCTGTGTGATGACATTCAGTATAAACTGCTCCATAACCTTACCTGGTACTGAGGTCAGGCTAACTGGCCTATAATTACCAGGATCTTCCTTCCATCCCTTCTTGTGGATGGGTGTCACATTGGCCAGCTTCCAGTCATCTGGTACTTCACCAGTGAGCCAACACTGATGGTAAATGATAGATAGTGGCTTTGCAAGCTCATCTGTCAGCTCACTCATCACCCTGGGGTGGATCCCATCTGGGCCCATAGATTTATGAACATCCAAGCAGCTCAACATTTCTCTGACTGCCTCCTCCTGGATAGCTCTGCTCCCTGACACCATCTACCAGCCCAGGACAACAGCTGTCCTGAGGACAAGCTGTCTTCCCACTAAAGACTGAGGCAAAGAAGGCCTTAAGCACCTCTGCCTTCTCCTCATCTGCAGTTACTAAGTTCCCTCCCTCATCCAATAAGGAGCAAAGGTTGGTCTTACCCTTCCGTTTACCATTAATATATTTGTAGAAACGTTTTTATAATCCTTCACAAAAGTTGTCAAATTAAGTTCAAACTGAGCTTTGGCCTCTCTAATTTTTTTCCTACATGCCCCTGCAACCCCCTTAAATGATTCCTGAGAGACCTAACCTTTCTTCCAAAGACGATATATCCTCTTTTAATTCCAAAGTTCCTTTGAAAACTCCTTGCCCATCCAGGCTGGACATTTGCTTTGTCTACTTATCTTTTGGCACACAGGGACAGTCTGTTCCTGTGCCCTCAAAATCTCCGTTTTGAAGCATGCCCACCTTTCCTGGAGTCCTTTGTTTTTAAGGACTGCTTCCCAAGGAACTCTCTGAATAGGACTCCTAAATAGGCCAAAGTCTGTCCTCTGGAAGTTCAGTGTAAGTGTCTTATTGATGTACCTCCTGATTTCACCAAATATCGAGAGCTCTACAATTTCATGATCACTCTGTCCCAGTTGGCCTCAAACCACCACATCTCCTACCTGCCCATTTCTACTTGCAAACAACAGGTCTAGCATAGTGCCTTCCCTGGTGGGTTCACTCACCAGCTGTGACAAGAAGTTGTCCTCCACACACTCTAAGAACTTCCTGGATTGCCTCTTTTCTGCTTTATTAAGTTCCCAGCAGATGTCTGGTAGGTTAAAGTCACCCACAAGAACAAGGGATGGTGATCCTGAAACATTCTCCAGCTGCTTATAGCATAAGTTGTCTACCTCTTCTTCCTGGCTGGGTGGACGATAACAGACACTTTAACAATGTCAGTTTTGTTGGCCTTCCCCTGAATTCTTACCCACAGGCATTCAACTTCGTTGTCATTAGTTTCAATATCTATGGCATCAAAAGCCTCCCTAATATAAAGGGCCCCCTCTCCACCTCTTCTCCCTGTCCTGTCTCTTCTGAAGAGCTTGTAGCCATCCAATGCAGCACTCCAGCTATGTGAGTTATCCTACCACATTTCCATGATGGCAACTATATCATAGCTTTGTGGCTGCATCATGGCCTCCAGCTCTTCTTGTGCATTTGTATATATGAGCAAAAAAATTTCCATCCTTTAAGAATTTATTACTCCTGTAGCTTGTGAACTGCTTCTCTCTATATCAAAAATTATATTTATTCTTAACATATATAGAGGAGCAGACAGGAAATGGAAAAGGGAAATGGAAGTGGAAATGGAAGTGGAAATGGAAATGGGAAAGAGCTTCCTATGTATCTGACCCAATAGGAATTACCCTTTTTACCTGCTGCAGGGATCCTGGTCTCCAGCGCCTATAATTGGAAATGGAAATCATTGCAGGTTGCAACAGGACACCACCACAGGCAGGTGCACTGTGGTGTGCTGAGTAGGATCACAGAAAAAACAGACAATGTCAGGAAGGTGTGCCTCTGCACACAACTCTGTCTACATCCAACCAGACTCAAAAGGGAGATTTGCTGCATCTTTAAAAGAGAATTGAAGTACCTTTTCATGCCTATAAGCAACTAAAATCAGAATCTGTTACAAAGAGACCAATGTCTCTTCCAGGGCTGCTTTTAGACGGGGTCAAGACCCTCCTTTTTTTTGCCTGGAGACTTGGATTAGTGCAAAGAAAATACTAATGCTATGGGTGAAAAAACCTAAAAAATATTTTAAAAGTGTGTTGGTTTTTCCCACATTTTATTTTCACTAAGTTTAATTTTCATGGGATTTTTAAAAAGTACAAAAGGAAAATATTTATACTCTAGATTGAATTGAAAAAATTAAAATTATTACACAGGGAAAGATATTCTACTTTTGCTGCTAGTCCACTTATGCCAGAATTTTTGATAAATTATGGAATCAGTTTCATGCATAGATTGTAGGGACAATTTTTATTTCAAAATGAAAAAAATACAAACCAAAAACCCAAAACAATTCAAAAAGAAGTAAACCTTGCAATCATAAATAGATTGGGTTTTCCTAGTCTATTTATTTAACTTTTGAGAAATTCCCTTTCTTGTTTAAAAATTCATTTTGTAAGAGAAGTGGTGCTCATTATTCTAATATAAATTAAAAAAAAAAAAAAACAACAAAAAAACCCACCCTAGAATATTAAAGCCCTGTACCTCTAAGAAATCCAAGATAATTCCACTTTTCCTTTCCAACCCTTCAACAAGCTCAATAACAATGTCTAATTTCCATGAAGATAATATTTCACTTACTCTTGGACATGACTGTTTTAATATTATCAACAAATTAGCAAATTTGTCCTTCACTAAGGGCAAATCATGTCTGACAGGCTTGGGGGCCTTCCACAATGAGGTTAGATCATTGGTGAATGTATGGAGAACAAGTGATGTAATTTACCTCAATGACATCACTTGCTCTATCCTCAACACATTTAACACTGTCCCACGCAATATCCTTGTCCAGAAATCTGGAGAGGGACCTTCTGCAAGGACATTTAATGAGTGCTCACTACATGCTTGCCTCAAGATACTTCACCGTGAGTCCTGTCTACAACTTTGGAAGCCACAATGCAAGAGAGACATAAAGCTGATAGAGAGTGTCCAAAGCAGGGCTATGAAGGTGGTGAAGGGTCTAGAGGAGAAGCCCTATAAGGAGTAGCTGGCATCATTTGGTCTGTTCAGCCTGAGGAAGAGGAGGCTGAAGGGAGACCTCAGTGAAGTTACAGCTTCCTTGTGAGAGGAAGAAGAGGGGCAGATACTGGTAGATTCTCTGTGGTGCCCAGTGACAAGACTGAAGGGAGTAGCCTGAAGTTGTGACAGAGGAAGTCTAGGGCAGATATTAGGAAAAGGTTCTTCCCCCAGGGGGTGGTTGGGCACTGAACAGGCTCCCCAGGGGAGTGGTCACAGCCCCAAGCCTGAAAAAGTTCAAGAAGCATTTGGACAATGCTCTCAGGCACATGGTGGGATTCTTGGAGTATCCTGTGCAGGACCAGGAGTTGGACTCAGTGATCTTGTGGATCTCTTCCAACTCAGGATACTGTATGATCCTATGATTCTACTATCCTGTGATAGGACAAGGGGAAATGGCTTTAAACAGAAAGAGGACTGTTTTAGGTTAGACATGAGGAAGAAATTCTTTACTGTTAAAGTGGTTAGGCACCACACTTGCCTAGAGAAGTTGTAGATAATCCATCCCTGGATGTGCTCAAAGCCAGGGTGGATGGGATTTTAAGCAAACTGGTGTAGTGGAAAGTGTCCCATCCCGTGTTAGGTGGAATGGAATCAGGTGGTATTTAAAGTCCCTTCCAACTGAATCAATTCCATGACTATGGAAGATATTTATTTCTCCAGTGTTTTCCTATAACTGCAAATGCCTCCACAAAATGCCTTTTCCATAGAAAATTTCCAACATTTAAACAAAGAAATGGAGGAGAGCAATCTAAAGCCAAATGTACTAAATATGAATCAGCCAATTGTTCATTCAGCTAAAGCAGCACATTCTCTCCATGTGCTTCTCACATGAGCAGTCATCCATGCCCTTAGCTCTCACTGATGCTCACTTGTAAACATCAGATCCAGTCTGTCTGTGCTCAAATTTAAATGCAAGCACCTGTGGAACTCCAGAAATGCTCCAGATGTGGAAGTGATCACTACTGTCCTGTAATTTCAGACACTGGAATTCACAGCTGTGCTTTGATATAAAGTGTCAGAAGGACTGCAAAACACAGAGGATAACTCCTGCATAATGCAGCAGTTATCCCTTGTTCTGCTATCCTGCAAAGAGGACACATAAAGCACCTGAGCCTGTACCTAGCGCTGCTGGAATGAAAGAAAATTTACAGATATACTTCATGTGTTTTGCACAACTAAGAATGAGAAGCTGTTTATTACTGCCAGTACTTTTTAGTAAACTAGATTCCCACTTTCTTTCTTTCTTTCTTTCTTTCTTTCTTTCTTTCTTTCTTTCTTTCTTTCTTTCTTTCCTTCTTTCCTTCTTTCCTTCTTTCCTTCTTTCCTTCTTTCTTTCTTTCTTTCTTTCTTTCTTTCTTTCTTTCTTTCTTTCTTTCTTTCTTTCTTTCTTTCTTTCTTTCTTTCTTTCTTTCTTTCCTTCCTTCCTTCCTTCCTTCCTTCCTTCCTTCCTTCCTTCCTTCCTTCCTTCCTTCCTTCCTTCCTTCCTTCCTTCCTTCCTTCCTTCCTTCCTTCCTTCCTTCCTTCCTTCCTTCCTTCCTTCCTTCCTTCCTTCCTTCCTTCCTCCCTCCCTCCCTCCCTCCCTCCCTCCCTCCCTTCCCTGTTTCCTTCCCTTCTTCCCTTCACCCCCTCTTCCTTCTTTCTATTCAGAATCAATCCATCACTGTGTATTCTTACAGAACACTCAGTACCATGAAATTTATGTGGAGGTTGCTGATGTATCAGTAAGGAGAACATCTTGTAGTTGAAGAATTAAACAGAGATAACTTTGAAGATGAAATTGTAACAGGGCTGCATAGAAACTTAGCTGCTTGTAAATCATGTCTCCAAGAGCATTACACCATAGGAATGGAAGGTGAACTGGGACTACAACCACCCTAACTCACCCCATTCCCACTCCTGGGAATATTGTGAAAACTAAAACTTTCTGCGTTGAATTCAGGGATTTCTTTTCCAGGTTGTTCTGTGATGAAAATTCATCTGACCTGAACTTGGATTAAAGAGGGATGGAGGTTTGATTTGAAGTCTGGAGAATAATATTTAAATTCTGCTGAGTTTTGTTTTAATTGTTCTAAAGCCCTTCCAAACCTGAACTGAAAGTGAGTGCCAGCAGTAACTAATAGAGCTTTAAGAACACAAACTGTATTTTAAGTGCACTTTCTTGTCTTTTCATTTTGCTTTGGAAATGTCACAAGTCTATGCAATTCATTGGAAAACAGCAATTAGGAAGGGGAATGCAAAGCACAGCAACCCAGCTAGCTCAAGACCACATGAGACTTGGTGAAGAAAAAAGCAAAACAATCAAATAAAAAAACTGCCAGATTTTATCTCCCCATGTCCTGCTGTAGCTATCAGAAATTATATCAGATAAACATTCTCTTGAGTGTCTGCACTCTAAGAAAAACACATCCAAACTTTAATTGTGGTGGAATCATAGGACTGTTTGGGTTTGAAGGAAACTTTAAAGATTATGAACTTCAACCCTCCCGTAATGAACAGGGACATCTTCAACTTAATCAAGTTGCTCAAAACTTGCTCATCCAACCTGACCTTGAATGTTTCCAGGGATGGGGCATTTACCACCTCTCTAGGCAACCTGTGCCAGGGTTTTTTTTGTAAAAAAGTTTCTTCTTTATTACTAATACAAATTGACCTTCCTTTTCTTTAAAATAATTTTCCCTTGTCCTATTGCAACAGGCCCTGCAGAAAAGCTTGTCCCCATCTTTCTCATAGGCCCTGTTCAAGAGCTGGAAAGCTTTTGTAAGAGCTCCTTTCTCTGAGCCTTCTCTTCTTCAGGCTGAGCAACCCCAATTCCCTCAGTCTGCCTCCACAGTAGAGGTGCTGCAGCTCTCTGATCATCTTCATGGGCTTCCTCTGGACTCACTCTGGCAGATCTATGTCCTTTTTCTGCTGGGGATGCCAGAGCGGGATGCAGCACTCCAGATAGAGTCTCCTCCAGCTGTTTTCCCAATATTTTTTTTATTATGTCTTTTAACATGTTTCTTATCCTCTGTGTCTGTTTGAAATTTGAAATTGTTTTGTAGCATTCAAAAAGTCTTATTTGCATAGGGAGATTTGATGGCAAGGGGGAACATCCTTCAGAACAGAAGCAGAGCTGACACACTGGCGTGTCCTTTGCCACAATTGGTGCAGGGCTGCTGAATAGAAGAGTATTTGTGATGCAACCTTTCCTATTAGCAGCTGACCTTTCTTCCTGTTCAGTCCCTGTGCTTTTTGGCTTTTCTGTGAAGTGTTGAAAAAAAAACAAGAATCCTCAAATTTCTTTTCTAGCAGAGAATCAGCAACAAGCAAAGGACTCTGCAATGATGGGAAAAATCTAAAAATGTTTAACAGCAAAGAAAACTGGCATAATATAAAGTAGATTTCAGGAGAAAATACAGTGTGGGAAGAATAGAAATATGATAAACACACAGGCGCACAGACACACGCACACACGCACACACAAAGAAGTTTTAAGTAGAAAAATGAAATTGGGGAACAAAATAAAGACAATGGAAAGTCCCTGTTGTGAAAAATGACACATATATATAAAGCATGTAAATTAATTAAATTAAAATTTACAACAAAAGAAATGTTTTCCCTGTCCAGAAAACTGCTCACAGTTTAGTGCAGGTGCTATTCTTTATCATGCATCTCACATGTGTCTTTGAAAGTCTGTCCCAGCAGCAAGAGGATGCTGAGATTAAAGATCTGAGTGAAATATTCCGCTGTATTTTCAGACAAGAAATCTGTCTTATAAACCAAATATGCCCACACTCAGTTTAATTAAGATCTGTTGGAGCTCAGGATTCTGTCCTTTGAGGAAAAAAACAATTCAAGAAGGTTGGCAAAACAGTAGAGGTGTGATGTCCCAATATTTTATAGTACAGCCTCTTTGCAGTGATTTGTGTGTATAAAGTCTAATCCAGCAGACTGTCTCAAAACCTACCAGTTGCCCTGGTTATGGAACATAAGAATTACCACAATGTCAGAAATACCATTTGTCAACTCATTTATCCACTTATGGACTAGGGCCAGAGTCAAATACTTCAGAATAAGATGAAATAGCTCTCACAGGAGACAGCTATATGATAATCTGCCTGAGTAATGCTCTTATCCTAGATATTAACAGTTACTGTTTGTCTTAAGCTTTGTATCATGAGGATTCATCTGCCTTTCCTCATCCTAGCTGTTTTCTTTACATTAGTGATTGTGTGTTATATTATTTATAGGTACATACACTTCCTCTCCTCTTTCTATGTTCTCGGTCTCGAACACTTGCAGTGGAAATGTGTTGCAGTGGAAATGTGTTGGAGTTGAAATGATGTTCTATGGGGGGGAAAGGAAACAGCTGTATTGGCTTTTGTCCCTTCAAAAGGACACATTTGAGAATCTTCTGTTGATGTCCAGAATGTCACCTTTTCTCACAGTCTAAAAGATGCCGTTGTGGTTTCCTGTTATGTCAGGTGTCCTGTGCCCATGGCTGGCCCCTGTAAAAGTGAGTGGGAGCTTGACTCCATGGTGTATTTATCCTAAGCAGCTATTTTTCATAAAGAGTACTGAAATTTAATGTACCAGCTAAACTTTGTAGCTTAGCAACTCCACTCATGTAAAGACCTGCATCTGTGGCTCCAAGCCAAATGCAGATTTCTATGCAAACAGAAGAGAACCTGTTTTACAGGGGGTTCATTATCTGACTGGTCAAGATGGAAGCAAAGCTGATAATGCAGCAGGTAAGCATTATAATCTGAGACAAGTTTGGCAAAACATCTTGTTTGCATCACAGATGACCTTTTATTTCATCATTTGACTGTCATTTCTTAACACTTTAGGGCAGAGTTGTGCTGGAGCAGCAGTAAGCAGCCAAAAACATAAAAATATGAAAGTAGATAAAGGCTGAGTGAAGGGAAAAGGATGTGAGGTAAATATCTGACCATTACTGTTAGGTGGGATGAAAGTCAGATGACAGAAAGCAGTGTCCTCAGCTGAGGGTGATACTGCTGAGACACTGAGTGCTTCATTTTTGTGTTGCCCCTGCCTTACCCCTTGATCTCTACATTCCCCAGCTTACCCAGCTGGGGCAATAAGAGATCAATCTCCTCTTTGCAAATTCTTGTGGTTTTCCTCCTGGAAACACGTGAGGGTACACATAATGAGAAGGAGGAAGACATAACAAGCCTGGATCATGATTCCTCTTTACCTTCTATAGGCTGATATATTTTTCTTAGCTAGCACTGCTGTGTATGTGATGCTACAAGAGCTACTTTTATCAACGTAAACTTTACACCTATTCCTCAAGGAGCATAATGACCTGCTAATTTTAATATTAATCTCTCTCCAGTGGTGTGAACAAAACATGTCATGATGGAGGTTTTATTTAACCTCCTCACTATGGCTTGCTGCCACAAACTTTTCTGACATTCTCTGCAACGACAGCTGATCTCTGCTTCTCTCTTCCAAATAACTGTAGGTTTATAGAAGAAATCACAGTTTATTTTTCTCCCCAAGCAAAATGCAAAGGTTGATCCATGTGCTTAAAGCTACAGAGTTGCCAATTACAAGTTGTTGGGGTTTTTTTAATGACAAAATTGGGTTTCAATTTTTTCTATAGCACATTAGCACAATTCTTAAATTTCGAAGGTTTCATGAAACTATTGAGCAGAGCTGAAAATAAGACCCAGTATCTTTAACTTGGTGCAGCTGCACACATGGGAGTTTGAGCATAAACTGATGATATGACTAATGTTCCATCCTCACAGCCTGCTCTGGTGCCTCTTTCTACTTTCCTTCGAGTCTTAGACCTTGTGATGCACAACAGTATTCTAAGCAATGAAGAGTTCTTGAAAACAAACTCAATCTCTGGGCCACATCCCTCCATCTTTTTGTATCTCTGTTTTCTTTCTGCCCCTTTTACTGTTACAACTTCAGCAGTTAATTTTGCGGGTTTTTTCAGTTGTTTGGTTATTTGGATACTTTTGTTTTGTTTGGTATAGTTTGATTTTTTAACTATATGAATTGTCAAGAACAGAAATATTTCAGTTTAGAAATATTTCCAAGTTATTTATTTAACTGTTAGAAATTTCACAGCCTTGACACATGTATATCTCTTTGCTGTACATTAGCAGGCTCTTTTTATGTCTTGACTAATGGATAGTATGGTTTTTATCAGTGTATTCTGGAACTTCCCAGCTTCAGTGAATCCCAAGAGATGCAGTTTTACAGAGAAAAGTGGAACAATGCAATTGGATCACAGTTACTGTAAGGTACTCTGACAAAATTCTGAAAAGCAGAACTTTCAGTTACCACATCTTTGAGAAAACTTTATGCTCCAATGTTAGAGTTACATTGAAAAATAATATTGCCTAAAATCTTTGGAAAATGCAATTTCCCATTAGCCCTTACAACCAAAAAATTTAAATACAACATTTTCAACCACCACTGCTTGCTATGACTTTTCACAGTGAGTGGATCACCAGTCTCAGCCACTGCTCTATAAATAACCACACAGCCCGAATAAAAAGGACAGGCCCACAGAATTGCACAGCAAAATTTGGAGGCAGCCAGGCCTACCAGAGATTCTCAGTGGACAGAGGGATCCAACTGTTCAGTCTGCACACAAGCCCTAACCAGGAGGCGGTGAAGTCAAAAATTCAGTTGTGCATAACTCTAGATGTGTACGTTTTACAGAAAAGGCTGGAACTTTAAAGCTCATTCCCACATAGTCAAGTTGGTGGATTACTTTTTCAGAAATCAGCAGGAGTCAGGCAGTTATGCAGAACCTTTGGAATGCTTGTTTTGCATATTGAATCATTTTAGATACCAAAAGAGCCTGTCCATCTGGGTGAATCATATTCTTTAAAGTTGAGCAGCAAATCACACACACAGGTCTGACCAAGATCCCTTTGATCACATCTGCTTTTCAGAGCTTCTCAGGTAAAGGCACAAATCATGTGCCAATTTAGTCTCCACAACATTCTCCTCCTGTCTCCCTTTTGTGTTTTTGTTCCATTGCCATTTCTCAGCACTTTTAGCCCTCTCTACAAATTATTCTAATATACCAAAATAATAAAATGAAATCTTCAGGCAATGTGAAGGAAGCCTTCCCTATTCACACAGAGAATACCACTGCTATTCACAGAAATAGGAAATTTTATCAAGTGTATCTCTAAGATCGTTACTCATATTAATCCTCAATAATAGAAAAATAAAAGTAAAATATATTCTTTCATCAGTCATCTAAATGTCATGATCTAGTGCTTTAATAAAGAAAAAAACTGAAAAGGCTTTATATTTAGAGTAGTATCAAAACAAGAACTTTCTTCTTCTCATTGAAATTAAGTATGGTTTTTTTATTCTTTGAATGAACAGCCACTGTGTTACTGTGTCATGCTGTCATTTGCATGAATGACTCCGAACCCAGGAAACTGAAATGTCTGTAAGTTAAGGATCAGCTGCTATGACAAGACTAATGATTTCATTAATAGTACAAGTTCTGCAAGGTCATGCCTGTGACTCTGAAACCATGGAAATATTTCAAAGAAAGATGGACATTACTGGTTGAAGCCACAGGCAGCCAGTGCACATACTGAAGCAAGTGGATAATCTGCTTGGATGGGTTCTACAGATAATTCCAGAGCTCATGATCTGCCCTGAGATGAGATTTATTGTGTAGATGAGGGGACAGGCACCTGTCCCAGGAAAGTGTCTGTTTGGAAGTATTGGTCAAAACGTGAGGGGCCAGTAGGAGAAATTAAAGTATATGTAATGTTGTACCATAATTTTGTATTTCCATTAAACTTCTTATAAAGTTGTTTGGCTTCCTTTGTTCAGCTTTCTACTCATATATACAAGTAGAAAAGACAAATATAATATAAGACAGATATAATAAGGTGAATTGTTAAAAAGATCTCACTGGGTTTTTTTTCACCAAATAGGAATTCTGTTTTCTCTGCACCATTATCTTCTCACTTTTCAGTTCTGTCAGGGTGTTCTCCTGGGCAGAGTTGTTTTGCCAGGCCATTCATTAAAAAAAACCCAGAAAAAACAATCCAAAACATAAACTGAATACAAGTTTGTCTTAAAAATTCTCATATTTGGGATTCACAAGACCACTGAGGTGTTTGTGTTATTGTATGTAGTCAAATATTAGTTTTATTTTTTTCTTTGCAATTTTAGAGGCACACATCAAATATAGTATAGCTTACGATGAAAACCAAAGGTGCACTTAATATTAAGTTAAAAGGCATGAGTAGGATAGTCAGTTTTTGTTCAGTCATAAGGTTTCATTTAGTTACCTCCACACTGAATCTGGTGGGTCTGGCAAAAAACCTGTTTCTTTCAAAAAGTCATCCAAACTTGAAGATACCAAAACATGATATCATTGCGGGATCTGTACGACAAATGAAGAAGGTCTGAGGGTGAAGAAAGTTAAAAGCAACATTCATGGACATCTCTTCTGACTTCCCTGTTAGGCAATACATTTTTATGGCCAACATGAAAGTACAGCTGAAAACAGAAAGAAAATTGGTTTTATTGGCTGGTATCCGGTAATCTTTAACTCTCTCTGCTGTGCCAGTTAGGGACTCTGAGAGGATAACTCTGCAGAATTTCACAGATATTAGTCTTTGCCTAGACTTTCTCTGGATGGCAAACACACAAAAGGTCAAAACAAGATTTGTTGCATGTGGCTCCCTACCATGCAGTTGGCAGGATTCTCTGCCCATCCTTCCAAGCTGAGCTCCTTCTCAACTGGAGGGCTTCGCTCCATTGCACTGCAAGGATCATAGGACGCTGGAGAGTGCTCTAGCACAGCTGACACCAGCTGGGCTGGCTGAGTTCATGGAGCAGTGCCTCCCACAGCTGCTGCTCAGCTCACACCGTGCCAGGGTGCCTGAATGTGCCTGACACTTGGTGACCCATGGAGCTGCAGTGCCACCCTGAATTCTTGGCAGGTCCTCCTGCCACAACCTGCTGTCCTGGCTCACGCTGCTGTGGCTTGTTCAGAGGCCACCTCATGCCTCATTAGACCCTCTTAAGATCTTGACTCAGCAGGTGTGGCTTGGAGGAAGGGATAGAGTCATCACTGCCAAGGTCAGATCTGACCCCAGCTTTACTGCACTCACATTTGTATGCTGCTGTTCGCACAATTGCAAAATTAAAGGGGGGCAGATGACAACATGATGGCACCAGGAAAACCCCCTGGAAATGCCTGCACCTTCTCACCAGTTGCCATTCATTAACTTACCCACAGGAACTGTGTGAATACTAGTGAAGTAATCCCTGGATATTATTTTCTTTCTGGGAAATCTTCAGAGCTCTGGTCTTTAACTTGGAATGGTACATGTGCAGGATCCAAGAAAGAAAGTTTTGTTGTTTTTTTTTTTTTTTTTAACATAATTTAGTTTTTTCATCTGGCCTGGACCTGCAGGTCCTGGCATCTCAGCTCTTTGAAATTCCATCTTAAGAAATCATGACACTTCTGGTGACACATTTACAATTTCATAGGTGAGTATACTTGTTTCTGACTTCAAAACACTGTCAACCATTTTCTATTCTGTCACAGTTACAGGAAACCCATGCATTTATAAGAAATGCTGAATTCTTGGACATAAAAGCATCTGAAGGATAATCAACATAAAATCTTAGCATTTTCACAGAATTACAGAATAATTCAGGTTGGAAGGGACCACAGTGGGTCATCTGGTCCAACCTCCATGCTCAGGCAGGATCATCCTCGAGCATAAGGCACAGGATTGTATCCAGATGGTTCTTGAATATCTCCAGAAAGAGACACCTCACAGTCTTTCTGAGCAATCTGTTTTGGGACCTGACTGGCAATGCAGCATTGCTGTCTGCGACCTTATTCAGTTTTATCACCCCTGCCATACCTGTCAAGGATGACAAAGCACATAGGATGTGTGTAAATTACTAAAAATGTGTAAGAGATCAAAAAGGGTTGAAAAAAACCCCAACAAAACTGAAAAAAGCTCAGGTATCATCCATCCTAATGATGCCACTCTGGTCCTCACTGGTAATAAATCGTGTAATTTTTTGGTAGCCATCTTTTCCATGATAATCGAGGTGATATGAATTTCTTGTAAAAAAAAAGATGGCCTCAGAAAAATTATTGGGATGCTCAGCCTTTTTCCATTTCGGATGTAATGACAGTCTACTGTGGTTTAACACCAGAGAGAAACCAAGTGCTGCAAGCTGCTTGCTCACTCCTCACCAATGCTGCTGGTGGGGTGGTAGGATGGGGACAAGATTCAGAAAATGGTAAAAGCCCTAAATTAAGAGAAGTTTCATAATTTAAATAAAGTAACATAAAAATAATAATTATTACAGTTTTTGTTGATATGGGAACTGATGCTGTTATTGTTATTGTTATTGTTATTGTTATTGTTATTGTTATTGTTATTGTTATTGTTATTGTTATTATTGTTATTAAGAAAAAGACTGAGAGGGATATAACCCTCTCAGTTATAACATATATATAACAAGAGAATCAAGTGATGTAAAATAAAACTGCTGACTAGTCACTGACCAACACCCAGCCCATCCTTGGGCAGTGATCAGCAGCTCCTGGTCAATTTCCCCCAGTGCCACTGACCATGACATTTCGTATTCCATGACAGGGTGTGGAATATCCCTTTGGCCAGTCGGGGTCTTCTGTCCTGGCCATCTTTCCCATTCTGGCTCCCTGTGCACCTGCTCACTGGCAGAACGTGAGACACTGAAAGTCCTTGACTCAGGGTAAAAAGTGCTCAGCACCAGCCAAGACATGATTTTGTCAACATTATTCTCTCACTCAGTCTGAAATACAGCACTGCAAATACAGCACTGCACCAGCTGTTAGGAAGAAGATGAACTCTATCCCAGCTGAAGACGGAACACAAACTCTGTCATTACCAAACCTGCCTTTCTTGCAGACTCTCTTTTCAGCAGCAGTTGTAGATATGATCTCATTCTAGTCCTTTTGGTGTCCACAATATTTAGAGATGGTTTTGCATATGCTGCTTAAGTGCTTCCACTCTGTGGAATAATACTTGACCACCAGATCAAGTACTGCAGAGCGGTCACAACTAATAATTGAGGGCTGCCTCTCTACAGTGAAATTCCTCTATCTTCATCTCATAATTCTTGTAACAATCCCATAGGCCTCCATGGTTCAGCGTTTTATCCTGGAGTGTGGCATGAGAACATATAATGATGCCAGAGGATGGAAAATCTGCTGGGATAGTGTTAGAAGGCCGTATGTTCAGTACTGCAAGTCCCCAGTCTCATCCTTAGGCGAGGTTTCTTTGGAACAATCTGGACCACACAAGCGGGTTTGGTTTCAGAGGGATTTTGTTGGCTCACTCTAAAGGCGAGCCTACCAGCAGTTGATACTCAAGAAAACAGGACTTGGCATTAAAACTGGTTATGTGACAGTGAAATTCAAAATCCCTGGCATAGCAGAGCCCATCACTGATCACATCACCAGTGGAGACCTTGTATAGCAACTTCCCTCTGTTGCCTGAGGCCAACTATTTCATTCCTTGCCTTGTTTGGATGTCAGTGGGTATAAAAAGAATTGAGGTAAAAAAGGAAGTGTGCAAGTCACTGACCTGCAGGTTGACAGGGGTGATTATCCCAAGCCATGGCCTTGCTGTCACATCAAGCCCGAAGTTTGAAACAAAGGTTCAATGCAAATGGACAATCTCACAAAACATGGTTTTATGCCACATAAACTGCAAGGTGAAAAAGGACCAAAGTTAAAAAAAATCTTGACTAAAGTCCTTCTTTCTATTTGAAGAGAAATCTCAAATATGGACTTTCAGATCTCTATTTTAAACAGTCTTAATGACATCCAAGGACAGAGATTCTTGGAGGTAAATGAGCAGATTGAGAAAGCAGTGGTGTGGATGGACACTATCATAGACACAAAAAAAGCAGAATTGTGTCCTGGCTCGGAGCGGTAACATCCTGTGACACAGGAGTTGATTCTATAATTCAGAGACCTGCAAATTCTACCCCTACAGAAAGTTTTAACTTATCATCCAATAGTAAGCAAAGTGTGCAGCTTCTCTTTCAGGATTTTTGAACTAGTGGCTAATCAACTCCATTTTTCAAAATATGTGCCAAATTTCCTATTTCAATTTGTGTGGCTGAAGCTTGTAGTCATTAATTCTTGTTAGGCTTTTCTCCACTAGATGAAAGAGTTCTATTTTCTCCTCATTAATGCAAACATTTTGTAATCAATTCATCTCTCAGTCATCTTTTGAAAAGCAGAGAAGATTCAGTTCTTCAGGTCTCTCACAGGAAGGCATATACTTCAGCGCTCTAATTATTCTTGTAACAACTTTTTGTATCTGTTCCAATTTTCCCCAGTCTAACAAGCACATCAGGATACAATGCTCCTCTCTTGATGTCTTCTGTGAGGTGTAAATAATAAACTGTTAGTCAAAAAATTTTAAAAGGGTCTTGTGCTCTACCATTACTAGCCAGTACAAATTCCTACTAATGTATATTACCTATGGCATCCAATTTGAAGTTTCCACTGGCTGACTTTTCATGAAAATGTCAGAATCGGTGACTTTTCAGAACATAACTCTACCTTTCTGTGCTCTGGTTTTCATTCCTGTTCCTAGACTGGCATTTGCATGTAGTGAGATTCCTTTTTGTCTGTTTGGATGGGTGTGGGTAAGCCAGAGAAAGAAATTGTCCCATGTGACAGCTTCAGCCTCACAGTTCTGTATCATTCAGGCAAGCTTTGGGGCACCTGGAAACTACACTGTCATTTTAAAGAAACACTTAACTGAAAGTGGAATTATGCTGGAGTGAGTGGGAAGGGAAAGGAAAGATCTTTCCCCCTTTCTGCTTCATTAGAGTGTGAATATCTGCGCATGACTGAGAGCTAGGAAGGACTGAAACATGGTCAATCTCAGAAAATCTCATAGTTGTCCTCATTTAATACTGATCTCCCTTCAGAAGTATTCTGCCTCTCTTCCCCTCTCCAAACTTTCACCATGTCTTGCAAATATCTATTTATTAGCAAGGAAATAAGGCACTGGGTAGGTCACAGACAATAAATTCCTACGTTTCACAGGAAAAGGAAAAAATCTGTGCATTAAACCAGTTTGTTTTGTTTGTTTGTTTATTTATTTGTTTTAGTTTTTGTGTTTTTTTAGTTTAGAATAAGAATAAAAAAATACTTGACAGATTCAGGTCTTGTAGTGACAGAAGAAGGGGTTCATTAGAAAGGTTATAAGACACCACTAGCATGCATCTTTATGAGAATAAGTGAATTGAAGCAATTATTTTCTTTGATTCTATGCAAAATCCAAAACCAAATAAATAAGTAAAATGCAAAGGCCATTTATTTAATTTTTATGTCTTTATTTTTTCATGGAAAACCCCTGGATTATGATTCTTTCCTCTGCTGTAACACATATATTCTAATGTCATATTAGGTTTTACTGCAGTGCAGCATGAATTCTTTTGCCTACGTGTGTTCAGCAACAAATACAAAACAGGCCAGATCTGCAATAAAAACACTCTCCCAACCACATTTGACTCTTGTATTTACAGCAGAATTTCATTCAAAGCAAGCAGGCTCACAAGACTGAATCTAATTTTCTCATATCACTTAGAGAATATAATGCTCCAGTGCCCACATTTTGAGGAAAACAAATTTCAAAGATTTTCCAGCACAGATCAACCCACAAATTTAAATGGTACAATTGAATAATGGAATAGTTAACAGTTCAGATGTAAACGAGTTTGCAATAAGCTTTGCAAAGGGTAGGCTCACACAAGCACATTCACAAATACAAATTATTTTCTGTGTTGACCAAACTTTGCTTCTGTAGATTTATGGTAAATCTTGAATGTTTCTCTAGGGCTCTTTGATTTCAGAAAAGAGGAAATAAATAGAGAAATAAAATCTCTTTAGCGCTCCTGTTTCCTCTCAGCATGCAGCTCCAAATCTTTTGTTTGTTTGTTTTATGACAGTAGTTACTTGTGTCACTGACATAAACTGCAGCTGGACATAGAGCACCAAGAGCTTAATAATTCTGCCTGTAAGACCTCCTAGCCTCACCAGTTTGCAGTGGGCAGTACAGTGCCAATAACTAACCTTGGTTATGTAATGTCCTTAGAAAGTTGGGTTATAACGACTTTGCCATGATAGTGCGGAAGTTAACAACATAACATGAAAAGCTGACATGAAAAAGGGCTGACAGATTAATAATATAGCCTTTTTCCACCTGTAGTGGCTGGCATAATGAAAGATGTAACATCTTTCTGCCAGCCTTGTCTGACTTATATGCACCTCTAGATGAAAGAACAGCATAATCAATAAATACATTCCAGTGAATTTGCTCCATTATTTGAAAATCTCATACTGTTGCCAGGTTTCCATCCTTGTTTCATATTGGAGAACTGCTCTCTCACTCATTCCACAAAAGCTATAGGATGCTTTTATGAGGTTTAACTGACTGAAGGTGAGAGGTAATGGTTCAAAAGTTGCTTACAATTGTAGATGGGACGACTTGTCCAGAATTACATAACCCAGCTAACAATCTCCTTGGAAGCATGTCTGGTAACGTTTAATGGTGTTTGTTTCGATTGTCTTTCATTTCTTCCAAAGTTTTCTACTCACAGAAAATGTTTTGTTGTTATTATAAAGCAGTAGTTTGATTTTTTTTCATCTAGAAGACAAAGGAAAAAAATGGAAGCAGAAGGAAGAATGAAGCTAATCTTCATTTCCAATTCCCATTTCCTATTGTATTTGTTGTGTATGTGAAAGAACTCAAGCTGTTGACTTGCACTTTTAAAATAGGTCAAGAGGAGAAATGGATTTTTTTCTGTTTTGGAGCTTGAAACAGAGAAAAAAATATCAGTTTTTCATTAAATCCTTGGTTTTACTCCACGCTTCCTATGTGACCTTGGAAAACTGCTGCAGGGTGCAGGAGGTGAATGAGTAATGATAGACTTGACTCATATCAATGTCAGAGAGGCTGACCTCCACCTTCGTGGAGAGCGTGCCACCAGGTCCTTGACCTTTGCAGAGTTTTGTGGGTGAATGGTCACGATCTTGCAAAGGAGCTGTAAAGAAAAATAGTACGTACCTAAAGAAAAGTGTTAATTTCCCACATCAGAGCAACTAAGTCAGGAATATCTACTTAGCTCTGCCAGGAAATATTGCTCACTTTCTCTGTGAGTGAAACACAGGATGCTTTTTGGTGTTAAATCAATCAGACCATGGTCAAGGCACAAGATTTCGAGAAATAATATCACCCACCAGCAGGGAACAACTAGCACTGCAGAATAAATATCACAGATAAATTTGTGCTACAGCTTTCAGGTGCTGCAAGGTACTTGAAAGACTCAGAAGGGGCTAATTACTGACGGTAATAACAAAACTCCAACATCTAGATTGAGTTCTCGTCATGGTGGACACTGCTTTTATCATCAGTGGTAGCTAAGGAATCTCTGCTGATTCCAGCTTGCTCATCTGTCTACTTCTTTTCTAAGCACTGTATTTCAATATTTGACCATGATGTCAGCAAAAGACTAGAGGGCTGATTCAAGTTGTTCATATTTCACTTGAGCCACAATGATCAAAACAACATAACTATCCTTCAAATTCAAGGCGTGTTGATTTTGGACAGTATCAAAAAATGTAAGAAAAATAATCATATCTTTTATAAAGAGGTGTTTGTGTCTAAAAGAATGCAAGGTCTTGTGGATAGACTCTGACATTTCAAAAGAGATTGTTTTCTGGTTTTGAGAGAATACATTCTGCTGCATAGAGGAAGATATCATGCTCCTCCTTTTCATCATACAGAAAGCCTATTTAAGTTTAATTCTCCCATTCAAAAAATCTAGTGAGGTTTGAAAGCAATTATTTTGGGGCATTTATTCATAGTCCATTCTTCCTTATAAACTTTGTGGAATTTGTTCCAAATAAAAGAATGTCTGCAGTAGGCATGTATTCATAGGGAGTCTGAAAGCAAGAGTAACAGGTGAGAAAAGTTCAGTGGAAATCATCCAACACTCTCATCCGAAATGCTTGTGTGCTTGATTATTTCTTGCTTAGCACCTACCTTCATGGTTAGTTGTCTCTTTTTAGAAGAGAATGGAGAAGAATTTCCCAGAAAGGAAAAAGCATAGAAGACAATTCCCTCAAGAATAGGAATACCTGTTGCCTCCTCTAATTTTTGACTGTCATAGTGAGAGATTCGCTATAAAATAGCAATAGCTTTTCTGAAAAGTTGGAAATGAAAACAAAAGAAAAAGGCAGTAAAAAGCACAGGTAGAGTCCTAATATTTTGATTAGATTAGATACTTTTCTCTATATATGAATAATGAATCAAAAAGAAAAGCAAGAAGTAGGAAAGCCGGCAAGGCCCTTTTGTGATAACAGCAGCAGCTGGTTCACAACACTGTAACCAAGTCATGGAGCACAACTTTCTCTGGTGGACTATGTTTGTGAAAGGAAAGCTTCTTTTGTGCTGAGAAAAAGAGGAAGAAATTTTTAAAATTTAATTAAGCAAGCTTTAAGACAGAGGGTGGCAATCAAACTTTAAAACACGTAGGAATCAAAAGAAAAACATAATCTGGGCAATCCTTTTATCTGGAGTGAAATCATCTTCCTACTGTCCCCCAGACCATTGGAAACTGGACTGATGGGATCCCTCACTGCTGGTTACAGCCTGGGCTGGAGCAAGAGCCCTGGACACCCACACCAGTGAGTCTCACCCACAGCAATAACAGGCAAATAGGTGACAGATGCTTTGCATGGAACAGCCTGAATGGTCTAATGTGTTCACTCATGCAGCTTACAACAACACTACTCATCCCTTTAAAGAAAATATAAGACTGAAAAGAAAAATGTCCTAGAACTTTCAAAATGTACTAGGATGAAGAGAGTTGTCAGAGGGCATGACTGCACATTTAGGAATATTTAGATACATCTCTAGCAGCATTTGGATTTTTTTAATTTTTATTTTATTTTCTATCAGATCCCCTTTAATTTAGTTTGAAATTAAATTAGAGAAGATTTAAAGATTTTTTTTCCCCTTGGTTGAGCCATTCAAAAGATCCTCTCCATTCTACTATGCGGTAATGCACCCCACACCCCCAGCAGGTGCTTTCAAACAGGGAAAGAGTTTCAGCTTACCTTTAGAAATTTTAGGAAGTTTTAGTAGAAACTTCTGTGTTTTCTTTTTATGTAATTGGCTCAGCACCAGCACAAGAGCATGGATTGGGCTCCAAGAGTGTAACTCAAAGCCTGCTGTTAATTTCATTGGCAGCAGGCCAGGTTGCCCCTCCTAGAACATTCAGTATTAACAAAGAGCGTAAAGGAAGAAAGAGGCTTTTTGGAGTGTTTCTAGCAGGGTGTCAGAGGTTTTCTTGGACACCTGTCCATGGCTTTTCATTTGTTTTCTGTAACTTTGTTCTCTGCAAAGGCTGGACCCTCAGAGATTGATACATTTAAATGTGGTTCATTACACTCTGATCATCTGTTTACCTGTATCACTGCTACACTTATTTTCTGATGCAAACTTCACAATTCAACTTTCAGAAGTTTTTGGTTGACTTCAGAACCTGAAACAACTTGTTTTGCTTGAATAACACAGCTCCTTACACGTGTACTGGAAGTGGGACTGCAAACAGTCTTTCCCAAGGCTACGTTTCTCTCTAAATATGCTGCTCTTGTCATCTGTCTGCTTAGTCTAAAGCCAGACTCTGTATATATTTTGTTCTGGAGAAGGGTAATATTTAGGAAGATTTTTCTTTTCGGTACTGAAAAACAAGAAAAAAATTTAATTAACAGGTTGAATAATTGTGGGGTAAGATGACAGAAAACACTTACAGAAATCCGGAATGAAAAGCTTCTTTCTGTCACAGCCAGTGAGAAAACCAACAGTACCATGGGACAGCCATTTCTCACAACTTCATCATTATTTTTTTTAACAAAGAGCAGCTTGAAGAAAGATAACTTTATCTGATACACAGCTTTTTGAAGATTGCTTTATCTAAATTTTATTTAAATTGCTTGTTCCTCAAACCCAAGGAAACAGACATGTCTGGGTTAGAAAAGAGGGTGAAATTTTTTCCAGGCATATCCAGATTCCTTAAAGTCATCAAAGAGTTGCTTAATTTAGACTGTTGCTATCTTTCACAGCATGAAACTCTGGAGGGATGGTTGCAGAATCTTACAAATGAAAAACTGCTAAGAAGAAAGTCAGCAGAACACAACTCCTGCAAGAACTCCTGTTCTTGCTTCCCTGGGACATCATAACAAAACCTGTCTGCTCCTGTGATGAAAGCTGACTGGTTTTTCTACCAATATCATTGTTTTCTCATTGGATTTACAGGGAAAAGTTGATTTTTGGGAATCTTCTAAAAAGTCCTATAACATTTCAAGGTTAGACATGGATGACAGCTGACAAAAAATGATCATTAAGATAAGTCAAAGTCAATGAAGAATCAAAAGTGGAAATAAAGAAATCCCAAAGTGACAGGGCTTCCTCAAAGACACAGAAACCACTACTGGCAGCATTGGTTTCTTAATCCTTCTTAATACTTTCTCCACTTTGAATGAATCAATTTTGTATTTGCTTTCAATTCTTGCCTACTGGCTGTATTATTAATTTATTAACATTTATCTATTATTTATATATATTAATTATTGATAATAACTAATTTATTGTGTTTTCTCTGTGAAAAAATGCAATAGATCAACATTCAACTTAAACACACAACAAAAAAACATTTGTGAATGGAATAGTAAGCCCAATGAAATGAGTGTTAAGGAGAAACTATTAAAAGGTATTTAGTGTTTATTATTAAACTGCATGAATTGTTAATTTGCAACAGAATTCACTCACATAGCAATTCCTTTGATTAAATTTTTACTTTGGTTGGGTCCACATAGCAGTTCCAGTGCTTTTCATGTAGTAATCTAACACAGCTCAAAGGTCCAATACTGCAGTGAGCTGCTCATGAACAATTTATTAATCATTTACTTTGCAAGATCATGTACACTCTATTGAGAAATATATATATATATATATGTTTCTTAGTTTATTAGTTATAAGTTATTCTCCCACTTGTATTTCAGATGCTTTACATCAGGAGGCGTACTGAGATTTTTTTTCAGAATTTCTTTTTTGCTTCAGTTATATGCAGCCTTCAGATTCATTCCTTAAATTCTTGAGTCCTGCCACTATTGCCCCTGTTCCAGCCCCAGGCACCTGCAGAGTAGTTTAATGTTAATTTAGTGCTCCCTGAGCGGTTTTTTCCCTGACAGCCTGAAAAAACAAACTCCACTTTTATTCATATGGCTAAGTGCAGCATGGAAGGAATGCTACAATCTTCCTGGACAGTCCAGCAAGAGATGAGAGGATAAATCCTTTATTTTCAGTGTCTTTTCCTAAATATTTTTGATGACATTTCCAGAGTCCAGTATCTGATGTGAAAGTGGTTTGTGCTGTGGTGACTGAAAGGAGAGTAAACTTTATAGCAGTTATTTCAATCCTAAATGGTTTTCGTTCTCCACTGGTATGGAATGAATTGGATCAATGGACCTCCTTTTGGTTCTTGCACTGAGGGTAAATGTTGTAGGTAAAGTAGATAAGGAGGGATACCCTCAGGGTCTCTCAGGTTTTCCTTCTGTGAGAGGTGAATCAAATCAGCCCAGTTGGCAATTTATTTCAGCACCAGAATATTTCGTATGCTTGTGTATTTAGAAGCTAGCAGAACTGAAGTCCACATACCAATAACATTCTCATTTATTCCCTCCTGTAGGCAACCTTTCAAACAAGATGAAAGGTTCAATTCAATACAGGGCATGTGCACAGATATCCTCTCTCCCCTTCCCTCTTCCTCCCCAGTGACTTAATTTACTTTTTAAACCAGAACAAACTGCAAAGCAGACAGGGCTGTCAGTACTTTGAAAAGGAGGTGAACAAAGCAAGGGGAGACTCCTCAAGGCAGCCTCAAGCAACCTGTGATGGGAGATCTGAACAACAGAAAGGACGTGGCTAAATGGGACTTCAGTCTTTGAAACTGTGACCTCATGACATTCCTGTACCTCTTAACCATATGCATTTTCTCTTAAATCTTTGCATGTGTTTTTTTTATCTCACACACTTTTACCTAAGAAAAAACCCTACATATGATTCTTATTACCACCCCAAGAGTAATCAACAGTGCCAGAAATTTAATGCAGCGTTTTGTTAAGTTTACAAATGGAATAGTGATTATGTGGAGCCAAATGCTGTGGCCAGGGCAGTTTGTCCCATTCAGATATGAGCAGAGAATGTTTCCCTCACATGCAAATTTTTTTGTGTTGCAATTTCAGGCTTAATCTTGGTTAGTATTTAAAGAGATATTACTGGAAAGTATTAGGGGAGGCATTTCAACCCTACAGACAAGTGGGGAAATTTAAACATGTTTTTGCTGGATAGATTCCATTATAAATGCACCAGCTTACACCTGTAAAAGCACAACCTTTCAAGTCTCTGTGCTTCTTTAGAATGCATTCCCTGATAAGTCTAATTTGCATCAAACTCTAGAAAAAGAATACCTTGCTGCCACTTCCCACCCCAACCAGACACCAACTGTCCAGGAGGCTGCATATGGAGGCCCTGAAGAGAACCCTGGAAAAATCAGAGTGATGGGCAGTCACTGCTTGTATGAAATTGAACAAAAACAACTGCTGGATTCTCTACCTGGGGCAGAGCAATCCTGGATGTGTGAACAGACTGAGTAATGAAACCCTAGTGGGCAATGCCACAGAAAGGGTCCTGGTCAATGGGCAGTAGAACAGGAGCCAGCAGTGCCCTGGCAGCCAGGAGGGCCAGCCCTGTCCTGGGGGGCATCAGGGACAGCATGGCCAGCTGGGCAAGGGAGGAGATTGTCCTGCTCTGCTGCAATAAGCTGGCTTCAACCTTGAGTTCTGGGGGCACCACAACATAAAAAAGATATAAAGCTGTTATAGAACATCCAAAGGAGGGCAACAAAGTGCCATGAGGAGAAGCCGTGTGATGAGTGGCTGAGGTCACTTGATCTGTTCAGCCTGGAGAAGAGGAGACTGAGGGGAAACCTTATTGCAGTTACAGCTTGCTTGTGAGGGAAAAAGGAGGGGCAGGCACTCATCTCTCCTCTCTGATGACCAGTGACAGGACCTTAGGGAGTGACCTGAAGTTGAGTCAGGGGAAGTTTAGTTTGCATATTAGGGGAAGGTTCTTTACCCAGAGGGTGATTGGGCACTGGAACAGGCTCCCCAGGGAGGTAGTCACGGCCCCAAACCTGGCAGAGTTTGAGAAGCACTTGGACAGTGCCCTCAGGCACATGGTGGGATTGTTGGGGCGTCCTGTGCAGGGCCAAGAGTATTCTATTTTCTGTATTCCATGAATCTATAATTCTTGCTCTTGAGAAGCCCTGCTCTAAAGGCAGCACACAGCAAAGCACAGTCTCCACTCTGTGAGGTGCTACAGGGCCGGCCACAGTGCTCTGAATCCTGACACTGGGGAAGGAGTGGGCTGACAGGTAGCTGGAGGAAAGAGGTTCTGGCAAGCCTAAGGATGGTGCAGAGGTTGAAGCAGAGACTGAATCAGAAAAGTGGAAGTGGCAGATCTTAATTGAACTTGCTCATGATTTGTACTGAAGTTTTCCCATGGTGAAGCATCCAACCCTTCTCCACACACATGCCATGCTCCTTCCTTGCATGCTCTGTTTAGCAATGAAGTCACTGACCTTTTCATTGTCCTCGTGATGCTTCCAAGTATTGAATGTAGGCTGCTTTCATCTCCCAAATGCTGGCAGTCTTCTTCTTTTTATTAACTGTTTTGGGTTCATAGAAATTTTAGAAGTCCACTTCTGGAGGCAAGGAAGCAATGAAAGAGGATAAAGGTATCAGAATACCTTAGGAGATTACTGTGAAAAAAAAAAAATTAAGTGGGAACCTAGATTTTGGCCCAGGAAAGAATCACATGGGAAATATCCTTCCTCAGGGCCTGAGCAGGCTCATCCATGCTACTGGATAATGGTTTCCTGACATATAATGGTTTATTCTCCAAGATTTACACCATCTTGGGATTCCTCGTGGTCTCATGCTTTATCTCCTGAAGACATTGCACTCAAGAACAGCTTCAGAAGTTCCCAGATTGTATTGGGCTTTTCCTGATTTCTAGCTTTGGATTTATCTGTGGGGAGGCATAAAAATCAGAGAGTGTATTTTTAATCTGTTTTAAAGGAGACATTAAGGAGAAATACAGTTATTAGAGTATAATATCCCTGTGATGGGAGAGAAAAAAAGAGAGAATAGATATTAAAAAAAGAAAAAAGCTCTAAACATGCTCTAGAGCTGTCATGCAAAATAAAAACCAAAAGTATTCCCATTATGTAAGATCAGCAAACATTGCCAGTAAAATGCTTGTTTTGTCATTGCTTTTTCACCAGGAGGTGGGGCTGTTAAGCACTGGATTTATTCAGGGATGCACTGAAAAACTGTGGATAAAATGAAAACCATCTTTCTCTTCCTTTACCCCCTGAAACTCTTTGTGTAAATGTGAATGAAAAGCATGAACTTTCTAGATATTTTAAGCATTGATTCCATATTCTGATTCAAAAACTGAAATAACTTTAAAAATGATTTTGCAATGGTTTAAATGAACTGCCTCTAGGAGTGAATTAAGTACCAACAGCTAATTAAAACATTAACTTGGGAGACTGGAAAACTCGGGAGGTTTGTAATTATTACTATTCCCAAGTCCTTATTGTGTCTATTTCTAGGATATCTCTGCAATTCTGTTAACAGGACTAAGTCAGAAAAAGAAATCACAGGACATTGCAATGCAGCTAATTGCATAATAAAAAGATAAACACACTTAAGGTCACTTGATTCCAATTTTGACAAACTGCCACAAGGGATGAAAGCAGCTTTTCTAAAGTAAAGAGCCTGAGCTGAGGGAAGTGCTTATTTTTGGTGCTTCCGTGGCTCCGGCTTCATGTCTGAGGGAGAAGTTGCAGACCTCCCTGGGATGGGAAGATGCAGACAAAGGAAGAAAACGTGACACAGCAGGGAAGCAGATGCAGGCCTGAGCCCTCACCTTATGCCTCAGCCACTGAGCCAAGATGCCCTAATGACTGTTCCACTTGCCCATCTTCATTGTCAGAAAGGACATGTTGAAGATGCACTCATTCATAAAAGATATGTGAAGGGCATGTTGTCACTGGACAGACTTGCAGCTAGGATAAATTTAAAGGGATTTGTTTCCCCATCATTCTGTGTTGCAAGCTCTCAACTAATATTTCAGGAAATTTCATTATCACATCATCCAGATCTGCTTCTGCACCTGCAAAGACAAGACTTCTGATAGATATCTCCAGAGATTGTCTGTCCTTTCCCTGTCCTTCATCTTCTAGTGGAAGGAATCCCTGCACATGGAACCAAGCTTGGATTAGATGATCTTTGAACTCCCATCCAACCTAAACCATTATATGACTCTAGGATTCAAAAAGTACCCTGGGTACAGACCACCCTGAAACAGATCTAAAGACCTGAAGTCCATGCAGTGAATCTTAATAGACATCCATTTCAGGCATTCCAAGGGTCCTCACCTGGTCACAAGACTTTAGCTGCATCCCCAAACACCTGCCACATCAGAGGTGGACCTGACCTGCTCACAAGCCAAAGTCACAGTCAGGAGCTGACTGACTCAGAGAAGACCATCAAGGCACATTTACTAGGGAGATGTGACAGAGTCACCAGGCAAGTGAAGTCAGGAATTATATCCTGCCACTGGTGCAGTGGAGTTCAGGGGTAGTGACAGATCTTTGTGTCCTGTGGCAGGCACAGCTTCTGTCAGCTCATCCAAATGCTTCCTCCCACTCACAGCACAGTACTTCCCTCTCCTCCAAGATGACTCATGCCACGTTCACTTCCATCTACAGCCCAGTGTCTGCCAGGCACTAGGAATAAAGCACAGGAATGTGGTCTGGGGTGTCCTGGTGAGATCTAGCTGCAGTTTATGGAGGGCAGTGAAGTCCCAGGAATTTGCTCTCCTCCATGATTTCATCTATGTACCAAGCAAGATGGAAACTCATGAACAAGAGGGCTTTTGTTATAGTCAGCTTTCTTGTGTTGGGCCCTACCTGAAAACTTCAAAGTTTTCAACCCCAAAATATTTTTAAGCCATTCAGCATATATTTCTGACCAATAGTTTCAAAGGTGAATAATAATAAAGTCAAAAATAAGAGTGGATACCTTATTCCCATCCATAAGTAGAGAGCATGCAATAGGCAGTGAGAGTTTGATTTTCTTATCCATATTAAAACATTGGGATCTGGTCCATTAAAACCTGCAGAATGGATATAACAAACAGGTAAAACAGATTGCTCTGTTCAGTGATTTTAATGTCTCTCACTATTAGGAAGGAAGGAAGGGACTGTGCAGCATATAAGTTTAAATTCTTGGACTCACAAATCACAAATCTCATACTTTAGTGGGCAAAGATTTCATTTGTTATCTCAGATTAGCCACTCCACACTATTTCTAAATGGTCCTTCTCCATACAGATGCTATAAATACCCTCTACCATAATGTGCTGGTGGTGTAGTCTCACAGATACTAAACCACAGAATTGTTAGTGTTAGAAGGGATCTTTAAAGATCACCTGGTGGATCACCCCTGCCAAGGCAGGGTCACCTAGAGTAGGTTACACAAGAATGCATCCAGGTGGGTTTTGAATGTCTCCAGAGAGGGAGACTCCATGACCTCTATGAGCAGCCTGTCCCAGTACTCTGCCATTTTCAATTGACGTAAGGAATTTTTTCCTCATGTTGAGGTGAAACTTGTGTTTTAGTTTAAGACCATTGGTCCTGTCCTGTCCCTGGGCACCACTGAAAAGAGTTAGGCACCATCCTCTTGGCATCTGCCCTGGAGATATTTATATGCATTGATGAGATTCACTCTCAGTCTTCTCTTCTCCAGACTAAACAGGCACAGATCCCGCAGTCTCTCCTCGTAAGAGAGATGCTCCAATCCCTTAATCAACTTTGTGGACCCTCCCCAGTGGCTCCTTGTCTCTCTTGAGGATCCTTGTCTCACTCACTAGGGCTGAGGGGCATTATCACCTCTGTTGGCCTGCTGGCATTGTTCTTCCTGAATGCAGACATCTGGAAATATTTAGCGCTAATATTTGGGAAGCATCCGAACTATAAAATCCTGGGAGACCTCTGGGAGTGGCCACTCCTTGATGCCAAGGCACAGAGCACAGTCTGTATAGGTCAACAACAGAACAAGGTCAGCACATACTGACATGCAAGAACTTCTGAAGACTTTGATCGGAAAAATGTAGAGTTACCTGTCCAGATATTAAATTCCTTTTATAAAATACACTGGACTGGTGGGAGGGCAAAGTCATAAGCTATCCTGAGGAGGAGAAATATTACTGCAGTGTGGTATAAAAGCTGCAGATGGGAGTTTTACTGTGGCTTCAGTGAAGCCAAAATATCATCCTACAGCACAGAACCCCTAAGTTAGGAACTTTGGGTACAGCACATACTCAATTGATCATTGTGCATTTCTCTGCTTCTTACCTGAAACAGGGCAGAATAACTGACTTATTATTTTACGATTTAACTATTATGAGTTATTAATACCTTGGTTATCATTAGTCATTTAATTTCCTTTTGGATTCTTCTTATGTTGAAAATACAGTAAACCTAGGAAAATGAGAACCTATTTTAGTTTCCACGGACCTTTTTTTTTCCCTCAGCCAGCAGCAACATTCTAGTCATGAAACTTTGCTTTACCTCTGGCTAAAATTTCGCACTCATTTAGTATTAAAATTTGACAAATTGGAAACATTAAAGCAGAATTATAAAGTAGTTTGAGGCTACAGTTTAATCTACTATAAAGCTGACTCAATCTGGTTGGGAATGTCTTGTGGTAGATTTACTCTCTGTGCTTAATAAACTTTTTTTGTTACTTACAGCCTAAATAAGTAACCACAGTTTATGCTTGACATTGCAATATTCTTCTTTGCATATAGACAAGGCTGAACTTAATTGATTGCAGCATCTTATGGGCAAAACTGCTGTTTTTTTGTGCCTTGCACATGACTGATAAAATTAACAGGTAAAAGCAATAATATAATAAATCTCAATCAGCCAAGAAAAGGGGTTTAACGTATAAGAAAATATTTGCATCCTGATTTTGATTTGAATCTATTTTTTTTTTCTCTTATTAAGAGAAGAACACACATGAGCTGTCACATCTGTAACCTTCATATGAAAATATTCACAGCCTTTGCTCAACAAAGACTTTGGTCCCACCAATGACATGTTGGAATTTCTAGCATCTTTGTCTCACTAATGAAATAGAGCAGTAAATTCATAACCATAAATTCATAACCCTGATGGTCATGTTGTATTCCTCTCAAGGGTCTTTTGAGCACTAACATTTACAAATGTAGATTGGAATTAATCTATGAGTTGGGGGGCTTCAATGTTTGGTCAGGTTGATGTTGTCTTCCCTGTGCCAAAAAGCACAGATCTATTCCAAGCAAATTCTCTCCCCAGTTTGAGGTTGAGTGTAATGTCAGGACCCATGAAAAAGCACACAAAAAGCCCAGTTGTGATGAGTTTTGGTGTATGCAGGACATGAATTGAAAGGTGGCAACCTCAGCCAAAAGAGCCTCAGCAAAAAGTGTAGCATATTTATTTTAAATGTTCTTACAGGGAACCAGCAATGAAGGAAAAATGACAGACACTTTAAAGGTAGCAGAAAATGCGCTTGTGAGCAGAAGCCAAAGTTTAGTTTGATTTTCCTGTGCCAGACTGCTCTTGCTGTACTATGATGATAATTTATTATTTCAAAAGTTTTCTAAGTGTTCCCAGTGTAGGAAACTGCAGAGTGTGAATAAAAATTGGCATGAGGGCACACCCAGATCCTGATCCCAGTTTCTCAAATTTGAAATGAGCTCAGAGGAGATCTCATTTGGAGCTGCTCTCTGAAGACAGCACATCTCTGCTCATACCATCAATCCATTTTTTAGTTCTTCCTGTAGCATGGGATCTTTATGGCATCCCTGCAGTGACGGCTTTCTTTAACATCTTAATTTATGCTGAAACACAGTCCAAAGATGCTTCTATTCTGTTGGGATACATAACAAGTACTAAACTCATACTGGTGAAATAAATCCCAATAAACTGCTCCCTTTATCTTGAAGGATTTCATAAATTATTTTGAGAATCAGCTAAACACAGATAGCACCTTTTTACTTGTTAACTTTTCCACATTTTAATTTAACTGAATTTTATTTTCTTTTGTTCCTTGTGAAACATAGTTGAGGCTATCTTCTAGTGAGAGGAAAATATTTGACTTGTGTAACGATGAAAGGGCCATCTCAGAATCTTTACTGAGCTGAAACATTAGTTGAAAAAGGGATTGGTGTTAATGTGAAGAAATGGAAAACAGCTCTTATTTTTACTGCTTTTGAATGGCTGGTACATATTTCTGTATTTATATCAGCAGATGTTACAGTGTGGTCCTGTCTGGCAGGGCTCAATAAATGTTTAGCAGATGATGGGCATGAAGTTCTTGTGTTGTAAATGTTTCCAGAACATGACCTAAAAAGTGTGTTATAGATGGTAGTACATGATTGGCTCTATGCATATGTCTACCCTTTGCTTCTCCAGGTCATAATTTAGCAAGATATCCCTTTACTATTCACCCCTTCCAAATGTACTTCAAGCTGTAAAAATAAACCCATTTTTGTTCACCTTTACACCTATTTTGCTTACTCTGTTTCATTGATGCTGACGTAACCCAGGAGATACGCCATTCACTGCTTCAGAGTTTGTAAGATTTACAGGGGTAAACCCAAGAACTTGGTCTGAGAAAGGATTAGATTCAGAGCAGCTTGTTACTTAATAAATAAATCTGCCTACAGTTTAGTTTTTTCTCAGGCA
The DNA here is from genome assembly GCF_029207755.1 of Chamaea fasciata. Lineage (NCBI taxonomy): Eukaryota > Metazoa > Chordata > Aves > Passeriformes > Sylviidae > Chamaea > Chamaea fasciata. The sequence goes on along the minus strand of NW_027094086.1, from coordinate 9,110,917 downwards.
GATACAAAGAAATCTTGCACTTCATTATGTACAAGGTTTAGTGTATTTTTCTCTTACTGTAAGGACCTCTTTTGTTCTTTACTGTTCCAAAATTACAGAAGCTCTCCAATTTTTTTGAAAGAGCTAGAGACCATTAAACACCATTGAAATGAAAAACAAAATCTGACAGAAAAACTCAAAACCTGGGGAGGTGAAGGCCTTTTCCCACCTTATGCAACATGGCCTTCGTGTCCTATACATAAAAGAGAAAAAATAGCCTTTGGAAAAGGCAAACATGAGTGGGAGGAAGCCACAGAAATCAGACTTGGCCAGCATTTACAGCAGAACAGAACTTTGTAGCTGTTCATACTTTCCTTCACCAAAAACGTAACCCAGAAAATAGGTACCAGCCCCTGCTCTCACTCCAGCCCTCACTCCTGTTTCATCCACCCCTGCTCAAGAAGAGCAAACAGAAACACCAACTGTTTCAGAATAGTAGCACGTCAGTGTGATAGAAGACAGGAGATGCAAAGCAGAGGAGGAGATTGGACTTTGTGAAAAAAACCCAAGGGACCAGCAAAGCTGCTTTTCTGGGATGACTTTCAGTTGTTCTAATTTGTAGCAGGAACAACAAAGACATCTGGAGATGTTTGGCAGGGCCCTTACTGCTGGCAAGGTACCTCATCTGCTGAAATTCCCCTCCCCCAATTTCTTATGTAATTTGGTTTAATGCAATTTAATTTACCTGCCTTCACATAGTCCTCAAATCTGATTCTTTTTTACAGTAGAGCCCCTTTGCATATGCCTGGCTTCGTAAAGGGGATTTATATTTTATATCTGCATTGATTTGAAGGAATTCTGTCCCATCAGAGTGCTGAGAAAAATAGTTTAATGACTCTGAAAATCTGTCTCCATCCACTGTGTCTGGTTTAGTTTAGTCTCAAGATCTCTGGCAGAGGTGTGCTCCTGTTCTCCAAAGCATTCAAAGCTGTAATGTCCTCACTGAAAGAGCTCTGAATTCCTAGGGGAGCCTGAAGTCACCTGTCAGTCCAGAAGGTTTCTGAGGTACTTTCACAGCTACTTAATTGTAGTGTGGTTAGGTTAGGATCACATTCCTGAATCACATGGAGTCCACATGTGAGCATGTGAGACTGTGAGCTTTCAGTGATTTAGAAAGAGATAATGTGGGATCAACATTCTGCAATTTAGGAACATTTAAGATCTTTTATTCACTTGACAGGCCAGAGGAGAACTTGAGAAGCAGAACTAATGAACTTTGTCATAAGCACTGTCTGGATAAAGAGTTTCTTTATTTCTACAAAGCCATTGCTTGCATCCAGCTTGCAGGTGTCTTCCCATCACTCAGAGTGACCAGTTCCTTGCTGAGTTCATCATCTGGATACCTGGTTATCATCTCCAGCTGCAGAAGAGAGGAGTGAAGGATGTTGCACTTAGAGACAGCATGAGATCATAATATCCCTCTGCTCATTACTACTTCTCAGACCAAAAGACTATGCTATTCTTGTGCTGCACTTCGATGAGCCAGGCTTTTTCTTTCAGCCTTCTTTTGTTTCTAGCTTCCTTTTACTTTTTTTTCCCTCCACATTCTTATGCTGAATTTTAGTAATGTCTGAAACAGTGTAAGATGTGCTTTATACCTCCTCAGCAATGTTCCCTTGCTTGTTCTGTCCTTAATATAGATTTTTCAGTTATTTAGTTGTTTTTTTTTTTTTTTTTTTTTTTTTTTTTTTTTTTTTTTTCCTCAGGGGCTCTTTTTGGTTTTCTCTGCTGAGCTATATTTTGCTCAACAAGAAGCAAAGAAAGACTTTTCTATTTTTCTATGTTTGTCTGTTTTTTTCCTTAAATAAAGTCGGGGTACATAGGGAATTAAAACAGGTCTGTAACATGTATGTTTTCCCCACTAGGGAGATGCAGACAGCGGAATCACTTCAACTGGTAAGAAAATGGCAAAAATCCATGGTATGGATGCAGCTATACTGTAAAGGTACTCTTTGTTACTAGTAAAGGAAAGGAATGTCCACAAGGAAGGGTCAAATCTGTTCAGTTTGTTGGGGTTTTTTGGGGTTTTTTTCTGTATTATTCTATTCACATTAGTTGACCTCCTGATATTACTTGGGAAAACACATAGGTTGGGATAAAACCCCACATGGAAATTGAATTTCTGGGAAAACAAGATGAGAATAGTTTTACTTAACAAACAAATGAAATTTCAGTAAATATAAATCATGCCATGCAGTTTTGACATAGCAAATGCATGTACTGCTATTTCTTGTAAGAATTGTGTGTAATGGAATGTGAATACAAAATGAAAATAACAATTCCTGAGAAAGGAATAACTAATTCTAGTGGAGAAATCTTTCCTAGTTTTTCTAAGTTCAAGAAACTGAATTTCAGTAATATTTTAATATCTTAGACAGGAAGTTTAAGAGTCCCATTCTTCAAGGACAAAAAGAAAGTATTCAGAGTGCCACGACCATCTTTTATTTACTTCAATCAATATTCTGAAACATTTTAATCTATAAAAGTGTAATAAGACATGATTACACTGTTTCCTTGCAATCTAAATAAGGCAAAGATTATGTTTATGTCTGCTTAGCAATTAGGGGATTTCTTCTAAATTTTTGCCTACCTAAAGCCTTGACTCAGTTGTTTCTCATGCTCCTGATATTGTCTGGTCCTAGAAATTTCTTAGTCTAACTAGCTGACCTGTATTGCTTTAAATGTATGCTAATCTCATACTCCTAACCATTCTGTCTGCAATGATTGTGATATACCGTTTTTTACATTCTTATTTAAGATGAAGATTTAGGATTAAATTATGGATACACATAGGACCTTCCATTGGCACAGCTGTTCCAGTGAATGATCACATGCTCAGATCCAGACCAGAACATCTTTTTCAGACAAAACTTTTCAGATGAGTCTCAAATCTTCTGACCTACCCTACTTAGGGCTAATTTAGCCCACTTAGCCTAACCAGGATTTCTCAGAATTCAAGCACTTAATAAATTTACTAAATTTAACACACCACCTCTTCCGAGTTTCAGAAATGAAGTGAAAAATTACTGTGACAAAGTGCCAGAGATTCCACTAAGACAGTAGGTGCTGTGGGACCATGACCACTCAACCTTGCCTGTGTGGCTGATCAAAGGATGAGTTTGCTTCAACTGATTGAATTGCAGAAAGTTGATATAGACAGGCTGAGAAAAAGGCAAGGAATAAATAGTTCTAATTTATACAGTTAGATTAGGTAAATACTGGAGCACATTATAGTTTTGATATTACATTTCTTCCACCTAAGTCTACATCAACCTTAGGAATGTCCATCAGCGGAGGTCTGTGAAAGTCAGGGCTAGGAATGTGTGTCATCCCTGCACTAGAAAGGGCTGTTACTGGTATGGGAATTCCCAATACCTCTCAGGGTCCAGCCCTTGCAGAGAAGTGGCTTAAATCAATTAGCAAGACAGCATGATCGAGTGTGTCTTGAAAGAGCAAAAAGGTTTTAATAAAGAAAGAAAATAATACAAACTCAAAGGCAAAGCTGAACACAGTATAGAGACAAGCCTCCTACTTGCTACAACACCTCAAAAAGTGTGAAGCTTCTTTTTCCTCTCTCTTCAGTACTTAATAGTTCAGGTGGGGTATTTGGCTCTTGGCCCAATGAGATTAACAACAGGCTTTGAGTAACACTCTCTGAGCCCAATCAGTGCTCCTGTGCTGGCACTGAGCCAATTACTGTCAGCAGGGTAAAGAAGTTTCTGGGTCTTTTACCTTATATGAAATACAAGGGGTGAGTCTTAAACCTTTCCCTGTTTGGAGACACCTGCTGGGGGTGTGGGGTGCATGCCAACATACTGGGATCCCTAGCCTTGCTGTTGGAAATGTTTGTACTCTTGGGCCAAATCGCAGCATTGGTATCAGGGCTGTGCACAAACCAGGAGAACTTTGCTGCTCTAACATACAGTTGTGCTTGGGCCACTGAAGCGCTTGGAAGTTTGATAAATGCATGGGTTCTTTCTGCTTTGTGGATGTGTTTCTATCTTTATTGCACTTCAAAAAACCCAAATATTTAATCTATTTTAATTTATAACAATGTGATGTGGTCAAAACTCCTTGTTTTTCTAACCATTTATGTCATGTGGCTTGAAGAAACAGGATTTTTTTTTTCCTCTGGTTGCATCATTACAAGTGTAGTGGTTTGAAAGCAAAACAAATGAGAGGCTCTAAGTCAGAGATACGATTTAATAGGAAAAAAAAGAAAGAAAGTAAAATAAAATAGATGCAATAATACAAAAGACCACTGACAGAGTCAGAATACAACCTGAGCGGAGTGATGGAAGCAGTCCAGATGAGGTGGTCTTCCTGAAGCAGTGATCCTGTAGAAAGGTCTGGTAGCTCTGGTCCTCTAGGAATCCAGTGGGTAAGCGTCCCTCTGGTGTTCAGAGTCTCAGCTTATATCCAGGTTGGAATGCTTGGTTCCTTCCTCTGGGCAGAACATCTCACAATGGGATGGTGAGTCATGTGATAAGGCCTGATGGGCCCATTAACAGGAGATAGTCCAGGAGGGGGTTATCTGTGAGCTGTGTAGCAAAGGTGCTGATGGCCCATTAACAGAAGATAAGCCAGAGTGGAGGAGGCAGGGAGCACTGCCTCACCTGGTTTCAACAGTTCATGAAGATGGTGATAGAATATACTTCAACCCAGGACAACAAGACCTTTCCATTTTTAAAGGGGCAGGTCATACAAGAGATAAAATCTTTGATACTGAAAAGTTGGGTTTTACTGGGCCTCAGAAGATATTGCATCAGCTGGAGTGAAAGGATTTGATAATTTCCAACAACTTCATTCTTCTCCACCAGTTGTTAATAGTATTTTTGACAATCATGGAGGAGATCAGCAATTAGAACTGAAGAAACGAATACTTTTCTTGAACAAAGATTACAAGAACTGAGAGAACCTGAGTGGAGACACCACTTACAAGTGACAGAGTTCTAGCTGTTATTAATTTACAGGGCACTAATGATAAAAATAATCTTTCACTGATTTCAAATTTCCTTTAGTGGAGAGAATAAGAACATGCCTTTTCAACAAAGCTCAGAGGAAATGCAGATAAAGAGTTGTATTTCCTCACTAAAACCTAGGAGAGCTCTGTGGTTTCCAGGATAACTATCACTGTCCCTTGGTAAATGTTGGTGCTGCTCTAACAGATGCAGTTAAGACTATTGGAATACAAAAATCCATACAGTAAACACCCACCAGAAATCTCTGTCCCTACTAATCCCTCTTTCCTTTGGAGGGAGTTGGTGTCCCTAGAGAGCAGGGACAGCAAATTTTCTGGCCAGTAATAGAACTGTAGCTCATGTACAAGGCTTCTCTGAGCCACACTTGTGAACTGTGAATCCCAAAGTAGATCAAGACCACAGATCTCACCTAGAACATTTGCATATTCAGAGAAAGTGCTTGAAAGAGAATGAAATACAACTTTTTGCTGACACACTGAGACATTGATTTGTACAAAAATAACTTTCAAGCTGATAAGATAAATAGCAAGATAATTATTATACACTTTTTGTGCGTAACATAGATAGATAGATGCATAGATGGATAGATACATAGATAGATAGATAAATAGATGGCTAGATAGATAGATAGAATCCAGTAATGATTCTGAAGGGGGCAAAATCTATTTATCACCAGATCCATAAACACCAGGGAAATCTGTGAACCAGTAACATGAAAAGAATTCTTGTTGAACAAGCTTTTGGCATAAGGGTGAATGGAAGCAAGGAAGGTTTTGAGCCTGTACATTAATACATTTTTAAAAATGAAACCTGTGTTTTTCTTGTCTAAATACAATAGGAAGGATATTAAATGGCACAAATATTTTCCTAATGACATTCAGTGAACTAAAATATTCTCAAGAATGATAAAAAGGAATTCCAAAAGAGGCAGACTTCCTTAGTCAAAGACCATGGTTACGTTTGTAGTTTGGCTACTAATGAATATTCCTGACATTAGAATTCTAGTATTTCTCCTGATTTTTAGTAATTCAGTCATGTCCCTGAGTGGTGCAACCTATTTTCCAAGGAATAATGGAAATTACCTGCCCCAGCCATAAGAGATTCCAGATTTGCTGCCATGGGCTCCTTCAGACAAGACATCCTTGAGAGTTCCAATATCAATATTAACAGAAGGGCTGTCAGCCCAGTGAAAACATCAACTCTACACATTTTAGATGCAATTATACATGTTATTCTTTGTACAAGGTAAAAGCACATTTTGCCTGTAAATTAAATGACCACTCTTGTAATGGTTCTATGTAACTTACAGGTAAAGAGAGGCATCTGTCTGCAACAGGGCAAGAAACTCTTTGTTTCTCCCTCTAACCACTACACCATGAGCAAGCCTGCCTAGTAGCAGGGAATGTTTAGTAGGAAAAATGATAGGGACTGGTATTGCAGCTTCATTTTCCTCTTCTATGCCCTGCTTAGATTCTAGGTATGCCCAGTTCTAGCAACAATTTTGTCTTTCTATAATATTTATTCATCCCACTTAGTGCAACTGGGATTTAAGCTCTCTACAAGAAAACTTGTTGAACCATATCCATATTTTACTAACTTTGGTGTCTTGTGAATTGTTTAAGTGAAAATTAAAATGCCCTGTTTAAAATGGGCATTCAGTCCTTTTAATTTGCCATGACTGGAACTGTTACCTGAGAGAGAGATTTTAGATACAGTGTTCAGCAGTAAATCCCAGCCTGCAATAAAAATGATACTTGATTAGAAAATTCAGAAAAAGGCTTGTGAGGATGATTAGAGGTCTGAGAATTTTTTCTTTTTTCTTCTAGTGAAGGATTTAGAAAGCTGAATGTATTCTGTTGAAAGGAAAGAAGTGGCAGATTTAATCAAAGCCCAGAACTACCGATAGGGGTGGATAATTCTGATGCCACCATCCTGCTTAATCTAGGAGAGAGAAGTTAATAAGAATCAGTGCTTAGAAGATAATACTAGACAACGCAATTTTAGACACCAGCCTTAACTGCTAGTACTGAGTAGGAAATTATGAAAAAACCTCCCTTTTTCGTTGAGTCCCTCGACTCATTCTTTGTTTGAAAAATAATGATTAAGAATTCCACAGTGAAAAGCTATTGCCTGTGTTGGCCAGGAGCTCAGTTCAGATCAGTCCTTAATTTCACAGCTCTCTTAAGTGAATCATGGGTCCTTTGAATAGACCCCAGAGAAAAGAACACAGACAGGACAAGTGTGGAGTTGGAAATGGAGAGTGGAGTGAGGTGATGGACCCTATGTCATGCCACAGGTGGGAAAATTCAAAAATAAAATATGGTCTTCCTGTTTATCAATGTATTTCTGTATTTGTTTGGTCACAGAAACTATTATAGCAATTAGGACTCATCAGGAAAGTGTTTTTTTTTTTTTTTTTTTTTTAAACTATTGATTTTTTTAGAAATAGCAAGCAAACAACCAAAGACTACTTCAAAAGCTTTGGCTAAACCTCAAAAGTTCCAATATCAAAGGATTTGCAGTTTGCACTCACTGTGCCCTCAGAAATTTTTTTTTTTTCCTGATCAGGATTCCCACTTCACATACTGTGCTTTTCTTCTCCTGTTCTTATTGAGCTACTTTGTTATGTCAGGAGAGTCCCACTACCAGAGGTATCATATGAAAGATGGGCTCAGGTCAGTGAGCCTGAAAATAGAAGGACGATAAAGGAAGGGAAGCAAATAAACCATGACACCAGGGAGCAGATTGGCAAGGTTTTAATCAAAATTGTGTATTCTGCTCACTAATATTCAGATTTCTTCTGAACAGATTAATTTTTAAATTAAAAAACCTCATCCAAAGTAGAACAAAAAATTTTGTTTTCCACACAGTGTACATATTTTAAAAAATATATGAATGTAAAAAAATTCCTTTCTTCAGTTTCAACAAAAAAAAAGTCTAGCTATTCTAATGACTACCACTGGTAGAAAAAAAAAAATCTTGATTTCAGTGTTTTATCATCCAAAAGGCCAGATGTTTATCTGACACATCTCTGAGTATTTGATGGGCACATTTTTAATACACAAGGTCTCATAAAAGTCACATTTTCATCTCTGAACATTATTAGCAATCTACTTGCTTATTTTTACTAGTCAGTTTCTAACCAAGATAAAGATGAAGAGAAACAAGTAAGTAAATCTGACTTTTGTTAGAATTGTAAGTACAGTTTAAAGAATGAAGGTAACTTCTTGTTTTATGAAAATTGACATACTTCAAATAAAGGTATCACTGTGAGAAAACATCGAAACCTTTCATGTCATTAAACTATTCTATAAAATTATACAGTGTTATTAAATACAAAAAGCAAATATAATTGTATATTATAAAAATAAATAGATGTATCTCATATATTTCTAGATGCTATTAAAGATATAAAAATATAAGTCTTATGACATTTAATGTTTTAGATATTAATTTTGTAATCATTTCAAATGTTACTTTTATTAAATGGTACTCAGATTAAACATTGGCATACCATTAATGAAACCATTCTTCATAAATTTTGTTGATATTACAGTCAGATGGGAAGCTTGTAGCTTGATTTGATCTGGAAAAATATGGCACTTAAGTTCCCATGTGAAGAAAGTTATTAATGACTGGATAGATTCAAGTTTCCATGACAACACATTGCTGTGTTGGATCAAGTGGGATTTTACAGTCATAAATTGTTTAACAATTAAGTTCAGCATGAAATAGGACCAATGTACCATTAGAAGCTGACTTAGATCTGCATAGGAATTAATGGAATCATAGGATCATTAAGACTGGAAAAGACCTCTAAGGTAATTGAGTCCAAACTTTGACCAAACACCAACACCTCAACTAAACCATGGCACCGAGTGCCAGATCCACTCAATTCTTATACACTTCCAGGCATGATGACTTTACACTTTCCTGAGCAGCGTGTTCCAAAGTTTTACAACCCTTTCAGTGAAGAAATTCCTCCTGATGTTCAACCTGAACCTCCCCCAGTGCAGCTTCAGTCCATCTCCTCTTGTTCTGTCCTTAGTTGCCTGGTAGAAGACACCAACCCTCATCTGCTTACAACCTCTTTTCAGGTGCTTGTAGAAAGCAATAAGGTAGAGAGCAATAAGGTCTCCCCTGAACATCATTTTCTTCAGGCTGAACATCCCCAGCTCCCTTAGGCACTTCTCACATGATTTACTCTCCAGATCCCTCACCAGCTCTGCTGTCCATCTCTGGACAGGCTCCAATAATAAAGGTGCAACCCTTCTGCTTCCTGACGCTCTGTAAAAGCAGCTTCCCTTACAGGGCACAGACACTGTGAATCCATTTGCTTTTCCACTGAGACTGGGACCCAGCATCTTCTTGCTTTGGGACATTCTGTAATAAAATACATTTGAGTATGGGGCTTGTTCCATTACAGTAAAAGTTTCTGGCACCATTTCACACTAAGTCCTTTTCACCTCTCACCCTAATACTATATCTCTTTGGCATTTCAATTCTTGATGCTAAACTGGAGAAAAATGCAACCATCTTTGGAAGTGGTGAAATTCTTTTTAGATCCTTACATCTCTTTTGCTATGTGGATGGTTTATTAGCTTAGTTCCATGTGGTCAGTCTTGGTTTTCTCTCTTAAATACCTTGTCTCCTCAAACAACTTTTTCCCATAGTATATTGTCTCAGTTTGAGACAAATTGGAAGGAAATGTCCTGAAAGGGGCATCTCTGGGCATAAAGCAGATGATAGTGGATACAGTATCACAAAGTCACCCCAAGGCATATATTTATCAGCAGCTTCTTATGATGGATGTTGGTATTAAAGCAATTAATGGAGGCAGGACTAATGATGATGGAACCAGTAATTGTGGTGAGAGTTTGTGTGGCAGCAAATTTGATGGTCCAGATTTCATGGTCCAAATTTACAATTAGCAGTCTACTTTATGTGAAATTCACTTAGGGCGCCTTGTTATTTCTATGATGCTTTCCCACTGTCATGTTTTCTGTCTCTTGTCTACTTTGATGTGTCCATTTTGTGGGGAAGTCTGTAAAGGGCTGTGGCACAGAGACAGCCACATTTAAAATGGGAAATGAGAGATCACCACAGCATGGAGGGTGAGCTCAGTTGATGGTACTCAGGAGCATGAACATCCTAACACAGTGTTGAGAAAAAGAATGGAGACCACAGTGCAGATAATCTTACTTCAGTGTGTCTGACATAGATCATCTTTCTGTATTGCATCCATCACAAGAAATCTCCTGTCTCAAGTGAAGACTGGAAAAAGCTATCTTTGAAATATGGAAGTGCAATAACTGTGTTCTTCTGAATTAATTTATGGTTGTATTATATTCACAAAGTAATTTTTGAAAGCTTAAACTATTATCCAAAGACTTAAGATTTCTGTAGTGTTAAAATGAAACCAGTTGCCTTAAAAAATAAATAAAAAACAAGTTTACTTTTAGAAAACCAAACCAAACCAAACCAATTTTCTTCTGAAAATTTAGTTTCTTAGCCAAGTAAAGTTAAAGCTAAAATTGAGGGTATTATTCTCCAAATGACCATTTCTGTGAGGAAGATAGTTTTATCGAAACACTCTTCTTGTGAGTATTAAATAGCTTTTTACAAATTATTCATTCTGACATCTCAGGCCTGTGGGATTCTTCCTTACCTGATATGGACCTTGAGCAGACATGAGGCAATTATGACAGTTCATTGGTCTGGAAGAGGTGGAGTATCCTGTTTGCAGCACCACGTCACTACAGCAAGACATTTTGGTACCAGTCTGATTTTACATATTAGTAAAACCAGTGGTTTGGGAAATTGGAGGGTGAAGGAAAATTTTTACAGATTGTGAATCCTTTCTGCTTCTCTGGGTAGGATCCTAAATTTTATTATCAAACAGGTCAGTGTCCAGCCCACGTTTAGAATCTGTGAAGGAGAGGAACAGGAGATAAAAATTCACCTCTTCTCTCTCCAACCCATTTTAGGATGGGATTAGTAATTTTTTACTATGTGCCTGTTGATCTACATGTATTAGGAGAAACAAAAGCAATAGTTTAGATTGAATTTTGTTGTTGTTTTTTTTTTTTTCCAGGTAACAAATAATAACTGAAAAAGTGACCCTTACATACCACGCTTTTCGCATATTGTTTGGACATCCCTTCATTTTTTTGATTTCTCTAATTAGAGAGGTCATGTGATCAAAAGCCAGCCTCCTCAGCAAGTGTTGCCAAAGACAGAAGCTGATTTGATTTCTAAAACAGTATTTAATGTATCTGAGGCATGAGTTTTCTCAAATTTACATAATGATCAAAGACCATGCTTTTGATATTAGCTCTGTGTTTGAAAGAGCACCAAATTGAATTAAAAATCAATATCAGGTCATTGAGCAAAAAACTATTATGTTGGAAAAGTACCAGTCTTCAAAAGCAAAATGTACTTCACAGGCGAAAAAGAAGTAAGTTATTTCTCTTAATTTGAAAAATGTTATTATTTTCATATTTTTGGGTGCTGTTTCCCAATGCAAATATGATGGTAGGTGAGATTCAATTAAAGCTCAATTTCATAGCTTTTAATAGAATTGGTCTTGTCTAGCTGTGAAATTTATTTTTATAAAGTCATTTATTTGCTAAGTAGGCTATGTTCTGGCTCATTGGGTGAAATGAAAACATATTTGAATGTCTTTTTTGTATCAGATTTTTATATTTACATGGTAGATCCTATTCAGAGGATATTTTCCTATGAATAATAGGAATAGAATCCTTTTTCATTTTTTCTCTCTGATTAAGAGAAAATGCTAAACACTGAGCAGTGAATGACAAAAGAAAGTACTGTTTCATGCTAATGGATATCTAAAGCAGCCCATGAGATAGGAACAATTGAGAACTACTGAAAATGAAGTCTCACAGAGATTGTGCTAATGGAGATTTTAATTTTAAAATGATGAATTTTGATTTTTCCTATTGAAGTATTGTAATTACTGTAAAACTGAAGCAATAAACAGAATCTTATGACTGATCTTATCTTGTATAACTTTATAGTCTTTATATAAGAAAAATATTACATGCATTTTCATCTGTAAGAAGACTGATGTAATCATTATAAATCAAATTGCATAGGATAGATACGATCAACACACTTGTGCAAAAGCTCCAGAGAACTGGAAGTTGCTTAATGTGAA